>NW_027117787.1:0-1200000 GCF_038497815.1 [Lipomyces] oligophaga | reverse complement strand
ACGACTGCAAAGACTTGGACAATTGAGTGTTCCGTTCGGCAGAAGTCTGCTCTATCAACATCTGCAATTATCAGACCGAGTGCTCAACGGATATTACCCAATCGTCTCATAGCAAATGGATTAGTCGGAAGAAACTGGAAGGCTCAACTAGCAGAACGTGCTTTTTCATGCTACAGTATGGTCAGCCAATCAACTGATTTTCCAGCATCTTCAACTATCTCCATCGAATCCACTGCTAAACGGAGCAAAATTATGACTTCTCGATCAGTAGGATTATGGATGGTCGGCTCAGCTGCTCTTGTCTTTGGTATTGTTGTCATTGGCGGACTCACTCGTCTCACAGAATCGGGTCTGTCAATCACTGAATGGAAGCCAGTAACGGGAATGATTCCCCCGATTACTCAATCTGAATGGGAGGAAGAGTTTGAGAAGTACAAAAAATCACCTGAATATAAACTGCTAAACTCGCAGATGACGGTTGATGAGTTCAAATTTATTTTCTTTATGGAATGGAGTCATCGTTTGTGGGGACGAATGATTGGCCTGACATTTGTGATTCCGGGAGCTTACTTTATTCTTCGCGGACGAACTAGTCCTCGAGTAACGAGAAGAATTTTTGGCATTGCGTGTCTGATTGGATTTCAAGGATTTATTGGCTGGTGGATGGTGAAATCTGGTCTGTCAGATCATTTTCTCGAGGATGGCGTGGAAGGAAAACACAACGACAATCATCCTCGTGTGTCACAATATAGGCTAGCAACACATCTTGGACTTGCGTTCATGGTCTATTTAGCCATGCTCTGGACAGGACTGGAGGTTCTGCGTGAAAATAAATGGGCCAAGAATCCTCCCGGAGCGCTGCAAACATTTTCGCAGCTTTCCAATCCAACATTGAAACGATATAAGCTCTTTGCTACTGGGCTTCTTGCCTTGGTATTTACTACTGCAATGTCTGGTGCATTTGTTGCTGGACTCGATGCGGGACTAATCTATAACGAGTTTCCATACATGGGAGAAACAATTATTCCTCCTACGAAAGAGATATTTTCCACATTTTATTCTCGGGCCAAAGACGACGCAGATTTGATTTGGAGAAATATGCTTGAGAACCCGGTCACGGTGCAGCTAGAGCACCGGATTCTGGCAACTACATCCTTTTTTAGTATTCTTGCATTCCACTTTTTCTACTCGGTTCCGCTATACAAGTCGGGTTTACTTCCGCGGACGGTTTTTAGAGCCTCCCATGGAGTCATTGGGTTTGCTTTTCTGCAGGTCACCTTAGGAATTACCACATTATTGTATCTGGTTCCAATTCCTCTCGCAGCTGCACACCAAATGGGTAGTTTGGCATTACTAACTGAAGTGCTTGTTCTATGCGGACGTCTACGAGTACCACGAGCATCCGTTGTGGAAATATTAAAACGATCAAATAAGGCCGCAGCGGCTCCCTCTCTGTCTAGCACCACAGCGAAAACGACTAAGGTCCTTGAGCCATGAGCGCTGTTGGTAGGCGATGAACCCAGCCAACAAAAGTGTGCATTTTTAATTGTAAATATTTTTCACTCTAATCAATACAATACCATCACAATCTAAACTCAGACGCGTTCGCGACGCGTCTCGGTGGGACCGGACCAATCACGTGCTGCGTGGCGGTGGCTCAGGTCCGCAAACGGAAGACCGTAAACACAGGGGCATGTGTATGTTTAGTTTTTGTGATGCCCCTTCCAGAGACCCAGACGACAATAGCATTTATGTGTTGTTTTGGTCGAGAACTGGTAGACGACAGGAGTTGGAAAAGAATCGGGTTTTTAGGGGATCTTGATTGAGATAGTCAGAAAGGAAAACAGACAAATCTAGTCGCGGTGGATTCTTTATTGACTTGCCCAGGAGAGCGGAGTTTACATACGCGTAACATTTATATTTTTCTGCATAATGGTTGAACTGTCCGATTTCCAGAAGCTGGAGAAAA
The DNA here is from genome assembly GCF_038497815.1 of [Lipomyces] oligophaga. Classification (NCBI taxonomy): domain Eukaryota; kingdom Fungi; phylum Ascomycota; class Lipomycetes; order Lipomycetales; family Lipomycetaceae; genus Lipomyces; species [Lipomyces] oligophaga. The sequence goes on along the minus strand of NW_027117787.1, from coordinate 1,198,031 downwards.
TCGGAGAAGGTAGAGTTGATTGTATCTGCTTCAATTTTGTTCAATTCTCATTCCTACTCCAGGCACATATGGTGTTGTTTATAAAGCGCGGGACACGCTCAACAATAATCGTGTTGTTGCTTTGAAAAAAATCCGATTGGAGGCAGAAGATGAAGGAGTGCCTTCAACAGCTATCCGAGAGATCTCTTTGCTTCGCGAGATGCGTAATGAGAATATTGTGGAGCTCCTCAATATTGTTCATTCAGATAGCCGTAAATTGTATCTTGTGTTTGAGTTTCTCGATCTCGATTTGAAAAAGTACATGGAGGCAATTCCTCAGAATGTCGGCCTCGGCGCTGATATGATCAAACGATTTATGTCGCAATTAGTCCAGGGTACTAACTATTGTCATGCGCATCGTATTCTACACCGTGATCTGAAACCTCAAAATTTGCTTATTGACAAAGAAGGTAACTTGAAACTTGCCGACTTTGGTCTTGCACGCGCTTTCGGAGTACCGCTCAGAGTCTATACGCATGAAGTCGTCACTTTATGGTATCGATCGCCCGAAATCTTACTTGGCGGTCGTCAATACTCTACGGGAGTCGATATCTGGTCGATCGGCTGCATCTTCGCTGAGATGGTGACTCGCAAACCGCTCTTCCCGGGCGATTCTGAGATTGATGAGATTTTCAAGATCTTTCGATCGTTGGGGACGCCCGATGAAGACGTTTGGCCAGGAGTGTCGCTGCTCCCGGATTTCAAAACGACGTTTCCTCAGTGGAGTCGAAAGGAACTTGCAGCGCTGATTCCAACACTTGATGCGGATGGTATTAATATGCTGGAGGTATGAAATGTTGAACTATCTGAACTACTGGTATTAACAATATTAGCAATTTCTCGTATATGATCCTGCCGGAAGAATATCTGCCAAGCGTGCATTGAAACATCCGTATTTTGTGGGCCATGCCGCTGATGCGCAGACTGAGATGACAGGAATTCAATATCCCCATTCTATGGCCAACCAATTTGTTGCGAAAAATGTTCGGACCCGAGCATGAGCATGCAAACGTATTCCATGCTTGACTGCGGGGCGGACGGGAAGTGGGATGGGTAATGGATCTTGTTTAATATACCTTTTGTTTTTGTTTGTTCGTTGAACTTGTGGGACGCTATTATTTCGCTGGATCAGTATTCAATATATACAATATATTCAGTCATCTGAAAATGTAGATATAAATGGTATGAACAAAATTTTATACAGACTATGTACAGAATTATTTCAATTATTTATCGGTAGGAGTAATGGACTGGTCGGTAAACTCCAGAATGTCACCTCTGTCTTCTTCTTTGATAGTGCCCTTTCGGATTTTTTCGCCTTGATTAGCAAGAATATCTTCAATGGTTATGCGCTCGTCGGAAAAGATCTAAAATTACTATTGGTTATCTGCTAAAAACATATAGGATTAAGCAATTGATTACCTTGAGATGATCAGCTATGAGATGTCTTGTTGCACAGGACGGACATTTAATGAGAACGGTGCCGTTATGATAGGCCTGTTGTGACATAAAATGGCTTGACCGAGTGCTGCAGATTTTGCAAGTGAAGGTGATGCTGTAGGTTGGTCTATCAATAGGAATTTGACCTCGCGCAAGTTCCTGGGGTGAATGTGAATGGGCGTGAGAATGGTTGCAAGAACCATCAGGACCGTGCGAATGTGAATGAGATGGAGCCTGTGTCTGATTATGATTATGACTGTGACTATGAGTAGGTTTATTTGCATGATTATGCTGATGATCGTGGTTATTCTGGTCATCCAGCAGAATTGGTGCAGTGCGGAAATTTCTGTACTGAGTGCCTTGATCAGTCCTAAGGCGAACACCGCGAACAACAGCCCGTCGTCTGAACGATATCGCAATTCGTCTAACCAACATGATTATCTACTGTTGAATATACTCACAATATTTATCTAATTCAACTTCTGCACTCATTTAATCCAGCAACTACCGAAATACTTCTTTCACACGTATCGGCCGCTTCGCCACACATGGCCATACACGTGACTCCGTGCAGCATCACCGTCGCGGTGCTCTTTAAAGGACTGCTTCGCTGGATCTCCGGCTCAAGAAGCTGCCAAATTTCGTATTTTTCATTCGTCAGAGATTAACATTGTTTCCTGTTCCTGATTTTTCCCTTGTATCAGATCTCTATCCAAGATTAACAGCCTTTTCTGGCAGATGCACACTCCCTTGTTATCGCGTTCCCGTGCGACGGCTCTGGTGAAAGTATGCCTTCTCCTCTCTGTAAACCTCTCCGCTGCAAACCATTATCTACTCTCGGCAGGCCAATATGTCCTCGGCAGCAGTACATACGCGTTCGTCAAGCGCGACGATGACGATGACGATGACGATGACGAACTTTCCGGCGCAAAATTTTGGGTTTTTATGGGCATATCCATCACACTAGTTCTTCTCGGTGGCATTTTCGCAGGCAAGTCCAATCCGCTTCTTATTGGCAGCATTTAGCTAGCGGCCAGTTTTCAATTGACTAACAGAATCTTCTAGGACTAACTCTCGGCCTTATGGGACAGGATGAGGTTTATGTAAGTCTTCATTCCCGATATTCGTCTTCACCTTATTGATCTTCATCACCTCTAGCTTCAAGTCGTTCAGCAAACCGGCAATGCGACAGAACGTAAGAACGCAAGTAAAGTTTTATCGCTGCTTAAGCGCGGTAAGCACTGGGTTCTCGTTACCATGTTACTTAGTAATGTAATTACAAACGAAACGTTACCCATCGTGCTTGATCGTTGTCTTGGTGGTGGTTGGCCTGCCGTCGTCTCTTCCACAATCTTGATCGTTATTTTTGGCGAAGTCATTCCCCAGTCTGTCTCTGTCCGATACGGTCTTGCCATTGGTGCCGCCTTCACTCCTTTCGTACTGTTTTTAATGTACGCGATGTGTCCCATTGCCTATCCTACAGCTCTGTTATTAGATCATGTTCTTGGTGAAGGTGAGTACAAAGAATTCTATCCTCCGCTCCATCGTTCCCTAACTCACTTCATTATCCTGCAGACCATGGCACCGTTTATCGTAAAGCTCAGCTAAAAACTCTCGTCACTCTCCACAGATCTATGGGCACCGAACGTCTCAACCGTGATGAAGTTACTATCATCAGCTCTGTTCTAGATCTCAATGAAAAGCCAATCGGTGTCATTATGACGCCAATCCAAGACGTCTATACCATGAGTGCCGATCGAATTCTCGATGAGGCTGCGGTCGAAGAAATCCTTCGTGCAGGCTTTTCTCGCATTCCTATCCATACCCCTGACGAACCTCACAATTTCATTGGCATGCTTCTTGTACGCATCTTGATTTCATATGACCCTGAAGACGCATTACCAGTTTCGAGCTTTCCTTTGGCTACTCTTCCCGAGACTCGCCCAGATACAACGTGTTTGAGTGTTCTTAACTACTTCCAGGAAGGAAAGTCTCACATGATGCTTGTTTCTGATAGTCCTGGTGAAGCCTATGGTGCGCTCGGTGTCGTCACGCTTGAGGACGTTATTGAAGAACTTATTGGTGAAGAAATTGTTGACGAGTCGGATGTCTATGTAGATATTTCTCAAGGCATTCGTCGCAAGCATGCGTCTCCTCTAACCCAGCGCTCTCTGTCAACTCAGCTTGCTGTCCAACTCCAGCGTAATACACCTTCACCCGATGTTAAGATAGAGCCGTCTACGGGAGCTACGTCGTCTTTGTTGCCCACAGCTGCTGTTCGCCAGCGTGAGTCTATTGTTCGGGGAGCAGGACTACCCAAGACTGCAAGTGCGGCGACCGGAGCGCTGCCTAAAATGGAGCCTCTCAATCTTGCGATCCGGCCGAAGCAAACTACAATTGCAAACGTTACTATCAAAAAAGATGCTATGGAAAATTATGTTCGTCGCGCGTCGCTCGACAACCAGGGCGGTAGCTACGCTGGCCGGTCCGGTTCTGTTCCGCCAAACAAAATCAGCACGATCGACGAACAAGAGACACATGGACTGCTTTCAAATGAAGAAGAAAATCGGCCAGGAATTTCACGCTTAGCCACGGGAGGTTCAGTTCGCAGTGAGCGGCGATCTTCTGTTATTGAACTTGACTCGCTTGCGCGTCGTACTGCTGGCGATGGCACCGGATCAGGATCAGGAAGTTCAGACGGATCGAATGGAAATGGAGTCATTAGTCCTGCTGCAAGTGACGCGAACTCAATGACTCGGTTACTGAGTGAAGATGCTGGTTACGATGCGGATATGCACTTTAGTGGTCTGCACGAGTCTGTTCGCGAAGTACATGGATACAAGAAGACAATTGTTGAGGTTCTTCATCCAAATGCGATTGAGTCGGATGAGGGCTCAGATGATGAAGGCTCCGCGGATTCTGGGTCAGGTCGTAAGCAAATCGGTGATTTAGAGCGTGGACCGTCGCCTAGTGGGTCTACTGCGTCTGTTAAGCAAAAACGTGACGAGCTCGAACGTCATGGCTCCATGGTTGGTGGCGGCAGTAGTGGAGGTAATGGTACCAGTAGTAAACCAAGCGACAAGCCGGCGAGTAGAAAGGGCAGTTTTTTCTCTGATCATAGATTTCATTTCTAATGTACTCATGCCAAGTTTGTATCGGTTGGAAATCTTTTGAGCTGTGCTTGGTGAATAGAAACAATAACAATTGAGAGCGAGATTCATCATTGGATTCATTTAGTGTAACATTTTGAAGTATCTAATATTCAGTTACAAAATGCTACAATCATATATTTGCGCGAAAATGCGCATCATCGTTGAATTAAGACAAAGTACAATCATAGAAGAAAAAACAATTACAACGATCAATAAATACTCAAATACAAACAAAAACTTTTAAAGCCAATGAGCATACCTGAGTTATTTCAAAGAAACGAGTTTCACTAAATCTGTTAATCACAAAAATGTCGAAACCCAACTTAATACATACCATCAAAAATCAAAGTGCTGTTTGCTGGAATCCCAGGGATAGCTTGTTTTCCGTATCCCAGTTGTGGGGGAACAGTGATTCGTCGCTCGCCCTTGGTAGCCATACCTTTGACGCCCAAATCCCAGCCTAAAAGTGAATTAGAACATGAACAAGTTCACGACAAGACCAACAATACATACCCTTGATAACCTGTCCCTTTCCGAGAACAAATGTAAATGGCTTTCCCTTCGTGTTACTATCAAACACTTTGCCATTTTGCAACTTGCCAATATATCGGACGCCAACTTTCTGGCCATTTTTAGCACCGGCCCCCTCGCCAACAGCACGATCTTCAATGGTCAATCCACCTTCCAGCTTGGTAACTTTCGGCTCAGGCTTTGCCGCTGCCGATTCGGTCTTGGACTCGGCTGTGGCCGTCTTGGTCGGCGTAGGAGCACCAGAACCCGTAGGCCCTTGCTCAAGGTTCTTTGCAAACGTGACTTTCTTGTCTTTGGGACTTTCCTTGTTCTTTTTGGAGGCTGCTGCTGCAGGAGCTTCAGCGGCAGATCCGTCTGTGGCTTTTAATTTCTTGAGCTGCTTTTTGGTAAGTTTAGGTTCTGGCTTGCTCGATTCCTTCTCGATCAGATCATCCAAGTCTTCATCGGCTGCACGCTTGCCGTTAACTTTCTTCGCTTGTCCTGAAAGAGATTTTACAAGTTTGTCCTCCGCAGCTGCTTCTTCCGCAGCAGCGCGTAAAAGATCTTCGGCCTCCTTCTCAATCTCCGCCTCTTCTTCTTCTGTGAGCGCTTGTACACGTGGATTTTCCTCAAGATCATCTAGTTCATCTTCTTCTGAATCAGAATATCCCTCTATAAGTTCGTCTTCGTCGGGACTGAGATCAAACTCGTCTTCATCCGAATCGTCTAAATCGTCATAATCGTCGTGATCATTGAATGGGTGGGTAACATAATTTCCCGAAAGAGAAATTGTGTAAGAACCAGTGACCTCAAAGAGAACCTCCTCGTTGCCGTTGATGACTAAGTCGAGAGGTTGTTGGAAACTCGTCGATGGAGAAAGTGTGCAGAGAACGATAGGATCAATTTCGTATTCTTCGTCGGAATCAGACTCTTCGTCGGAATCCATGGCTTCATCTTCGTCTTCATCTTCATCCTCATCTTCAGCTTGCTTCTTGCTTGCCTTCTTGGGCTTCTTGACTTCCTCATCTTCGTCTTCTTCTTCCTCATCATCATCATCTTCGTCTTCCTCATCATCATCATCTTCATCATCACTGTCGCTATCACCCAGCTCAAGACCACCAATAGGGAATGCATCCGGACGCTTCAGAATTCTCAGCGTACTGGGTGTCTTTTCGTCATCTACTGCCTCGGGATCAATAGCAGCCATTGTAATTCGAACAGTAACAGGAAAATCATCATCGCTGATCGACACAGGAACTCCAGGTACAACCTTCAATAAATACGTCGCAATGGGCACTAACGTCGCGGATAATGAAGACATTGTGTCTATTTAAATTTCCGCTTCTGTTTATGCTTCTAAAAGTACTGTTTTTGTTTCCGCTGAAATATTATCAAAACAGCGCGAGTAAAACAGAAGGAATTAAGAAATTTTCAACAAACTTTATGCGCTCTCCTCCCAGCTCATAAGTATTAAGCCCTTAGGGCACACTGAGATTATGTCATAGTTGTGATTATGTAAAAATTGCACTGAGCTGTATCTGAACTTGACTTATTCGTTCTGAGGCATCGGCTTAAAATCCCAGACTCGACAAATGAAAACCGATTTTCATGAATAGCAATATGAATACGCTGCCTACTTAGAGTAGCCTAGTCTGTACAATGAAGCAATTCAAGGATAGTTCCGATTACGGAAAGGTCTTAGGTAAATCCACTTTATATCAAATCAATACAATTCAACTAAGAACAAGAAACCCTAATAATATTCTCCAGGTTTTAATCCAAACGTTTCACCTTCTGTCAGTTGGTGCAATGTCGCCACACGCGCGCCATCTACGCCTGCAGAATTGACCGTATTTCCCCACCAGTTGATCTCGGATTGAGAAATGGTGATTGAGCAAAAGATCAGGATTCCGGAAAATGCGACGCCCGCAGTAAGCCCAGAAGTAAGGATATAGTTGTACTTGGTCCACCAAGTAAGATAATATCTGCGAATATACCACATAAAGGCAAATCCAATGTACAGTCCAGGCGTGTAGTAGCTCAAGTTATACGTAGTACCCCATTTCTGCACGCCACTCAGAATTAATACTGGATGAACATATTTGAATTTATTGCCACCCCATTTTCGAAGTATGATGAACGGAATCATGGCTAACGGTCCGATGAGGAACGCATACTTTAACGTCGGGTACGTCTGATTGAACGTCCGGACAGGGCCAACGACACCATAGAGCAAACTATCTGCATACAAGGAGTTGGGAAAAGTGCAAACAAATTTGTTCTTCTGACTCAGAGAACAGAAATCAGGCACAGTATCCATTAAAAACTGAATTGCTCCGATGGTAATAAATGTCTGGATTAATGAGGCCCACAGCTGTGCGCGAAAAATGGACCTCGGCGGTACTTTGGAATAGTGCGCCATCTTCTGGTCGGCAATATAATTTTCTGCACGATCATCCACATTATATCCGTAGACTCGACACATCATGTTTGCCATACCATTCTGTGGAACCATATATCCAGCAAGAATGACAGCCAAGTCGTGCATACCTAGTTGATACCCTGTAATGGAATAAACAATTGCTGTAGGAATCATCATGGCCACACCCATAATCTGGATGATTATTATACTCCATACCGGGGTTGTAGTGGGAAATGCGGCAACACCGACGATACCTAATACAAGAGACAGTAATAGAATAATCATGAACCACCAGTCTGGAACTTCAGGATAGACCTTCATCATGCGGGTCATCGGATCATCAAAATCTCCAAACGCAGAACCACGATTGCGAGACCGGATTCCCTTGTAAAAGCCAACACAAGCTTCTTTGATGACGTTCCATTCTGTGATCAGAATGTAAAATGGTACCGCTGTGTACAATGCGAATCCGGCCGCATTGTTCATCAAATTTCCCATGGTTATGTATGGAGGAGAATATTCCATGTACTTTGTGCGATTAAACGTATTATCCTCGTTTAGTACTTTGGAAATATTATACTTGGTACCATCATTTGCGTAGACAGAGCTCGTATTGATAGGAAGATAGGAAGTCCAGCGAATGTTTGTCCAGTAACAGCCCATCAAGAGGATGCCACCGAGAAGCACGCCCACATATCGATTTGCTACCGAGAAAAAGGGTACAACAAGAGGTTTCGAGTAATTGATAACAGCCCAATCAAAAGTTGTAATAGGATTATATCCAAGACCGAGAAAGGAACCCGTGATAATGGCCAGCTTCACATTCGTTGGACTAATCCAGGTTATCCAATTGAAGATACTCAAGGCGCTGAACAGCACGGACGGAATCCAAAAATAAATAAAAGATCCAATAAACAAGTAAAAAAAGAATTTGTATCGGGTGATGGTCCAACCGTGTATATTCTGCTTCTTTTCAGGCATAAGCAAAGCTCGATTAAGTGCAAGAGTTGGAAGAATTGTGGGCCACATAGCCTTTGTGGGATAAACCACCCAGCGTCGCAACAATCCTGCAAGACCGAACCCAAAAAATTGAGTTGAAAAATTCATAATGAAAATAAATCCGAAGCCAACCCATTGTTGATTAAAAAAGCGTTCGAGTTTCATAGTGATGGCATACGAGACAAAGTTAGACCAATTCGCACCAACATTGACCATGACTGTCACAAGCATCTGCTCTTTATATGTCCAAGGACCAGGATTTAGAGAATGACGCGTTCCCCTAAATGTGAATCCCCAATCTGGAAGAATATACTGGCAGAGTCTACCACATGGGTATACAAGCAACTGGATAACTGTCGAATCCAAACTAAGGGATGGCTGACGTTTGTCAAACATCTCGTTAATGAATGCACCAATGGCTACCCAAATCGATCCCAGAATGTATACGCGGATCGTCTCGACGGGAACATTGGGATCATCCACCGGATCAGTGACAGCACGGACTTCAGGATATGGCGAGTGGTGCTTGATCATACTTGCTTCTACACGGAGCTCAAGATCATAAATATCGGCCTCGAGACCTGAGGCCTCGATACCGCCCAGCAAAACCTTTATTTTCTCATAAGACTCTTGAGGGAAGTTGAAGTCGTCTTTGTGGTATTCAACAGCTTCACTGAGAATCCGCATTGCTTCCTCAGCAGTCATTTCGCTGATTTTGCTAATGATAAATTCAGAATAGCGACTATCAAGGATATCGGAGTTCTCTTTAGTCTCAGTCAGAACAATTTCTTCAATATGTTTGCGCATCTCTGCAAGTTTTTGCTTCTCATCGCCTTCGAAGTCGTCTATGACAGCATCGCTGGCAGTGACAATGACGCTGTCTTTCTTCTCGTTATCCATCCTTCACGAATTGGTTTCGATAAGAGATGATCGTAATATCACTGACCCAAATTCTCAAGCTAAAGCTCGGTGCTATTGAAGGAATAGTTCAAAGGGGGAAACAGATGTGGTTAAATAGACATGCCCCACTATGATCCAAGAATCCAGATACGATTATCTGTTGCAATCAGTCGCTCTTCTCTTAATCGCCAAGGCACTTTTTGATAATGATGCCATCGGCCACATTGGTGGCCGTTGATAGTAACATTATGGTGAGTCTTAGACAGACGGAGGAGGAAGAGTTAGATAGACTGATGCCAAGCGCAAAGCCGGAGAAATCTGACAGTTCAGTCTACGGCATCGGGCATCGATTAATGCTGTAGATTTATCTGAGACAGCGATTAAGCGTGAGTCCATTTACCAAGATCATCTGGGGTATAAGTTGTAATGCTAGGATATTGCTGGTGATGTTCTTCAGTTTGCTTTTGCATAATTCGTGTTATCAAAAGGTACAATTCAGAAGAAAGCTTGGTTGATGATTAATTTCACAATAGCGGTAGCAGTCTCCTGGTGAACATATCTTATCAATGAATTAGTAGATAAGAGAGTAGAACTCGTTTGACGAGCCTTTCAAGTTCTTGAGTCTGCTCTTGGCATTTCTCATGAATGCCAATAAAAGATAAATCTTTTCGTCCTGATTGGAGACGGCGAGAGGAGATTGCACTGCCATGGATGGCAAGACGTTGATTGTTATCACGTCTGTTAATGGAACAGATAATAAATGGCTATCTTCCTATGCGCATAAAATGGAAATTTGGCCAAGTCGAATATGACAATACCTTTGTCAAAGGTGGTCTGGAGTGGCGTCTGATAATGTGGGAGGGTGATGGATGGATATTGTCCCCATTATCGTAGTCGCTTTAACTGGCTCTGATTAGAATATCACTGTGGCTTGCTGTTGTAGCGCCTTGCTATCGCGTGTTTGCAAATGCAATCGACGAGGATAGATTAGTCTGTTTAGATTTGAAAGAATCTGGAAGTTAGATCTGAGAAAATGCATTCTACACGGACACACTTTTGGTTGATTCTGAAGTCTTGGTCGGTGGTCAGTGTCGCGCTCAAAGTCTCACGGACCCGCAGCTTAAATTTTGACTGAATCTTCAGGGCAGAATATTTGGATTTTTAACATTCGTCGCTCAAAGCTGCAATATTATTCTAATTGCTCCGCATGGTAAGACATAATATAATTACATAATCATGTATTCCTGAAAATATTGAATTCGTGTTCATATCTGTGCTTAAAATTTGAATTACCAAAATATCCATGCTGACAAGGTTGCAGTTCCATAGATCATAATTACATAATCGATCGAAAATGTGATTACGTAAGTTTTGTATGTAGATTTGTATTTTTGTGTTAATTACGTAATCAATATGTCTAGATCTGCAAGAATTAGGTGCTGATTGCAACTGCAGGGGCGACTTGTAGGTACAAACTAAGAGCTGCGATGGATATAAATATCACTGTATATAAAATTACTGCAGACAATTCAATGCCCTGGACGAACTAGACCGACTGAAATACAAAGAGGCTGGATTTCTAGCTGACCGACTTCAAGCAGTTGATTGTACAAACCAGGTTGAAGCGGCGAACAAGGTAAGCAGACATGATCGCAGAAGTTCGCGTCCAGGGTTGAATGATTGATCGTTCTCTCAACTAGCTACAATAGTAGTCAGCGTATTAATCATCCGAAAGGTCTTGCCAACTGCTCTACCAGTGATAGCAGAATAGTCTTACGAACAATGTGGATTTGTAAAGCCAACGGATTTCCGCATTCAGTAACTGGAACTGGAAATCCCGCTGGACTAGTATATGATAATGTAATTCTGAGGTATTTACTTGATGATGGCGTCCCGGTCTAGAACCTTTGGACAGGTCGTTCCAACTGATGAAGGCACCAAAGCAGCTCTACCGCTTGACAGTTTGCTGTTAGCCGCTGTTGTTCCGGAGCTCGCCGGAGGAGAAGCCCTGAATACGATTGCTGCTGATGTAACCTGATGTGTTTGGACCTTGACTAAGCATGGCTTGCTATCTTTGGTGGCTCACTGTTACGGTGGATCTGATTATTCTGCTCTGGATGGGGACTACGGTGAATTTAGGACGGACAGACCTGGTAACAACACTGAGAAAGATAATGATAACGATTGTAATGATAGCTTCGATAAGGCCATTTTTCAAACAAGAATGCCTATCGATCTGATGTCGAAATAAAAACTCGTTGGTCTGTGAGCCACCTTTGGGCAGACACTAGAGCTCACACACCGCGAAGACAAAGTAAAAGTGGTGTGTCGACGTTCCCTGATAATCAAGCCCTTGAAAGGAACTAACACACTTTTGTGGCGCCAGACTGGCCCGGTTCTCGACCTTTGACATACATTCTCGCATCCGTTGTTCTCTAAATTGGCTGTTTTGTTTGTAATTCCAGACCCTAGCCGAATTTCCGCTGATGAGAGAAAACGCCTCTACGTCACTGAAGGGGATCCTCTGGTTATCATAAGTACGGTCCAAACTGCTGCCAATCCATTTGAATCCATTTCTATTCATTCGCATGCAACCACCCCACAAGCGCGCCAAATGTCGTCATATAATTCGTTTGATCAGCTACCACCAAGTAGTGTCGACACTGACGAGAAGAGACAGGTAGTCGAGGACTCGGAGTCCATTGATCCCGCAGCGTCACTCTACGACAGCGATGTTGAAAGTGCATACAGTCATGAGGTTGGCCTATCAGCGGAAGACCGACCGGCCGTGTTTAAGTCGAACTTTCACGAGTATTTTACCATTATCATTCTCACTTTCTCTACCATCATGAATACTGCATCTCTAGGCGTTATCCAGGTCGCTGTACCCGCACTTGGCCGCTACTTCCAGATTGAGGGTGGACAGCTATCTTGGTCGCTGTCGTCCTTTCAGCTAATGTCTGGCGCGACAATCCTGTTGTTTTCCGGCGTTGCGGACAAAATCGGCCGCAAACGTGTCGTGCTTTTGTCTTACGCCACGTTTGCTCTATGGTGTCTAATATGCGCCTTCACCACTCATCATATCTTCTTCGACGTCTGCAGAGGCATGCAGGGCCTGGCTGCCGCTGCTTGTCCATCTGCCGGTGTTGGAATTCTGGGGTCAAACTATAAGAATGGCCGGCGGAAAAACAAGGCCATGGCCATTTTTAATGCTGGTGCACCCATTGGCTTGTATTTCGGAATCATCTGTGGTGGTGTGAGCGTACAGTATCTTAACTGGCGGGCCACGTTTTACTTGTATGCTATCATCTACTTTGTTTTGGCCTTCCTGGTTTATTTTGTCGTTCCCGGCGACGGCATCAATGACAACGTTCCACTGTCATTCAAGTATGTCTGCTCCCGGATTGGCTCGCTGGACTTATTTGGTGCCTTTCTGTCAATCGCTGGACTTTTCATGATCGTTCTGGGAGTTTCGCAAGCGTCATCAGCTTCTAATGGTTGGGCAACTCCATATGTGATTGTTCTTCTGATCCTATCCATCTTGACACTGATTTCGTTTGTTTACTGGGAATCGCGAGTGTCCAACCCTATTATGCCATTACATATTTGGCGGGCGCCTTCGTTTGCGATTCTCATGGTTATCATTTTGTTTTTCTGGATGTGCTTCACTGGTGTTTTGCAGTTCTACGGAGGATTGTACGTTCAGAATGTGATGGGTGTGTCGCCTATCAAGGCTGTACTATATTTCTTACCGCAACCATTATCCTCTGTCTTCGCTATCACGTTGATTGCTTCAACCATGCATTTGATTCCTGGCCGATTGGTTCTTATGTTTGCCGAGGCGCTCATGCTCGCAGCTTCGTTGCTCTGGGCTCTCAATCCGATGGGAACAACTTTTTTCGCTATGATTTTCCCTGCTCTGTGTTTGGAGATTATTGCGGCGGATTTGTCGTACAATGTAGTTAATATGCATACATTGACCAGCGTATCAAGTAAGGAGCAATCAATCGCCGCTGGTATTTTCTATACGTTCACACATGTTGCCGGTTCGTTGGGTGTTGCTATTTCGTCCTCGATTGTGTCCTCAATCAGTCGCCGGGAAATGATGAGCACCGTAAAGCTGGCTACTATCTATCTTCTTGATAAAGCTTATAAGGGAGCATTCTACTTTGCCGCTGCCTGTGCAGGAGTCGCATTTGTGTTGTCTTGCTTCGCGGATATCAAAGCTCAAGGTGCTGATGTACCTGAACCAGTGGACGAGGAAGAGCAGGCACAGACGGTAGATCCAGAGGTGGCTTGCGTGTTGGCGCCAGGAGAAACGACTTGCGGCCGACGTGCAAGTGAATGGACAAATTCGTTCTTTGAAGACTTGGATTCTGATCCTGTTGCAGATGAGTTGAGTGGGTTATTGGAGTCGTCGTCGTCGGGATCGGGGAAGGTATATAACGCGGTTGCATAGTTTCTTGTTTTGTTTTAACGGGTTGGTTTTGGGGTTGTCATTTTCAAGCGTGCATTAGATCGTATAATTATTTACAAGTTGTAGTATTAGAATGAATAAGGATAGGGGTTAATGTTACGACGTCGAACCGGTTTTTCGTTACCGTGCTGCCACTTATAAACACCGTATCCCATAATAAGGCCACCAAGATGGCCGCCATGGTCGAGCATGTTCGATACAGTGCCTCGAGATATCCACGTGCGAGCTACACCATAGACGCTCCAGGCAGTCATGCCCAAGGTTCCCATGCCAATGGACAGACGAATGAAAGGAATAAACATTATGGACAGATCCATATCCGGCTGGCGCATTGCCAAATATGACAGAAATCCCATACATACGCCCGATGCACCAATGGATGGAGCATGAGCGCGCTGCAAAACTAACGAGCCGATGGCCGAGCCGGATATTGACGCCGCAGCGAGGATCAAAAGAGTTGGCCATCCGTCGAGAACTTCGATGTACGAGCCAAACGAGTAGAATGCTACACCATTGAGAAGGATATGCGGGAAATTGCGATGCGAAAATGACGAAAGAAAGATCGACAGTGCTGGTGAGAGACGCGTAGAAATGCGATGAGTGGCTGACAGGATGTCAAGACGAAGGTATCCGAATCTGACAAGAGCAGGCGTAAGAGCCGGCACACCGCGCTTGAGACCGAAGAGAAGGACATTGGCAGCTAGAAGAGTTGCCGTGACAGGCGCCGGGGATGACCTCATGATCGACGACAGATACGGTGAGTGGTCATATGCAGCTAGCACGGCAAAGATGGACGAGTAGAGAAAGATGGCCGACATGGCGACGGAGGCCAGAATGAACCGGACAAGAAACACGGCATATGCCGGCTTAGGTGAAGATTCATTTAAAGAGTCGTAAGACAATAGATATGCGTCATCTGGATTGGACTCTTCAAATGGACTGGGTTTTGGGGGGGGCGGAGACGGAGTACTTGGTGGAGAGGTGGAGGGGTGGTGTTGGTGATGCTGGAAAGGCGGTAAACGAGCGTAATTCCGGAAGCCGCTGTATGATGACGGTACGATGAGTTTTGAGGGGATCAGAAATGGCGGACGACGCCAGCACGGAGACTGAGTAATAGAACCTATATTGGTCCGCAGTGGCCGAGATATCAGAAGGCGAAGCGACATGCTGCCTCAACAAATTGTAACTAAACGAAATTTATATTTTCTACTGCAATTCTAACTCTCCACTAGTCTCTACATCCAAGCAGACCCAGTGCTCGCAATCTACATCACGTGATATATATATAATTACGTAACATTTGTTTTAAGGGGAATTTCAAAGGTTAAGAGCGATTACCTAATCACGAGCGGACGAGCGGGAGAAAACGGGCACGTTGCACCCCGCATCATTCCACGTGACGTGAGCCCCGCATTAGTGTTTCATTTGAACAGGGTAGCCCCGCGCCCCGCAGAGTATTGTGGGGGTTAAAAGGAAGAACTTTTGGGTGGTGGACAATATGGCGCGAGGCGGTCGAACGAACCCGGAAGAGAGGCGGCACAGAGGCGGGGCAGCAGTAAGTTTTACCTACTAGCGGGACCGGACTCAGACGGGCTTTCGATTGTGTGTGATAATCGATGATAGCGGAGGGTGGTGATATAGGATCGTGAATGGTGGAGGATGGTTGGTGAGGGGACAGATGGTAGACGACAGAAGGGGCGTAGAGTCTGCTTGCGGAGGAACTATACAGTGGCATGATATCATGAAGTACGGTAGATTGTGGTAGAGTACGGTGAGAGCAGTCGAAATTGAGGTGGATGAAGTGTCTGGAACAGATGCAGTCTAGTCTAGTCTCAGTCTTGCGGAGTGAGTGCATAACTATTGCCTTACTGACGGCTATTCTATTATTTTATATTTCAAAGAATCATCGATCATTTCTTATGTATGTTTGTGTTTTTATATTTACATATTTGTATTTGTATTTGTATTTGTATATGCATATGTCTATATAATTGTAGATTTAGATATATGTATATATATGGACATCTGTGTATATATACGTGTATTCGTATACATACCTACATAAACTATAGCCGCCAGCTCAATCCTCTCAAAATACCATACTAGACCCCCTCCCCCCTCTCCTCTTCAAAACCCTTTTGCTTACTCCCCTCCTTCCACCCCCTCCTGTGGTCCCCCCGCCGTACTCCCCGCATCCCGACGCTGTCCCCGGTTCTCCCGAGTGGACCTGGCTGGCTGTCGGTTTCTGCTCTGCACTAAGCAACCAACCGTGAGCCGATTCTTGGTTTTCTTTAATTCTCGTCCTTTTGCCGGTCTTGTTTTATTGTTTTTTATGTTTCGTTGTGTTTTGCTGGCCCGTTTTGAGGTTTTTTTGACATCTACTTGAGTTCCATTTCGAAGTCGTTCTCGAGGTCTGGTTATCGTCCTCCAAAGGTCTTCTCACCCGCTACTCGCAATCTCTTTTTCTCGTAGCTCTTTTTCTCTTCCCCTCTCACCCCTTCTGCTCACACGCAAGACCAGCTCTTCGTCTCCTGCATCCTCTCCAACCACGGCGTCCTCCACTACCTCCTCACCCGCCCTTCAGGCCCATCCGCAGCCCGCGTCGGCGTCGTCCTCCTCGGCCGCGGCCACGCCTGCACCAACCTCTTCCTCCCGGGCAAATCATTCAGACCGCAGGTACAAGTGCTCGTTCTGCTCCCGTGCCTTTTCTCGTTCGGAGCACAAAAATCGTCATGAACGCTCACGTATGTGCCTGTCTTTCATATCCCCTTCCAACTTCACTCTGCTAACTCTCCTCCAGATACTAAGGAGCGGCCCTTCAAATGCGAGCGCTGCATTTCCACCTTTGTCCGGCGTGACCTGCTTCTGAGGCACGTCCGGACAGTCCACGCAAAGCGCACGTTGGCTTCTAACTCTTCATCAACATCTTCGTCATCCTCGACTTCGTCGTCCTCGTCGGGTATTTCTGCTTCCTCAGACCTATCGTTGCAGTCCACGACCTCTTCAAACTCGTCTTCTGCCTCCACCTCCCTGCCATTGTCCTCTTCCGTTGCAAGCTCCGCCCCTGCCATACCCCTCAGCGGCCTTCCTAACTCTCCACCATCTCCGGCCCCTTCTTCCGCTTCCTCTTCGCTTTCTTCGGTTGTCCATATCGCTCCCAAGCCCGACCCACAGACCGCTGCTGCGTCATCTGCGTCGGCTACTAATGTATTGCCCACTGCCGTTGGGCTGACCACTTCCCTATCCTCCTCCTCTTCAATCGACCGTCCGATCAGTCCTTCCTCCACAGAGTCCGGTCGCATATCCTCCTCTAATCATACTGCTAGCATGCTCCAAACATCAGCAGCTCAGTTTCACGAAGAAGACCTTTCGGAAGAGCATGAGCGTGTCTCCAGAGAACACCATGGGCATTCAAACCCCGAAATCAGCGCGGCCATGCTAATGACCAGACTCGGCGCTCCACCGGGATGGAATAGCGACTCTACAAACCATTCTATCGACTCCAAAATATCTCTAAAGTCCTCATCTGGACTTCTTCCTCCTCCCTCCGCGACGCTACCGCCACAACCGCAATCGCAGAGCTCTTCTTTCCTTCCCCATCCTATTCCCATGGTTCCCATCAGTCATGCCCCTGCCGTCCAGCCGCCTCCTCCGGGGACAACCCAGTCGTCGTTCTCTTATCTTAACCCGATCACTAGTCGCACTAGAGAATATTCGCTCGACTCTGTTGTTGAAGATCGAGAAGATTCTTCAACTCCTCGGACTACTGCTGCGCCAGTTTCGGCTGATCATACTGCTGTTTCGCTGGTCGCTTTACTGCGCGAAACTCTACTCACTTTGGACCCGTCTGGCGCTATCCTACATGACACTCCGCTTCCTTCGCATGTCACCTTGGCATACTATTTATCTACTTATTTTTCGTATCATCACCCGTTCCATCCATTCATTCACGCACCTACTTTTTCTGCAAATAATACTCCGCGCCCGCTTCTGCTGGCAATTTTATCACTTGGAGCGCTACCTTCGAATCAAGAGCTAGCGTCTCGACTACATGTTTCGTCTAAAATGATGGTTAATTCTCGAATCGATACTGACGGGTTTTCGTCGAGGTCGGCTCCGTTGTGGGTCACGCAGACTGTACTACTCAACACAGCTTTCGCAGCTTGGTCGGGTGATCCTCGTGGACTTGAATTTGCCTGCTCTGTGAAATCGTTTCTCGCAAATTTAGCATCTGGACTCAGATACGAACTGCTTCGCCGAAGTCCTAAGCCGCCAATTACAAGTTCAGTCTCTGAAGACGACGAATGGATCAAGTTTGAGTCGATGCGAAGAACGTATTTCGCAGTATATGTATTTTTCGGCCAATTGACTTCGTTTTTCAATTTTGCGCCTGCCATTTCTTCTTCCGAACCAGCAAATGTTTCTTTACCATGCGATGAACAGATCTGGAATGGTACCACGAGCTCAATGCCATCCACATCGCCAATGTCTTTCCGAGTAGCGTTGGACCATGTAGTTAAGGGCCAGCATTTGATATGTTCATCTTATGCGCGCCGAATTCTGGCTACAGCTTTGTACCTTGAATGCTGGCATGCCCGGTCGGCTGGACTGTTGTTCGTTGCTCGACCAGATCAGCTTGATGGCGCCCTCGGTTCATTTGTGCAGCTTGTACATTCAGACTATTCTAGTTGTCTATCACGAGCAAGCGATGCAACTTGGCGACTTGCCAGACTTCATATTTTGGGATCTGATCTGACTCAGATTGAAGAAGTTCTTCGCTACCACGAAGTAGGTGAAATTGTTGACTCAATTCGATCTTGTGCTGTGCGATTACGACGCCTACCAAATGCTGGTAGCACATCTTCCTCGACTTCGACCCAGCCAATGTCTCCTACAAGTTCTGCGCTCTCTGGTGGGGTATCAGCTGGTATGCTTGTCGTTGCAGCTGAGATTGCAATGGATGTTTTGTTTGGTGGTCCGCCACCATCTCCACCGTACAACGAGCAGCGAGAGCCCAATGGTAACAGTGTGACTGCTAGTATTGCTGGCAGCAGCAATTCTGGCGGAGTTGAAGATGTGGTTGTAGGGTGGGAGGCAGCCGTATTTTTGATGATGTGGGTTCGCTGTATCGAGTACGACATGTCTGTTCTTGGTGCTCAGGGTATATATTCGCGGGCTCCCGATGAGAGAGAGCTGGATGTTCTGCAGCGACTACGCGGTTTGCAGGCGCATGACGCTCGAGTCTCTGGCGCGAATGCTGCAGCGGCACCTGAAGATCGATTAAGCGTGTTTGTGGGCGCTTGGTGGGCTAGACATGGCGCAGCTGGGGTAGCGGGTGGATGGGGAATTCGAAGTGTGCTTCGTGAGGCCATCAATGCATACGCCGATGTTGTTCGAGGAGAGTTGGTGGCGTAGGTCTGAATTAATAAGATGTATTATAGACTAATATAATAAGAAAAATAACATATAAATATTGCTCGACCGACTACGACAGAGCTTGCTGAAGATCATGGATTAAATCTTTAGGATCCTCCACACCAACAGAGATGCGAAGTAGTGTCTCAGACACATGAGGGTCAGTCATGGCTCTCCACTCAATGAGTGACTCGACGCCGCCTAAAGAAGTAGCATGATGAAATAGTTTTAATTTGGGCGGTAGTGCTCGAGCGACTTCGGCAGATTTCACTTCGATGGAGAAAGTAGGATTATAGAGGCCGTTTGGCATTTGGGTAGCGACGAAAGAATCGGTCTGTAACGATGAATGATAAACCTTGTCAAGAGTCGGCAATGAGCCGTCGGATAATCCTTTGGCCAGGAACTGCACAATCTCGAGCGCACCGCGGCATTGGGCCTCGAGTCTGATTTTATAGGTTCGAAGGGACCTCAGCAGCAACCATGCCTCTAGATTCCCCGGTTGTAAACCCAATAAGCCTCGATCTGCAAGCAGTTTATCGCGGACAGAAGAATCTTTCGTTACAAGCAAGCCTGCAAGAAGATCAGAATGACCACCAAAATACTTTGTAGCTGAGTGCAAAACCAAATCGGCACCGAAAGCAAATGGGTCTTGAACGGGAGGGGGGCCAAAGGTTGCATCGACTACCACATGAGCACCACGAGAGTGGGCGAATTCGGCGGCTTTAGCGAGATCGATGGCTTCACCGGTGGGATTGATCGGTGTCTCGACGTGGAAAACGTCGTCCTTGTCGAGCTCAGTAGAGTAATGATCAATGATCTTGAACGACTGACCGCTGACTCTGTTTAAGACTCCAAGAACGTTATGACATCCATGATATCCACCATCAATTGCAACGCGGGCTGGCGAGTAGTATAACATTGCGCCGGTGAAAGCAGAAAGCCCTGATCCGTACACGACAACATGACCACCGAGGATTGAGCTCAAGACAGCCTCTACACGATCAATAACAGGATTGCCAAACCGCGAGTAAATATGTTTGCCAGGACCAGAAAGAAGAATGTTGTGCTCCCGAGCGGGAATCATCCTTGGATCATGGTGGAACGTAGACGTAAGATGTAGCGGCGCCGCCACGTCAGTCAGAAGAGCCAGTTCATCATCTGCATGAACACCAAGAGTCGCCAAATCTAGATCAGACATTTTTGTACTTGTTTTTATCTTTCTCTCTGCTGTAGTCTCTTTAACAGCTTGCGAGGAAGACTAAAAGAAATGCTCGAATCCTCGACCGAAGTGACGCAAGATCTGGAGAAGCAGTGCGGCTTAGACCTTTCACGTGATGATAGCCAGGGACCAAATTGATAATAAGTAATTAATTAGTTGATTTGATGAATCTTATCGAGGCATTGGTATAAACTTCATATAACCAGTGGAAGGTATTCACTTGAGTATACAATAGCTATATTGGAGAAGACATACGAAGTTAACGAAGAATGGTGTCGAGCAGAGTGAGCAGTCTAACTTCACAGCTGAATCTATACCACTATAGTTTCTCTTGCAGATAATAATAGCAAGCAAGATTCATAAAGAGAAAATGCTCGTAGGCCAATAGATGTTCACCTATTCAGTCATCTTTTGTCATTACCATTAGTCCAACTTTCCAGTTTCATCAACTTCCTACACAAACAAAAAATGCCCAACCTCCTAACTTAATTGCACAATGCTCACATGATTGTCCACTTAAACCATAATGCCACAATCCGTATCCAATTAGATTAGAACGGCTGTCCAGGGTATCCGGAAGCTGCTGAGGAGAGCAGAATAAAACAACACTTATAAAAACTCGTTTAGTTCGAATTATCGCAATCTCACAGAAAGGCAGTAGAGGACCAGGAAATACGACTGTCTACGATAATTTATGAGTTACGGCTGGGAAAGACGATCCACGAAAGCGTACACCAGATCGTCGCCTACCTCGATACTCCTCCATCCCTCGTTGGCCGACGCACGCACACTGATTAGAAACGCTGCTTTTGTAGCTTCCTCTGCCTTAGCAATGTCGGATTCTCTTCCTACAGCAACTACTACAACCACACGGCGTATCTCGAGCGTGCAACCGCCTCCCCAGGACCTGATTGATGCGATTGCACAGGGATCCGGAGCCGGCGAGTCCTCTTTAAATCCGGACTCGATTGGTAGCGCAAGATCCGGAATGACAAGCTCCTCTGCAAAACGATACGCCGCCGAGCCAATCGCCCTTGACGACTTGTTCACTGCTCCAGGAGCAGGAACTGTGCCCATGACACCGATCTCTGACAGACTCGACTTGCCGGCAGAGCCCACCGACAGCGGTCTGAATCTCGCAGTGCCCCCTCGCAAACTCGCCTTCCCGGAGAACCTGTTTCCTGCTTGGTTGGCAGCAAGAAACTTCGCTCCACACGCGCAAGGTGCGTCGTTTGTGTCTTATTTTCATGGTCCAGTGACGACACTACCCGCAAGACGAGCAGTGATTCTATCATCCATGGTTGTGGGTTCCCTCGTCGTTTTCACATCTATGCAGCACTCCTACAAAATGGACGCACTTTCCCTAGCTCTAGGAACTTGTGCCGCTGCAGCTGCGATTCTGCGCTTCGTCGTGTTATCGTCACCAACAATAATTGGTGGAAGTGCGCTGGGCAGCTCGCGTTTGCAGGTGTCGGATGTGATTTCAGACCGGAGGAGGTCGTCGCGTGCCGTCGCACTGGGAATAATGCAGGCTCTATTTGTCGGCTTGTTTGCCTATTCGGCCGAGCGCCAGACAATGGCCTCGCTTCACATGAACTACTTTTCTGTTCTGGCTCCGCTAGATTTTGTATTGCAGCGACTGATCCTGCGCGTTCCGCTCATCGGATCTCGACGAACAATTGCCGGAACCGTGCTCAACATTGTTCCCCAGATCCTTGCGCTTCTTTCGCACGAGTGGGAATATGGCATTGAGGCGGTTCCGATCGCCATTCTGCAGACTCTATGGTCCTATACAATCTTTCTCGAGCAGGCTGCGACTGAAGGTGCAGCATGGCTGGCAACGCTTTACGTTGCCTTTCTTGTTTCTACCAATATTCTGTGGCCGATCGCCGCAATCAGTTTCGTATTTTATAGTGACAGCGCATCTTCGCCTGACTCTGTCGGGGTAATTGGTGGCCTCACGCTCAGTTTGATTGCCGGTGTTGCTGCGGTTTGTCTATTTGCTGGCAGTGGATCCATGATCAAGTATTCATCTAGCGCCCACATCGTGGTGCTTGTGTCTACTGCGTCTGCTATTCTCATCGCCTTATGGCATACAGTCTCTCTCCTACCCTGGATGCGATTGGCGGCGGTCGTGGTGAGCGGACTCGCCTGGACCATCTACGTCAAATAGCGGATGTTCTGACAATCTCTTTGGACTTTTTTATTACTACTATTATTACCATTATTAATATTATACCTAGTGATGTACAACAAACGGCAAAACGACGGCGAGCACTAAGCCAGCGGAGGAAAGACTTATTGGAGAGGTGGTTTGCGCGAATGTATATAGATTAAAATTTGTTTTTATTAATAGTTAGAAATGCTTAAACTGCTAATTTATTTCGCCTATCTCCCTGTCCACGCAACGATGTGTGCATAAACAGCCTAGCTGACATAATCGTCCGTGTTGGGAAGGAAGTTGCGCTCGCCTGTCAAAATGTCAAGGCTAGGGTGTCTAATTAGGGCAATTGCCCGTCAGAAGTCAGTGCCGCACGGCACCAAACTATACCCAATGCAGACTAGTCTATCGTTTCACTGCGATCCTGGCGTGTCTCAATTCTGGTGTTGTTATGGGGAGAACAGACCCAGAGCTGGACATGGACGGTAGCCGTCTTTTAGACTCCAGTTCACACTCGTTTCGATACCCTCGCTTGGGTCACCGCTGCGAACTTCGTCAATTTTCGTTTCATTCAATCTCCAACTATCGTCCTCGCTTCTCCTGTCGGGCTATTTCTCTAGATCTCTGTTTTTCGGCGACTAGTTCTGCGCGTTTCAGGCATTATTTTGCGTCGTGTTTACTGCACTTTCTCGGTGAGTTTGGTTCGTTCGAGATCAGTCGAGTTCGTTCGAGTTCGGTCGACATCTGTTTCCCTTCGACTCGTTCTACGCTCGTCTGGGTTTTTGTTCGGAGCTCGACGGTCATAAAGGCGTCTTCTAGCTAGTTTCCTTTTCCCGCTACGTAGCCGATTCTTGTCAGCATCGCGAAGCAGGATCATTTGTTGCAGACACGATGAACAATCAGCCGGCCCATGCCAGTCAGAATGAGCATGTAGAACATGCTCAACAGGGCCAGCAACCAAGTCTGTCGTTGGTCAGTCAAGGCAACACCATCTCCAGACTACAAACCGAGGCCGAAACATATCCTATCTCGCCGCTGTCTAGACCGGCTCCCTGGAGCGACTCCGAATTTGCTTATGGTGCTCAATCCACTTCAGAATATCGGCCACGGATAGATTCGGTCTATTCACCCAGTTCTTCGGGTTCTCGTTCGTCGTACGCGGCCTCTATTAGGTCATCCAGAACCTCCTCTTCTGGTCTTTCGGCCTTCTCTATTCCATATTCCACCACATCTTCCTTCTCGGGTTCGTCTATCTCTTCTAGGCTTTCGTCCTCAGATAGTCTCCCCGCGGATTTCTACGATGGCTCCATTCTGGCTCCTCTTCACATCTCTGCTCCTCCTGATAGTATCGGTCTACCGTTTCCTCATCGACCGTCCGACCCTCGCTCAAACTCGCTCGCTGTCATTGCGGAAAGTCAACGTTCTCTGAACGCTGATCTTGACGATTTAGCCAAAGACTGTAAGGATATTCTCAAGCATGTTTCGAAGCGTGATCTGGATCTCTCAAAAGCTGCCGCTACTCTCACAGAATATATGCGAATTCTTATTCGCAATTGCTCTCATCACAATATCCCTGCTCTCCAGCCCTCTCCCATTAACAATTCAGCCCTATCGCTCATCCTTAAAGTTGTTCTTCATTTTGCTGATAATCTGCTTGTTGGTTTACCTTATGCCTCGGCTCGCAGTGTTCTATTGCGAGCTGCTTCGGATCTAGGTGTGAAGCTGAAACTTGTTCCCGTCTACACTGCGGATTCTGCTCCTCCGCAACCAAGAAATTTTGCTTTATCGGAAGCGTATATGAAGCCAGAAGCTGCGACCGCTTCTACCATAGAGCATGTCAACAAATTGATGGACATTTTACCCAAACATCAGGTGATGGCTGTCCAGGATGGTGCTTTCATTGCTCCGATAGCACGAGGTCTATCGGAGTCTTTTGCCGTAGTGTCGGTTTTGTTTGGCATGCCTACTCCTACTGAAACAGATTATGACAGCGTATCTTCTCTATGGGATGTTGCCGATGATATCCACTTCTTTTGCCAAAGGAATAGAATTCAGGTTGCAGCTGGAAATGGCTCGACGGAGGCTTCGGCCCAACCTCGCACCAGAGTGGCTATGGGTGGATTCCGCAGGCCTTTCAGGGACTGTGCTTCTAATGCCATTCCCCCTATGTCGATGTCTATTGCTTCAGAAGATGCTGAATCACTCAGTGGAACTCTAGGAGGATATGTCTATCCCAAAGTCGACCCAAATGATACTTCACTTGCTGCTTATAGTCAGAGCAGCTTTGCTATGACTTGTGCGCATGTTTGTCTTACAGAGTCTCGAGTGCAACGTCCGCCGGTTTGTGTTCCCTCTCCTGTACTGGTGAATATGTATCGTAATGCCTTACTGAAAGAGTATGCCAAGTACCCGTCTGGATCAGACGAGCGCAGGGCTTTCAAGCGATTTGTACATGCTTTGGATGATGATTATCCTCGCCAGAATGGTCGGTCGTTTCCTGCTAAGTTTGGTGATGTACTTTGGGGAGAACGCACTTTGTGCAATGGCATGATCTCCGATGTTGCGGTTGTTCGATGTCGACCAGGTCTTAAGCCACAAGAAAATATACTTGGAGATGATGTTCCGTTTGCTGAGTATGACCCGTCTTTGATGTTCACCAATTTATCGGTACGTCGCGTGGTGAAGCGGCTTGTTCCAGGTCTTGATGTTTTCAAGTATGGCTCGACTTCAAAGTTCACAACTGGTAAGCTGAATGGCCCACGTTTAATTTACTGGGCAGATGGCGCATTACAATCTTCTGAGTTTGTAGTTGCAGCTAGTGGTTCTGGAATGTTTGCCAGTGGAGGAGATTCAGGAGCGTGGATTCTACGTAAAGAGGGTATTTCTGGACTTGGTGTTATTGGCATGCTTCATGCATATGATGGCGAGCATCGTGAGTTCGGACTGTTTACTCCGATGACGCGGATTCTTGAGCGACTTCGGGAAGTGACCGGTATAGAATGGGGAGTAGTTGGAGCAAAGGAGTCTGATAGCGGCGAACAAGATGATATGATGGTGGGAGGATCGGAAACATCGGATTCGTCACACGGAAATGATGACTCCAATTTGGATTCGTCGTCTGATTCTGATTTAGAGTGAGCAGAGAAAAAATTTAGAATTCATTATGATTTGAGTATGACATGAAAGTGACTGGTCTCAGATGAGAAAGATCGAGGATGGAGGATAAGCAAGACAAATCAACAGCGATGCTTTGTATTTATTCGATGATTTTCCACCAATTGTTCTTCTACGTTTTATTCTTTCTATTTTTCTGACGAGCTGGTATACATTTAGAGTTTGTTGATTGTAAGATTAGTCCGGGTGGTACGTCAATTTAATTTTTTTTATTTTCTCTAGTCCCTTTTTTTTTACTTCTTTTTGATTACTCTTTTTATTTGTTGGTATCGGGTCGTTTTATTATTTTTATCTTATTTAAATGGATTTAAGAACGGTTGAGTCTAGAGAACACTGTGAGTAATCGAAAATTAGTTAGTCATGAGCGAAAATCTCGGAAGGCTTGATTTGGGAGAAGGTAGAAGATAGTAGAAGTGCAAAGTCGTCATGATTTAAATAGATAAGAATGGAGAAATTGGTGGAGGAAGTATAGATCAGGATTCATAAAATCGATAAAATTGATTGCATTGTATACAATTGAGCAAGAAATCAGCATGAAATTAGACCACAGCTCCTTAGAAGACACGCACGAGCGAACACGGCCGGCTCAATACGTTTCCATGTCCACGAGTAGACCCATTCTTGCACCTAAGAAAGTAAGACTGAGCGATGGCCGAACAGCTACATTTTACGCATTTTTTCGGGCAGATGAGAACGATGAAATCGAGCTTTGCGTATCAGACTCAGAGCGTGCTGTTCTTTCTGAGCGAAATATTGATTCATTCGTTTCCGTACTTCACAAACTACTTAACGACGAAATCGAAGGTGGACAAACCTAGTAAGCACGACTGCCTTGGCAATAATTTGCTTTAACTATTGGTGCGCGACTGACGAATTCTAAACAGTCCTCAATTAGATTTGTTTTCGTTCGCAGAGTTCAAAAGTTACTGGTTTGCGACCTTCACAGCAATCTTGGTTCTAGACAGCGAGGAGTCGACTAACTTGGCAAGCATCGATGCGATCTTTGCTGATGCTGACGAGAGAGTCCTGGCAACTTTCTACACCAAACCAAACTATCCCGGTCGCTGCTCGCATGTCTGCAATGGAGCGTTTCTAGTCAGTCCGAAATACCGAGGAATGAAAATCGGGAAATTGCTAGGCACTCAGTTCCTTGAATGGGCACCCAAACTTGTACGTATAGAAATAAATCTAGGCCGATGATAATTAGGACTAACATTTGTACTAGGGATTCAAGTCGTCCATATTTAATCTTGTGTTTGAAACGAACATTGCGTCCTGGAAGACTTGGGATAGTCTTGGATTCGAGAGAGTTGGAGTCGTAAAAAATGCCGTCTATATCAAGGGAATTGACGGGCCAGTGAATGCTATCATTTTTGGATTCGACTTCACAAAAATTTAAAAGCGTAATGGATATTGTTCTTGTTTATTATCTTACTTCGATTATGAATATTAATCATTAGACTGTATGTCTATTTTGAGATGATTCAAGTTGACGTAATTATTATTGTGCAGCGTTGCCTGACTGATTTAATTAACGAAGATTAATAATCAAACGCCCGAACTACAGTCAAAGATATTCGAAAACCAATAAATTAAATCTAATTAGTATCTCCGTCTGAATTCGTAGCTCTACGCCCGAAATGAGTTCTCTGTTCGGAAGAGCTTGGACGTTTTGATGTCCAACACCACTGACGATAGAATTTAACAGACTATTGACACTTTTGGCAGATCCAGACAGGATCTCAATACTTTTTTTTTTTGGAAATTACAAAAAATTACGAGAGATTACAAGCTCCTGTATTGTTATGATTATTAATAACACAAAAACAGACCTCATTTACTAATATATCTTCAGGCTCGCTCACGCGGCTCGCAATCCCCGAGTAGATGTCCCAAGCAACTTGAGTCCGAATACATATTTTATATTTGTCGCAATTGGGTATGACCGCTTCCACTCCTTGCAGTATAAAACTGAACAAGAAAATGGCAGAGGAAGATGATGATGATGAAGCGACAGTAGACCAAGTTACAAGCAATTTTGAAGGAGGCCAAACCGCTCTCGAGCGTGCAAAGTCAAACTCGACCCGAGCCGCCTCTTTCGTCGACCAGCAAGAGCAAACCGACAATACTGCTTCGACTGGTGACGAAAAGAAACGCACTCTGGTGGATTGGAATGGACCAGATGATGAAGAAAATCCTATGAATTTTGGCTATTTTAGAAAGTGGGCTATAACCATGATTTGCAGCGTGGGAGCTCTCTGCGTGTATGTGTCGATTTACCCCTCACCGGACTAAAGGTCGACTTTCTCTCGAGCTTTCACCACTAACTGAATATCTCTAGAGCCTGTTCAAGCTCGATTTATACGGCAACTTACACAGGAATGATGAAAGAGTTTGGAGCAAATCAGGAAGAAGTCATCACCGGACTTACTGTGTTTGTGTTTGGTATGGGCGCTGGGCCAATGTTCTACGCTCCGTTATCCGAGTTTTATGGCCGTCGAATCATTTACATCATTTCTTTTTTTTTCTATATTGTCTTTCAATTTCCTATTGCATTTTCCAAAAACATCACTGCAGTTCTTGTCAATCGATTATTGGCAGGCTTGTCTGGTAGCGCGTTCATGTCTGTTGCTGGCGGAACAGTGTCTGATCTTTTCCAGAAGTCCCAGCTTGGAAAACCTATGATGGCATTCACAGCAGCGCCGTTCTTGGGCCCTAGTATAGGACCGCTGATGGGAGATTTTATTGTACATGGGTGTGGATGGAGATGGGTTTTTTATATAATGATCATTTGGTCGTTTGTTATGACCCTCCTAATCGTGTTCTGCGTTCCAGAAACGTATGCACCAGTTCTCCTTCGACGGAAGGCTCAGAGAATTCGCAAGCAGACAGGTGACTTTTCAAATATTGCGCCGATCGAGCTAATCGATCGGTCCGTGTTAGCAACTGTCTTGTTTAGCGTGCGCCGGCCGTTTGAGCTGCTTTTTCTCGAGCCAATGGTGTTCTGTTTGTGTCTATTTACATCCATCATTCTTGGGATTATGTATTTATTTTTTCAGGCCTTCACTCTTGTTTTTGAGAATAATCATGGGTTTAAACCTCAGCATGTTGGACTGAGCTTCATGGGCCTTTTGACAGGTATCATCTTAGGAGTACTTACTGAGCCTTTCTGGAAACGCAACTATGATCGCTTGTCTCAAACTCGCGGTAATGGCGTGGGAAAACCAGAATATAGGCTTCCTCAGGCAATGGCCGGGGGTGTTTTTACTCCTATTGGAATGTTTTGGTTTGCGTTCACTACCTACAAGGGCATCCATTATATCGTTCCAATTATAGGCAGTGTGCCGTTTGGGTTTGGTATAATATTAGTTTTCTCGGGAGTATTCACTTATCTTGTTGAGTAAGTCTTCTTTTTAGTCCTTGAAAATAACTCTTTTGTTTGTCTGAATTTACTAATTTACTGTCTTCACAGGGCATATCGTCCATATTCAGCTTCTGCATTGGCGGCGAATGGATTTCTTCGCAGCTCGTTTGCAGCGGGATTTCCTCTATTTTCCGTTCAAATGTACAATAAATTAGGATATGCCTGGGCATCTGCTCTTCTGGCTTTTTTAATTTTAATGTGCTCCCCTTTTCCTTTTGTCTTTTTTGTTTATGGCGAAAAATTGCGCAAGCGAAGTAAATTTGCTTGGACAATACCTGACGACGAGCAGACCTTGAGTCAGAATCCTCAGGAAGATCATTCTACTCCGTGCGACAACAATATTCATGAAACTGATATCAGGATGGACGAGTCAGCTAAAGCAGAGAATAAAACAGAAACTGTTTGAAAGGATTTCTGTTACCTATTTCAGATAGGTTAAAGTTCTAACATTTGGCTTTCGTGCCCAGAAAGTTCATTTAGGAATTATTGTTCCAATGATTTTATCTATCGTTTTTCTATTGGTTATTTTTTTTGCATCAGGTTAACATCTCTGCCGTTCTTTTTCGATTTCTTGATTTCGCTCTTTATTTATGCAGACTTTGGTTCCCAGTCTTCTCTATACCACGTTGCTGCCCTGCATATTTAAGTTATAAAAATTCTGTAATTAACTAATTATTTAAATTGATTACGTTCAAGAGTAACGAATGCCAGAAACTGAAATAGTGGGCTCTTAGAAATCTGTTTCGTTGGAAACGGGGATACTAAATTCCGAGGCGTTCATGACTGCTCGGTAGTGTACCTGGTCCAATATTCGATGAGTAGATCTTAATTCTGGATATCTTTCTAAAATTAAAATAATCACCAATTAATTTATTTATCTTTATACTTCTGCTAGAGCTTATTAACTAAGACTGCTCTGGATTCATGATTGCTGCTGCATTACATCTCGGACAAAGAGAAATGACCGCACAGCCCCTTAAGGCACCAACAGCAATTAACAGCGGCAACGTTTACTTTGTTTCAATCCAGGCAATAAATAAAACAGAATCACACTCGGAATAGGCCGATCGTACCGACTTTTGTGTTTCTCCGAAACATTTAAGTGTTAATCGTCGAGAACAGCAAACAGCTGGTGGTCAGACTAGTGAGTAATATGAAGATCAAGTTATAGTGCCCCAAATAATGACTTGAACCGTTAGTCCGGTAGGAAATAATGCTGAGAGACTGAGATCTAAGAAATTGGCTCTTTTAGGAATTTAAACAAAGAGTTGTGCAAAAAAGAAGATGGGAGTAAACCTTTACAATTTTCCACCTTGGCCTAAATCGTGCCATCAGGCAACTATGCAATACAACTTTAACTAGAAGATCACTAAAACGTGTCTTAAATCTAACCAGTGATTAAATTTACCCTAAAACTAGGCAGATTGTGATCTATATTATTTGTACAGTGTCTCAGTAACTGCCTGCCTTTCTCTTCTGCTCAACTGAGTGAAAAAGGTGGGCATCAGAGCCGGTGGAATAATCCATTCAAATGGACCACCACAGCAACCTCTTCTAAGCGAGGATCCACATATTTGCGCTCATCTAGGACACGTACCATTTTGAGTTCTTTCTAATTCGGGCTCCACGAGATGCCGTGCACTGTCGAAACTTCCGCATATTATCTCCTCATGGTCACCCTATGCACGCCTCGTGAATAGACCGTCGGGACCAGCAGCACTGCCTGGCTGAGCAAAAAGCAAACTGTTGCACTGGGTCCCTATTCCAGGTAAAGTTTAATTTTTGGGAGATTTCTATCAAATAATAGCACTGTGTGCACATGCTTGTGTTTATACTATTGAAACGTCCAATCTGTAGTTCCCTCAACCTAACAAGGTTCCATTGGTAGTGCGGAAACTAAAGTGATGCTCTGCACATAACCAATCTTTATGCCGCCGTATTCAGGGTTCAGGACTAATGAGAACTACGCTAAAGAGGCCACTCGGAATATCCATGAAAATTGTTTTTCACTAGCTCAAAGTGAAACTCACATGCTTCCAAATTGGTCCGAGATGACGGTCGCTACAATCCACCGTGATGCAATACCATCCGCACCAAAAGGAAAAATATTTTTGCGGCCGTTTGTTTCTTATTTTCCACCTATCCCGAAACGAGCATGATCTACAGCCCTGAGAAGGATATGCAAAAGAGATCAATGTCTAACGTGCTATCGTCATCGCCGTCTTCTTGTCTATGGAAAGATTGTCTTACCTGCCCACTCTGGGAATTAGTGCGAAATACATGCAGAATTTTCTCTTGCCCTGCCTCGAGTTTTGTACTACAAACTTGCTCCGAAATACAACACGTAATAGAGTTTTGCCACATCACATTTAAACTCTGATCTAGCTTGCACATGCGCCATTCGCAAAAAAATTCTATTTTGATTACCTGGCGGGCTGTGCTGGCACGGAACCTGTGGCCCTTGGCAATGCCGCCGCACTGCTAGAAACCTTCAGAGCCCGCAGAACTATGCTACCGGATCAATCCTCCGGAGGCTTGTCGCTCGTGCTGGCAGGTTCAAATCTAGCAGAGAAGGAGCGAGGAATCACCAAGTTCAGACCAAATGAGATTTTGCGGTTGATTTTCAAACAGGATCTGGACGTTGATATAACGACTAATCTTATTAAAACAAACTATGGATCTGGAATCGTAGTAGGCACATGATTTTATTTCCTTTCCATAGCTTGTTTATTGCAGCTCACTGCGATGCTCGAAATCGTTTCGTCGCTCATTATTTGTTGGCTTTTGGCTCTCGAAATCTCGACCACGGACTCATGAGATGCTTGACCATTTTGTTTCTTTCTAGAGTTCAATTGTAAGTACTGTTTGTACATCTGGTTACTTGGCCCACACTGGAGTCGCAGAAGTTACGCAAACTATGGAATCAGATACAGCGAGGAATCCGGACGAATCCGTCATCTATTAAAACGTTACGGACACTAAGTTTTTTTTTAGTTCTCTGGCTCCTTCGTTGCCAACGTGTTTGGTGCTTCCTCCTTTCAAACAAAACATTACCAGATCTGTCGGTGAAAGAGTAAACCCATTTTTCTCCCTGTCCCCCAATGGCCCAAGAGTGCTGGCTGCCGCTGGTACACGTTTTGCTTTTCCAATAGCTCTAGCGGGACTTGCAGCCTAATTTACGCAAGCCCGAAAACCAAGCTCCGCCGTAATATATTGTATCTGTCTCACTCTTGTGTAGCGCTATCGCTAAAGGCTCTAACCTACTAAGACTGGCAGGCTTCGTCTGTAAATCACGGTCGTCCCACTTGCTTTGTGTATCGTAGCGTAGACCCAGGTCTTCCAGACCTTTGTGCCTTCGCCGAAATACGACGTCAGACTTTTTAGCCGATATTTGGCGGCCCCTGTTTACCTTTTTGCCATCAATTTCGAACGGGAGAAGGTACGCTTTTCCCACTTTACCACGTTCTCGCCCCTCAGTGCGCTTCACTCAGCTCTCACGTTAACACGTTGTTTTTGCTACCCTTACCGACCTTTTCGGCCTTACTGGTATTTCGTACGCTGTTCCTGCCCCCCTCCCACCTCCTTCGACGGGCACCATCGCCAACAGCAATTTTACTTCAATCTATACCCTCACTACACACTCTACCTCCACAAGACTCCGATATTGTCTTTTCTAACGGGGAGGCCGCCTCCGGGAAACTTTGTTCTTGTTTGTCCATTCGAGGCTTTCATTCCTTTCTAGCCTCAGCTCTTGTCCCGGAACCAGCGCCCATTCCGTTCCTTGCCCATATCTTACTGCCTAGTTCTCGCCCCTCTGCACTACTCCTCCGCGCACACTCATTCGCACCCAACCTCTCCGTGCTCTTCTCTGTTTTTCTCTCTCTTTGTTCTTCGTTTGTCTTTCTTATTTTTTCTCTTTTGGTACTCATCGCAGATATCTGCGCCACCCTTATTATTTACTTTATAATTCAAGTCTGCTCGTCTTTCTTTCGTAATATTTTGGACTTTGCTCGCCCTCGCTCTCGCTCTCTATCTCTCTCGCTCCAGACGATGTGTATCTGAACGTACCCGGGAAAACAGATCTTCCGGAGTCATCTAATACGTATCAATTGTCTCTATTTGACTTGAATACGTTGTATTTTAATTCTCTATTACTCTGTTGAGTTTTGTTTCCTGAAAGTTTCGCTTTGAACTTCGCATACATCCTATCCTCACAATGGTATCTTCGGTTAAACAGTCGGCGAGAATCCAAAATCGAGCTGCAAACACTAAAAACAGCAACATAAATAATGTCAATAACTCGACTGCTCGACAGCGAAGGTCTGTCACAACACGAAGGCGACTGGATAAAGAGCCTAGATCGCGACTTGGTAAGTAAATTTTGAATGTGCTGGTGACAAGACCGCAATCTCAATAAAAACAATCAAATCTGCAATTTTAGGACTTTAGTTAACTGACAATTTTGTTTGGTTAGGATGTTTGACTTGCAGATCGAGACATAAACGATGCGATCAGCGAGAGCCGTTTTGCAGGAACTGTGAGCGGTTACAGGTCAAATGCGAAGGATACAAGACGAGATTGAGATGGCAGGACCGTACAATGCTATTCGTTGATATTCCAGACACAACCTACTTTGCGCTTCGATTTCTTACGTTCAATACGACGGACTACAGAGATTTCCCCGAAAGCGTGGAGGCTCTCCTAAATTTCTACTCTCCCATGGATATGGTGCCGATTGACTCTCTAACAGAAACTCCTACGGGCACTACCACTCCATCAAACATCGAACCGCAATTTGAAACGGTCACAGAATCTAGAATGTCACAAAAACCTGGATCACTATTCCTTGGACCGGTCGAAGACAATTTGGCGTATGGAACGATTCCTACGTCTGTGTCGTCTGCTGGGTCTAACGAGGACTTTTTTGCTTCCGATTCCTCACCAAGTCTAGAAGAAGAGCACTTATTTTTGTCAACTACATCCACTCCCCAGTCTATATCTCAGCCTGGCAGCGGTCTGTCACAATATGGTGCACTGTTTTACCCGCCCTCCGAGTATCCAATCGACATTCAGACGTCTGGGCACATGAACACTTTTGGGCCTGCTCTGCAGACAGATTATGGGCACCCAGCAGCAGCTTTGGACTACTTCCCATTCTATCACATGGAAATTCCATCAATGCATTCGCCGGCAGGTCCGACGCAGTTTGAATTAACAAGCACAACTTTAGAGCTGTCTGAAAGCGCCCCACAGCGGTGGAACGACCAGCAACTACGGGCCTAAAGAGAATTAGGCTAGCAGGATTTGGAAGTAAATGAGGTTAACAATATGGTGTCAATTTGTGTATGTATATTTGGCTGTTGGGCAACACAGCTATCAGGGAGTTTGTACTTGTATTGTAATTATTATGACTCTGTCTTGTTAAAAGTCACGGATACAATCTTTTATAGAGAAATTTAAATGGAATTTTGGATTAAGAAGATAAAAATTAAGTCTTCAATAGCCAGCATTAAATGTAGCGTCGCAGCGTACTAGTTCAAGGAAAGCGATGCGACTTTTAATCACAAGCAATATGACGACAGAACAGGTTCTTGTAGATCATCGGTTGGATTCCCATTCTTCATTTGTCGACGAGCTAGTGTGGTGCTTAGCAACGATTATACAACAGTACCCGAAGCTAGAGCACTTTTGTGGCCGCTATTTTCAACATCAGCTTTAAGAGTTAAGCCAGGGCTGAGAAAACTTGAGTGGAGCCAGCGAAAACAGACCACCCGAACGAGCCCGGCTGGGAAAGGATCTGAGCCGCGCTGCAGTGGTCCAGTGCCCCGGTGCCTTCTGGCCCCGTTTCCAGCTAGGAGGGTGAGAGCCACACTTGACTAAATTCGGTTTAGTCCTGAGCTGTCATTCAGCTTTGATTACATGGTTGTTGGTCTCGTATTATGTTTCATGTGAAGATCCCTCGGCCGGTGAGTATACGTAATTCGCAGTTGTTCATGACCGGTTACGATCATCACCAAACTGGATTTAGCTGGTATGGTAGAAGGCAGATGACTCGACTGTAACGCGATTGTCATTCACTTATTCATTTTTGGCATGCCACACGTGGCCATTCTCCATAACAAGGAGCTCCACTTTAAAGCCATTTACTACTGTTACGCGCTAGGCCTGATGGCGCTAAAGATACGGCTCCAAAATTCGTCTAGTTACATACAAAACCTATGAACCCCCAACCCACTCGCCATTCTACTACACGGCCATACTATTTCTATTGGATTCCATTGACACCTTGAACAAATATTGGAAGCATGAATTGTATCTGCCATCACTGATAAGGAACGAAAATTGCAAGCTGTGAAGGAGTGAGCTGAATAGATGTCACATCCGTACTCGCTTTGGTTTGAGTCTGAGAGTAAATTTCGGCCTATCTAAGGAATCAGAAAATTTTGGCTTCGTAGAGATTACTCAAAATGCATCAAATATCCAATTCAATTTAGCTATCTAATTTATTTTACATAATATGTCTCCCATCTGAAAAGACTCACTCTTCTGCCAGGTTTCGCTGCTTCCTCTCGAGCGGCTAAACCGCGAATTCCCCCAAGCCTTGGCCAGATGTGATAAAATTGCTGTCTATACGATTTTCAGGTCAATGTTGGTGCAATCAAATTACGGTCAAGACATTGAATGAAGTCCAATTTGTTGATAATTTGGCGAAATGTTATCAGTCACATTCTATTGATACCAAAATGCGAGTGAGGTAATGGCAGTGTTCTGTCTTACTCATGGGGCTAAGAATATGATCTGCAGCGATTGTAAGAACCAGAATTCTTTAGATCGCCGTTGTATTCACTCAACTGCTCGAAAGATATACTAGCTTTGAACTTTTGTTAGGGAGAGTATTATGCTTTATAAATACCCATCATTCTGTAGTTAGATGATCTTCGGCCTCCATGTTTGCTTCTGGACGTTTCAGGTGTCACGAAACTCCATTCGGTGCCGATGTACCTACCGTCATTCTAGTTGATCTCAAGTATTTTTACGGATTTTCAATCATCGAATCTTATTCAATAGGATTCACCATTTTTACCAATCTTATCTGTTTATAGTCAAATTTTCCTTTCCAAGGCACTAGCTGAATCAGGCATGCTTCTGATATCCAGGTGATTTATAAGACCCTCTCTATCTCCCACTGCTTCCAAAAACATATTTACCAAACAATATGTCACAAAGTTGACTATTTCTATTGCAAACTTTAAGTGCCATAGACGTAAGTTGTCTTAGCCAGTCGATTTTTATTCGATTGCAATATCACTCGATGCTGAACAACTACGCAATGCACTCGATAGCTGCGTGGCGAAGACCAGTCCCACGTGGATTTGCCAGCATCCAGCTCAGTCTTTGAGAACAAAACTTATACCATTCTACCTAAGGAATTGTGAGCACTATATATATAATATAGTATAATTGAATTATATTTGATAAAAAAATCAAAATTGAGAAGCTTATGTTGCTTGAATCTATCTGGACCAGAATGTGAAGACAGTTCAACCAGTTTTCCACGTGGATGCCGTCACGAATTTGACCGGGCCGAGATTTATACTTGTGGCAACTGATCACAGAATCGTGTTCGAGGATAAATATACAGACACAGGAAATTCTTGAATTAATTACTTCTCTGTGTATGGAGCTTTTCGGTCCTTCCAAGAGCGCGAAAGATTCTGTTGACTCTTTCCGTTTCCATTCCTCAGAATATCATACGGCGTTCGTTATGAATCGCGATGCATACAACAGTCAGCAGCGCCGAAGAGTCGACAAGCTTCCCAGATCACGATCTGGTAAGTGAACGAACATATGTTGACATACAAGTCACAGGGAATTAACAAGTAGCCAGGATGTATTACTTGCAGAGCACGACATAAACGATGTGACCAGCGTCTTCCGCACTGTAAAAATTGCGAAATTTTACAAATCAAATGTCAAGGTTATGAGCGCACCTTGCGATGGCAAGAAAAAGCGATGGTGAAGGCGGAGGTCGAGCCAACAAAGTATACTCGGTTAGTGTACCTTAATGTGAATCCGTACAGATTTGAAGAAAGCTTAGAGTATTTGATGGAAAAGTATTCTCCCTTCGATGTGTATCATGAGCCAGGCGAAACACAGCAGACTCCGCTTGATCCCATCCAGACAGGATTTCATTTATGGTCTACGTTTGAAGTTGAGAACGACGACAGCTCTGCCAGATCAGCCGAAACAGAAACAGAAACAGAGCGCACTAGTTTAGATATTGCAAGTCCAAGCACACCTCACGAATACAGCGGATACGAGCGGATCTCACCAATGGATCACATAGCTACGTCATACAATATTTCAGAGCATCATCAGATCGAGCACGGAATGGAACATCATCTGCCGATTCTCTTACCGGAAGATTATACAAGCGTACATCATTCTGCGGACCAGGAGCAGGAAATGATTTCGGATATGTATTCATTTGAGCCAGGGCTAGACCTTAATTTTCAGTATTGGCCGATGGATAATATGTCACTAAGCGGGCCACGATCGTCGTTCTCATCTTAGGCAAAATCTCGCTAGATGTATATCAAGGAATAGTAAGATGCTAGTGCGATGACTGGGTACAAGCTAGTAGTGTGTACTAACAGGGAAATCTGGTTTCAGTCTGCACCAATTTAAGTATTTAGTTAAATAGAAGGGCAACATCTAATGGTGCCGAAAGTAGTAGTAACTAAGCGCCTGTTCACGCATGATCGGTCTTCCTCTTTGAGCGATTCTGCTGACGGTTGAAAGTCTAGCTCAACTCGGATTCGGAAAAGTCGGAAAAGTCGGAATGTCGGGATTGGTACCGAAAACTATGAGACACGCGAGTCCGAGGGCGTCTTATCAGATTCAATTTCGGGTTCAGCATTGGTGGTGTGACCCTGGAACAGGAATGTGTGCAGACATGGCGTGGAAGTACAGTCCCTAACTGTGCCACCTTACTCACATATATGCAATTTCGGACTCGGACCGAATCGCGTGTTGTTCCACTATCTTTAGAGCAATTCTCGCCTTCTAATCCTTTAGAATTCAAAATATCGGCCTCTCCCTCTTCATTATAAGATATCCCTTGTCCTTCGTTTGCTGACCAGGCCAGAAAATAAATATTGCCATTTTGCGCAGGTGCTCCTTTGCATTAGACATAGCTGAAAGAAATTATTTGGTGCGCTCTATTTCACAATGGATCTCGTTCTTGAGGTTTGCGATACATTTGTCTTCGACAAGATTTATTCAGCTCTGTTTCCTGTCCCTGATGCAGTGACAACTATTCTCCAAGCAGCAGCAGATCCTTCGGTCGCGTTGAAGAACATCTCAGTTCCTTACATTCCTGCAACTCCATATGAATACACACTGATTCCTGCTGGACCGGCGGCTTACATGACTACGATAGCACGTACAAATATATGGCGACAGACAACCTCGTTGTATATAATAACAGCGATTTTTGGAGTTTTGCTATATCTTGTGTTTGCCACACTCTCATACGTTTTTATTTTCGATAAACGGAGCATGCAACATCCTAAGTTTCTCAAAAATCAGATCTCTATGGAAATGATACAGGCGTTAACTGCCATACCATTCATGGTTTTATACACTGTTCCATGGTTTCTGGCAGAAGTCCGCGGATATGGGATGCTTTATTGGGATGTCGAGGATTACGGATATTTTTATCTCGCCCTTCAATTTCCTCTCTTCATTGGATTTACCGACTGCGGAATATATGCCATTCATCGCGGTCTCCACCATCCGCTGTTATACAAGCGTCTTCATAAGCCTCACCATAAATGGATCGTTCCCACTCCATTCGCGTCTCACGCGTTTCATCCTGTGGACGGGTATTTGCAGTCTCTTCCGTATCATTTTTTCCCTTTTGTTTTCCCGCTCCATAAGATCTCGTATCTTTTTCTATTCACTTTCATCAATGTTTGGACGATCATGATCCATGATGGTGAATACGTTACTCAAAATCCTGCCATTAATGGATCCGCCTGCCACACTGTTCACCATCTCTACTTCAACTACAACTATGGCCAATTTACTACTTTATGGGATCGTATTGGAGGCTCCTATAGAAAGCCTGATGTATCGCTTTTTGACCAGAAGGTAAAGATGAACCAAGCAACATGGAAACAACAATCCAAGGAGATGGAGAAAATTGTCAAGGAAGTCGAAATAGTCGACGAAAGGACCTATGATGGACCTGACAGTAAGAAGACACAGTAAAATTATAATTGAGCCTTGACCTTGTCTAAATGGGAAGAAGAATACCATTTCAAGCTATGTTTCGCTTGCTTTTGAAATTTAAACTTGTACGTTCCCTCAGACTCAATTTCAGTTTCACTTTGTTTCAGTCTTATATATGATGTCAGGCTATTGGCGGTGTTTGCATTTATATTTCAACCTTGCTTTCCTTTAGTTACACTTGGGTCGTACGTTTTCATTTCCAGTTTTGAAGTGTTCTTTTTTCTATTCGTGCGTTTTCTAGGTTTTCATTGTCGCCTCCAGAGCGCTGTCGACGATATTTAGGCCTTTATATAACAAGTACATGTATTTGGTGAATTGATTTCTGAATCTGGCTTGAGAAGTAATAGATTAAGTCTTTCTTCTTCCATAACTAAAAAAATACCAAAAATCAAAATTTGGTTCAGCATCCAAAGGCTAGTTCAATTTCAAACGCTCTCAGCCCGCTTTATATGCAATTGCAAACAGTTTACCGAAGTGAAT
Organism: [Lipomyces] oligophaga; assembly: GCF_038497815.1. Classification (NCBI taxonomy): domain Eukaryota; kingdom Fungi; phylum Ascomycota; class Lipomycetes; order Lipomycetales; family Lipomycetaceae; genus Lipomyces; species [Lipomyces] oligophaga. The sequence continues at coordinate 1,157,923 of NW_027117787.1, read as the reverse complement.
AGTCAAATTTATGTTTAACGCCAACCTTATACTACCCATTCCCAAAACTAAAACCTTAATGCAAATTTCAATTACCAAATTCGTTTAGCAACCATTTGAAATCTTTCAACATCATTCAAATCCATAGATTGCTGTCCTCGCTTGTGGTAACCACTGGTGCTACTAATTGCCTGCTCATTATTATATTTTCCGGTACTGTAATGTTCTCGTCCCGAGTAACTCGCCAACGAAGATGTCGACACCGCCCGACTGTTATTGCTGCCTGGCGCGACATTTGCGACGACTTCATCCAGTTCCGTTGGAGAAGCACTTTCACTGAGTGTATGCGTCGAACCCCAAGCTCGCCTACGCCAGCTCGGTGCTCCCGGAACTGGAGACACCATCCGTCTGCGCACAACTCCAAGCGTATTTAATTCTTCTTGATAGTAACCAGGGTCATCATCGGGCTGATTCACGTGCTCACGAATACCATCTGACATATCCACCAGTCCCCACGCGCCTCCCTTTCGTTCTCCGCCTACTTTTTCATCACCAAATGGATCAGCCATGCTCTTCACATCCTGGCCCCCATCTTGTGCTCGCACTTCCGCTAATGAAGAAACTGTCGTTGCCGGAGAAGACATTTCTCCTTGCAATACGGGAGACTTGCTCGATCCAGAATTAATTTGGCGATTCACTTTATCCAATCGGTGCTCACTGTACTCCAATAAAACAGCACCTAACGCCAATTTTACTGCCACTAGGATCCAAAACAAGACAAATAGTCCAGCCAGATACATCAAAACCATCAGCACTTGCTGTGCATTAAATGACGCAGATTCGGATTCTGACAAATCGGAGCCATTTTTTGAAGAAGTATTAGTTGAACCATTTTCACCGGAATATGAAATTGCGTCCTTATCATCGGCTGCCGAAATCGACATAACTTGAGAGGATACAAAGAGCTGCACAATTTGGATCATACTTTTCACGAACACACAGACTAAAGGTAAAATAGGGACTCCCAGTCGTCGAGTAACACTCATTTGCTGGCGCGCAGTACTACCTGGTGCTCTAGCTCGATGACTTCCTCGTCTCAGATCGTCGTTTATAGCTTCCTGTTCATCTCGCTCAGCATTTCGTAGCTGATCGCGGCATAACACATCTAGAAATCTAGTATACACTTTTGGCCTCAACTTGTTGAATTTTGCAATATATGAATGCTTCACCCAATCAACACAAACCTCTGAACCAAGCACGACTATTGCAGGGCCAATCAATGCTCCAAATAATGAATTCCATCCTTGCCATGACCTTGGAATAGCGCTTTTCGTGGCGGATAATCCACCACCCAGCCATAATTCGACAATGTTACGTAATCCTATCATTACTAACATGGCCCATAATTGGAATCGCTCAGATATATCTGAACATGTGAGCTGAAACAAGTTCTCACGTTCAAAGCGTTTAAAAACGGTTGACTTAATTTCTCCAAATTGATTCGAAAGCAGTAGAGTCAATAAAGCATTCGAATAAGAATTGACCGCAACATTGAGAGTAATCATTTGACAGAATAAAGCTGCAGAATGTAGCCAATTGTACAATACGGCTGCGACACCAAATACAGTTAATCGCCAGCCACTCTCGAGCGTTTCTTGAGAAAACAAAAGTGCCAAGATGTCCTGGCCAAAGCTACTGCAAAGCTTATCACTAATCTCAAGTACATTGAACATGACATACAATTTTACCGCCGATTGACCTCTAATATTGTGATACAGAATGCTCGCGTTTAGTGAATTTAAGCAGTAGACGGTCGTAGCGATAAGCGCAGCTTTAACAATATCGATTTTTCGAGACGGTGAAAGGGTAATGGGTTTTTGAAAAATATGCCCTTTCGCTAAAGTGAATAGGGCAGCTAGGAAGCGCAGTGGAAGAATAGTAAATGCATAGAGAAACGAGTCTACACAAGTCAGGAATCCAAAAAATAGAACCTATATAGATTAATAATAGTCATGGATGTTGAAATCAACAAATATACCTTCTCCAACGAAAAAGGAACCAGCAAAAAGCTTACGATCTGATCTATTTCAGATTCATGCAGACTTGATACCCCGTTCCCACCCAGTGTATCAACCCCGATTTCACGGACAAGTTTTGTTCGAAGATCCCTGAATGCAGCAGCAGCTAATTTCATTCTTAACAAAGGCTGAGCTGCCGTAGCAGCAAGATGATTTTCAAAATCGATGGGTGAAGTTGAGAGCTCATCGCCCGATTTAGAGTCATCGCTGAAAGCACACCTGTTGGTGTCTGTTGTAGATTGTGGAGATATGATGGGACTCGCTGATGGAAGATTCACATCCACAGACAATTGCTTTTTGTCTGGAGGATCTGAAAACTCTTTTGCAGAAGACATTTTCTTCTATTTTCCCATTTCTAACAGTAATCGCGTGCTCTCTTCCGAATCAGAGATCATGTATTTTCAAGTCTTCATCGGCTCAGATTCTACTGCTTGCACTACTAGTAGCGGTTAGGTGTTTCATTTACGGAACTATGTAAATAAAAAATGGCTACAATAACCACAATGAAGATTCACTATTTCATCCTACGTTCAACTCCTCTCAAAGAATTAATTCACGTTCAAGCTACATTATGCAGAGACCTGAAATTCTTCCAACACCTGCTTCGGTCTGCCTACGGTGATCCAAACCAAGCCGTCAGTAAGGTTCATAACAATCGAAAAGACTGTCTGCAATTCTCCTAGAAGACCCATTTGCGCATGATCATTTGCTCGGCAAATTGAATTTGGATAATTATCCTCATCTCTCAAAAATGAGAAAATGCGATTTTTCTGTTCTTCGGTAGATAAGCTGGATGCCACTATTTTCTCATCGCTTTCAGCTGCGAGTTCTTTCAATCTGGTGATTCGCTCACGAGTATCTTCCAACCAAACGACTTCGTGGATCTTACTATCCTGAATCAAAGCATGATTAGTATGAAATAATCTTCCTTTGGTGTCAGGCTTGATTATATCTGTTCCGAATGGACCGATTTCCCAACTCCGAGCGACTCCCGACCCATCTGCGAGACCAAAATGTCCAAAGCATGCAGCTCCATCTCCAAACTTCGTCTTAAACACTTCCTGGGCATGCTCAACACTTTCGCACTCAAGAACAAGACGCAAAAGTACGTGCAGAGGAAGTTTTGAAGTGTCGAGATCTGTTGCTCTCAGTGCATTCAGACAGACGCCAACTTTTGAAGAATTAATCCCAATTTTTCCAAGTAAACCCGCCTCAGTCATCGTCTTTAAGGATTTTGTTCTGGTCCAATCGGAATCAGGGAGGTCAATTTCGAGTAACACAAGATTACTCAATTGATATGTCTGCCAATCCCAATTCTGAGCAAGCCATTGTTTACCATTCTCCAATGTCTCTGCAAACGTTGTACAACCGTCTACAGGAATCGCAAGATGATCTTCATCACTAGTAGAATTAGAAGAGCTTGGCTTGGCGGCCAGCGCTATCTCAGATCTCGCATTCAGTGCAATAATGTCAAGTAAATGAACCCCAGCGCCTTCTGCAATACCCCTCAACTCATCATGCAGATGTGGCACAAGCTTTTGGATAGACTTTGAAAATTCCTCCGCCATGGTCTTGACATCTCCAGGTGACATCCCCGCGTTGAGAAAATAAACAGCATAATGCTCTAAACAGTTCTGGATCTGAGATTTGGCAAGGACACCATGCTTATAACCAATCTATATTCACGGTAAGAGCTTAGTCAGAGAATTGATATATCGGCAATTAAGTCAGAGCCTTAATACGGTCAAATATTGCTTACCTCGTAATTCGTACCTTTAAGATGTAAAGTATTCACCATCTTACTGCAATCTACAATACTGTTGTATTCGAATTGATCATGAAAACCTATGAATGCTACAGCAGCCTACTGGAGTACTTGTAACCCAATCAGTCCGCACGTGACAAAACATCTTGCATCCCCAACTTCCTGCGACAGCAATGCAGTGGTAGCAAATTGCGATATCTAAGCAAAGTCAAAAACCCAAATTTTCTAAATAAGTCCAAATCCTTTAGAATGCTCAATTGCAATTTTCAACATTTTCTCCATCTTGCTTTTCGTTTTGTAACAAGGAAGCAGGAGCCGATTATGGCATGTTAGTGATGTCGGAAGTCGATCTGAGTCCGGGCCATTCTGTTGTATGATAAATGATACGTTTTCTAAACCTCCTACTACCGGAACTCGTTCTGATGATGTAACAAACTCCAAAAGCTTATGTTTTTGATCTGGTGTGAACTTTCGCACAATGTCCCAAAAATTACAAATTATTGGACTATGCGCATCAAATCCGTCGTACTTCGCAACTCGTTGAAGAACATCAACATCAATATCCTGTAAAAGCTTCCCTTCAACCAAAGTTCTCAGATCAGTGGCTATGAATAGCTCGGTTAAATAATCAGGAATCAGACGTCGCCATCCGCGTTGGAACGCATCAAATTGAGGTCTAATGACATCAATCATAGCTCGTAGATATTCAGAAACAAATTGTACTCTATTTATGGAATTGACTTCCAAATCAGGTTCATCTTCTCGAAGCTTGACTGTTACTGGTCCTGATACAAGCGACTCATAGGTATAGTTGAACGTTAGCCCTAGTTCAGTAACATCGCCAGGATAATCTAAAACCTGTCGCATCCCCTCAGCAAGACTCTTGAAGTTGATTTGTTAGTAACCTTTTGCACAACAGAATACAATTTCTGACTTACTGGATACATTTCTGCAAAATCATCCAATAGATCTGGTACCTGACCCAATAGCATCTTGTACAATATCTTCGGAAACGCAACACTAATCGAACAACCAGAATATACTGCCAATGCCACAGTTGCACCAATTACTTCGTATCTCTCGATCCCATCGGAATACCCAGGTCTAAACCAAGCAAGTTGAGATTGAGAATCTATATCAAATAATCCATACAGAGGCTCACAAATTAGACCCCCTACTATGCCAAACAATTCAATTTGAACGCCTCCCTGGTCAAGGCCCTCTTCGCCCTGTCCAAATTGAACTTTCAATGGCTTCGTTATGTGACCTTTCAGTAGCGCATTTCTCACAGCATTTAAAACAGAACCAAGTATATCGTCTCGGTCTACTGATAGCACAAAATTTTTTTTTCCATATTCTCCCATAGCATAATGTAGTCTTAGACGCTCTCCCAGAGAACTCAGCGGAACCGAAGGCGATCTTTGACCTGAAGCTCGTAGTTGGATAGAATTAATATTATCTCCATTGGAAGAAGTCACACCAGGAATAACATCATGCTCTAGTTCGTCAAAATTTGTGAATCCCATACTTTCTCGATATCGCTCTACGATTTCTTCTTGACTATGATATCTCTGAAATTGCGCCCTAATCGGGGCTTGCCATCGATTTGGATATAATCTGGTAACTCGGTCGATCAGTAATGTGGGAATTGAGCTATTGCGATATTGACTTCCCATCTGTCGTATGCAACAGAATCTGAAGAGCTGGATTCTGATTGTTAGTGAAAACAAGACTGAAGCAACTTCATGAATATGAAACTCAGTGGATTTGTCATATGTATTCAAACCATTAAAAAAAGTATAATAGTCTAAATCTCCAAAGAAAACTTTAAAGGGACACAACGAGGCTAATTTTAAATCTACCGAGCAAAAGCTCTTATAGAGAAGCAGGCACTGGGCAGTGTGACTTGATCGATTAACGATGGTAGCTGATTGTCCGCTTGGCCAGGATTGCATGGAGTACTGAAGAATCCATTGGCATATCACAACAAACAATGCGCTGCTAGGAAGTGTATCTCGACGGATCGCATGGGCAACCATCGGGAGCAGGACACCCCATCTGACTAATTCGAGGAAGATCTTCAAAAATGCTTCATGACCAGGTAACCAGATTGCGTCGAATTCATTTCCAGCTTGATTGTCAGTAGAAATGTGATTAATGTGCATTATGATTATCCAATTTGCAAATTCAGTCATAACCACAATTGTGGACAAAACTTGTCGCTTTTTTGGATCAGCAGCTATGATTGCATCATTGGCTGCATCATCAACAATCAATAATTTCAGTTCTTCAATTGTTTCCATATGCTGGTCTATATATGAATGCATTCCACTTTGAAAAGCGAAAACTATGTCAGCATAATCTTGTTGAGGATAAGATTGATAGATGACAGTCAAAGTTGTTTGAAGTAGAGTTGCAACACTTTTACTAGACATCAAAGACTTTTCCAGTAAATCACCCTGAGAAAATATATTCATAAGTGACATTTTGACAAAATCGAAGTTTGAAACGTCATCCACAGAAAGCTGAAGGAGATACATATCCTCTAGAGATGCCACACCAGACAAAATCAGTCCATGATAAGCTTCGCCATGATCGCTAGGCGTCGAGAATACGCGTTCTTGAAGACTGCTCGGCTTTGATGCTGACTTGCTCTTCCCAGTAAATCCAAGCAGCTTTGTGTACATAGCAATTCGAGACTGAACACTTTCGATTCCTTGAGGAGGGGATTCCAACTCTTGGATTGCATCGGGGTCATCTTTAGCCGAACCAGATCTCTGAGTACCTTGATAGTGAGATTTGTAAAACTTCTCCAACTCCTTATCCTCATTAATTATTCTCAAGCATAATCCTTTTATTCCTTTGCGGCATGCCAGTGACCAAGCAATCTGTCGTGCAGTAGCAGGTAGAAGCTTCTTTCCATTCAACCACCGATTATAGCCTGGAGAAGAAGCGCAGAATGGTGTGGAACAGCCATTTACGGATGGCTTCTTGGGATTGCCTGGAAATCCACATCCAGCAGTCAATTGAACCACATATAGATTGACAATCCTGTGGATCAGTCGTCGCTGTGATAGGACCGGCGGTATGTAGTCCTCGACATACTCCCCCTGAGGCCGTAACCGATCCTCTGCAGACATATCTCGCGAACTCCCCGAATTTGAGAACAAAGAGGGATTATTATGTACTCAGATAAGACAAAAACATCGCAACAAGGCCTGCTGACCCAAAATTGGTTTTATAATTTTATAATTTTAAGAGCAACGATTCTAGTCTCCGATTTCGGTAACAGTAGAATGATGTTTGATCCCAACCAAGGTCATCACTGCACAATCCAAGTTACCTATCTATCAAATCTACCGTGGCCAAATCGAGCGTTTAAATAACAATAATAGTGATATAAATGTATTTAAATATATGCTATATGCTCCTTCCCAAAAATATTACTGACAACAAAATCTAGAACAATTATCAATCCTACTCAACATCTTCTCACTCCTTACCCCTTCGATCTCTACCATTCAACAACATTCTGGACACCAGGGATTTTACCCTGGATTATCGGTCGGACAAGACGTGAACCACCTTCTAACCATGGAAAACTGGTTTTCCGGAAAGTCTCATACTTTTCAATGAGATTCTCGTCCTGAAGCGTGAGACCGATGTCGTCCAGACCGTTCAGAAGACAATGTCGGCGGAAGGGATCTATTTTGAACGTTGCCAGCACTTCTCCAGTTGTAGTATTGCGGATTTCATTCTTGGTTAAATCAACCGACATGTCTTCCCCAGAATCAGCGAGAGGAAGGAGCTTTGCCTCGATGATATCTTGAGGGATTTTTATTGGTAGCAGACCGTTTTTCATCGAGTTACTGAAAAAGATATCACCAAATGAAGGTGCAATAACACACATAATGCCGAAATCTGCGAGAGCCCATGGAGCATGCTCACGAGATGAACCACAGCCAAAATTAGGGCCGGAACAGACAATGATTTTTGACTGACGGTAAGGCTCTTGATTGAGAACAAAATCCGGCTTTTCAGATCCGTCCCTGTTGAATCGATCGTCAAAGAATAAACCGACTCGGAGTCCGGTACGCTTAATTGTCTTCAGGAACTGCTTGGGGATAATGGCGTCAGTATCAATATTAGGTCGGCGCATGGGAGCTGCCGGACCAGTGAGAACAGTGAAAGCAGGAATGCCAGTTGACTTTTTGGCTCCAGCTTCAGTGACAGATATTACATCCGACGAAGTTAATACAACAGGCTCCTCCTCAGGAACGTCAAAATCTTCAGTTGTTTCACTTTCAATATCCGAATCTGAAGTCTCCGAAGCTACAGAGGAGGGAGCAATGATTTCAATAGGTGCACGGCCTTCAGACTTGTAATATTCACGCACGTCAGTGATATGACCAGTAATAGCAGCAGCAGCGGCCATAGCAGGACTCATGAGATGAGTGCGACTTCCAGCACCTTGTCTACCTTCGAAGTTTCGATTTGAAGTCGAAGCACAACGTTCCTTCGGAGACATGATGTCCGGATTCATACCCAGACACATAGAACATCCAGCCTCGCGCCATTCAAAGCCCGCATCGAGAAAGATCTTATCGAGACCCTCATGTTCGGCTTGTAATTTAATAAGACCAGACCCAGGAACGATAAGAACGCGAACGACATTCTCTGCTTTCTTCTTGCCCTTAACAATATTAGCGGCAGCTCTCAGGTCTTCAATTCGAGAATTTGTGCACGATCCAATGAAAACATTATCTACTTTGATATCTGAAATATTCATGTCAGGATCCAGGCCCATATATGCAAGAGCACGAGTAATTGCCACCTGTTTAGCAGGATCTTCGGGGAAATCCTTGGGATTGGGAACTTTACCGGTAACAGGTAAAGCATCTTGAGGTGAGTTACCCCATGTCACAGTAGGAGGAACATCCTCGGCCCGAATCTCAATATCGATATCAAACTTAGCTTCCGGATCTGACTTAAGTGATCTCCAGTATTCAACAGCCTTGTTCCATTGCTTTCCTTTGGGAGCAAGAGGTCTACCTTTGAGATATGCAAATGTTATGTCATCTGGAGCAATCATACCAGCACGAGCGCCTCCCTCGATAGACATATTGCACATAGACATCCGCGAATCCATTGACAATTCATGAATAGCCTCACCATCGAATTCGATAACGTGACCAGTACCGCCGGCAGTACCAATCATACCAATTATGTGAAGAATAAGATCCTTGGAAGTGATACCAGGTAGAAGAGAGCCGGTAACGTTAATGCGCATATTTTTGGATTTATTCTGAATAATAGTCTGAGTAGCAAGAACATGCTCGACCTCCGAAGTGCCAATACCAAATGCAAGCGCGCCGAATGCACCGTGAGTGGATGTGTGCGAGTCACCACAGACAATAGTAGAACCGGGGAGAGTGAAACCCTGCTCAGGACCAATTACATGGACAATACCCTGGCGGGCATCCTCAAGACCAAAATACCGCAGTCCGAAATTGCGAACATTCTCTTCTAGAGTAGTGCACTGAAGACGAGAATCATCTTGATCAATGAAAGTGGTCAAATTTTTGTAAGTCTTTCGAGAGGTGGTTGGGATATTATGGTCAACAGTGGCAAGCTGATCTAGTTAGAAGATGGTCAAATGCAAGCTGAACAAGGGAAATGAAGACGTACAGTACAATCCAGACGGCGAACGTTTCTTCCAGCATTAGTTAGACCTTCGAAAGCTTGAGGAGAAGTGACCTCGTGTACTAAATGGCGGTCTATGTAAATCAAGTAAGTGCCATTGGCATCCTTGACGACGTGATCATCGAAGACTTTGTCGTATAAAGTGCGAGGAGATTTCGTAATTGAAGGCATCTTGTCACTTTAGATAATTTCGATTTTTATTGAATGATAACAAACAACTTGTTGAGAGATACGACTGAGAGGAGAATTCTGAAGAGTTTTTATAATAATCTTGAGAAAGTAATTGTAGGATTTTCTGCGGCCACAAGCGACAGCGGGGATGACACTCTCGATCTGGAAATTGGACACCTGAATAGTTCATGCAAACAAATTATGTATGAAGAATTGTATTGTGGATGCAAAAGTGAATCCAATAGGAGCGCCGATAATTCAGATTTCAAGTCACAGCCTGATCGTGCGACATTTAAAGCTTAAATGGATGTACTCATGGAATTTGCATCCCCGATATCGGTGCGGTCAAGTGCGGCGAAGCCATTGTGGCAATACCGGCGTAGATGCAAGACTGCGCCAGGAGAATAAGCCGATACCGGGACAGATTCAGTCATCGAGCAGGGCAGATAGCAACTTATCGAGAATCACGAGGATACAAGTAGAATAGCTTATTTCTGTGAGTAATGTTATGCAGTATGCAATTCGAACGATCAGAAGCGAGAATCAAAGTACCGGGCAATACTGCGTCGACTGAGAAGTGGCTTGTTTACCCTCTATACTATTTCTATGCCATTTAAGGTATTTCTCTGACCAAGTATAGCAAGTAAGAACAATACCGCTAAACTTGACGGCATGAGAAGTTAGAATCAGCTGGGGTTCGGACCAGAAACGTTTAATGATTTACAGAAAGGTATCAATCAAGGTTCCGAGATGTCAGGGAGCGAGCAGAATTGAGAGAGCTCAATATCGCCGGCGGAAGAAGCTGGCTAGCGAGTTTACAATATTGACAATATCTAACGGACACTTGTTCTGCCAGTCGAGATATCACGCCTGTGCATATTTTACACTAATTGCTGTGACCTCATCGACTGTTTAGGGGTGCATCGCCTGTAAGAGATATGGAAATTCTGATTGCCAGGAAAACCGCCATAAAGGTATACAGTGCGGCGAGTTTGTTTATATTTAGTCAGATACGTGCTAAGCCAGTACCAGGAGAGGAAACTTGTCAACCGACCGAAAACAAGACTTCTCAAAAGCACGTATTTAATATACTTTTCAGAATTGTCAACCGAGTTCCAGAATGCAATCATAAACACGGATTTGAGTAAGAAACATCGGTCACTCATTTTCATTTGACTTATCTATGCTGTGTAAAACGTAGTTATCCACATTTCTGCCAGCCTTGCCTATGACATCGTTGCGCTAGTCTTGTCAACAGCTACAGTTCCCTCCGGGGAATTTAATGCGCGCGATATTCAAGTCTCCGCTTATTATTGGCATATCACTCCAGCCTAGCAATCATTTGAGCGCCTCCATCGCACGCTAGACCTGTGCTTTCTCCTTCGTCATCTTTTCTTCGTAGTCCCGAAACTTCCTATCGCACGCCGGCCCTTCCTGCTAACTAATCCATATCCACGCATTCTATTCTCCAAGTTTATTTTTCTGTGGATCCGTCCACAGGCCCACTATTATATAATTCCGCTCTATCGCGAGCTCTATCTGCGTCAGGCCGCTTGAAGATCGCTTCGCACGGCAGCCACTCCTTTGGCACGTGCACTGACTAATTCACTGAGGGTTCCGTGTTTGTGTTCCTATTTCCCATTCCTTCGACTGATACTCGTCATACAAACCTGCTGTTGGCTACATCTGTCTCGCTACTCCGTCTTTTTCTCTCTTGTTTGGTTATAACTCAGATTTTGATAGATTGATTTCACTAGAGTTGAAGTGAAATTCGGAAGTGATCGTTAATCGCGCCTGTCAGTGAAATACGTTCGTTCGTCTGTCATTGGAAGTGCTAGTTTGATAGATAGCCTCCATTGTCTGAAACTGACTGACGTACATTGCTTCCAACTTCGCGTTATCTGCAGCTTCCTTTTTTGCCTGTAACTCTTTACATCGCCTCCGATCGGCCCTTTATCTCAATACTCTAAGTCATTAATATTCGATCGGCCTTTAATGGATCCTCATTCTGGTTCTCGTCGTCCGTCAAATCCGACACATCGCTCCTTCTCGGTAGAAGATGCAGAAGTAGAGTTCGAGAATGACAGAGTATCATCAAGCGGTCGGCAACGCGCTTCCTATTCTTCGCGCCGGCGCCAGCGCCCGCGCGGTGAAAGACCTTCTATTGCTGAGGTTCACTTCACTGATGACCCTTCTGTCGGTGCCACATCCACTCCCGTCCTCGAGTCTCATATACATGTCCATCACCATCACGACCAATCCGCTCAGTCACCAGCTATGCCTCCTTCTTCCGGCGATCTTCGTCCAGATGAGATCGATCTTTCGCCTCCATCAGAAAATGCCGATCTAGACGGCAATGAATCTGGAAGCACTCTTATTCATACCGCTAGTAATGAGGAAGATGAATTCGATGATTCCGATGACACTGCTTCCATTGAGTCATTCACTCTCAGAGAGCGCCAGGACGCCATCAATGAAACACATCCATTTGGTATCCGTATCTGGAAGCCTGCTCTTTATAAAAAGTCTCGCTCCGTTCAAAGAATTGCTGAAACGGACATTCATTCTACTCCTGGCAAGAAAGTGTCTTGGGTGGTGTTATTAGGAAATTACGTTTATTCCTTGGTCTTTGGATGCCCTCTCTGGCTCATTACAATGGCCGCTGTCTCAATTTGTTTTATCTTCCTTCCTTGGTCTTCTTCCGCTCGAGAATATGGTCGTGCTTTGTACAAGCTGGCTAACTATCTTATTTTTCCATTTGGCAAGTTTGTCCAGCTTGACCTTGACGAGCATTATGCGATGGAAGACGAGGGCGAGGGCCGCTCAGTGGGTGAATACGAAGAATGGCGATCTGGAGAAGATAGAGCTCGTCTCTTTTTCGGTCCTACTCGTCGTCGTACACGTACCCGTCGACCAACTACTTCAAGTCTTGATCCTATTAATGAAACTGATGGTTTACTTGGTTCCAGTGGTGATCCCAACGATGGCCTATCACTTGTTTCGTCCAATTCTACCTCGGCTTCCGGAAACCCTTCATCTTCTGCTTCAGTAGATTCTCTTGGATCGCTTGAGTCTGGATCTTTGTATCCCCATAAGCGCCGTCTATTTGGCCGTGGAAACTGGAGTCTTGGTCGTGTTGTATTTTATATCTGCTTCTATCTTCTTGTATATCCTGCCATGCTTTTTGTTGCTGCAGTCTGTTGGTTCACTGTTTTTGCCATACCAATGGCCCGAGTGAATTTTCATCTTTGTTCTCATCTCAGACGTCATCCGTTGGCATTGTCATTCTATCCAGACAATCAGTTTGCCAATACGCAACAGCAGGTCGGCAGCGACCACTCTATTCTTCTATGTACTTACAGAGCCTTTGGATGGAACTATTATAAGTACACTGTTGACGGAACGAACGTGTTCTTGATGAATTTAATGTTTGTTGTCGTTTTCACAATATTTGATCAGTATCTCATTGTCAAAATTCTTGGTCCTTCAACTTTTCTGACGACGCCTGGTGTCATTTTTGTTTTGGCACTTTCATCTGTGATTCCTTTAGCTTATTTTATTGGTCAGGCTGTCGCATCGATTTCCGCTCAATCTTCTATGGGGATGGGTGCGGCTATTAATGCTTTCTTCTCAACTATTGTTGAAGTTTTCCTCTATTGTGTCGCCCTCACTGAGGGAAAAGGGCGTCTGGTGGAGGGTAGTATTATTGGTAGTATTCTTGCAGGTGTTCTTGTTTTGCCTGGTATCTCTATGTGTTCAGGTGCTTTGAAGCGCAAGACTCAGCGCTACAATCCAAACTCGGCTGGTGTTAGTTCTACTATGCTTTTGTTTGCTGTCATTGCTGTATTTGCACCAACTCTATACTATCAAATCTATGGCTCGGTAAGTGGTGAATAGCTTTTATACTTCTTCCTATTGAAATTTTGGGTATCTGGTTTCTAACAATTGCAAGTACCAATTAAATTGTGTTCCTTGCACAGCACTCGAAGAGCCACTTGGGGACGCCACATGTCGTCGGTGTCAATTTTTTCTAGATCCGTTAACGAACGATGATTTTTATCGATCGTCTGTGAAACCGTTTTCATACCTTTGTGCTATTTTGCTGTTTGTGTCCTACTGTGTTGGATTGTGGTTCACTCTGCGTACGCACGCGGCCATGATTTGGCAAAGTTCTTCTGCACCGGTCGAAAACCCAGTGGCTCCAGTTGTGATTGTGAATCCAAATACTACTTCTGCAGATGCTTCACGTACTAGTGCAGACCCGTCTGCGACCTCTCTACCGGTAAATTCTTCTCAAGCAATTTATGATGATGTGGGAAATGAAATTAATATTCAATCTTTGATATCCAAGATGCCATTTAGTCGATCTGCTTCCGATGTACAAGTTTTGCCATTAGTTGATCTTGCCGGAGATACCAGTACGACATCCGCATCTGGAGCAGGCAATGCATCAACAAGTGGAGTCTCAGCCCCTACCGTGATAGTTCCGGACGATACGAAGCGATTACCCATTGAAGTAACTATGTCGCCTAATAGTACTGTTCGTCGAAGTAGTGTCAAATCGTCGTCTCGTCGATCAGGAGGAGGCTCAGTTAAGGGATCGAGTGTTGACCCATCCCAGGCCAATGCGTCGACGGGAGACATAGGAGCAGCGGCTACTGCTGGAGAAGACCATGCTACAGGCGGAGGTCATGATGCACCCAATTGGAGTCGATTCAAGAGTTCAGTTGTTTTGCTCGGTGCTACAGTGCTATATGCGGTGATAGCGGAAATTTTGGTCGACACGGTTGATGTTGTACTGGATTCGGTTAGCATTGACGAGAAATTTCTCGGCATCACACTCTTTGCATTAGTTCCCAACACGACTGAGTTTCTTAATGCCATTTCATTTGCCATGAATGGTAATATCGCATTGAGTATGGAGATTGGGTCTGCTTATGTACTTCAAGTTTGCTTGCTGCAAATTCCAGCATTGATTCTTTTCAGTGTCTATAGTTCGACAGTTCACGATAGTCTTAGCGATTATTCATTCACGTACGTTATCTTCACTGTGAGAAGTTTTTTGTATACTAACCTTAGTAAAGGCTTGTTTTCCCGCGATGGGATCTTGTTGTAGTTGTGTTGTGCGTGTTTTTGCTATCGTATATTTATGCAGAGGGCCGCAGCAATTATTTCAAGGGCTCTATTTTATTGCTAAGTTATATTGTGGTGATGGGAGGATTTTGGTTTAGCGGACAAACCAATGAGGCACGGCTATCATCATTATCATCGAACTCGCCCTCATCTGGGTCAATATTTTACCTACCTGCCAGCTATTTTATATAGTTTTTATGGTTTTTACAGAACGTCCTTAGTTATCTGGGGATGAAACAACATACATCAAACTCTTAGATTGAAATGAGAACTTAAAAATTCTATAACAAGAGAAAAATCAGATCACGGAGCATTGCGAATCGGGATTGTTTGTTTTACTATGTTTAATTTTGTTTTTTTGGGTTTGGTCATGATATTTTCAATATATAGTTTTAAGTTATATTCACGTACCTCTTACTGCCTTGTTTTAGTTTCTTTTCAATGCAAGATTACATAGGCAGCTCGGCATCTAGAAACAATGAAGACGAATTAGTACAATGCACAGATTTTTCAAAATTAAAAGTGTATGTATGTATATATGTCTAACTATCTATAACCCAAAACGACAACAAACCAGAAACGTAGATAAAGGAAGATGAAAAGTGGACAAAAGCAGAAATCAAGTTCTCATGCAAGAGAATCCTCTTGATCTAGATCTTCGTCGTCTCTATCGACCGAATCACTCAACGAATGTTCTTTCATTAATAAACTGGAAAGGCCAGCAAAAATGGATAGCACGGCGGTGAGAATAAAGACAGCGTGTATAGCATCAAGGTAGCAGAGGGTAACGTCATGGCGATACGACTCTGGGATATTCTTAATTTCTTCGACGGAGTCTTGGACGAGACGGATAATTTCTTCAGAACCAGGACCGATGATACGTTGGTGGAGTCGAGCAGCAAGTGCATTCTGGAAGAGCGCAGCAGCAACGGCAACACCGACTGTAGAACCTATACCTCGAAACCCGAATTGAATGCTAGTCACGATCGCTTGATATTCCTGCGGAACAGACGCGATTAAACCAACCAGCGTGATTGTCAAATACAGACCACCGCCAACACCGGATAAAAATAAGTATGGCTCAGCCAGGAAAGCAGGAGTGTCAATACCAATTGTGGATAGACCGACAGACCCTGTGAATAGTCCAGCCATAGCGGCGTAGCAGAGAAATCGATATTTTCCAGTGGATTTCATATACAAACCGCAACCAAGAGACCCAAAAGTATTGCCGATGAACATAGGAATCAAAGATGATCCAGAGGTCGTAGCAGATTTGTTGCGAACCGATTGCATGTAAATTGCGAGATAAAACAAGTGACCAAAGTAAACCATGGTCATGAAAAATCCTGTCAACGTTGCACCCAAAACCGACCGCACACGAAGTAGAGAAAGCGGTAAGACCGGCTCAACGGCAACAAAAAGCTCTATATAAACAAAAATAGATAAGACAATGACAGAACCGGTCAAAGGCATGACAACCACGGCAGAACTCCAAGGGAAATAGCTGCCTCCAACACTGACAGAATACAAAAACATGACTAGTCCAATCAATAGAGTAGATGAACCTAAGAAGTCGATCCGTCCAAGAAGATTACTATCTTGGGTCTTCTGTGGTAAATGAAGGCTGTAATGAATTGCAACGATGGAGAGAACCGCTATAGGACCTTGCATCAGGAACGTCCATCGCCAGCCGACGGTCTCAGCAAGAATACCACCGACAATACCGCCAAAAGCAGCCCCGAGCATATAGACCATGTTGCCAATTCCCTGAAGAATTCCTCGTTGTCGGAGGGATACTAAATCACTGAGAGTTACAGCTGTTAGGGTCATCAAACCACCACCTCCGATCCCAGAGATGACACGGCCAAAGACCAGAAACCATAGCGAGGGCGCTATACCACAGATAACGGCGCCAATAGCAAAGAAAATCTGGAGACGTGAGCAATTGGACTATCACTGAGCAGAACAAAAAAAAACTCACGTAGGAAACAATGATTAAAGGCTTTCGACCGAAGATGTCGGAGAATTTGCCATATAAAGGCTGAACAGCAGCCTCGGCAATCAGATAACTAGTTGCAATCCAGGACACTGAACGCAACTCGTTGAAGTCCGAAGCAATTCGCGACAAAAGCGTAGCGACAATCGTTCCGTCGAGCGAACCCAAAAACATACCAACATAGATTGTTACGAAAACCAAGATCAACGAGCGGAAGGGCGGTTTGCCGGCAGTCCGCGATGCCGTGGTACCGTTGACAGACTTTGAAGCATCGTTCAGCTCCTCGATATCGTGAGGTTCGCTGTATTCAGAGAGCAATCTCGAGGCCTCATGGTCGACGGACTCATTAATGCTATCTGCCATGACTTCTGTGCTGAGCTACAAAATTGGTGACAGTAGACGAAGCTGGCAAGGGAAAAGTAATATAAGAAAAAAAATCTTTATCGGCCAGCGATATTCACGAAACGTCCAACTCAGCAAGCAAGATCAGGGGGAGCAACAATTGGGACTAGCCGGCTGATTAATGGAAAGCCGAGCGACTCTCGTCTGGCGCGGATATCCACGAGAAGGTGGCTACCGTAGGGCGGATCTGTGGTACTATTGTAAGATACGGGGATAGGATTTACCCGTCTGCAGCAAACAAAAGCCAGCCAAAACAGCCAAAAGCCAAAGACGACGAGTCAAGCTAGTCGGCGATGGGTGGCGGTCGAAAACGGATTTCTCGGTGTTCTGCGCTATTTGGGCCAGCGACATACAAAGACAGTAAACAAAGAGCGTCTCGTGGACTGTCATTTCAGCAGTTGCGATGAATTTTGAACGAAATATGACGATGATGATGTTTTGCGTGATATTATCATAATATCCATCAACCATTGGATTCGCCGTGCTTGTTTCGATTAATCATTAACCCGTAAGAGAAGTTATTTGCCGAACTCGTCGTCAAAGTCGAAACAAATAGTAAGCTTTCTATTTTCTCTGCCTAGTATCACAGGTTCAGTTCACTACCAGTACTCCATTTCTTTTTGCCTGTTTGCCTAATTTGTGTGTGTTGATTACATAATCACTGAAGTAGGCAATTGGTAAGAGCATTTACACGGAACTAATATCGAGTTACCCAGCTACGAGTCGAACAGTGCCATTGAAGTTTTGGTTCATTTTGAATATGACCTAGCGTTGCTACTTAGAAAGAAGGTGTTTGAAATGCCGGCAAGGTCGATGGTTCAATGAAGTAGCATTTTGATAGTATTCACTCGAGCCTTTCTAGCCCGTCAGAACTGCTCGGCTATAGCGGAATCACTATCGAGAGGCAAAACTAATGTTCTATCTTCCACAAAACATAAAACGGCTAAAATTAGATGATCATTTGGCATATCTGTGCTTCCAATCAATGTTCATCAGGGACAACTGATTGTCTGCCCATTTGCCTATTTATCTCTCTATAAGAAGCCCCATGGGATATATCACGTTACTTCAATCCTTAACCATTGATCATCCTATATGAACTAAACTGCCGATCCCAGATTGGCTGACCACATTCTTATTTTCGCATTCTGTATTGGCTCTGTTAAAGTAGCCAGACGGTTGGAGACTTCTTTATCAGGCTTTATCTCACCAGCAAAATTGAAATGAATTTGCTGCATACCATGCATACTCACTACTTATATAAGTAACATGGAGAGATTGAGGGTCTGCAATTTGATTTATCAGTAATTCAAGGCTATCTGAGGTTTTTCTAATATCTAAGTGCCCTAGAAGTGTCAAAATCTGCATTCATCTAAACTCATTTGCTGATATATACCATTACATGTGCTTCAGTATATACTCCTATCGCTGTCGGAATCTTGCGAGATGACTTCGTTGCTTCAGACATGCGGATTCCGATGTTCTACTCTGACCGATTCTTCGGTAGTATTCTGTTATATACTTTGGATTTGTCTTGAGGGATCTCCGTGTAGCGTTCGATGCTATCTTGCATATATAATCTACAGCGGAATTTACCTCGTTATCCAATATAACACCTGCTCGTTTTCTCAGTCGGAATAGGGAAACCAGAGTCTTAAATCCGGGATTTTACAACTTGATATACAATTAATAGAGTCGAAAGCACTCATTGGTTCAGTTACGACGGTCATTTATGATATGAAATCTAGGCAGATATGTTGGATAACTATTGGAAGCTCTATGAGTTTGCTGTATGAGCGTGTGATTTCCTGCCATTTCGGTAAATCTCTGTAACTGATCACTCACACTGCTATCCTGTCGCTATTTCTTTTATCTTACTCGCTTTTATATTTAGCTTTGCTTAATTGCACTTTTAAGGAACCCACTACATCCAGCCTTCTATTAGGATGTCGTAGAGCAGATTCCTGCTAGCTTGAGATCAATTTTGAAATTCGAGCTTCATATGCCATGTCGTTCTTGACTGCAAGAGAACATATAAGTGGCCTTAACTGCCAAAAATTAGTTTTTTTTCGTCTCTGTTCTAATTTTTGTCCATCTACTTGTTTGGTTTGGTCTCGCAGCAACTCATTGTATAAGAAAATTTGTTACTATTATGTTGAAGTCTTTCTATATTATGTGTGCTAGACATATTGATATTACGCTAATGTATTACTGTGTTAATAGCGCCAGATATATTTTAATTTAGAGTTAGAAAATTTATAAGGATATCTGAAATTTGATATTTGTCTGGATTTGAAATATGGTTGGTCACTTAAGGCTCGATCACAAGATTGGAAAGTTTGATCCAGGCTCTGATAGCGAATCATATTGATAGCGAACCATATCTGAATGCCGCGGGTTCGAGCACTTTGAGTCATACTCAAATGCCGTGAAACAGTATCTACTGTGATAAAAAATTGGCCACGTGTCGGAATGCAGAAACTAAGTACTGCTTATCACCACAAGGTGACTACGAGAAATATGATGTAATGCATAAATACAATTGAAAGAACAGGAAAAATGATAACGAAAAATAACCTATGCCAATAAACGCCCAAACAAATTGTTTTTAAATGTATATATGAATAATTTTTACATGTAGAGCTTGAAATCTAAGCGTTGGTTGCCGCGATCATGGGTTTCTTGCTTGTATGTGTCGACTTCCTCCGGAGTCATTGCTGCGAGCTTCTGTTCACGGCGGCGATTGGCAAACGAGTATAAGAACTTGGTGTAGACGGCAACAAGAGCGTTAGCCACGGCGATGCCGATCAACGCCGAGTTTCCTCGGTGATAGAACGGCTTGTCTTTGATTTGATATATATTTGAACCAGCAATCTTGCCGCACTGGACAAAGATGTTATACCATGCCGCCGCAACTGCGCGTCGTTCGTGATTATTAGAGTTTTGAGATACCCAAGCAATCATGATAGGATGGAAATACGGATAACCAATAATGAGTGACAAACATGCGTAGCGGACCCATCGAGAAGCATCGTCTGGCAGTGCAATGAGCGCAATAAGACAAGGGATCACCCAGATTGAGGCGATGATGGGGAAAATCCATCGTATCTGCTTTCGATCTGAGATTCGCGACACAATTTGCATGGTGATGATACATAACACCGATCCCGGGATAGTCAACAAATTGCTCTGAAGTCCGGTAAAGTTCATTGCTTTCAGGTTGATTGTCAAGTACTGCTTTCCTTGAAGAGATGGAATATATCCAAAAAATCCAAGGAAGTAAAGCGGGAAGAGATACAAATCAAACAAGGAGAAGAAAATTGACTTGAAATCAAAATTGAAGTACCGGTTCCGCTTGAGAGAAACAGTCTTCGATTTGTCGTCAAAAATCACTTTAGCCCGAAGAATGGCAACTTCTCGAGCAGTATAGACCCGGGAAATATGCTTGGATCGGATAGATGGTAACATGAACGCAGTCATGATGCCGATTACTGTAGTCAAAAGACCCTCTATAAAAAACAGCCATTGCCAGTCCCACCAGCCGTGTACGTTCTTCATTTGTAGAATGGCGACAGCCAGTAAAGCAGAGACAATGTCGGTGGCAATATTTGCCGACCAAATCCACGAGTATCGGATAGCAAGCTCATGCGATTTATAAAACGAGGAAAGATAAAGTACCAAACCGGGAATAAATCCACCTTCGCACAATCCCAAGAGAACTCGGGTTAAAAGATATGACCACCGTGCCTTGATGAATGCTTGAGAAATAGCGACACCACCCCAACCAACCATCATAACTGGAAGCCAAATCTCGGGACCAAGATAGCGAATGATCATCTGCGATGGAATCTCCATAACCAGAAAGACAACTAAGAACAGTGTCTGTCCGAGATTATAGTCTTGAGTGGTCATGCCCAGGTTTTCCAGAAAGTCAGTAGTGAGAAC
This sequence comes from [Lipomyces] oligophaga, assembly GCF_038497815.1. Taxonomy (NCBI): domain Eukaryota; kingdom Fungi; phylum Ascomycota; class Lipomycetes; order Lipomycetales; family Lipomycetaceae; genus Lipomyces; species [Lipomyces] oligophaga. The sequence goes on along the minus strand of NW_027117787.1, from coordinate 1,136,751 downwards.
GTTCGAGATATTGGCTCTATCCAGCTCAAGAGAAAAAAACATGCAGCAGGCCCAGGCGAGAACCCGAAAATCAGTCAATTTAGTAACCCGACGTTCTTCTTGTGGAGTCCATGCGGACGGCCCGATTTTCAGAAAATGCTTTAGAATGACATCAGGATCGTTCTCGTTATCATTTTCATTTTCTAGGTTCCGAGACAGTCGAGAACTATCGTAATCTAAATCCAGATCCACATCAAAGCAAGTTTGCTGGGAAATCTTTTCGTCAACAAGAGATGAATCCACAACAGACGTGTCTCCCACTGAAGAACTGCGGTCTGCGGACAAGTTTTCTGTTAGTCGGACTATCGCACAGGCTGACACAGGCGGGCTAGCGCGGAATTGGCAAAGCAGCCCTTACAAATCACATACCAGGTATGGTCGTGTTCTTTTCGGACGACATTTTCGCTTCAATCTATAAAATCTATGATATATATGTGACGAGATAATCCACTATTCGTAGGAAGCGTAAGAAGATTGAAGGGTGGGAGTACAAATCAAATATATAGTCCAAGTCTACGACAAAAATGCACGCGCAATTACACCTTCACCCATGCATCATCATCATTCACCGACGGTTTTTTTTTCTCTCCTTCCTTTTGGCCTCCTAGTCAACTGGCTTACATTACTGGCAGCTGCCAGTCCACTAAAGCACATAGACAGTTAACAAAAACGAGTCAAGACGCCGCCGCACAACACCAAGCGGCGGTGGCCGAAAGCGCACGGACTGAGTCAAACGTGCTTTGACCGTTTGACTCAGCGAAAGGTGCACAAAATCAGTGATTGCGCCATTCTCAGGCTTGATTGCTTCAGTTTCAATTTGGCGTAATGCCTATAGCATCTTCGGCATATTAGGTTTCGCGGAAGAACAGTTGACTAATCAGGGCGCTCGAGAAACAGGGATGTGACCACCAAAGAAGGAAATATATCGAACGATTACAAAATCAGTCCAAGTTATATCAGGTAATCACTGACATTAGCTTCGCTAGCTTCTACGTGCGCCCCGAGAATTACCTATAAATATATATTTACATACGTACATGCACTATGTCTCGACCAAAACTAATCTCGATACCGTGAATACGCCTGCTCCTCTAAAAGCCGTCGCGAAACTAGGTCAATAACCTCGGCACTGTAGACATGATCTAACTTCTCGTTACCCTTCAAAACCCGAGCTTCATGTTTTTTTGCTTCTTCCTTGGTCATCAGAACGAGATTTTGTCTATCCCATCCTGCAGTGGGGCTCCAACGAGATAAAACGACGCGGCCGCCCCCAGACTCTCGCGATACTACCGACCTTCCCCGAAAAACTTCCTCTACTAGGTATCCAGCGTCGTCAATATCAATGGGCAGACGTTGAACGCCTTCGACCCGCATTCTCTGGCCTACCAGGAATTGCAGTGCACCTTCGTAAGTCTTGACTCGGTTTCGACCGACTATGTACTCGTCCACTGGATACCCCGCTATGTGAGTCAACACATGTGTTGCCAGGGTAAGACCAAAAATGCCCGGCATCGTGCCTAAGACTGGAAGTACTCTTGCTCGGAATGCTTCCAGAACACCAAGCTCGTTGATTTGCCCCTGTTGATACACTTCTTCGTCCAAAGGAAGCAATTGCGCCTTTTCAGGACTTGGCTTTTCAGTCGAAAACACTACTGTGATCCCGGTCGTAATTCCCCGCATGCGCAAACGCCGTCTCGTAGCTCTTGCCAGTGGGTCTTCGCTGGATCCCGAGATGTCGTCAATTTGGATCCGCGTTGGATCAGACTTACATCCTGCACCCATCGCACTGATAACATTGATTTTCTGAGTATAGCAATAATCCAGAAGATCAACCTTCGTCTCAATGTTATCTATAGCGTCAATAACTATCGTAGGCTCGCCTTTCAACAGCTCGCTGGCCTTATCCTTTGTCCAAAGCTCAACGCATGATTCGACCTCAATCCACGGCGCAATTTTGTTCAAATAACCCCTCAAGCTCTCCACTTTCGGTCTTCCGACATCCTCCAGAGTAGCGCTAGCATGACGATTGAGCGAGGATAATGTAACCTGATCAAAATCAATGATTCGTAGACGTCCTATTCCTGAACGAACAAGCATTGTAATTACCCAACTTCCAACCCCTCCGCAACCAACTACAATCACGAACGAATCCCGAATTTTCTGAAGTCCTTCGTCGCCGAAAAAGACTCGATTACGAGCTAGCTGTTCGTTGATGAGCATTGGGTCCCAATTCAGTGAGTCTCGTGTAACTTGTTCTGATTTCTGTTTCCATGCCTTCCGCACTTCGCGATTCAAATCATCGTCCGAACTTCTCGGCCTTGAACCAGAATTAAAATATGAATGCGCTGCAAATGTACATATTGCGGAAATTATTGACGATGCCGCAACTAGTCCCCAAATTTCTAGTCCTCGGCTGTCTCGTGAGAATATTGAAAGGCCAGACATTCCATAGGCCTCAATGGTACAATTCTTGATAAACTATAAAAGTGATACCAAGCTCGTATCGATTGCGTAAAGGTTTTCGTGCTGTAGGCCCAGTTTATACTCTTTTGCTGATTGCAAGCTCTGAAATCTTCGTGAAGCACAATTCTGGAAACCAACTCTGCACCAATTTTTCCACGCATCCTTAACAGGTGCGGCGTCTCAACTACAAACATGACCACTACGTCACAAATATCCATACCATCTCACTTATATGCTCAATAAATTAGAAAATACATTTAAATCAAGTCTTTTTATTGCTAATATTTTCATTCCTAATTCCTTCATACCAACTCCACCAGAAATAAAAAATTACAATCCTCAAGCGAGAACACGTACAAACAAATTCCTAACCCAACAAACAAACAATGCAGCATGCTAATCATAATCAAATTTTCTTGGCTCAAATATCCTTTTCCAAAAATTTCTTCACCGGTCCGCCGACTTCACTTAATGACAATAGGAAAGTATCATGACCATACCAACTAACTTCTGAGCTTAGCTCAACATGCTCGACTCCTTTATTACCCGCTTCAGTGAGACAATCGGCAATTTCCTTTTGTTGCCAGCTTGGAAACAAAATATCCGATTCCACTCCAAGAACGAATACAGGGGTGTTTTTCAAAACTCGCATTCCCGCAACTAAATCTTCGCGTGCCTCGTCAAATTCTAACTGCCGACCGACTCCTTCATTATCATTGACTTCCTCATATGGAGATCGAGGCAGTGCACATGAACCTCCGGCAACAGCATCATCAATGTTAATTAAAGTACGGGTTCGGATTGCCCGTTCTCTCATTGTGAGAGACATGTCAAACAGATCCATAGCCTTCGACACGTACAACAATGAATTCGGGTCATACTCAAGACAAAACTTTTCGCCCTGGTGGTCCAGATAAGTCTCAATTAAAAAGTCTGCACACAAAGCTGGAGGTTTGGTGGGATCAGCTCGTTTACGACCGAATCGTTGTTCCCATTCAGGTCCCGACCGATATGTAATTGTGGCAATCTCTCGCGCAAGTTTCATACCCGCATGTGGAGGAACAGAGTCGTAATAAAATCCTCGCTGCCAGTTCGGATCCGACATAAGGGCCTGACGCTGAGTGTGACGCATCGCTACAGAGTACGGATGAGATCGAGCACAGCCAGATATGGACACAATCCGACCAACGCTCTCCGTGAACTGGGCGCCATAAGAAAGAGATTGCATTCCACCCATAGAGGCACCGACCGAGGCATGAAGTTTTTGGATACCAAGTTGCTGCTGGATAAGTCTCTGCTGAGCACGTGTCATGTCGTCGATGGTTAAAATTGGAAACCGAGTTGCGTATCGTTGTCCGTCAGAAGGGTCGACAGACGAAGGACCTGAAGAACCGTAACATCCACCTATGACATTGGTACAGATAACAAAGAACTTGTCAGTGTCGACGGCACAACCGGGCCCAATAAACTTCTCCCACCAGCCTGGCGCGGGATTCTTCGCAGTGGAATGTGCGTGAGAAGAAGCCGAAAGACCGGTGTGGAGAAGAACAGCATTTGATCTGTCGGCGTTGAGCGTTCCCCAAGTCTCGTAAGCGATATCGTATTCAAGCAGTATTCCACCATTATCAAGACGTAAAGGCTCAGAAGAGTGGAACACCTCATAGCCAGTGATGTTGCGAGAGTAGGTCGGTTCTGGGCCCGAATCGTATGATCTGTTTCGACTCTCGATCACATCCAGACACGGAAATGCCATTGGTCTGTTTGATGGCCCTCGTTTCTGCGATGGCGTCGACGTCGGAGTCGAGATTGGAGGATTGCGAATTGTAGTTGGCAGACCTTGAGGAATAGATCTTGTCACAGGAGCCGACGCAACCTCAGCTGCAGGATGAGAACGAGATGCTGTGACGGCCGGACGGCCGACGACAGTAGAAGAGGCGACACCTCGAACTGAGACCGAACGAAGAACTGACGATGTCTTTGGAACACGCATCGTGGTATTGAATCCAAAAAATTACGAATCGAAGAAAAAGTTGAACGATTTCGAGATTGGGTACGAGTCAATTGGTAAGATTAGTCGAATTGCTAAAGAACTCTCCCGAACACGAAAAAATTATACCACTGAAAGTTGGCGTTGTATATCTTATCAGGAGCTTGTTGACCTATCAAGTGAGTTGAAAACGAGGTGTCGAGCGCACTCTTCGATCGAATTCAGGATAAAACAAAGCAAAAACCAGATTTAAATCACCAATTCCGCGATCTCTCTTACTCATCCAGAAAAAGATCAGGCTGATAAGCAAGTCAGGTCAAGCCCACGACAGATCTGAAGGCTTGACCAGCAACATAGTCATCATCCTTCGCCTTGTCCCTACTAAGCAAACACTCTTTTCTCAAAAAAACTTTTTTTTGGCCTGTTCGCTGCCTCTCGCAAACCTCGACCTGACTCGCGCAATTTCACGTGATACTCCTGCATAAATGCAACGAAGTAATGACAAACGTAGCCCTTACCCAATGGAACAGCCGACCTTCTGCCCTGGCACTCGGGCATGACCTAACCTTGTTCTACCCTGGTCGATAACCCTCAATACTAGACCCTCAAGTGTATTTCCTTAGGGAATCTGCTTCTGAGACCTTGTAACTCAATTCAAGGGGCTAGAACCGCTGGATATGGGAAATTACAGACCGCTATCATGCGGTGAACACAATTCATCCGTGAAGACGATTGACGGACAAATGTCGCAGTTTAGTCCGGTCATCAATGATATTGTAGATAAAGCAGTTGGAATCACATTAGAAAATGAACCACCTAAAGTAACCGAATGCAATAGAAATAAATAAAATGGGAAAAATTATTTCAACCTCAATCGTGATCAATGCCAAACCAGAAAAAGTTCGAGAGGTCTTTCTCGACTTTAAATCCCATTCCGAATGGGATCCGTTTATTACTAGGATCGAGGTCTACAAACCTCGTGAGTCCGGGGTTGTCAAACCTGGAAACCAATTGTTAATAGATTTGACATCTCCAGATGGAAAGGTTGTTACTATGTATCCCATAGTTTTGGAAAATTCTGAGACTCTGTTCAGCTGGCATGGCAAACTGACCTTCGATCTTATATTTGGTGGTAGTCACTCGTTTGAATTTCAACCTCGACAGAACAGTGATGGCTCTATCTCTACGACATTGATTCAAAAGGAGGAGTTTTCTGGAGTTTTGGTTCCGATTTTCAATTCATTTTTGGATTCCGTTGAGCAGCGGTTCATTGCTGTCAACGAAGCCCTGAAACGACGTGTTGAGGCGTGATTTTATGTATAAATAAATATTTGTATGATCTTGCTAATTTTGTTTATCTATCGTACATCACTTGCGTGCATAAGTAATCTTTGGCGTCAGATCACCGAATCTAAGGTCCACCGTCCCCTCCTTTGCAGCAACTGCGTTCTCGTCCTGCTCGTATTCCACAAAGCCGATACCTTTTCTTCCTGGAACCAAACGAACTTCAATAAACCCAGGAAACGGCTCAAACGCAGAAATAAGTTGTTCGGAAGTGATTTCGTCCGGAAGATTTTGCAGAAACAAAATCTTGTTCGGAGGGAGTAATTCATCCGCAATCGCCGTTCGTTTGGATGCTCTGGCATTAGCAAGAGCACCACCGTGGCGTTTCCGCTTCTTCAAAGCAATTTCTAGTTCGGCCTTTTTCCGTTCTTTTTCAGCGAGTCGAATTTTTTTGTGTTCTTCTAGGGCTTCTGGTCCCTCTGTTTTCTCGACTGTTGCATCCGATTTTGATTTGGCAAAATCAATTTCCTAATTATATTAGACATAACTACAGAAGCTGTAAAATTCAACATTACCATCGGCCGATCAAATAAGGGAAATCCCTGAATTTCTTCGCGAGCCTTTTCAGCAATTTTGGCATCATCAAATATAACAAAAGCCTGTCCACGCATGCGGAGATTCCCATGCGCAATAATGCCCATCAGATTGCCATACAAGCTGAACACAGCATCTAAGCATTCTTTAAGAACAGGTATCTTGATGTTTTCATCTAAATTGCGAATATATAGCCTGTACTGTTAGTTAAAATGCAAGAGAGCGAGCTGAAGTCTTACGTTGCTGATGGTTCCTTCTCAATGTTTGAGTCTGACATGACTGAAATCGTAGAAGGTCAGACAAGTTATTGTTTAACTATTCCGATCTTATTTATTCCCCTTCTTATATTTTTCCCGGCTTGTCCTAATTTACACTGTTTTGAATTAGTCTAGACAATGTAATCTCATTTCGAGCAATTCAATCTATTCTAGAAATTAACTATACATCGAAACCGAATGTTTCTCACGCGCGGCGGCGACGGCTCAGTCCCTCGAGGAGCCCGGACGTAGATCCAGTTCCTAATCTGACCAAGTCCAGACAGTTCAGCAACGATTGAAACGCTGAAAGCAAAATAACATTTGCGGCGAGGAGCCTGTTTTGTGTTGTTTGGTTTATTTTGTCCACTTACTTGAATTCTTTAAGAACGCGGGGACAAAGCCAACAGCATGGAGGACTTGAACGACGATGACTTCGACTCAAATACCCCCTCGTCGACCAACAGCAGCACCGCAAGCGAAATGGCAACTCTTCATAATCCGCCGTTCCACAAGCTCGTTCCGCCGCTGAACTTTTGTCCTGTTGAAGATCAGTTATACAGATCTGGACAGCCAACTCCAATTAATTTTTCGTTTGTTGCTGAATTACGATTGAAATCGATTGTATGGCTCGAGATGGAAGACCCGTCCGAATCATTTGCTAGTTTTGCGCGTAGCTGCGGTATCCGGGTATTCCATCTTGGACTCGAAAATGGTCCCGATGTCGAGGAATATCTAGACTATGACTCCACAGTCGCTCGTTCAAACGGCATTTCTTCTGGTACAGAAGAACGAAACCAATCTGCAAAATCAACCGCAAATCCGTGGGACCAGCTCCCAGAAGCTGCTATAGTCAGATCGCTTGAAATCATAGCAAACAAAGATAATTATCCTCTACTAGTCTGTGGAGGAATGGGCAGACATCGCACAGGAACCGTGATTGGTTGTCTACGGCGAGTTCAGAACTGGAATTTGGCAAGGTACATCATTTTGACATTATGCTTGCTTTGCCTGCATCCCTAACTAATTCGGCAGTGTTTCCGAAGAATATAGAAGATTTGCCGGATCCAGAAAACGAGTTCTTATTGAGCTACATATCGAGGTATGTCTATCACTATTCTAATAATTTTGGCATTAACGTAGCTTAGGCCTTCGATGTTCACTCTGTTCGAATTAACCCGGAAATAGCTCCTTCTTTTCTCTAGTATTAATAGCGTGCTGATCTGTGTATATTAGTTTCTCTTCATGCTAATTTATGTATATAATGATAACATTTGAATAATGAAATCTTGGTGATATATGTTTATTTAACTATACTAATTGGATCCAAGAAGTCGCTTGGATAGCGCTTCAAGATCTTCCAGGGACTCAGGTGGTGCCAACGAGTATTCAGATCTCAATTTTTTACTCTCTGATTTTTCATCATCCTCGAACCATTTGCGCGGCCGTTTCTCACCAGCTAGTAATTGCTCTTCCTGTTCTTGCTCAGCTAGAAGAATGGCCGGTTCATCTTCCCTATCGGAGTCTTCGCGAGCTGCAAGCTTTTCCTTTTGTTTCCTTTTCTTTTCTGTTCTCTTGTCTCTTGCAACTTGTTTATCAATCGCATCGATTTGTTTCATCCGCCCACCTTCTTTATCTAAAAAGTCTGCTATCTGTTCTTCTGTTGCTCCATGTTTCTTGAAATCATCTTCTCGCTCAAATTCATACAAAGCATGGGGATGACCCTCATCATCAAAAGTCAATTTCGTAGGATTCTTCTTGAATTTCAGCATGGCTTTTTTAGAAAGCGCCATTTTAGCTTGTCTCTTGGACACTGGTGCTCCTTCGACTCCAAAATATGTCGCAGAGTTGCTGTCTTTGTCCTCGTCTTCTTGATCTTCTTCTTCTATGAGTCCATGGTCATAACGCTTGACAGTCAGAAAATCTTGGTCTTCTTCCTCATCAGCATTTGATTTCTGAATTTCATCATCTTGAATCAAATTTAAATAATGCTGGGACAAAACTCCTTGATTCTGGCGTTCAAACATACGATCATATTTGGTCCTCACAGTTTGATCTCGTTTATTCGGTTCATCGTAGTCCTCGCTACCATCCGAGTCATTGTTTACCTTGAGGGCGTTTTTCATTTGTTTTGCTTTCTGGACATTTAAAAACTTGATTTTGGGAGCCCCGGGTAGTCCTAAACTTTCGGCGTACTCAGTCGCAGGAAGATCAGCAATTTTGAATACCTCTTTATCCTTCTGTATGTATATGGATTTGCAATATGATATAAATGCTTTTTGTCCTAGATATTTTATATCAGGATTTTTAAAACAAAGAGCTTGTAGATCGGGCCGAATACTCTTCTTTTTACTCTCTTTGATTGTGATTTTTTCGATCGGTACTTTCTTCGTTGCAAGTCTGGATAGCATTCCTACTTCTTCAGACGGCGTGAGCATTAATAAAGCTCGACCACTCGCTTCAAATCTGGCTGTTCGACCAACTCGATGGACATATGTATCTGCATCTTCTGGAGCATCGACCTGGACGACCCAGTCCACTGAAGGGAAATCAATCCCTCTTGCAACAATGTCGGTACAGAACAAACAGGCATATTGAGCTTCCGAAAATCGATCCGTGACGTCAATCCGAGCAGCCTGTTTCTGACGCCCATGTAAATGCAAAAGAGGGATACCTGGATGAAGAGTTTTGAAAGTTTCGAACACAAATCGAACTTGTTTCGACGACGAGAGAAAGACAATCACCTTAGCCTTTAAGTGAGTTTTCAGAAATCCAAATAAAGTGTCAAGTTTCTCGTAAAGTGGAGTGATCACATAGTACTGCTTCAACCCTTGCGGAGTGCTAATTGTCGAGGTTTCATGCGCTGATATGTATTGAGCTCGCTCGGCAGACAGAGACAGTCTAGCCAAATCAGAAACGGACTTGGTTTGAGTAGCTGAAAATAGCAACGTCTGGCGTTCTCTTGGAAGATGTTCGACAATTGCATCTACAGTTTTCCGGAATCCCATATCGAGAATGCGATCAGCTTCATCAAGAATAAGGATTTTCAAGTTACTGATATCAAATCCAGCAGCTTGATCTAAATGCTGGAGGATACGGCCAGGGGTTCCAACTAGAATATTCAGTCTACCAATTCGCTCTCGCTCGACCTGAACGTCTTTTCCACCCATGACGAGGCCAGCAGAAAAGGAATGTGCTCGTCCAATTTTGCGCAGAACGTCAAATATTTGAATCGCTAGTTCACGAGTTGGCGAGACTACTAGCGCGCCTAAGCCATCATACTGAGTCCATTGATTTCGATATAAACATTCAAGTAACTTGAAAAATGTTAGTCCCTATATCGCAAATTCCATTTCAAAGTGCCTTCTTACAGGAATCAAAAATGCCAGCGTTTTCCCACTTCCTGTACGGGCAGCTCCCAAAATATCATTTCCCCGCAAAGCCGGAGCGATTGCTGCCTTTTGGATATCTGTCAAGGTAGTGAAATGTGACTGCTTTAGACCAATAGCTGTTGCCTGAGAAATCGGCAAATCGTCGAAAGTTGCTGCTTCCTTAGAATCAAATTCGAGCGTGCGCTGCTTGAGTTCTTGGAGATCTTCTCGTTCTCTGGCTCTTCGAGATTGCTTGTCTGTAGGTCTAGTTCTGAGATGTTTTGCAGACTGGGTAGGTTTTACAGGACCTTTCCGCTCAGTCGAGGTCATTTTGTGCTGCTTTTCGGTCAAAGGCTTCAATATTTGTAATTATAAAGATGAGTTAGTTGGAAGGAAATATACTATTTCGCTTGGGACAAAAATTATAACTCCCACCCAAAGAAATTTGTTTAATTCCTAGTTCAAGCTATTAGACCCTGCATATCTTTGACGCTAAAAAAAATTAAACCATGGATTCAGAATTATCTTCGAACTGGCAGGCATTACAACAATCATGGAAACAAAAAAGCAAAAGAACAAGCAGGAAGAAGGAACAATCACAGACCAGAAAGAAACCAATATTAGAGCAGAGCAAATCAAATACAGAGAAACCGGAAGATCTACAACCACAAAATGAAGAAGTTCTGAATGATGAAGAAACGTTAAAAAATATTGTCCTAAAAGTTTTAGCGGGTAGGCGCAAAGACAAAACCAAAAATCTCCACGTGAATTTACTAGAATGGGCGGAAGACAATGACATCTCTCTTGCTGATCTGGAATCTGCATATGGCAAAGACGAGATTTACAAAACTTATCTAGCTAGAGATAAAACCAAATCTTCATCCGGTCGGCTAATTGCGTCTTTGACAGGGACAGGATCAGAAAAATTTTCGGCAATCCAAAAGTGGTGGACGCGACCAGTAAATATCGATGAAACCAGAACAGACATTGGCAAATACATTGCTCTGGATTGTGAATTTGTGGGCGTTGGCCCGAACGGGTCTCGGAACGCGTTGGCAAGAGTCTCGATTGTGAATTATTTCGGTGCTGTTATCTTAGACGAATTTGTTCAGCCTGAAGAGCGCGTCACAGATTGGAGAACTTGGATCAGTGGAGTGTCTCCAAAGGATATGACAAATGGTAGGCTTGTCTATTTTTTCTAATTCGTTTATCATTAGTGCTAATAAACTAGCTAAATCATTTAGAGAGGTCCAGTACAAAGTAGCCGAAATTCTGAAAGATCGAATACTGATTGGACATGCGATCCAAAACGATTTAAAAATTTTAATGGTATCTCATCCAAGACGATTAATCTACGACACCTCAAGACTAGCAAAATTCAGAGCCATTTCAAAAGGACATGCTCCGTCACTCAAGAACGTGGCTAAAGAATTTCTTGATTTGGAAATCCAAGCAGACCAGCATTCATCAGTGGAGGATGCTCGAGCTTGTATTTTGCTCTTTCGGCGGTTCAAAAACGAGTTCGAGAAAAGTGCATTGTCGAAGAGGGCCCACAAAGCTAACGAGGAAGAGTCAAAGAATTTGGTACCTGCGTCAGATGTGTAATATATGTGTAACATGGTATAAAACAGTAAAACATCTGAATAATCTATTTCAGTAACCGTAATGATTATAATATCTTGACTGTTATGTAGGTATAACGTTTGTGCTTATTCAGATTTTATAATGTCTTTGTCATATCCCAGCCGACGTCCATATAAATATCCCCGCAGTCTCGATAAGATAGCCAGGTTTAGACCAATGAATTTAGTCTTTTCAGTTCGAGCTCGCGCTTTACAAACCTGCAACATCCAAATTCCTCAGAGATTAACGTCTTTTAAGAATTCGCGGTTGAATTTTTGTCTATTGGTAAGATATGACTGCAGTGCGATGGAATCACAACCGACGAACCCGTTTAAGCTGATGGTTACAGATCACTTCAAAATTTTCGACTTTTCCAATAGCCACAATGGACAAAAAGGATGACATTTTGGCTTGGGCGAGCAAAGATGGCGAATTTCGCCGTAAGCCGGTATGTAATGCTGATTTCATCAATTTCTGATCAGATCGGTTGACGGGTAGTTATAGTCTGTATTCAGAAACTCGGTCGCTAGAGGGACAGAGTATGAGCCCGATAAAGGTCGATATCATTTATTTATTTCTTGGGCATGTCCTTGGTAAGATTTTGCAGTTTGTTTTGAAGTTCCTGCCTGACTGGTTAGGGCGCATCGTACTGCGATTGTCCGTGAACTGAAAGGTCTGCAGGATGTGATAAGCATGAGGTAAGTGAATCTGAATCCATTTTTTGGTTCTCCACTAATATATAGTGCCGTCGATTGGCTTCTGGGTCCTATGGGATGGAAATTCTCGTCGCCAGAAGAAACTCCAGGTGCAAATGAAGATCCATTCTATAATTTTGAGTTTATTCGTCAATATTATTTCAAAGTTAATCCTGACTATGAAGGCCGGTTCACGGTGCCTGTCTTATGGGATACAAAGACGGAATCTATAGTAAACAACGAATCGTCCGAGATTATCCGCATGTTCAATGAAGAGTTTGACGATTTTATCGACGAGAAATACAGAGGTATCACTTACTACCCCGAAAATCTAAGAGTCGAAATCGACGAATTGAATGAGTGGGTCTACGACACGGTGAACAATGGTGTTTACAAATCCGGATTTGCTACTACGCAAACGGCTTACGAGACTCATTGTATAAAACTTTTCAAATCTTTGGACCGTTTAGAAGAGATTCTAGGAAAGTCTTCGGGCCCATTTTTGTTTGGAGATACGCTGACGGAGGCTGATATTCGGCTTTACACCACGATCATTCGATTCGATCCAGTCTACGTGCAACATTTCAAATGTAATCTCGGAACCATTCGTGCCGATTATCCCAATCTTCATACTTGGGTACGCCATTTATATTGGGACTATCCGGCTTTTAAAAATACTACGAATTTTGAGCATATCAAGAAGCACTATACAAAGGTGAATATGTTACTGCTTTTTGAAAATATCAGCCATTAACTATTAACAGAGTCATAAACAAATCAACCCATTTTCAATCACTCCGATTGGTCCAGCTGGAAATATTTTGCCAAAGTAGTACTGAAATTTCTCTATGCAGAGTTTGACTCATGTGCAACAAATTAATTGTTGATGTATTGCCTTGTTTGGAAATCGGCCTGAATTCCAATACCTCGAGAAATTTTTTTTATTCTCCGTGTCGTGCTATTTAAATTTGTATTCACTTGAGAAATATATGGATTGAGTTCCAATAATGAATTACTATAATGCAGAAAAATTCGGTTTTACGCCGATTTTACTCCACAGTGCAACGGAACCCAAAGCCAAGCCATCTCACGGTCGATACCGAAATTAGATCTCCAGTTGTCGAATTACGGCAAATTCAGAGCTCGAAAAGCTCGAAAGGAAAGAGATTCTGGACAGGCAGATTCAAATCTCCGAATAGCAGTCCTAGTGTGAGCGATCAGGATGGTCAATCTACGAGTTTGAGCGAGAACTCGACAACGGGCTCTTCAGCCTGTAGTTCTCCGCAGCAGGTCGCTACCCCTGCCGAGTCTGAGATGAAAAAAAAATCTATATTTGGAACAATGTTTAAAAGGAAACGAGGAGGAGACAAAAAGCTTCCAATACCATTTCAAAGACCGGATCGACCTGCAAATATCGGTCAGGACGAACCGGTAAATCCCCTAGACTCTGCTGATTCTGTTTATGGACCAGAGAGAATAAATGTCTCAGTTCATTCGATTCATAGCAGTTCTATATCTGAATCTGAAGATTTGGTAGAAGTTTGTCTGAGTAGCTGCACAAAGCATCCTCATCCAGCACATGAGTCTGATTTTGTAATGGTTCCAAAACACAAACGGCCGACTGAGATTCAACAAGTTGATATTCCATTTCCATCCGAGTACCCAGAACAAACAACCGTTGAATCAAACAATAGCATCAAAAAAGTCAATGAGAGCTCCACGAAAAAACCAATACAAATACCAGTGAAAGCAAAATCACGAACGCGCACTTCACATTTGTTTGAAGAAAACTCTGAAATGGCAGCGGCCATTACCAGTTTCACTGATCATATGCTCGATGCTGACGAATCAAATACCACGGATCATAGCAACCACGAAGTGACTGAAGAAGAAGATAGAATTCGCTTAGAAAATGCAATTCAAAATCGGACTTGTGGAGGTACTCATCCTCCTTCTACTTCCGCTAATAGCTACAAGACCGCTCCCGAATGGAGTCTGTTTTCTACAACTTTGCAAGCATTGACTAGATTTGTTCCATGCTGTTATCCCCGCAAACGAATTATATCTTCCAACAGCGTAGAGGATAGTAGCAGTTTGGAGGAAATATCTGGAGCAGAATCAAGTTTTTTGAATGCAAGCCAGATATTACTCTGGGACGGACCTATAAGTAGCAATTCTCCATATCCGTGGCCGGTTATGAGTCAGTCGCATCCAATAGTGTAGCTGCCACTACTATCCGTGCTGCTCTTTTCGGTACTATTATTATTTCTATTATGATTATTAGTATTATTACAGATGTCAATCATTATATGATTATGTAATTTTATTATAAGCAAAGTGATTACATAAAACCATCCTCTACGTCATCTTCTTCTGTCTTCCAGAACCAACTCGGTTCGTATATAATCACGTGGCTCGGAGTCTAAGGTCCTTGGCCGAGCGGTCCGGGATGAGTGTCAGATCAGCACGAATTTGCATAAATTTGGCTTGATCGGCCATTGATTTGGACTTGATTTTTATTTTGTTCTTATAGAACTTAAAAATTGTGATATTTTGATAAGCTCGTTGCCAATATACTACATGGATCGCCTGTACTTTGTTCCTTCTGCGGGCTATTCGTCGCGCAAAGCTCCTCCGGTGGCAGCACATCGTGCTCATTTATCACATTATCTTTCCCAGCTGTCTGCTCTTGAACGTGAACAGCAGCGACTGGCGATCGAAAAGGAATTGCTTGTTCGAAGACAGGCACAGCTTAGCGCAAAGCGTAACCAGCTCACGTTCTTAATTGCGGAGGAGCAGGATCTTGTTCTCCGTGCGGTTCAGCAACAGAAGGCCCAGGAACAGCGCGAGGCGGAAGCCATTTTACAGGCATTGGTTGATCGCGAGGCTCAGATTGTTCGACGACAGAAGTTACGTCAGGCGGTCTATTTGAAGCAGCAGCAGGATCAGGCTAGACGAGATGCAGAGCTGCAACAGTTTCTTCAGTATATTCAGCAGCCGGAAGAACAGGAAGAGGAGGCACCAACGTCTGCTAATAATTGGCTTTCTCAGTTTTTCGAACAGCAACAATTACTTCAACAACGTCGATTACAGCAGCATCAACAAAAGCAACCACTGACTCTGGAGACACCGTTTGAACAAGCTAGATTCCTTCAAGCTCCTTCTGTTGCTGACTCTGAATCCGAATTAGAGTCGCCATTCAAACCAGGATCGATTAATGAATATCTGGCCAAGCAAGGCATCAGATCGCAAGGTTTCTCGGCACCTTGTCCAGCAGTCCCTGAAACGCGCAAAAGAGGCTCTCATCGTGGTCCACGCACTCAATCCCATCAGTCGCTCGTCGGGAGTACTGGTCCCGGCAGTGCTAAGTTAGTTCCTGATGTCAATTATCAGTCTACGCAAGACTTTCTTAGTGCTCTTTTTGGTGGTGCAGCTGCAGCGGAACAGGAAGGACAAGAGTTGGCCCCCAAATCTGGATATCCGGAACCAACGGAAAAGTCTTTCGAAATCCGTTCTGCTCAGCCTTCAGTTACCACTCCTACAACAGTCGAAGAGCCCAAGGAAATTGATTTGAAATCTGATTTGAAATCTGATCCAAAATCGGACTCTAAGCCGCTTACATATGCTGAACTAGCTCAGATCTTGTTTGGAACTGATGAAGACAAGCAAGAGTCTGAAAGTTTGCCAGCTCAGGAACCTGTCAAGCGGGATGGTTCTCCAGAGACGCGTCCACCTTTTCATTACACCCTATCTCATTTTGCTCCCTTCTACAATGAAACCTCAGAGGGTACTGCTGAAGAGGCAGTGGTTCCCCCTCCCAAAAATGCTCTTGATTTAGTAGAGGAGAATATCGACAAACTTAAAGACAAAATATCTACTGCTTCTTATTCTATTGAACGCGCTGCTTCGGAGATTAACCCTGAAGCACGGAGGACGAAGCTGATGTCGATTCAGCAAGAGCTGGAGAAATACTACTCCGATCTTGATGATATCTTGCTCACACCCCCAGAGGGCGAGATCGTGGATGAAGCTGACCAGACAAGACGGCAACAACTTCGCTTGAAGAAGCATGCAGTAACTTCATTGGCTGTTGAGGCTGCAGATCGAATTGACACAATACTATCCCCGCCCAGTGTGTCCGAGTCGGACAACGAAGAGTATGATGTTATTGATCGAAATGTTCTAGAGAAAATTTCTCAAGATGAGAGTTCAACCTCGAGCGAGTCAACTTCATTGTATACTTCTGAAATGCCTAGTCGCGGTGCCACACCGTCAGTTCCTGCTGGTGCAGAGAATATCACTGAAGTTGAAGAAAACGGAGAGACGTTTGTAGTTGAGAAGACTGCTAGTTCCACAACTGGAGTGCTTCTTGAAGATGCTAAGACCGAAAAGGACGAGACTTTGGACGAAGAAGAGAAGTCCGAAGTCCAAGTTCCGTTAGCTTTGAATGATGAGGATGACGTAGGATCTGCTATTGAAGATGCATCACGCCCTATTTCTCGAAACGAGCAAGTGCAAGAGAGATTTGTGCCAGAATCAGGTGATCGATCTGGGCATGTAACTCTGGAAACAAATACAGGCAATGAGCAAGACGAATTTCTGGACGAGGAAGAGAAGTCGGAAGAGCGTGTCAGATTATCCCAAGTTGATGCGATCAAGCTCGAGGCTAAACGAACAAGTAGTCCCATCCGACATGTAGTATTGGAGGATGAAGAGGAGTGATATTTTGCGTAATTTATGTTATTTTAATTCTCATGAGTATTTTTATTAATGCTCGACATCATTACTTCATTGTACTGTAAACGTAGTCTTATGTAGCTGGCCAGATAAGAAACAGGTGGGAGATTCGGATACCGACCCCGGACGGGCATTTCTCCCAAGTAGATCACAGACCATAAGTCAATCATTCCCAACCTCTCCATATTACTAAGATCGACAGAGGAAGGAGAAAGATATATATAATAGAAGACAAATGAGCTTTGTATCAAGATCTGTAGTACAGTCGAACTGGTGGTCGATTCTGCGCAGATCTGTGGGGCCAGCTGCACGCGCTGGTATAGTGGTAGGCGGTGATCAGATCTCGCCTATCTGGATGACTGAGCGAACAGTGTTTTATGCTTCTAATAGTAAGCGAAAGGGCCGCTCGCGATCGGCCAGGGCAGCAAGAGTAGCAAAACCGAATATGAAATCACTCTCTCAATCTGGAGATGATAATTATTTTGTCGATAATATGTACATCACTGCGAATAGTGCTCACATGTGGTCGACGTCGGAGTCGTCCAGACTCTACGCTGCGAGAAATACCGATCTGGGAAGACATGAATTGTCTGTGAATTCTGATCGAGCTAAGGTGTTTGGAGCTGTTACGGATTTGCCTGCTAAAAGCGGTTTGGTTCAGTCTCCGGCTACCTCAAACTTTCCTGTTGAAATTGTCTCCGAGTTGACGACTGCAACCAAGCAACCTCAAGATGTCTTTGTAATTGGAATGCTCCCCGAAATTGTTAATGCTCCGAATCGAGTGATTGTTCCTATCTCAGATACTTCGCTTCCATGCCTACAGCCGATTCAAGAGCCATCCAAGGTGGTTGCCAAAGAACCGAGTTATCTAGGACTGCCGTCCTCATTTCCAACCCCTGACGACTCGATCGTATCAGAGATCAACAAGAAGAAGGAGCCAAAATTGCCTTCTGCTGACAATTGGGCTGAAAAATTGATCAAGAGCCGTAAATTTGGTTATGTCTGGTATATCGGCCTGGTTACGGGAACATTCGGATTCCTGGTTGGCACGGGAGGCTACTTGCTGCTGAAGCTGTTTGAAGATCAGGATGGTGGGTTTCTCGCTCCAGGTGATCGCAGAGTCCTAGGCGGAGGCTCGAAGCATCAATATCATGTCTATCCCGTTTCGACAGGTATCGCTGTTGTGGTGTCCTCCTTATTTGCAATTAAGATTATGGTTCCTTCCGTTCGCTCGACTCTGGTTCGATATGGATATCTGCATCTTCGCAAACTGAGCACCCTCATCAAAGGAGGTAAACTCAATGTGCCTAGTGCTGCTATTGTTATGTCTCAGCTCTCACATCATACGCTGGTGTCGTTCATTGCGTCGACATTGTGTTTCGTCTTCTTATGTAGAGAGACTGAGTATCTCATTGCGCCTTCTGCTCTTGCTCCTGTTCTAGCAGTCGGTTTGACAACATCCGCAATTTCTGCTGCATTTGTCCCTGTTGTTCTTGGTGGAGGTAATGTTCGCTATCTTGTATCAATTTGTGGATCCTCCGGTCTTGCGTACGCGGTTCTAGGATTCCTGTCTTCGTTCGATGACTCAGGTGACGTGATTCGATACGGCACGTATCTATTTGGCGGAGCCTCAGCGTTTCGAGTATTAAGCAAGAGTAAGGACTTTACAAAGGCTACGGCTTGCTGCATCAGCGCCCTGAACATTGGTGGTTTACTTGGTGGGCTATTGGTCGGTCATGTTCCTGATGCAGTTTTATTTGCCAAAAAGGCTCTTGGCTACAAAACAGCAGTTAAATGGAGTGCTGCATACGAAGGAGAGAGCGAGATATCTGCATATAGACATGCATTCTGGACGAAAGGAGGATGATGGATCCTTAATGTTTTTGGTTGGAGTTTCGGATGGGTTGCCAGGTGGTATGGCAGGTGGTATGGCAGGTGGTATGGCAGGTGGTATGGATGGTGTTGTTGATCGGGCTGGCGTTTGATGAAGGATATTTGATAAAGGCAATTGAGAAAAAGGATTGACGGGTTCAATTGGTGAGTGCAATTGATAAATGACCCAGAAGCTGTATCAATTGCCCAAATTGCTTTTGGTTTTTATTAGATAATCAATACACTCATTGTTACGTAATATCGTCAGCAATGTATGCACATGGGTCAAATATGCCGTGCTCAGTGGGAGTTAGCAAAATGTATAAATATGCAACCATATATACATATATGGCTTAAAATCACACAGTGATACATATAAGGATTAATATGTAGCAACGAATGGAAGTAATGTTACTGACTGTCTTGGGCAGAGATAATGGTGTTTTCCTAACAACAAATTACTGATAAACGCAGATTAGCTTGATATCGCGCACTCTTGCTGGTTTGTGGTATTATAACAGTGTAGTACTATAGTGCTATATTACTACCACAATCTAATCCTGCAATTGTGATTAATTTGCTTGTTTACCACCTGAGTAATCTCGACAAGCTATGGCTTCTCAGCAACCTCGGTCTCCAGGCCAATCGGGGGTATATGACCCTCTTCTTCACGATGGACAGCCAGCTGCTCCGCGATCGTCCAATGACACAACGAGGCCCGACGATCAATTAGAGGAAAACAGTACTGGGTCGACAGTAGACCTTGAGGCTGCCGAAGCAGCGGAAAATTTGGCACCGACCGCGTCTACGCCCACCCGGTTCCGTCGAGTTCGAAATGCAGCGACCGAGCCAGCACTCAAGAAGTTGGTGATTATCCTTGTTGTTCCGGCTGTTGTACTTTTGATTGTGTTTTTCTTTGTTTCAAGGATGAGTTCTGCGCCTTCGCGCGATGCATCTCCTATTGCTGCACCTACGGGAACTTCCTTTCCGTCTGGCTTCAATGTCAAGCAATCATGGGGCTCGCTGTCTCCTTACTATGATACCGGCAAGGAGTGGCCAGGAATCTCGGCAACCGCTGGTAAGGGCCATTATGGTCTTCCTAATGCTCAGTGTGCGTTTAGACAGGTCCACGTTCTCCATCGCCACGCAGAGAGATATCCTACTGGAGGAGCATATGAGAAGATCATTGAGCTGGTCCGTAAGCTGGAGAGTATGACTGAAGACCCAGCAGCTGAAGTTGCCTGGATTAAAGATTATAAGTTTACGCTAGATGACGAACTGCTGCTTGCTTCTGGCGTTGCAACTGAGTTCACCTCCGGTTCGATGTTTTGGGAGACTCATGGCCGATTGCTATTCAACGCTTCTGAAAAGGGTGAGATGTTCTATCATCCGAGTTTGAACGTTTATCCAAATGGTACTGCACGGCCAAAGATTGTTCTGAGAACTACAGATCAATCGCGAATCAATACATCTGCACATGCCTGGGCCGCAGGATTCTTTGGCGTTTATTCTGGCGAGCCTAATGCTCCTGTCGATAATGACGATCTTTACAAGATGGTGTATATGTCTGAAACAGCTCTTGAAAACAATACACTTGCGTCGTATCATTCGTGTCCTAATTCGAACTCTAAGCGGTTCACGATCGGGTCTCGAATCTACCGCGAATGGGTCGCTGTGTTCTTGAAAGATGCCGCTGTGCGGTTGAACAAGCTGCTTCCTAGCGCAAACATCACTCCAATGGATTGTTATTCCGCTATGGCTCTTTGTGCGTTTGAGACTGCTGCGTACGGGTCTTCAGAATTCTGCACATTGTTTACCGAGCGAGAATGGTATGGATACGAGTACCGAGATGCACTTGAGTTCTGGGGAGATGCATCCTATGGTTCTGCGGTTGGTTCTGCTCAGGGTGTTGGTTGGTTAAAGGAGTTGCAGGCACGTTTAGAGGGACACTTATTGACGGAGCCGTTCGCGTCGATTAATGTAACGATTACCAACAACGAGCAAACATTCCCACTCGACCAAGTTTTCTACATGGATATGACCCATGACACGATTATTCTTGCGGTTTTGACAGCACTTGGAATTCCATTTGGACAGCTCCCGTCGACTACTTTATTGCAGCCGCGATTATTTGTTGCTTCGCGGCTGGTTCCATTCGGAGCTCGTCTCTACGTTGAATTGATTGACTGCCCGGTGTTTTCTGAGACTATGGTGAGATTAAAATTGAATAGTCGCGTTTTCCCGTTGACGGGTGTCGGCGCTTGTCCTTCAGATCCCGAAGGTTTCTGTCCTTTGTCCACATTCATCAGCGCCCTTGACATGGCCACTGCCAAAGTTGACTATGATAATGTTTGTTTTGGAATACCCCGTGGTTGGGAGAACGCACCTGAGTATGAACGTCCTATCGACGAATAGAGGAGGATAGCAGAGGAGTATGCATTTGAAACTAGAAGTTTGATGTAATTTGATAATTGTTGAGGTCTTGTTGTATTAGTAATACAGATGCACATTATTATGTGATAATATAGTCATCTTCCGAAGCTGAAATCTGAGGCGTTTGTAATTAGAGGGGGGAAGCTAAAATTTTCAAAACTCTATCTTGACCGGTTATGGGCGGCCTAAATTTCAGTTTCGGATTCCGTTTCGGCTACCAGAAGCGGTATTCCTGGACTGTGCGTTAGAGTTTGTGATTTGTGATTTGGGAGCAGATGGGGATAAGCTTCGGTAGGTTCCAGTAGCAACAGAGCATATGAAACGCAAAGAGCAAAGACTTGATAGGATTTATAGACCTTACAATACTGAGTAAGAGTGTGATGGACGTGATTGCTACTAAATGATCTTTTATTTAGCGAAGAGTTTGGTAATTACGAGTATTGAATAACCTGGAACCATGAAATTAGAGAGATACGAAAACTATATCAGCTGAGCCATGCCACGTAGTTGTACGATATCTTTACGAAAGCAAGTTAGTTATCGTTAGAGAAGACGTCGCCGTATGGTCTCAGGTGTTGTCTATTAATCCCTTTGTAGCAAAAATGTGAGTTTCTTATCAGAAGGCAGAGTTGCGGGGAAATGGAGACTTAGGCAAGGTTTGAGAAACCAAGACAGTGCTATACTGAATAAACTGCACAATAGCTACAACGTCGCAGTGACAGTTGTCGCTTGCGCTAAAATGTGGAGAAAAGAGACACAAGACCATTCAAGCTTTGTTTCAAGCTTTGTTCGATTTCTTTCTTGACTTAGTAGGTGTGTACGTAAGGATTGTACGATAGTTTTACTGTTGGGCAAAAATCAGCTATATTATCATATACAAAGCAAGTCGTATTACAAAAACAAATTAAAAATCAAAACATATATTCAGATCAACCTATCAAACCTTTTCAAGGTCTGCAGGGATCTGCGGTTGATATTTCTCATACAGCGGGACAGGTTCCTCGACATCTCTTCTGAAGATGTATCGCTGAATCCAATATCTGGTGACACCAAGCTGATATTTCGCGTGAGTATGAGTAGGCACAGAAAAGACGATATCCAATTCCTCCAGAGTAAGCGATTTAGTCTCAGGCAACAAGAACAGCACCATAGTAAAGCCAACCATATTCCACGCAGCATACCAACCGAACGCTCCTTGAGGTGTGAACGCTTCTTGAAGAGCGGGCCAAGTTAGCGACAAGATGAAATTGAAGAACCAGCAGGTAGCTGTCGCAAACGACATTCCTAAATCACGGATGTAAAGTGGGAACGCCTCCGCGGAATAGGTAAACGGAACAGGTCCTTCACCTGGCGAATACACCATACCGAACAGATAGATACCTAGAGCGACACAGCCAGTTCGAGCTGATTGATTGGGAATGAAAAACGAAAATCCTGTGAAAAGCAAGAACAAAGCCATCAAGGGAAATGTAGTTAGGAGCAAAAATCGACGTCCAAACGTATCAATCGTATAAATGGCCGGAATTGCAAACAAAAAGTTGATGATGCCAAATCCCATAGAAGCCAATAGCGCAGATACGTTGGAAAATCCAGAATTTGAGAAGATCACAGATGAATAGTATGCAATCACATTCACTCCACAGAACTGTTGCATAAACATAACGATCCATGAACCAAGTGCAGCTCGACGATTGCGAGGTACGGTGAACAGCTCCAACACACGGTTGTGTCCAGATTTCATGGCATTTTCTTGCTCAAGCAAAATGTGCATATAAAATATATCGCGTGCTGCTTGAACATCATTCGATCTAAGTTTTCGCATCGAGTCGAAGGCTTTGACATGCTCACCTCGAGACATGTACCAACGAGGCGACTCGGGACAGCAGTAAACTTGCAGACACACAAGCACAGCAGGGAACATAGCCGAGCCAAGCATGAGACGCCAATTCAATCCCGTAATATTATGTTTATCAGGAACATAATAGAATGCAACATCGGCAATATAGCCAACCATAATACCAAACGCCGTCCACATCTGCCACATCATCACGAGTGCTCCGCGAATCGACGCCGGTGTGCATTCAGCAGCATAAACAGGGACAGTGGCAGATTTCATGCCAATACCAAATCCAAGGAAAAACCGCGAAATGAACAGATGCCACCAAGTATTGGTGCATCCTGCCCAAATACAAGTCACAGCAGCAATAATACAGGACACGAAAATAGTAGAGCGACGGCCTAGAACTTTGTTCATAGGGTCAGAAAGCCAGCAACCTATGGTGGAGCAACACAGATAAGGAGCCGAATTGACAAGACCAAGAATCCATGTATCTCTGCCTGTTCCATCAATACCAAATTGGGGAGCAAAAAAGAGATTCGCGCCGTTAATCACAGTCTCATCCATACCTTGGACAGCGGCTGCAAGCGAGCAAAGAACTACGAGCATGTAAAGAGTCTTAGGTTGGCGCCATTTGTGATCCACCTCGAACTGGAGAGACTGACGGTCTTCTTCGGTGAGAAGTGGAAGACCAATTCCGCGCGAACCTGGCTTTTGGGCGATGAGAGCACCCTTTTGGAAAGCTTCAAGATGTTCCTCCATGCCGTTGGAAATTGCGTAGTTGGACGCCATGTCGAGAACTTCTTCCGTCGACAAAGGTGCAAGAGGATTAGACTCCTCAGGATTGGCATGCGAGTGGCTGCTGCGGTGACTGAGTCCGCGCCGATGCTGATGATGAGGTCGCTTTAAGTGAGCTGACGAGACTTCACCGTCTGAATGCGAGTTCAAAGACGATAGAGCAATGTCGGCCGAACCACGGTCCTCGATATTTCGAGCCGACGGGCCTTCTTTGTAGTCTTTTTCAGCCATATTCTGGGTAGTAGCGGGGAGAAATGAGGAAGCAGGGAGTAGTCGTGTGGGGAAGACAGGCACATGAAAGTAGTAGTGGGAGGGAAGCAACGGTATATAAGTAATTTCTGCGGACACCAAGCCGACCTAGGACATGGCACGCAAGCTAGAATCACGATAGCCGGCTGCCACCATCATCATCGTCAACCTTAAAATTAACGCCCTTCCTTGCGTTCTCCTCGTTCTTCTCGCATCTCGGACAGGCAGCCCTGTGTCTCGTCGACCTACTTGACAAAGTCAGCCAACCCTGGGATTCCTAAAACAACGGATCATCACTCCGACTCAAATAAGGTTTCTGAGCGCCGCACAGTGGACTGTGCGTGAGGCGTTCCGGTGGGTGGTGGTGTAACTGCAGCGAGCAATTAGCGCTTGGTTTGCTCGGATGGCAGGCTGAAATTGTGTGCGGAGGAGCGAATAGGAAAGGAACAATTACAGAAATGGAGTTTGGATTTGTTTGAAGATATCTGGTAGCTGGTGTAGATTTGTCGAAGCTTGGAGGTGTCGCTGAAAGAACGGATAATTCGAACAGGAAGTCAACAGGCAGATGAGAGCGGGACCGGATCCGAATAGAATCTAATCCGGTTTGGTCTGCTGTCCACGTCGGAAATTGATACAAATCTTTACGGAGAATGGAATGAGGCGATGATGTCGGTGGATCTGGGCGAGTAAAGGGCTGCCAGTAGCTTGGATCTGTTACAAAGTGCACCCGTATTAGTTCCTCTGCGAGCGAGTGATGTAACTCCCCTTCCAAGTAGACACTAAGGCATCTGCAATATTCTGCCAACGACAACGGTATCTTTTCTCTTGCTTCGACCAGAGTCGTCTTATCTATTTCCTAATCCAGCTTCTTACATCATCTGAAACTACTGTCATGTCATGTAGCTATTGTCAATCGATTTCGCGCCATGACGTCCTACGTCCTTTTCTTCGCCGAAGCGCGCTTGTCATGGTCTTTTACATTTCCAGATTGCAAGTGCAGAATATTTCTTTTCGCTTTCGGTGGCTGATTTCGGCGGAGTGGAACTGTCACCTTGCGGACATACTATTATTCTTTTGCTTTGTATTTTTACTTTCTTCTCCGCCCCTTGCTCCTTGCGTTTACTGCGCGGCCATTGTAATTTCTGCCCTTTCTCTCAGCACACGAGACACCTTCCCTGTCTCTTCTCATCCGTACACTTTCACCAGCTTCCCCGCAAATGTCTTCTCATGATCCCCGCAATGCAGGCGTAAAACCTGCTAAAACTCAACCTTCCTCGAGGAAAGCAGAATTACAGTCACGATCCGTGTCAAAACTGACAGTTGCAAACTCACAACACGGATCACAAATCACGCACCTTCCCCCGTATGGAAGCGTACGAGCCACAAAGATCACAAACTATATTATTACGTCACACCTAGTAACAAATATTTTTGCTCTGTGCTGCAGTAGAGTACATACTATCGACATATCCAGTTTCATTAAAACTAACAAATATTGACAAAACTAGTAGAATAAATCGTATTATTTGAAATGAAAAAAGGATCAATCACTCCTAAATTCTTACCTCACTCCTTTCCAAATCAGAACTGCCTTCAAACTTTCACGGCGACGCAGGCGCGTAGTCATATCGAGGTGAATCGCCTCCATATGCTGCTGGCGTCGGCGCTCCCGTAATTCCTGGTGTCTTCGCGTCGCCTATTACGCCCGGAGTAGCAATATCGTCCCATCGGCCTGGCGTGGGCGCCCCTCTAACAATCCCACTGAGTCCACCTCCGCCGCCTCCACCTCCTACTCGGCCGGGCGTAGGCGCACCAATGGGTCCTCCATTACCACCTGAATAACCATCGTCAAAAACACCTGGCGTCCTTCCTTCGCTTTCCCATGGTGTTCGGGGCCCTCCTCCACTCCAACCTGGTGTCTGGCCACCACTGTAAGCAGGTGTTCTTGATCCAATGTTCCACGCTGGTGTCCGCGATCCTCCTGTGTTCCATGCTGGCGTCCGTCCGCCATCTCCTCCCCCTGACCAAGCTGGTGTTTTCCCACCATCTCCTCCCGTAGACCATGCCGGAGTCCTGCCTCCTCCCCCAGGCGTTCGTCCTCCCCCAGCTCCTGCCCAAGCCGGTGTTCGTCCTGATCCAGCCCAAGCTGGTGTCCGTCCGGACCCTGCATTCGGCTGCCACGAAGAAGTATTTCCTCCCTGATACTGCGGCATCGAAGACCCTCCATTTAGGAATTTCTTGGGTGTAATGAACTCTTCGTAACTCATCATTTTGTTCCTGTCTCCATTTGAGGTATTGCGATCTCGGAATCCTAATTTGCTTTTGTCTACCGATATCATCTTGCTCTTAGAATGCAGCTCCACTCGCGCAATTGCATCCGTTGTATCTTTGACAATTCCAATCAATCCCTTATATGGACCCGCCCGAATGACAACTGTTTGACCAAGCGCTTTGTCTCGACCACCAACTCGAGGAATATTTCGAGGCTGGGTCGCCATCCCTCCAATACCAGCTTGGATGTTTGGATTCATCTTGCTTAAGTCCGGTCCAGAGTTCGGTTGACCACCACTACGATTACTCTTTGCAGCAATTGCTTCCAAATTCCGCGTCCGAGCAAGAAATACTCCTGAATTCTCACTCTTTGCTCGATCATGAACGAATGCATACATCCGGTAAACATGTAGCACAACTCCAGTTTGACCGCTGTCTGATTCCACTTCCTTCACTGTATCGCCCACGCGGATTTCAGATCCATTCCGATCAGTTGCAAACGAAAACTTGTTATTCGAAATCTTCATCACAACTGCACTGGGTTGCACCGTTTGCACCACTCCTGCAATATCCAAGATACGTAAAGCATCCCGCTCGATCGTGATAATACATCCAACATTATTTGCACTCAGCTGAACTAAGTCGTGAATCTGATATTTTCCAAGCGTATTACGACCCCCAATATCGGATGCTTCCTTCACATCCCGCGAAAACACTCGAATCTCCTGCAGTGACAAATCGCCCACTAAGGTGACTACCCCACTCTCAACCTTTACAACCATACCTGTCTCATCCTTATATTTTCCGCCAATAACTCTAACATGGTCTCCCTGTTTGAATCTTTTTCGTAAACTCTTCGACGGTACTTCAATGACTTGTCCTTTAAGCTCTGCTGTCTCTGCCACGACTGAAACAATGTTGTTGTCAATAGACACAATCCGACCATAAACTCCAGCCTGCTCTCCTTCGTGAACCTCAACATGATCATCCGTCTGAAAAGAACCTTCAGATTCCTGCTGCTTCAAACTTTGCGCCAGTGCTTGAAGATCAATACCATCTTCATCTTGGCCACTACTGAATTTGGTAATTTCTTCCAACGTGGGGTCAACTTTGCCTGTATTCAGCATAGTCAATTTAAAATCCTTTATCAAAAACCCGTTGACATATTCTTCTCCCTGGAAAATGTAATGATTTTCTTTTGCTTGGCGCTGCTGAAAACTTCCAGGATCACTCATTCTCGCTTCCGATGGCGAAAAAAGCCGTGCAGCTGGACGTACAGAGCTTTTAGAAACTCGTTTTCGTTTTCCATCAGCACCTACTTGCTCCAATAAATTACTAGATCGGCCATAATCTAAGCGTGGAACAAGCTTCAATTGTGCCTCAAGTCCGCTTTCGCTTAAATCTTCCACAACGGCAAGGTCTCCGCCGTATTTACCACGTTTGATTCGTACGTAAGACCCGGGAATTAACTCTGCTTCGTTTCCCTTGTTAATTCGCAACAAGTCAGTGTAATCGCTGACTGGAATAAGCATGATCTGGCGAGAATATACATTGACCACATTCTGCAATGCGTACTCAACATCTGGTAATCGAAGCGCCTCAAGATATATGTATCCTGAAAATGAATCTCGTTGGAAAACAGATAGGATTTGAACTGGATTTTTGGTTGACTCATAATGAATTTTTCTTCTCCAGATGGCACGTACAATTGACTTTTCACGACCAGCTTTGCATCGTACAGCCCAAATGTTAGGAGAGCTAGCAGAAGGTAATAAAAGTCGTTGAGGAATTACACTCATATCGCCACGATATTTTGATGATGCTGTTCGGCCATATTTCTCTCGATATTCCGATGCCAGACGTTCTGCATCTTCATCTGCAATTGCAGCGCGCTGACGATCAACTTCACGATGCAAACGATCATCTGTCCGATCAATTTCTCCTTCCTGATCTTGAATAAAGCCGTCTGAAATTTTTTAGAAATTGCTTAATATAGATCATCAAAAATCATACCTTCTCGACCTAGTTCGTCTTCATCTTCCTCCATATCTTCCTCATCCTCGTCGACTTCGGCCTCAACATCGAGGAACTGATTTCGCCGCTCACGGCGAGAGCGCTTTCGTCGTCGCTAAATAATTAGAAAAGAAAGAGTTGATATAAAAATATTACTAACCGAGCCACCATCTTCATCTTCCTCATCGTCCTCATCGTCCTCATCGTCTTCATCGTCTTCATCGATTTCATCCTCATCGCCCCCTCCATCCTCCCCATTATCTTCACCACGAGTGCTGGTATTCCTTGATCTCTGTTCCTCCTCTTCTTCGTCTTCCTCAGCATTCGCCTCCACACGAGTCTCCTCCTCTTCGCCATCAGAATCAAACATATTTTCGAGGGCAGACATTGCTTTCTCCTCTTTCTCGGCCAACTTATGAGTAGATCTTAACTCCAGTCCTTAGTAATTGCACACCCAACAATCCAATACTATCCGAATTTTATCTCAATGAATCCTGCTGGCCCACTTCACACGTTTATAGATGAACTTGTCTCTCTGGCCAACTTCATCTAATAATCTCAGGAAGCTTGCCGACCTGTTTCTTACGGTTGAATTTCAAGGTGGCTCTTTGTCCCCAGCCTGACCCAGTTGGTCACCTGATTTGACTAGACGTGAAAGCTTTCTGTTGATCCAAGGATCCAGTTCAATGGTAAACAAAGAAAAAAAAATTGTTCAGAATTCAGAAATTCAGGCTGTTTTCTAGGTTAGACGAACAGATTTACTGGAGATGGCGACATTTTCAGGCTATCCGAACGTGTATTTACACGCGGGACTGCCAGCTACGCCGGGGTCGTCCGGTCACGAAGGCTCCATCGAGAGTCCTCAATCTGTGCCTCGACTCGGTTCTATGACAAGATCACTATCTTCTCGCAGTCTCAATCGAAATTCGCCTGCACTCGGAATCAATGATTCTCAGTATCAATTTCAGCAGCAAGTCGCGTCGTCTCCATCACAGCTGCCAAATACGCGCCTGCGAAATCAAGTTACGTCTTCGGCAAATCGACTCTCTCTTTCCGCGACTTCGCCTGGCCAGCCCAGTAGACTTAGACCTACCGAATCAGTTCAGCCAGCACCTCCACAGACTCCTGCTGAATATGCTGATAATCTGATCTCAATGTCGCTGGCCTATGACGCGAATTATCCAGATCTTGATAGAATAACGCAGCAACCTCAGATGTCTGAATATAAGTTTGTGTCTAGCGCTCCTGGAGTCCTGTCCGGATCTGAGGCGTGGACACCATTTATCCGTACGAGAATCTCAAGTATCCCAGATATCATTTTTGAACAATACAATAAGTCAGAATGTTATACTCAAATGGGCCTATTTCCAGAGCTTAGTCGTGCTTGGATCACTGTCGATAACAAGCTGTTCTTTTGGAATTTTGTTAGCGGCCAGGACTTTTCTTCATATGAGGACTTAAATCATACTATTTTATCTGTTAAACTGGTTAAGCCGCGACCAGGCACTTTTATCGATTCAATTGAGTATTTGCTTCTTCTCGCTACTCCGCTGGAATTTCATATTCTTGGCGTGACCGCCCCCAAGGGATACAACGATCTTCAACTGTACGATACTGGAATGGTTATTTCACTGAAAGGACTTGAGGTAAATCAAATATGTGGAAGCAATAAGTCAGGCCGAATATTCTTCACCACTAGAAACTCGCTTGATATCTGGGAAATCATATACTCGAACACCGAAAGCTGGTTCAGAGGGAAGTGTGGAAAAATTTGTCATACTAGAGGAGGATTGTCGGGATTTATACCATCCTTGGATACATTTGTGGATATTGCAAAGTCCGTTCCCGGTGGTTCATTGTTTTTCGCAAATGATCGAACAGGTATGTTTTAGGTAATTTTATGATGAAATTCATGACACTGATCAAATAGAATCAATCAATCAAATAATTATAGATGATGATCGATCCCTAATATACACTTTATCATCTAGGTCAACTATTAGAGCATACCAGATATCAGCAAAATCTGAACTCACTTGCATTATCACCTACACATTTCCCCTGATGTGCACACATCTCCAGATGATCAACGAAACCACGCCTTTGCTACATCCACGAAACACCTCTATTGTATCAATTCATCCAATACATCCACAAGAAAGTGCCCAAATTTATTTGATTGCTACAACGTCTACAGGAGTTAGATTGTATATGCGCGCAGCAAGATCTTACGGTTTTGGATATTATAGTGTGGACGGTCTACCAGCTACAAATATGCAGGTATTTCATGTTCGCTTACCGCCTCAAGAAGAGAACAATTTCCAGACTGTATCAGACTCGAAAATTCTGAGCAAAACTAAATTTTCGAAAATATTTTCTCCCGGTTATTTCTTTGCTGTCAAAGAAGGAGATGAGTCTGATAGCTTGTTCGTATCAGCTCCAGATTGTGGTCGAATTGCGCTCTTAGCATCTAATCCTGTTGCAGCTCCGCATCTTGTTGAGACAGCGGCTTGGGCAGAGATTGAAGGATTTGTGCAGGCGATTGAAATTATAACCCCTGAGCTTAAACTTTCTGATAATCCAAAAGGCTTTGGTAATGAATTAGCAGGGCAATACACAACCAATCCCACAGAAATAGCAGTTTTGACGAATATGGGAGTTCACATCTATACGCGAAAATCCTTTGTACAGACATTTATTCAGCTTGGAGAAGATGTTCGTATATTGATGAATTTATGCACTCGTGGAGAGCTATGTTGTACGGCCTTGAGTGTTGCATGTTCAACTTCTGGACCTGTCGGTGCTGCTTCTTTAGATGCTCGTGAAATTGCACGTCGGTCCTTTATTGAGTTCAGTGGAAAGCCACAGGTACAAGACAATGGGTTTGGTCAGTTCAAGCTAACCATTGCGGATATACGTCCTAGTGGACGTCTAGAAGGTCTAGCTATATATATTTCACGATTGGTACGAGACATTTGGAATATGCCAATTTTGCAATTACGTCCCGCGAAAGGGAGCAAAGGCCCAGTGTTTTCCAGCAACTATGATCCAGCAAAGCTATCATCATTGTTTGTCATGTTGTCAGATCTGCTTGTGTTTTTGAATCACAATCGTAATTACATAGAAGGATTGTCTGGACCAGATCGGATTTTAGGTGTGCTCGGCTCAAGCGAAGCTAGGAACGACGAGTTCGCTCAACAAGCGGAGCATCAAGGATTACACGGATTAGTACAGCTTCTACAGTTTATGACAGAAGGTATTTCTTTCATTTCTCTCGTTGTTGAACCGAAGCGTCTGAGTGAACTTATGGGATATATATCCAAAGATACTCAAGTTCGGCTTACGAAATTGACTTTTCACGCTTTATTTACTGCTCCTGAAGGTATTGAACTTGCGAAGGAGCTAGTAACCGCAATGGTGAACCAAAATATCAGCAAAGGATCTTCAATAGATTCGGTTGTTGAATCGCTTCGCAAACAATGTGGTACATTCTGTTCTGGAGACGCCGTTATTCTTTATAAAGCTTTAGAGTTATTAAGCAATGCCAAGACTGCGGCTCCCACAGATCCTGATATGAAGCTTCATTATTTACGAGAGTGTGTTAGACTTCTACTCAAAACTGCTGGAACAATCGAATTTGATGAGCTACAGGAAGTTGTTCAGCAGCTTCTACAACTGTCGTATCATCCGGGCGCTGTAGAAGTGGTTTTGCAGACTGCGCTGGAAGTTGATCGAGGTAACGTTGCAATGGCATATTGTCAGGAAGGGCAGCTAGAAAATGATCCACGTCGGGAGGTTTTCAACAGGCGATTCAGATGCTATGGACTAGTGTTTGATATTCTGAATGATATTGATCAGCGGGTTGATTCCGAGCTTAAGTCACTAAATAATAAGCCTATTCCTGGAGAGTTTTCTCAATCGACTATTTCGGATACGAGCTCCACTTCAGCTATACAGGTGCAGGTGCAGACAGAAGCCTATCAAGCGGCATACAGCTCAACAGATGAATTGTTTCATATATGTTTCTATGATTGGTTTGTGGATCGAAATATGGCGCAGAGACTTCTTGATATTCAAACTCCGTTTGTTGAAATGTATTTGGTTCGAAAATCTAAAACCAGTGTTGAGCTATCCGACTTGCTATGGACATACTATTGTCGAAAGGAGCAGTTCCTACAAGCTAGTCAATCTTTGTACACTTTATCTCAGAGTGATTTTCCATTACCACTATCGCAAAGAATCGAATATTTGTCTCGTGCAAGAGGCTTCTGCAATTGTTATTGTCCTGAAGGACAAAGACAAATGATGATTCGTCTACGAGAACATGTGCAAGATGAGATAGAGGTTGCGTTTATTCAGGATGATTTGCTAAGTCGAGTGAAAAATGACGAACGATTGGATGGAAATGAGAAGCGACGAGCTGAAATTATGGATCGTTTGAATGGGCGGGTTTTAAATTTGTCTGTTTTGTATAATGAGTTTGCAGACCCGTTGGGATATGAAGATATTTGTGGAGCTATGGTTAAATTGGCCGAGTAAGATGTTTCGCAGCCCTTCCAGGAGTAGGACTGATGTGCTACTATAAGTAGATATCAAGATTTATGTGATTCTGAAGAATATGAAGCTATTTCCCAATAAACTAGTTAACTTTTACTATACATCAAAGCTCTATAATATGTAAACAAAATTTGTCTGCACTACAGGGTAACGACTCTCTCTTCGACACCGATGATACCCATATCAATGAATAGCATTATTAGCTCCAAAAGAGTGCACCACAATATCAGCTGAGCCTCGATAAGATCGACCCACAACTCATTAGGATGATCAAAAATGACGCGAGGCAGGAAGGAAGCAGACATGGTTTCGTTGCCTCCAGTCAAGGCAATAGAGGCAATGTTCTGGGCCGTGGCTGTAATATTTCCAGAACTTTCACTTGTGATTTTGCTGATTGTCTCGACTACCGAGCTATTGAAGGCGGTGACGGAGAGCAACTGCGGAAAGATCTCATTTGCAGTTGTCAAATTGTGGCGAACGAGTTCAGTAATGTTGCTACCAATAACGTCGAGGAGCTCCTCAAGCTTGGAGATGAAGTCTGAATTCATTCTGAAATTTAGCTGGGATTTCCGACTGAGAAACTGAGCTGTAGATTGTAACGAACCTAAACTAGAAATTCGAATGAAACCCGATAGCTGAGGTGAAATTTTTGGTGTCTGAGCATAGAACGCTATTTATATTTAAATTCAGATTATTAAATCTGCCATGTAAATTTATCTGCTTATAGCATACTTTTGCATAGTAAATCTTTCTGTCCTGTGAGTATTCTTTCCTATCTGCATTTCATTATGAGAATGTTTACTGACTTCCCGAAAGGGTAAAAAACTATTCCTCCCAGTTAACAACATTCGGCCCTGTGTCTGCTCTAGTCGATCTTTTCATAGAATAAAATGCAATATCTTGGTCTAAGTACACACACATTCTTCATAACCTTTAAATCCGTTCTGAAAAAACCTACTTCAATTCGATGAACCTCTACATCTCAAAAGGCAGAAAAAGCATTACCGCTAAATCTTAAACCAAATTTATCGGCTTCTCAGGGCTGCCAACAGTTGATTTCTCTCATCTTTTCGATTTCCCACAAAATCCCGAACATTCTGCTCAGTAGACTTGGCAAAATCATACAAATCATTATAGTAGTTGACTCCTTTTTGTTTACCAGACGCGACGTATGACCAACTTTCGTAGGCCTTCTTAAATCTGGCAACCGCAGAAACGCGACGAGAATTGTTGAGATCGGCTTGTGATCGCCTTGAACGTATCAGCGGATTCTCAACAATCGTCTTCCATTTTGTAGTTAAATCTTTTAGAGTCACAGACTGTTGGTAAATTGTAGCAGCAAGACGTTTTTGGTAAGGCTCAAATTTTTCTAGCTCAATTTTAAATATTTTCTCTTCCAAGTTGGGCACTTTTTTGTTTAGTATTAACACAGATGAAATATCGTCTGATTGTATCTGAAGATCAAGTTAATTTCATCACTACATCTCTGTCAGCTACTTACTTTATCTTTTAGTTCCGTGAATACTATTCCTCGCTCCTTCTTTAATTTCGTGAGCTTGCGCAATGCTGCTTCAACGCCTTCAATTTCCGGTAAATTACCGTTTTGTGCCTGGTCGGAAATATTTAAATTCGTCAATCCTTGAGTAATAGATCCGGGTGGTTTGAAAAACTCTGCTAATTCGGGACTGTGAGGTCCCTTCGCAAGAATTTGAACATCTTTTTCACATGCAGCATATTCAGATTGAAGCTTCTTATCCGAAGTTGCTGTTGTCCACAAGTCCTCTTTAACACTATGCAGATTTGCTTTTAAGGTACCAGTAACCGCTGAAGAAGGCGTTTGGGTCCAAAAGTGACCCAATTGCGAACGAATAGCGTCATATTCCTTTTCTTCAGCATTTAGCTCGTTTTCGGCTCTCTCCGCCATTTGATAAATATCTCGCTTCTTCTTGTCAATATCAGCAAATGTGACAGGACCAGCAGCTTGAATATCCTGAGCCCATATCATAACTTGATCATCTACTCTTCCATCATCGGCCGATTGACTATATAATTGTTTGATCGATCTCAAAGCTGCGGGAAGACCTAAATATTCAAGAGCAGAACCAAGTTCTTCTTCAGCGACGTCGACCTTTTCACCTTCGGCTCGTAAAAGCTTTGCTTTCTCTTCGGAATACATACTGCTTTGTTCTGCAACTGAAACTGGAATTAGCTTTTCGAATATATCTTGCCCAATTAATTGAGATATATCCCGGTCCTTGTACAGATCATTCATTGTAGTAGCTTTCACCCCTTCGACAGCACTGATCTCAGGTATAGTATTACTAGGTGGCACAGGATGATTGTAAACTAAGTCATTATCCTTTTCCATTACTTTTTGCATCGACTGAATCTGAGCCTGATACGATGTTAAAATCTCACGATAAGAAGAGTATGTGTTTGGTAGATATGATGATAGTGCTGCGTCAATTTTGTTGAGAGCAATTTTAAGATATGCTAAACCCATGCCTTGCTTTCGTTTATCTGATTGGGCAACCGCTTGTTGCATATTTGCTAGTGATTCCATATAATATTGCTTAACCTACAGAGAATTAGCCAACGACTTTTGGTTAAGTTTTCCGATAATTCCAGTACTTACGTTGCATAAAGAAATCCATTCACGATCCCCCCAGCCTTTAGCAACTGCAGTGCTTAGACCTTCCACTGCGTTTTTATACATTGCGCTGCAGCCCTTTGCAAGCTTGCTAAGAAGAGTCTGTGATCGATTACCTTCCGACAAAGCATGTTCGATTAAAGTTTCTTGAGCTTGCGCAATCATAAGACTTGCCAATGCTCGAACAGTATCGCGATGTAAATCATCACTGGGAGCATGAAGGAAGTTTTCTGCTATAAAGGTGTAGATTCCTGCAGCACCCTGGAATCCACTGCAAGAAACTTTGAAGTCCGAAGAATCAACCGATATGCGTGCAAATGTCGACGCCAAATTGAAAAGAACAGATGCTTTTTCAAACGCCATTGAATATTGTGTTGTTTCTGCTTTCGTATATGCATCCACCCTTGGTATTGGTCAGCTTATAAGCTTCTGGAGCATATCAAAATTACCAACTCACCATGTAAATCCAACACGGCATCCGCCCTCCTCAACAGGAACACGAAGATCCAACAGCTCAAGTTGTCCATAATACTTATACAAAATATCACGGCCAGTGTTATCTTGACCAGCACCCATCATATCCTGGCGTAATCGATTAAAAAGTTGGCACTCTTTAGAGAAGTTTTCGGATGCTCCGTATGTATTTCTGATGTACACCTTCAAAGGAGTCTCCCAGTCGACATCCTTTGTTGTCTTTAACGGAATTGCAATTTTCGGCGAAGGCGGCATTTTTCTTATTTCTGTTTTCGGATCTGATTTCTGATACAAGCCAATTCAATACGTATTTAAAGTATAGAAAACGTACAGCAAGGGAAGGTCAGATATCGGAGTCTCACGTGATTATCGTGCATTTGTTCCCCCGCAAGTATGATCCCAGAGCAATTTAACCGATAGCATATCAGCTTACATGTGAATTTACTTGATCTATCTGGGAATTGGAGATGACTTTGGCTGCTGCAGGGCAATTCTGTGCAACTTCTTCGATAATCGAAAATTTGGCTTCGGTTCGAGCTTTGATTCAGGCAGCTGTTACCGCCGGTGCAAAGGTATTACTACTAACTAAAAATTAATTAGTGCATAGCAATCTAAGATCTAGGTTTTGTTCCTTCCTGAGGCCTCAGATTACATAGCTGGATCACCCCAGGAGACTGTATCACTAGCTAAATCTGCCGAGGAATCTCTTTTTGTCCAAGGAATTCGAACAGAACTTCAGGCTCTAAAATCTCCTTTACATGTTAGTGTAGGGATTCACGAAAGTGTTATTGGCGAAAGCAGATGCAAAAGTTCGTAGCAGTGAATGCCCTCAATTGTAACTTCACTGATTGATTTGGGTTAGATACTTTATTATGGATATCTCCAAACGGCGAGATATTGAAACGTTACCAAAAACTGCATCTGTTTGATGTTAATATGAAGAATGGTCCTATTCTGATGGAGTCGCGATCAGTCCAGCCAGGCAAGGAAGTTTTAGATCCATTTGATAGTCCGCTTGGTAGAATCGGATATGCAATTTGCTACGATATCAGATTCCCGGAACACGCCCTTAGGTTAAGATCGCTTGGGGCCGAGATTATCACGTATCCCTCGGCGTTCACAGTACGAACCGGTCAGGCCCATTGGGAGCTGCTAGGTCGAACAAGAGCAGTTGATACTCAAACATATGTCATAATGGCCGCCCAAGTCGGTCAGCATGATAAGGAAGGAAAGCGGCGAAGTTGGGGTCACGCGATGATAATTGATCCTTGGGGAACTGTGTTAGCTCAGTGTCCAGATACAGATTCGTTGCCCCGGATATGTGTTGCTGATATTGATCTGAATGTGCTACAAAGAGGTAAGGGCAATGACTTGTATGAAATTGTTTGCTAAACTTTGTCAGTTCGCGAGGCCATGCCTTTGTGGGATCAACGTAGGGGCTCAGAAGTTTATGGATATGAAATTTGATTAAATAGATAAAATGAATGCAATTCCAAGTGATTCTCTATAAAGATGAAATAGTTGACGGTCCCATGAATCGAATTATGCGGCTGATATAGAGAAAGTGGAAATTGTCTTGCAATCTGGTTAATTTCAACTGAGTCAATATCTTCTCGATTCTAGAGAAAATAGTTTCCAGATGAATAACCAGAATGAAAATATTTCAGTCATCATAAGCGTTGATAAATATTGAGAAAGGTGATAAATAGATATCACTCGGCTAAAGAACTATAAAAAAATTGGACGACACCGGAATCGAACCGGGGACCTCCCGCATGCTAAGCGGATGTGATAACCAACTACACCAGACGCCCCTAATTTGATACGAAGAAATCGAATTTTGACTCAAGATGTCATGGAATTTAGGACACTCTATTCCGCTTGACTTCTGAAACAGAATACTTGGAACTGCGTAAAAAATGAACTAATGTAGGGGCTGAAAATGATGTAAGGTGTCAGCATATTGAAGGCAGTCACCCAATATTGTGCTGACCGGAGCAATTTATTGTCCAGATGTTGTAAAAATTTAATATCGGATGATTTCCATGACTTCGAATATCAAACAATCGTGGATATGAGATTCGAAAATGCCCCAGAGAGCGCAACGGATAAACGACAGAATTGTTCGGATAAAAGCAAATCAAATTGACTATCTATGGCAGTAGACATTTTTCGGAGATAACGGAAATGAAATCCTGTGAATGTATTGAACTTCACATCTAAGATATTAAAGAGTAATGAAATTAAAAAATAATGACGCAATAAAAAACTATTTTGCTAATTATCCGATCGATATTCGCACTGTCCTTGATGTAATGGATTTTGGCTAAAACATGACGAGGATTTCTACGAATAGACATCATTCGTTAGCCTGTAACGTCTTATCTAAAAGTTGTGTGGGCAAATGTAAATAAATACCGAGGGTTCCTTCTGTCCCGGGCAAGTACAAAAATTCAATCAGGCAACGCACGGTTTCTACTACCAATTCCTTATGTCGAGTTCGCTTCTTCGAACTAGTCAACTGTTATCTCATATAAATCCTAATTCTCGTCGACTTTTCTCGTCTTCAACTGCAGCAATGGTTCTTCCCATCTTCAAGCTTCCTTCTGGAGCTACTATTCCTGTGCCTGGATTCGGTACCGGTACAAAGTGGTACAAGCCTGGTGATCCTAGCATCGATCGCAACGCTGTTGATGCCGTAGTGTCTGCTCTGAAATTTGGATATCGTCATATTGACGGCGCACAAATCTACGGGACTGAGGGTGAGATCGGAGTCGCCATAAAAGAGAGCGGGCTTGCTCGAGAAGAGATCTTTGTGACTACAAAGGTTAGCTATAAGATTACTGAT
The DNA here is from genome assembly GCF_038497815.1 of [Lipomyces] oligophaga. Classification (NCBI taxonomy): domain Eukaryota; kingdom Fungi; phylum Ascomycota; class Lipomycetes; order Lipomycetales; family Lipomycetaceae; genus Lipomyces; species [Lipomyces] oligophaga. The sequence continues at coordinate 1,097,702 of NW_027117787.1, read as the reverse complement.
GCTAGAAAAGCTCTTTTGGAAAGTCTTGAGCTCATGAAGCTCGATTACGTTGACTTATATCTTATTCATGCGCCGTTCTTCGACGAGGAGACAAATGGAATCTCGGTTCCTCAAGCCTGGGAAGTTCTGTCTGCTCTAAAGGCCGAGGGTTTAGCCAAGGATATTGGAGTTAGTAACTTTGCTATTAAGGACATTGAACTCCTTGCTGGCGCAAAAGAGAAGGTTGCGGTCAATCAAATCGAATACAACCCATATTTGCAGAACCAAACACCTGGTATCCATGATTACTGTCTCGAAAAGGGAATTATTCTCCAAGCTTATACGCCGCTTGGCTCGTTGACTACAACTGGTCCTCTTGATCCTGTTATTGAGAAGTTGACCAAAAAATACGACAAGGACGCTGGACAGATCATTCTCAAATGGGTACTCGCGACCAATGTTCTGCCCGTGACCACCTCAGCTAAACCTGAGCGCCAGCTCAGTAACCTTTCTCTTGATGGATTTGAACTTACTCCCGAAGATGTGGAGGAAATCACGGCTGCTGGAAAGAAGAAACATTTCCGCAAGTATTGGACAAAGGAATATGCTGCCTTTACCAATTAATCTAATTGGTCTAAGATAATTTTATATTTTTATTGGTATAGTTCTTGCTATGTTTTGAATACATGATAATATGCTCTGCTTATTGGAATTGCATTTCTGGTGATAAAGAAATTGCTATATTCAAGTAATCACACAGAGCCAGCCTAGTAACCCATAAAACAAATATACAGGATACATAGCCAAAACCACGCGGCCTTCCCTGACGCCAGCGCCTTTGAGCGTGCGAATTGCAGCAAAAAGAGACCAAGAGACCAGTGCCACGGAGAGAGGAAATCGGATAAGTTTGTTCTCAATCACCAGAGTGAAGATGGAAGCGGGAACGAGCGGGAAAAGTGCATAACCAAGAATGCAGACGGCATGAAAGAACGACATAGAACCACCCAATAATTTCATGTTGAGAGTGACAAACGCCTCGGCGATCCATACAAACGCAAAAACGCCTGAAAAGACAGCTGTGGTTTGATCGTGAGGTGCGGCAATGGAAAGAAACAACGACATGAACAGACAAAAGACGAGTGGACCCCATAGATCCCATTCCCGAATAATTTGGCCGGTCTCGGCATCAATAGTTCCGTCTATTTTAGGATGCAAAACTTGTTTAACTCTGCGACCGACTGCGCGCACATCGCGCATGAGAGTCTCTAGAACTGGTTCGTCAAGCGTATCACCACCAGCGAAACGGCGGTCCTGAATTTGATCGCCACCGACACTGCGCATATTTCCAAACCCTGAAGTAGCAGGACTCGAACCGATTCCATCCGATGGCCCTGTAGATGTCGGACGGGAAGAAGTTGCAGCGGTAGGTGTATATGCAGGTGGAGCACTCTTTGGAGCAGGGGTAGAGTTCAACGGAACAGGTAGAGGATCCGTCGACTTTGCACCGACAGGTGAGTCGACGATATCCGGGACAATCGAGCGATCTGTCATGGCGACAACTAATTTAAGCCTCTCCAAAAGTTTGTAGACCTGAACTAAATCTGATTTTTGGTATTTTAGGGACAACGTTACTGTATGTGCAGATTCATGATATTCAGCTCCCTGCGGCGACGCAGCCAGCATAACTGCGGTGCTTTTGTAGTGTTATCACGTGAAGTTCTCAAGCAATGTCTACATCTTTAAGACGACCTACTAAATACTCGCAGTGACAATCTTAAGAACATGACTTGTTGCATATTTTGACCGAAATGGATTCTCTGAGCTCGCATTTACCTCAATTGCCTGGGTTTCTGCCCAAATGGTTGCTATTTGTATGATTTCTGTTGTAACAACGCTTTCTTGCGGTGGGCACTAACGAAGTAGATTGCAACGGTCTCTATCTTCAATTCTGGACAATCATATTTTGGGGGATTGAAACTGACAAGAAGGGTATACGAGGCAAAACCTGCTGAAGGTAGATGACAATTGCGCCGGATTTGGAGGATTTTATGTCAGAGCTGATGGTCTAGTAACTGGTTTATCTGCGCGAACGTTCGGAACTTGGACTTTTTTGACTTCGATTGTTCGACTTGCTGGAGCTTACCGTCTAAATGATCCTCTGTAAGTTGCTTTCTTATTCATTCTATTACATTTCGATAGGCCAGTTCTGACGATAACGCAGGATTTACAAGTTGACATATGCCACGTTCATTGTTGCGTTTGTTCATTTCGGCTCAGAATGGCTTATCTACAAGACGACCAAGTTTGGAAAAGGCTTGCTTGGACCGTTGATTGTTTCTAGTGAGTAGTATGGAAGCGATCTCCCGCCCAAACATTTTCTAACTAAATCGAAGCAACCTCGTTAATCTGGATGAGTATGCAAAGAGAGTACTATCTCAGTTTATAATGAATTATTTATGAATTTGATAAGTACAGGAGATTTATATACATATATAGCCAAACTTGATTCCCAGCTCCAACCTCAAACTCCTCATATTCGCAAAAATGTTGAAACTACAGCGTTCTAATGAAATGACAAACAATGCAACATGTGTTTTGCTAGATTAAGCGTGCTTTAGCTCATCAATATGCTATCAATAAACAGGCAAATCGACTAGCATGGTCAGCTTTCATCGTCAGGACCTAGATGAACCCAGAGACTGTGCCAGTCATCAGATTTATCGGGTCCCGCACGCTGTCCAGCATCAAAAAATCCAAGATTCTCGTAGAAGTCGCGCATATCAGAACGAGCAAGCAAAGCCATGCGTTCGGCTACACGATGCGTCGACATTTTCCTGATGTAATCCCGTAGAATGGTGGTTCCTAATTTTTTGCCCTTGTATGTAGGATCGATTGAAAAGGAGTGGATAACAATCATGTTGCCATCTTCTAGATGTCCGACTTTGCTAGACGGTTCAGTGGGTTTTGAATCTGTGTTGGATGCTGTCGAAAGAGCGGCAAATAGCTTAGGAGACGACTTGCGAGAGCAGCATGAGGCAGGAATGCATCGGGCCAGCGGGGAAAATTCCTCGCCAGCATACTTTGAACTGACGATATATGCAATTAGTTTTTCTCGCGATGTCGGACAGGCACAGACGTTGCCAGATTTATCGCAGCCGCCGCTGATCGAAGTGTTTCCGTGACAGCCCAAACCGAATGATTCAAGTTCCTCCTCGCTGAGACTATCATCGTACTCGGAATAAGGATCTGACGACGCATCGGACTCACTAAGGGTCGGAGTTGGGCTTCGGACTGGCTTGATAAAGTCGCACGAACAAGAAGTTTTGGCTGCATTGTTTATGCATGTGCCAGAGCTGGAGCTGGAGCTCGACTCCGAAGAGGCGGCACTGCTCGTGCTACTGGCGCTGCCTAGCCGCGATCTCCATCCTGTGCGGATCGGCTGTCGAACAAAAAGACCGGTACACAGCTCGGGGGCGACTCGCAGCCAATATGCAATGCGATCATGACCTGCACGCTCGCTCGGTGGGAGAGTGTGTGATTCGAGGCGGACGACTTTTTCGATGTCGGCCTTGTTCAATGGTCGGATGAGAACGTGATCTGGCAGCGGCGACATTTCGCGGGTCATGTTTAGCCAGTTCTGTCGTAGCGTAACGAAGAAAATGGGAGTGGTGGTAGAGACCTCTTCGGAATGAGCGGTCGAAATACTCGAGAAAGAGAGACAGTCAATCTCGCTCGCGCAAAAGGTGGCCAGGAAGGAGGAGAATACGAAAAACTCACGAGACTTCTGAGAATGCGGGGCAAAGACTAAATGGCTTGCAGACTAGCAACACTCTTAGGCAGTAAAAAGAAATTAGCAGGATGACATATGCCCAGCAAAGTAATTGACAATAATGAACAAAGCAAAGTGAACTTCTTCTAGAGAAAACTCTTCGGTAATTAAATATTTTCCTCGCTTGCCGGCCTCCTGTTGTCGTCGCCCTAAGTCGCCCCTCATCACCGTCTGCCCTGTCGCTCACTGGATCGTTGTTCCCGCTCAGTTGCCCTGTGTGGAGTGACTCCAGTCTAGCCTGCTTACTGACGTCAGTCCAGACCACGAGTCATGTCACGTGGAGTCACACGGTAGCACTGATCCAGGCAATGGCCAGCCAGCCGGCCACAGATGACACCGGCAACTGAGCTGTGGCTGCGGTCACTGGGTCGTCGAAAAGAGTAAAAGTGATCTAGGCTAGACTGTGGTTGACCGATAAACGCTGGCAGATATGATACAGTGCAATTCGCTATCCATTCACCGTGTCACATTCTTTTATAACATTTTTTTTCTCTTTATTCCACCAATGTATAGATAATACAGTCCAATCAGAAAAGCAGTTACATATAACCGAGCCGCTCTAATCCGCAAGATCAGCACCTCCCCGTCGAACCAAAATACGCACATTGTCGATAAAACTCTGGATATTCTCCTCGAGCGTATTGTCGCGAACTCCCTGCGAGAGAAGTTCGACCTGCCTGATAATTGTCTGGGTGTCGAGCTCACACTCAATCTCGAAGGTATTGGCCTAATGACACGTTAGCTCTAGTCACCATCGCCCCTCGAACACATTTGGATCTACACATACCTCTGCCGATTCGACGCGCGTAATGTCGATCCGCGTATTGCCGTGCAAAAAACTATCTCTGTCCTTCCGTCTGTAGCGCTTCTGTTTGTACTTTTCCAGCAATTCTTCTGTTTCTGGTTGTTCAAGATTCAAAGAAATCCGCACGTCGAACGTCGATCCGGGACATGCCAGCATCAAATCAGACACCCGTATTTTTGTGATCTTTGCAATTTCTTTCCCACTCGTGGTATCTGTAGAGACCCGAATAGGTTCCATCTAAGCTCTTGTTAATATTCGTGTTGCTAATTCGACTAAACTAGGTGTTGTACACACCTTCGAAGGCACTCGGTAAAAACTATCCAGTTGTAATATATGATGATGTGTTATCTCTGGTCCAGCTGCTCCTTCTTTCTTCTTCTTCATGTGCTCCTTGAGAAACCTCACATAGGCTTCGAGTTGCAGCGGACCCACGTCTGAATGGAATTTGTACTGACCCGTTAGCATTTCGGTGTTCAATAGTGCTTCCGAGTCGATTGGTAATACCAATCTTGTCCCTGTGTTGCGATCAAGTATCAGACCGATCTTGGCTTCAATTTCTACCATCGACTGTTCTTCTGGCTTCATCCGGTGAATATTAGTATGCAGCCACAGGGCTATCCGACGCGTTATATCTTGATATGGTTGGACGTTTGTAATCGTGGAATACAGAGGCGCGACACTAGGTTTATGATTGTGATTATTGTTTAGACCATCTCCGAGATCATTTTGAGTCGTCTCGGAAACTGTATCACCATTTGGTTGGTATCCATAAACGGTTTTCCAGTCAGGCCTCCACTGTCGTGCAAATATAGGAGGAGTTGAATATTTCTTTGGCTTGCGAGGTTTTCCATATTTCAACGCCCGAGTTGGCTTATTATCAGCCACTGGTGATTCCGAGCTTTTGGTGCTATAGGCTCGCTGGGATGGTGCAGACTCAGCAATCCTATCTCCAACATTTGTCGGTCTCGAAACAGAAATCTCAGCAACCGAATTTCCTCCACTCGGACTCATAGTATTCAATCCATTTGCCGTTGATGACTTTATATTCTGAGGACTCGCAATCACCGAGTGTGTGATGGCCGGAGACGAAGCAGCCGATGAAGTCGAAGAGTGGATGTTGGACGTCGATGCGCTAGCTGTCGATATCAGAGGCGGTCGATTGATCAATGTCGGCGAAGGCGACGAAATCGCCAAATCAGCTCCAAAGGATGATGGCGCATGAACAGCAGACGGTGTACCTATTGGATCCACTATATCTGATATCGATGATCCACGACGAAGCGGCCTCGAAGGAGGTGCTGGTGAAATGATCTCAGGATAGTTACTCTGTCCATCCCGTCCATTCGGTGCCGAAGAAGAAATTAGTTTTGCATTCATCGGCGAATTAGATTCTCCGCCTTCTTCTCCTCCTCCTCCTGTCGTCTTTTTGGGCGACTTAGAAGATACCGGGTTAATGATCTCGCTGAGATTCATGACGACGACTTCGACGACAGGCCGACCCGGAGTGCGGCAAAAGGATCCTGCAATACGAAACACGATGCGTAACCTAGTGATTACTTTCAGGCAATCACTAGAATACTTTTAATAGTTAGATAATACTTTCCTTATCGTGCAATCTTATTCTGCCATAAAACTACAATCTCTTGCTATTACCAGCCTCGCGAAAATCTCCATCGGCATCTTTGCTACAGATACACAAGGTGGAGAGCAGACAATGCTTACGCTTACAAGGTGTTAGTGTCCCTCCTGAACGCCGAGAATATATTATTCATATACAATACATAATAACTGAACATTTCTAATAAGAATCACTTTCATCCGTCAGACGCTCCCGGTGATGTTCTCGGGGAGGAGAACGATCATGACGGCGCGAATCGGAAGATCGACGGCGATCCTCGTTCGAGCGTGAGTCGTAATGCCGGCTTGATGATTTAGAGTGTGAAGAGGAGTGAGATGACGAATGTCTCGAAGAAGAGGACTTATGAACACCAGAGGAGTGCCCTGAAGAAGAATGACTGTATTGCGAATGACGAGCAGGAGATCTCGGCCGATGACTAGAAGAATGATGTGGAGTTGACGATCGATGCGACGAGTGATGCGACGTAGAAGACCGATGTGAAGAAGTTCGAGATGACGAAAAACGAGATGATGAAGGAGGTGATAAATTGCGCGAAGCTCTCAGCTCAGCTAGTCGTTTCGGATTATTGCGGATTGCATTTACAACTGCCTGTTGTTCCTTCCGAATTAAGAGCATCGGATCCTCGCGTACTTTGGTACTGATATCTCGTGAGGCAGCACTAGATGATGAATGCGATACAGCTGTTGTTGATCCATTTGTAACAAATGAATCAGCTGCACCTGGATCATTTTTCACAACCGAGCCCATAGATTCGGATTGGTTAAGCAATTCATCAACAACATTACGACCCATGAGAAACGACGATACCTCTTCAGATAGCCCTAGAGTGCCACCTTGAGGAGCTGCATACATCCATTCCACACGTTCATGTTGTCTTGATGGATGAGATACTGCAGACGGATCTTGTAGTGCCAAAAGCTCATTTCGCTCACGTTCCTCCTGGATCTCGCGTTGGCGTTCTGCGATCTTCTTGCGCTCATCCAAGGCATCCTGCTCTCGTTGCCACACCGCGGCCTGGTTTCGCATCAAGCCAGGATGCCATGACTTCTTTAAATTTAAATCACCACCGCCCATTCTGAATTGCCTGATAAATAGAGTGACGTTGTGAAATACAAATTTATAAGGTGGTTGTCCGCGAGAAAGGACTTAGCAATGTAAAGAATCCTTCATGTCTGTAATTCCACAATCCCCTCAGTCCAAAGTGGAAGTGATCACATGAATGGCCTTTGTACTTCTACCAGCATCTGCCAAGGATGCTTTGCCATTCCAAAAGAAGAAAATGAGGCACGTGATTTTGGAGATTGAGTATTTGCCACTGTTAAGATCTGGACGCAGGAAGACAAGGAGAATCAGCTTTTAAGTTGAGTTTCGAGAGTTTCCTCCCTGAAGCTGCCGATAGCTGAGAAAAATTCTGTCATATGGTTGATCTGATTGGAGAATGAGTAAGAATGGCGTTGTTGGAAATTGCTTGGACAGAGACGACCGAACACAACACTGCAGCTGCTCTCAAGATTGTCCCAATTACTGTTCCCACTTCTGAGATCAAACCTATAAAACTATTATTATCTCAGGGCAATAGGTAGTAGTATCCATAGCCATTTGAGCTGCCATTTCGTAGTAAAAGCAGCCGTAATATTTATATATTCCTAATATTTCTTTTAGTCGTCTCTGCTTTCCTTCTTTCTGCTCCTTCGTTCGCTCAGCTCCAGGTCCCACCGCCAAGCGGCGCCAAGCAGAGATGCATAAAATTCGATATTTGTGACACTTATGTCTCCATCTCCAGTCGTACTTGAACATCATGTCCACCCACTTTGACCTTTCTTCACTTACTTACACTGTTCATGTTCAGTTTGCTTTGATTCCCGTCATCATTGATATCTTACGATTTTGTGTTAGTGCCTCTATCTAATAGTGTGATTTGTGCAGGGAAGACAAAATTTCCTCTCCTGCATATTGTTGGATTGTTAGCTGAACAGAACAGACAAAAGTCTTACACACAAGATCTCGAAACTATTTCTCCGCTTTTTAACTTAAAGTAGATCGTCTCGCAATAGCGATAAGTCTACAGTAACAGCAATCCTCGGTCTGACCGTTCTGGAAAAAATGTCGTCAGTGGTTTCGTCAGCTATTCCGTACATTCGTTCTCCGTTGTCGTCTACCCGTCCTCAAGTCTCCTATCCAAGCATTCCTTCGCTGGTCATAGACTCGCCGCCTCCTCAGCCCTCTTCTATTTCGCCAACTTCTTCTACGGCCTCTGTAGCCACAAATTCGTCGTCAGCTTCCTCTTCAGGTGCCTTATCGGCTCCCTCTTCTTATTCTTCGGCGGCCAATTCACCGCCTTATTCATCCAAGACTTCCAATCTTCCTCATTTCCTTTCCTCCATGGCCTCTGCTACTTCTACTTCCTCCTATCTTTCGGCTTCCACTGGATTATCCGCAAACTTAGGCAGCTCTCGTCATGGCTCAATTTCTACTTCTAGTGTCTCAGCTTCGTCTTCTCCAACCTCTTCTGATTCAGTTTCTACTGTCACACGGCTTCCCTCAAAGGAAGCACCTTCTGATCCGTCTGGTCTTCTTTGCCAGTGGACCGGATGTGGTGACCGTTTTCCGTCTGCCGAAGAACTTTACAACCATTTATGCGACTTTCATGTCGGGCGTAAGTCCACAAACAACCTACATTTGACTTGTTCGTGGGGAACATGCCGGACCTCCACTGTCAAGCGAGATCACATTACCTCTCATCTTCGAGTTCACGTCCCGTTGAAACCTCATCATTGTGACTTTTGTTCAAAGCAATTCAAGCGTCCTCAGGATTTGAAAAAGCATGTTAAAACCCATGCCGACGACTCTGAATACAGCAATGCACGTGATTCGATGTCAAGTTCGCGGTCTCAAATGTCTGCTCCATCGTCATGGAAAAATGCTCGAGAAAATTCTGCTTCATCTGATGAACATTCCTATACATCGTCAGGCCTATATGCCCCCATCCAGCTCCCTGCTATGGATCATCAGCCGGTTCCTCCTCACTATATCCAGAGTCAACAAAGCCAGTCCCAGCAGCATATTCATCCCCCTTCCTTATACTACTCCAATCAAAGTCAAATTCAGTCTCAATCAGCACATTATTCGCCTTATTCGCCGTACACATCAACTGTTCACGACAATCAGCCCGCATCGCTATATGCTTCACTCAATGCGCTGAGTAGTCATGAGCTTCCCCGAAAACGTGCGTTTGACGCAGCCAATGACTTTGTTGAGGATGTTAAGCGTCATCGTGTTGTTCCTGTATATGGACAAGATATGGCGTCTCGGCTATCTGCGCTTGAGGCATTAGTTGGAGTTACACCTCCCGCACCACCTCCGAGCGACTATCTTTCGACAGCTTCTTCGGCGTATGCACATGCACCTCCGCATGCGCTCCACTATCTAGGGCCATCACACCATTCCCAATCTGTTCCTAGTCAATTGCCTGCTCTTAAGACTAAGCAGGAGTTGTTGGACGCGGATCATTTCTTGAACCAACTCAGCACAAGTATTTATAACAGTGGTGGCCAACATTCGTCTTCCTCGCACGCTGTTCCATTTGGGTCTTCACAGTCGCAGCTTTACCAATCATCAAACAATGCAGGTCTTAACCAGCCGGTAGTTTCTCCGTTTACTGCAATCAACTCGGAGCACTCTCATATGAGCACTCATCTGCCGTATTCTCAGAACGTCAATTCATCTGCTGGTTTGTATCCATCGCTGCCATCTGTTTCCAGTGTTGAGCAGCATCAGAGCATTCCCGGACTTGCTTCTCGGTTTGATCCTGATCCTACTCGCAGGTTCAGCGTGGGGGCTTTACAAAAGTCTGCCAAGTCGTGCTCTTCTTCGAGCGAGAGTACCGTTTCTGATACCTCAGTTGACGATTTATTGGAAGAAATGGAGGTTAAACTTGTGTTGACCCAAGACAAAAACTTTGTTAGTGAGCGGCAAAGAAAGATGCATATTTTGGTTATAGAGCGTCTGAGATCTGTCGTACGTAGTATGCTTGTTACTATTGAAGCTTAGATCGTTTGAGGATACGTACTGGGATGTATAACAGGCTTGGAATGGTATTAGTAGGAAGGAAATGAGATTTGTAGGGTATTTTTTGCTTTTATAGTTTTGTCTGAATTGTTTGTATATCCGCAATATTTGAATATTACACCAAAATTATATTTTAGAATTCAGTTTCAGCGTTATCATCATATTGATGATCAGAGGCCAGACTGTCGTGCGAGGATGGCTGGGAGTTTAGGAATCAGATCATTAAACAGTGTCCGGAATAATAATTGTACTTGACCAAACTATTGCTATTGTCTCATTTGCACGGACTGAGGATGAGTGGAATAACAGCTAGGAAACGAGTAATTTTTGGAAGTACCACTATTGGACTGAAAGGAATTAAGAAAAGAAAAGAAGAGATCCCCGAGCTAAGACCCACAGAAATCCAGCATCCACTTGGCCTGGAACCACTAGGTAATGGAATATTACAAGACGAAGAGGAACGTGAAGCAACATCACGGAGGAGGAGAGAGCAGATGGGATATTTTTGGAAACTACCGGATGAGTTAGTTGTTGAGATTCTCAGCATGCTGGACGCCGAGGAATTGCGTAGTTTCGGATATACGAGTCGAGTGCTAAATGCGTTTGCATTCCAAGATGATTTATGGAAGGAACTCGTTGCCCGCAGAGGAAAGGCCACAGAAAAATGGTATGGGAGTTGGCGACGAACATACTTCAAAATTGAAAATGAAGGAGACGAGTTTCGGCCAATCTGCCAAGGGTTTTTTTCGGATGTGCTGTACAGGCCATATTTCTGTCAAAACTTGAATGTGGCACAGTACTTGACTACTGTCGTCGGACTGGCGAACACAAAGATTCCGCAATTTGAAAATCTTTCTCAGGAGCAGTTCGATGAAGAATGGTCGCTGAAACCGTTTATGTTAACAGATCTTGAGTGGCCAGAGTGGGATATCTCGGATTTGGTCAAGCTCTATAAAGACACTGAATTTGTACAGGAATGCATGCGGTGGAAACTTGGCGTCTACGCAGATTATATGGCAAATAATCAGGACGAGAGTCCACTATATTTATTCGACAGAGAATTTGCCGAAAAAACAGACATGGCCCGAGAGTATACAGTACCATCGATTTTCCAGACAGATTACTTTTCCGCTTTGGACACCATCCGGCCGGATTACCGCTGGCTTATCGTTGGGCCTGAACGCAGTGGAAGCACGTTTCATAAGGATCCCAACGCAACTTCTGCATGGAACGCCGTCGTGCAAGGCGAAAAATATTGGGTCATGTTTCCACCAAATGTTTTGCCTCCCGGAGTCTATACATCTGAGGATGAGAGCTCGGTCACAAGCCCATTATCCATCGCGGAGTGGTTAATAGAATTTCATAAAGAAGCCATGAATACTCCAGGTTTTCAGCACGGCATTTGTAAAAAGGGACAAGTCTTGTATGTACCATCCGGGTGGTGGCACTTGGTTGTGAATCTGTCTCCAACGATAGCTCTGGTACGTCTTGCTTATGTAGAGGGAAAAGGGAGAAATCGACACTGACACTGATTATAGACTCAAAACTTCGTTCCAGTAGCACATATCACAAGTGTTTTAAAATTTTTCTACACGAAAAAGGACCAGATCTCGGGATTCCATAGCTCTGGCGAGGACGATGACGAGACTCCAGAAAACGATATTTTACTTACGTTTCTCGACCGACTTGAAAGTCCTGCTATGGCTATTTCGAAAAAAATGCAGGATCGTATAAAAGCATGGAAAGAGAAAAATCTAAACAAATTTCAAATCGGCTCGAAGTGGGATCGACTAATTGAATCTAAACAGCTATCTTTCAGTTTCGGGTTCAACGATGAACAATTTCATTAGTGCTATTAAAAAAAACTAAATAAATAATCAATAACAAGGCTTATGCGCCGAAACTGTAGATGCCCCCTTTCTCAGCAACATCAACAGAAATGACTGATTCAGTGACCTGCTTGCCATCCACCTCGAGACCAGCATCGATATGGTCACCTGGAACGACGGATCCTACGCCTTTCGGGGTTCCGGTGAGTACGATATCTCCTGGATAAAGAGTCATGACGGACGAGATTGCAGAAATGAGCTCTGGGATTTTCCACATCATCAGATTTGTAGAGTCGTGCTGATGCTTCTCGCCGTTAACAGATAGATAAAGCGTTACATCCGATGGATCTGGAACCGCACTCTTCGGAATAAATGTACTGTGACTATTGTTAAAAATCATACCGTATCGAGAAGATCAGAGAAGGGCGGGGGAACAAAAAGTTACTTACGATAATGGAAGAAAAGTGTCAAAACCTTTGGCAGTCGTCCAAGGGAGACCTTTCTTTTTAATTTCGTCCTGAACATTACGACCGGTCATATCAATTGCTACTGCATATCCTAGACAAATTAGAGTCCGGTAAACTCGTTCACAAGCATGTTTTCAATACTGACCATCGATGGAATCAACTATCTCTTGCAAGGCTTCCTTCGGGCTCTTCCCTTTACAGTCAAAGTCCTTCAAGGTCTTGCTAATCACCAACGCCAGCTCAACCTCATAATGACACTTGACTCCCTTTGGAGCTAAAATAGGTCCTTGGCCGGGCAAAAGGATGGATGATGGTGGCTTCAAAAAGAAAAACGGAGCAGTTGGTCTCGCGTTGTTCAGTTCTAGAATATGGTCGACATAATTCCGGCCGATGCAAACGACTTTTCGACATTTCTCCGCGAATCCTGTGGACATTGTTGCAGTATGAATCTTGTTACTTTAGCTTTTAATTGTATTAATTGTATTAATTGTACCAATTGTATCAAATTTTAATTCAATTGAGTCAATTGAATAAATGTAGAATAGTTGATGATAAATCTAACTGACCCCCGGGTATCTAAACATGTCTACACCGCCCGCCGCATCCGACTTTCGGATAACTGCTCGGAAATCCTTCTTTTCGAAGAGAATATATTCAACTGAAACATATTCTGCTTAAGATAATATATATAAATAATAACATGCTCACTTCGCCTCAAGCTGCTCTCGCAATAGGTTCAACCTTAACTGGGTAATTTCAATCGCACGTTCGACTTCATATTTACTCAGCCATCCCGCTTCTTCCATCGGATCTCCAAGAAATGTTCGCGACCGCTCCTGGTCGAGTACTTCAAATCTTGAAGGTGCTTGGCCGGCCATCCATTCCCACAATTTCTGTTCCTCCAAATCCCACAATACTTGCCATTGATCGCTTTGGGAAGGATGACGTCCGAAGATTGTGTAGAGTGATACAAATAACGTCAGCACCAATAGAAAGATAAATATATAGGTGACATAAGTTCCATCGAACCGGAAAAAACCCAGAATTGAGTTCACTTCAGGTTCATCATTGGCACTTCGCAAAGGAATATTGTCGAGTTTCTGCTTCTGCTTGCCGCGATGTCGTCGTTTTTTCTTTCTTCCACCTCCCGCCTTGAGCGCCTGACTCTGAAACTCTGCATTCAGCGCAACAACTAAATCTTTACTTGTCTGAACTTGTCCGTCGTTCGCACCTTTCTCAATAGCTCCTAATTTCCGATCAGCATCTTATTTCGATCCACGCACCATTTTCACTTACCTTTGATCCAGCTCTTGCCACTCCACTCAATCGTACACATAATAAGCATCCTCGTCATATTATTCTCTGCCCACGTAAAACAATACTTGGTTTTAGTCACAAACATATTACCATTAGGCACATCGGGAGTCTCTGTACCAACAATCACCGTCACATGGCTGTTTAAATCCCAATCTAAAATTGTCTCCGTGGTCAAACATTTGGTTTGCTTAGGGCCAATCGATGCATTCAATGGCTTGATATAGTTATACGTACGCGCCTTATGACCGTAAGCATCTGGCGCAAATGGAGTAATTGGAGATAAGTCAAAGTTCTTAAACGCGTTCGTCAATAGATTCTGAATCCATTTCGTATCGTCTCCAAACAATAAATTGCAAATTCGTCCCAGTGGAACGTTAAACTTCTCATCACAAATTATTTTATCATAATGATCTCCGGGGCCGCATCCGCATGTCGTTGGCTCGTGTGTAATCGGACCTAACACTTCTGGTGGTAGGTCCGGCATTTGAGCACCACCAGCCACTAGTTTCCCGTCCTCGTCGAGCTCTTGTTCTTCTTCATCTTCTTCTGAGCCTGATTCGTCCTCGCTCTCATCATCCGACGACAGCGAATCGGAACCCGCTCCAACAATGCCATCACTCCTCCATATCGAATACATCAGATCAAAAGTGGTGTCTCTTGAAATAAAACTGGCGAACACGTTCCGAGCATGCAGCGTCTTGACAACTATAGCATTCGGGAACAGACCAACTGTTGTCTTTTTCTCAATAGCTATGATCTCATCAAACGAAATAACGAGATTGGTGACCCACCCAAAAATATTAGAATTGAAGCACACATGCTGCGCAGAAATATACATTCTTCCTTGTAATAAAATTTCACGACTCAGAGCACATCCATAATCTTCAATCAGATAGTCATCTTTGGGAACTGATCGAAACAGCTGATGGAACTCAAGGTTCCGTTTAGGATTGGCAAATGCCCAGCCGGTAACGCGTTGAGAAGTGGAAGCTTGCGTAGGTGGTGGCGAAGATGCTGGAACTAACGTCGGTTGTTTCATACTAGAGGTCGAAGGCCGTCGTCGTTGAACAGATTGTGATCGACGTCTTATAGATCCACCAGATCCAAGAGATTGATTTGGACGACCAGGAGCGTCTGCAACTACTACCGATGGCTGTAATTGCTGATTACCAGCTGTAGTTACATCAACGACAGGTTCATTATTTTGAGGAGTAGTAGGTTTATCTTCTTCGTCCTCAGTAGCTACAGGCGGGGTGGCAACAGCATTATCTTCAAGAATGCTAGATAATGACAGTTCACCTTTACCTAATGGAGCCGGTGAGGGTGGTTTTGCGGACCATATGCCATCAACAAATTCGCCAGAGTGTCGTGGAACGGGAGCAGTTTCGGCTCGAGGGCGGAAATGGTGTATAGAAGAAAGATCACCAGACTGACCATTCGGAGCGGTAAAGGATTTCCCTAAGTCTGGAATTATAGAAGAGGCTGCGGTTTCAGATGACGGTGACTCAACCGATACAGGAGAAAGATTACTAGTGAAATTCGTCAGTGAATTTGCAGCGTTCTGAGCTGCCGACAGCACAGAAGAGAATATTCCCTTGGTAGTAGTAGAGGAATTGGCAGAAATGGGAGATGTGGGTGAAGACACTGATCTGGAACCAGAAGTTGTGATGGGGTTTTGCATAAAAGATGTTGCAGTTGGCGTTGTCTGAGAAGAACTGAAATCAGACGAGGGTAAAACAGGTGTAAGAGGAGTAATTGGGGTATGAATAGCGGCTTCAGCTGGCATAGCTGGTAGTGACACTGCAGAGGCCAGATCGGTCTGAGTGTTATTACTGGATCTCAACTGCTGGTCAATACTTGCACCACCTTCGCCTTCACCATTAGTCGAAGAAGCGTAGTCACTAATAATGTCAGACCGTAGTTGGCAATGGAGGTTAAGGGAAAATACCTAATACTGTCAGTGTCAGCAAAGCTGAATTCGGAGTCGAAGCTTTGCCGAGTTTCTGCTTGAAACATGGGAATTCCGGCATCATCGGGAACAACCGACTGCTTTTTCTTTTGCATTCTTTGCTGGCGATGACGCTTCCTCTTTTCTCGTAGATCTTCTTTCAAATCACCAAGTCTCTGATGTAGCCTCGAGTGGCTGCGCTTGACACTTGAGGCCGGCGAAATCGCGGGCGACGAGCCATTTGTGGGATGCTTTGACGAATGCAAACCTGGATCTGTCATTTTGCCAATTATTTAGACCAATAAATCAAATCAGTAAGATAACAATGAATAAAGCCCCTGAGAGCTGAGAAGCGGAAACCGCGATCCAAGCCGAATCACCGTGATTTTGTTATGTGTGACCTCGCAAAAGAACAGCCCAATTAATGTCCTTGAAATGCGCACAAACAGTACAGTCTAGCAAACTATGAAACAGAGCTGAAATCACAACGAACAACAAAACCGCCTTAAAAGTTCAAGAAAAAAAATGTCTAAGCAAATGCAGAAGTAAATGGAGTGAAGCCTGTGTAGTGAAAGACCGTGAGGTCGACCTGGACTGGGAGAATGCGGCTCAAAGCGACAAATACGAAAACTGAAGTTCAGACGACGAATACGAGATGAAGGCCATAGAGAACTAGAGAATGGTGACTAAAAGGTGAACTGATTTCGAATAGAAGTAGTATTTACGGTTCACGTTTTCCTAACTTCGGCATGCTATTTTATTCTAGGAGATGGTCACCTACGACAGTGTGCTTAATATAGTGTTTTCATAAGATAGATATTCTTCAGTACAATCAGTATTGAAACGGACCTAAAGATCTGACTAGATATGATTTATGAGCCGAATCGAGCCAAATCGAGCCGAATCAGTTCATTGTTAAAAAATAGAGAACAGATAACAGTTGCTTTTAAAACTAGCAAAAGAATAGTTTACTTACTCAGGTTAAATCAAAGTACAGATAGATGTATCATAAATTTGCTACTATAACTCATTGCATTAGATGTCTGAATGCCATAATAATAGAAAAGTTCTTCATATTATACCATCATTACATATATTATACATGTCGAACACAGCACATACTATATACAGGTGAGCAGTCGTCGGATCTTGATATTAAAACATGATATTTCCCCAGACACACGTGACCGATGGGACGCCTTATGAGCAACTAAAAAATTCATTGAAGCAATATTTCGTGTCCTGACTAGCGCAACCGATCCCTATGAGTTCTATATGACTATGTTGCCCATTTACAGGGGTACTCTGTTTTCGAGAATAGCAGCCACAACAAGTTTGGGTAGGTGCCGACTGCTAGCTCAGGCGAGAACGGGCAGACAGTACTCCGACTCGTCGTCAAATGGAAACCAAGTTGAACCGCAATTGGGGCGTCCATGGCGTGGAAAATCGAATAAAAGTTTTACTCGAGACAATGAAAATGACCAGGCTGGGAAGCTATTTAGTCTAGAACAGTTACCAGGACACGAGTATGACAGTTGTGCGGAGATGTCGACTGGACAAGCTCCATACAGAGACATAACAATGAACAGCTTGAAGAAAATCGAGTCTCAAGTTGAGAGCGAGTTTCGGAAAGTGGCGTTATTATATAATTTACAGGATCCTACTGCATCGAGGACCTTGACAAATGGGTTTATCAACTCGCTGTTGACAAATGTTGCTCCATATGTCCTCCCACGAGACCTGCCACCTTTTGAAAACAAAGTTTCCGAAAGAATACAGGATGAGTCTGAAATGCTAGGTCGATTAAGTCAGATTGGAATGGTGAAAGAACTTGAGCAATTGGCATCCAAGAAGCCCTCAAATCCCAGCAAAAGAGCTGTGGGGGGGTCTGGTGTTGAAGTGGAAGGCCGATATGTTTTTGTGTCAATTCGGATCCCTTCTCTCAAAAGTAGCGATTTTGAAAGATATTATACACTTGCCTGTGGCGAAAAGTTACCTTCCAATTATCAATGCAAGTCAAATTGTCCTGTATTTTTAATTATATTCTAGGTTCTAACCCCTACTTAGTTTATCCACTTCGAAATTTTTTGACGTTAGGGCGTACATCCGGATATTGTTTTGTTTTCGAGTCTACAGAGTCCGCTGGAAAATTTAAGGACGTCTTGCAAAATGTAATGCTCTATGGTCAGAAGATTGGCTTTAACATTCGAGCATCTGCAGTACTATCGAAGCACAAGTCGACGTATCAATCGGTATTGATTAGTAAGCTGCCTCAATATACGACGCCTGAAATAATGGCTGAATTTGTACGGGGTTTCCAATTATTGGCTACTGAGCAAGAAAGTATCAAACAGATTGTACCGTGAGTAATTTTCTTCAGCTTTTTGATTTTTGGGGTCGAAGACTGATTATATTAGACATTTACATTCAGAGCGCTATCTAATTCATTTAGCATCTGCTGAAGAAGCTTACAGATTGGTTCAAAAAGTCCACCAGACTCACTGGAATCCTGATTCCCCGTCCTATCATCTTGAAGCTGAGTTGATTTGAATCTAAGTTAACTCATGGCTCACTCTCGATCCCGCATAATCCCTCATCATTACATTGAAATCACGTCTCCATAAGCATTTTCCTAATTCCCATTACTGTCAACTGTAAATGTATATAGTTTTAATTGTACATAGATTTTCTATTTTTCTGAGCTCATTATGCTTGATCAGGCAAGATGTAAACGAATGTCACTTGTGCGGCGTAGTGAACAGTTCGACGACGTCACTATGACTAGCTGGAACTAATTTTCTAATATCCTACATTTTTATGCTGTAATAGAACATTCTATTCTACAGATTCAATAATATTGCGGAATATATTAGAATCTGAATATTGGTTCTCTCCCTGTTGCAGTGAATCCAGAGATGACCTCAGATCGAGGGTGGTCAGATACCAACGAAGACGTATGACCAAAACTGCTCTCTAGAAGTATTACTAATTTTTGGCGAATATTCAGATTCTTTTAGGTCCTTTCAACTATCTCGAATCACATCCCGGAAAGGATATTCGGCGAGTATGTTTACAAGCATTCAACTTCTGGCTCAAAGTTCCCAATCAGTCGTTGGATGTCATCGGTCGTGTGATTGCCATGCTACATACCGCCTCTCTATTGTAGGTAGATCGAATTTGTATTGCTTACTAGAAGCTTAGGATTAACAATAGCGCAGAGTTGATGATGTGGAGGACTCGGCGACACTTCGAAGAGGATTCCCAGTTGCACATGATATTTACGGTGTTGCACAAACTATCAATTCGTCCAATTATGTATATTTTGCGGCTTTGAAAGAGCTTTCGAAACTTAACAACCCGGCTGTATACGAAATATACACTGGTATGAACATAATGCTTATTTTGGGAATTCAGCTGATTTTGTGATAGAAGAAATGCTGAATCTACATCGTGGCCAAGGGATGGACCTATACTGGCGGGACTCATTAGTCTGTCCGACCGAGGAAGAATATATATGCATGGTTGAAAACAGTTAGTTACCTCGAATAAGAAAAATTACTGAATTTTCCTGACCACTAGAAACTGGAGGATTATTTAGACTAGCCGTGAAATTAATGCAAGCCGAGTCCGAGTCAAAAACGTGAGTTTTCCTACATACGTTTCAGACTGTTGTCCTAACATTGCACCAAGTGACTTTACACATCTTGCAAATTTAATTGGAATTTTATATCAGATTCGGGACGATTATCTGAATTTACAATCCGACTGGTATTCTGAAAACAAAGGATTTTGCGAGGATTTAACCGAAGGCAAATTTTCGTTCCCGTTAATCCACAGTATCCGCAATGATCGGACAAATCAACAGATTCTAAGTAGGTTCTAAAGTGACTTGGCGATGTTATCTTTCCAGAAAATTAATAACTGCATTAGATATATTAAAGCAACATTCAACCGACGAGACTTTGAAAAGATACGCAGTATCATACATGCGAGACGTAACCAAAAGCTTTGATTACACAGTCGAGGTTATGCGAGACTATGAGTTGAAGATTAGTACAGAGCTGGTTGCTCTGGCTGTCGAGCCGAATGAACTGATTGACCGAATCATAGAAACACTACATGTATAATTGGTATGTTTTGAAATTGTCTTGGATATAAAATTGGAGTCGTTTGTATAGTTTGTTGCCTTGACGGTTTATGAATACGGATTATAAACACATATATGTATAAATTATTACTTGAACAACTTTCTCAATGAGATCTGTCCTTCCTCATTACGAGATAGAACCTTTGCAACTGCCAATTCAAAATCTTCCTGAGTAACGTGAATCCGTCGTTCACGGAGCGCGTACATGCCTGCTTCCGTACATACACCCTTCACTTCGGCGCCAGAGCAGCCATTCATTTTGTCCGCAATTTTTCGAAGATTGATTCCTCGTGTCAAATTCATCGACCGCGAATGAATTCGCAAGATATCTGTGCGCGCTTCGAGAGTAGGCGGAGGAAACTCGATCTTGCGATCGATTCGGCCAGGACGGAGTAGAGCTGGATCAAGAATGTCGAGGCGATTTGTCGCCATGATAACTTTGATGTTCTTTGTGGATTCGAATCCATCAAGTTGATTGAGTAACTCCAGCATAGTTCGTTGGACCTCCGAGTCTCCGCCAGATGATCCTTCAACTCGGCTAGAACCGATGGAGTCGATTTCATCCATAAAAATAATACTGGGCGCATGCTCGCGGGCCATTACAAATAATTCTCGAACCATTCGACTGCCTTCTCCAATATATTTCTGGACAAGTTCGGAGCCGCTCACACGGATAAATTTGCATTCAGTATGATGGGCCACAGCTCGTGCAAGGAGGGTTTTACCAGTTCCCGGCGGCCCATAGAGCAAAACTCCTTTTGGTTGGGCAATTCCAAGAGACTCAAACAATTCAGGATGCTTGACGGGGAGTTCAATCACTTCTTTGATCTCCTTGATCTGCTTATCCAAACCACCGACCATCTCATAAGTACTATCGGGAACCTTCTCAACCATCATGAGCGAAACAAGAGGATCAACCTTGTTTGGAAGAATCTGGTGGAGCTGGTACGTGTCAGATCTCAAGCAAACCCGCAAGCTCGGAGTGATCTTCTTGATGTCTATTTCAGGCGACAAATCAACGACGTATTTGCCTTCCGGGTGTACTTTCACAAGAACTTTCGTTTTACCCATCGCCTTTACTACCTCTCCGACATACGATCCTGGTTCTTGGAGCAGCTGTAGTTCTTCACGCAACAACCGGACTGACCATGTTAACTATTGAGTTACAAACCATCACATATAACAAACCTTTTGCATTTAGCGCATTTCTCTGCGCCTCCAAACGACGGAGATTCTGCGTCTTCTCATTAATCTGTAGCTCGGTCTCCTCGATCTTCTGTGTATAATACTGCGTGGCAACAAATCGTCCAAGTCAGCACAACATTGCTCACAGCTAAATCCTATCCCCATAACCAATGAAAGCTTACCGGCTTAATGCCTATTTCCCGTGAGATTTTAACAACCATTATTTCTTTATGTTGGCTCCTTCTAGTACTTGCTTCAACAGCAGATCTGTAAATTATCTGGTTCTTCAGCGAGGTTCTAATAGCGGAGCATACAATAAATCATGTGATGTCCAATATCATGTGATATCACGTGATTTACAATTGGCTGATATCGAAATGTACTAGTGGACTCTGAACCTGATAAAGGTCAAGTGTAGCTAATTGGCAGGAAATTGGAGGTGTGTTAGACAGATAGAGTAGGAACGCTGGAAGTGACGGAAATATTGGATAGCGGTGATTGGAAAGGCTTAAAAAGAACACAAAGGCGTGAAAACGGGACTAATTCGGCGAACTAGGTCTAATTCGAGGAGAATGAGTTCGAATCAAACAGCAGATGAATTGAACAGGTTTCGTCAGGCATGGAGAAAAGAGGTTCAAGCGAAAAACCGACCAGAACGGAGAAATAGTAAGAACGCGGCACAAACAGAGGCAAATCCTGGATCTATAACGAATTCCAGTTCGAGCCGGGTGGATGGAGATATCAAGTACAATTCTCAGTTGTGGCCTGCGGAAAGGCAGGAGCCACGAATTCAGCCGGATGACAGTGAAGATGAAGGAGAAGATGATGATGAAAGTGAAGAATTAAAATCTTCTACTGAGGAAATCGTTCAATCAGTTGCTCAATTGGATTTGAATCTCGATCTAGAACTACAAGAAGTTCTAACGACAGAAATACCGACCAGTTCGATTGGCGGATTGATGGACCAAGGTGTAGTCTACACCTCTGAGTCTATTGAGAAAAGTCGAACGAACGAAATTGGTTTGGATGATAGTCTATCGACAGAACTAGATGCAGAGACTAGTCGTGCTCAGCGAGCGTTGAAGATATATGAACAAGCTGTAGAGCGAGAACGAGTGGGCAGCCTCGCCGATGCACTGAAATTTTACCGACAAGCGTTCCGGGTGAGCAGTGTTTATACCTTGACATCTTGCATTACTAACCACAATAGCTGGACGACTCGGTCGATAAACACTACAGGAACAAGTACTTTCCTGCGGGTTCGTTTCAAGCGATGCCGAAACCATCCGAAAATCCGACAACGTCCTCAATACCGACAGCCAAGGCAAAAAATATCATGTCTGATTTTGAAGATTTAGAAATTATTCCTGAAATGGAAGAAGAGCCCTCACCATTGGCTGCGCTGCCAAACGAGATTTTGCTAGAGTTTCTGCGAACTCTAGCGCTCTTGGACTTGTCGTCGCTAACGAAAACAACATATGTATGCCGCAAGATTGCATACTTGGCTTATAATGACGTCGTGTTGTGGAGAAATTTGTGCATGCGAGAATACGCTCGTCAGAACTACGAAGAACAAGTCGACGAATACGAGGCCGTGCAGCTATGGAATAATAATTGGCGGCTGATGTTTTTGGACCGTCCTCGGATCCAATTTAATGGTATCTATATTAGTACCTGTAATTATCAGCGATATGGTGTTGCGGAGTCATGGAATGCACCTATTCACATTGTCACCTATTACCGATACAGTAAGTTTATGCTAGTTGGGGAAAGAGAGAGAGACTGTGACTCTCTCGACAGCAAATAAAAGAATTAACAGACAATTTAGTTCGGTTTTACGACGATGGGACTTGCATAACTCATCTAACTACCAGAGAACCGATAGAAGTAGTTGCTGAATTTCATCGGCATCTAATGCGACGAGGCATGTTTAGAGGGACATGGCGGATGTCCATGGATGGACATGTTAGAATAGAGTCCCAGGCGCCGGTTGCAAAATACCTTTTTTTACAAGAAATGGAAATCAAATCTTCTGGTCGGGGTCGGCACAATCGATTGAATTGGATTAATTTTAGAAGTTTCAATCGGCTCAACGAGGATTGTCAAGAGTTCCCACTGCAGCATGATAAGCCATTTTACTTTTCAAGAGTATTGTCCTATGATCGGACTGAGATTAGGCATTTTGCGGATGCGTCTGTGGTCATGGCGAATATTCAACCTAGCTCTACAGTCGGTGGAGCTGTTATTCCGCCTACTGCTACCTCAAGAGCCTGATTTTTTTGCTAGCTAGAAACCGTGAAATTCTGGTGCCGGCTTTGATATTCACGGTTCATAAACTAATTTATATTTATTGGGCTAAATCTGGACTATATTTAGATCCGTATCTTAATTGTATCGAAGTCAAAATACAGCTCCTGCTCGGATGCGTAGGCTAAAGTGCGGGGTTGAAGGGACAGGTGAATATTTACGCATTGCCTAAATTGGAAAATCATACGAACATTCAACATAACTAAAATTGAGTAAAATATTTTTGAGATTTTTCAACGTCAAAACAAATAAACTTATTGTTATTGATTTTTTTCTCCTTTTTTTTCAGTTTTGTTAACCGAAATTCACCGTTCGTGATGATTTGCTCATCTAGTGAGAGCACAGGATCATAGTCACATGGACCAAGAACAACTATCATGTGATAAAAATGTGTGAAGAAGCCGTAACAGTTAACTAATTAGTTTGTTTCTTTCCCTAAAGAATTTGGCTAGAAATATTACGTGAATTCGAAGTAAATTTGTGTTGATCTGGTGAAATAGTTGGATTAATACGAGTGCTCCAAAACTCGGAATATTTTCAGTTCAAGACTGACGGGTGGCAGTGAGCTGGAGAGATTGTTTTGCCAATGACGATTTTTTCTCAACCGGATATTGATAAATTACCTTTGTCTTCTACTGGTATTTCTGGGATCCTGAGAATGGAGGACCAAACGCGGCGATTTGGTCCAGCAGCTGATTTAAATTTGCGGTCAAATTCCCATGCGCTTTCACACACACCTTCAGATAATAAATACCACACGAAATCCAGTCTCGACCGTGGTCCAAGATCTTCAGCTGAGCTAGTTCAAAGTCATTATTCACCTTTATACTCTTTCTCATCAGGAGAAACTTCTCCCCATCCACTACTTCAACGTCAATCGTCAGGGTCAAATAGCGCAGGATATAGCGAGCAGAGTATTTCGTCTGTTCTGCCCACCACCACGAGTAGCACAATCGGCAGCTGCACTACTGCGAGTTTCTTTTTTCCCCCGCCACCGATTCAGAACCTGGCAGCGACCCCATTACTAGACGAGACTGAAGCAAATGCTTACTCCGCGTTTCTTGACAAAATGGCGATCGCTGACGACGACGGTGACGACTTGCTACTTGATCCTTCAGTGTCAGCGCACTTGATTCCGCTGTCAGGAAAGTCTTATTCCACGGCCGATATATTTGGTGGCCTACGCCAGACATCACTGTATTCGAAACTAGACTCATTCAACCTTCCATTGCAGCCGATTCCTGGCGTATCTCAGAAACCACTGCCGCTGATAGCAAACGAGCAGGAGTCTGTGATCCATATCTGTGACATCAACGACGAAGATATATCAGCTGAAGACCGTGCAGGACTGCTGCGAGCTGCGTTTCGGCACCAGGAACTTGCGTTTGGATCGGATCCGCAGTTTTCAAAGTCGGGATTTATTCCAGATCTAAATGATTGTTCCGTTGTCAAGCAGAGTCGGAACTCAGGTTTGGGTGGTGAAGCTGCCGCGTCGGAAATCTTGCAAAACATGAGTAAGCACCATCGCATAGGTTCGACCAAGTTGGAAAAGTCAAAAACAGAAAATCCGTCTCCACCTTCTTTGTCATCGTCGTCATCGTCGCCGATTTTGACTGAACAACCAACTGAGTTTTCTGCTATTAACCAAGGGTCGACAAAAGTGCAGATCAACGCACCTACATCTACATATATTATCAGGAAGACTGAGAACGCAATGCCTCAATCTACACACAGTCAATCAGGTCGAAAACGACGACAGTCAATTTCTGGTTCGACAGTACAGTCATCGACTCTGAAAGTGGAACCAACGGACATAACCCTCTCCGAGTCCCTCCCCAAGAAATCGCGGAAATCATCATCCGCTAGCTCTAATTCATCTTCATCTTCACCATCAACTGGTTTTGCCGTCACTGGAAACACAATTTTACAATCTGATAAGGACCAGCGAGAAATTCTTACCGAGGCTCAGCGACGCAAAAATCACATCTACTCTGAGAAGAAACGAAGAGATATCATAAAGCACGGCTTTGAAGAACTCACACAGCTGATTCCGGTGCTCCGTCCAGGTGGGTTCAGTAAATCTGCCATGTTGACGCATCTTTTGGATTTTCTAAGTGAGCTGGAGGTTAAAAATCGAGGGCTCGAGAACATTGTTGATTCTCTTCAACATCTATGACCCTTTCTATTGTTTTATACCGCTCCTTCTATTCGCCTTCCAGATTTTAGAACCCTTATTATTATTCATAGCATGATTATTTTTGTCGTGTTGCCAGACTTGGTTCTGCAGTGACTGGAATGGAATTATTTGGCGTATTTGGTGTCTCGGTTCTTCGTATTAGTCAGAATTATATCACTTTAGTATTTCCACCAATATAACTTCCCTCTATTCTACTCACACTGGATCGATTAATTGAAGCACTCACTACAAACGGAGTTATCCCTAATACAATATATTTGAACGAGACATAATGGAAGCGTAACATACATGCAAACAAACATAAACATAAAAGACAAATGAAAACCGTAGCCATGTCTAAATACATCAATATATATAAAAATACGATAAATATATATATAAAAATATCAAACGCCGATCACTCAAAACCAATACAAGTCAAATGCATAAATTCAAATCAAATCAAATCAAAAACTAACCATGATCAATTTCAAATTCCCAAAGACATACATTAACATAACCGCAAGTATAAACGTAATTCAAAAACACCTTGTAGCTTTTCTTTTTCTGATTTTCTATAACGGACTTTCGTAGTCAACGTCAGGTATTGGAATTCAAACTTCTCAGCTTCGCACCCTCACATTACCAGTCTGGTCGCGGAACAGAAGGCATCGCATTATATGCGGGATACGGTGGGGGAGATGAAGACGAATTTGGTACCGGAACACGACGAACTCGATCCGGAGGTGGGGCCTGCCGACGAGCTGAACTATAATCATAACTTGATGCAGATCGATATTGCTGCGCCGGATCTGGAGGTAACGGATGCCTCTGTTGCAGCTGTGGCATAGCTGTGGATGAACTGGCAACCTCATCTTCAAATCGAATGGCTTTCTTGTACAAATTGTCCCGTCCCGAGGAGGGTGCGTCATACGCCTCTTCATATGCCATTGCAGACTCATTTGTATATCCTCTGTCTAATAAACTGCCTGAGGTA
The DNA here is from genome assembly GCF_038497815.1 of [Lipomyces] oligophaga. Taxonomy (NCBI): domain Eukaryota; kingdom Fungi; phylum Ascomycota; class Lipomycetes; order Lipomycetales; family Lipomycetaceae; genus Lipomyces; species [Lipomyces] oligophaga. The sequence goes on along the minus strand of NW_027117787.1, from coordinate 1,071,009 downwards.
CTAGGACGTGTAGGTGACCGATCATAAGCTCTCGAATCGGGAACAGAATAGACATTTTGTTGCTCTTCTGGTGACATACCATCAAACAAATTCATGGCAAAACTTCGAGCCTCAGCACGAGCAGGTGTTGTCTTTTCCTCCTGAAATCCACTACGCTCCTGTGATCGACGACCGGCGTCGACCGGCAGTTGCAGTCTATCGTTATCAGGATGAGTATAATCTTCAAGATAGTCCTCGAGAAGTGTCGGCATTGCAGCCTGCTGAACTTCTTGCTCCTTTGACTCCTTTGCCTGGGATTCATCAGCAGAAGCAGCACCAACAGGTCGACGAATAGACAAATTCATCTTGTGCATTCGTTCTCCCACCACAGCAATCTCTCCCTGCACGATAGGAGGCGTTTTATGCTCCGGCTCAGAGGGAAGCGTTCGATGATTGTTGCGAGTTCCTGCAGCGATCTTCTTGACAATTGTTTCCTTAAACGCGGTTCGCCATTGATAAAGTGACCAGCTGCTTTCAAAACGGTGAGCAGTGCAAGTGTCGTAGACATCTGCTAAATCAAGATAACGGGTGCTAGGAGGGTCAGGCAGACCGAACATAATGCTGCGAAGATCAGATTTGTCTCCATTGAATCGAGTTGGGCGTCCATAAAGGTGGAAAGCGTCTAGCGTAGGAATAAGGAAGCGAATTAGGGTCTCAAATCCATATACGGCTGCATGCGGTTCAGGCATGACAAAGATGAAACCGTCACGAGGCGCAGACGAGGAGGAGTCTGTAGAGTCGATAGTGACAGTACCTTCTATCTTGAACAATGTGGAGTTATTGATCAATTGGCTAGATTCAGGATATACAGCGTAGGAAGCCTTCGCAGCAGTAATAGTGGCAAGGGGCTTCTGCTTTTTTTGCTTCGCTTTTTCGCTCTCGTAAAAATCAATGTGTCCGAATTTGTGAACTTTCTTCTTCTTGTATCCTGCGGGAATAACGACAGCCCAGCAACGAGTCCAAGGCATGCCAGCGCCGAAACGGACGACAGCCCACTCCTGATGCTTAAATTTAGTTTCTTGCAAAAGCATACGAATACCGTTCATCTTAGATCCCCGGGCGGCAAGTAGTGCACCCGTGTATGCCTCCTGAAGTGACGTGGACTCAAACAAAGAGAGATGAAGAGCAGAGTACCAGATAGTCATGGTAGTAGCGGAAGGAAATTGGAGCAGAAATCTGTTCTTGTAGGTTGTGGACAGAGCGATGACGTTCGAGATGGCGGGAGCGCCACCGGAAGACGGGATGGAGTCGATGACTCTGAACGAAGCGTCGGAAATGTTGATGTAAGTGGGTTTCACGGCGGAAGTTGCGCCAGCGGCAGCGTCAAGCTCGGCCTTGTCCCAGATAGAAAGAACGGTGCCGACCAGCTGGCCAAACACATCTTGCCACTGACGACGAGAAGCCTGCTTACCATCCGAGTCCAGATCACGCAGGAAGACGAAGGAGCCCTCATAGTAGCACCGGGACTGGTGGGCGTTGATGAGCGAGATGACGGCGGCGAGCTCGGGGGGGATCTGCTTTGGATCGAAGTCGAAGGCGACATCCGAGTCGTCGACGGCCTTTGGGGGTTGCATAGGCAGGGACGTGGTGGAGTCCAGGTTCGAGTTTTTGGCGGTCAATGAGGCGGACGAGCTATTTGTGGAAGAGGTCAGCGCAGCAGCAGCATTGCGCAAGTTGAGACCCATGCTAAAGGAGCGACGAGCAGCGCCAGAAGTTGGCGAAGACGTAGCCGAGGACGCGGCGGCGTCTACAGGCGAAGCCTGGTCAGCAGAGTGGTCCTTGAACAAGGAGGACGAGCGCAGACGACCCATTATACGGACGAATCAGAGGGACTGACAGGACTGCGAAAGGAGGACGAGAACTCTGCTCTAAACAGAAAGATGAGCAGAAGAAAAATAGAGGCGAAAGAAAGAGAACGAACCGGATTGTGTGGAAGGAGCAGAGAAATTACCAATTTATCTGTCGGTTACAGCGGGACCGTGGAACAACACTTTGAGCCCGGGAGGAAACGAGACACGACGGCGACTTAGGTAGTTTAAGTAGACCTGAACTTTAGGGCTTAGAAGCCGAACTGCGCGAAAAATGACGAAAACGGGAGGAATTGAACGGGACTTGACGTCTTGAGCAACCAAACAGGAAGAAAGAGAGAGAGGAAGAAACAGAAGAGCGACGACGACGACGGCGACGACGACTACGTGGAAGGAGGTAAATGAGGACGAGAAGTAAGAAGCACAGGAACTGGAGGCAAAGAAAGCTAAAGGGAGGCCCAGAATACGACAGATGGGACAAGACACACAACAAAGTGGCAGCAACAGACCAAAATAAACAACAGCCCAAAGCTCAAGCAATAGTAAAGTCGACACAGCTCGACAGGCGCCGACACGGCGTGACAAAACGTGACGACGACCAAGCCAGTGGGACACTATTTTTGGCATCTCTTCGTTCGACAGTAGTGCCGAATGCGGAAATTAAGACGTTGAACGCGCGTCATAAATTACGATATACTAGCTCTATTGAGCGATTACGTAACAGGGCCTGTCAGACGGACTGTTTCGCGAGCTGTGATTGAAAGCAGGACCTGTTTTATATATCTGGCGAATTGTTGCAGGTATCGTGTCATCTAGATCTTTTGCGCTTGTTGTTAGCTGTTGGGCTGCGCTGTGCGCGCAGCCGAGAGGATAGCATAGCTCACACTAATTTCTCGGCATAGCGCACTTTGGCAAGGACCGTCAACATGCGTAGCGAAACACCGACCAGACAGACACACAATGAGCATTCGCCGTTTTTACTGTTGGCGATGTGGGCGCTGTGGGCGCCTTGGGCTTACTGTGGATCGCGATAATAATAGTTTGTGTTGTTGATCCAGACCTTTTTAGGCGACTGTTATTGCCTTTGTACATATCTTTCTTTATATCTGCTCGTCCATGTCGGACGGCCCTCGTTCGCTGGCAACAAGTCCGCACAGACGACAAGCGACAACCAACTACTATGACATAATCCACACACCGGAATTCGCCAAGTTATATCGATTGGCATTCTTGTGGATGATTATGTAATATGGTATTTTAACTAATAATGTACAAATGGCGACAGACCGACAGACCGATAAATCGATACAGTGATACAGCGATAGATCTCTATTTCTTTGCCTTGTTCTTCTTCTTCGGGGTAGTCTTTGCTGCGCCGCTCTCGGCCTTGTCCTCCAATAAGTCGTCCTTCTCGTCGGTCGGCAGACCTTCTCGCTTGATCCGCAGCAATTCGCGCTCCTTCGCTACCTTGTCCAGTCGCTCGCGTATCCGTGTGTTCTGAACAATCTCGGCAGCGCTAGGAAATAGCGTCTGCGCCCATCCTGGCTTTAATGTGTTTGCTTCCATTGCACACTCCTGCACCTCAACCTCCATGATCTTCTCCGCAGTCACATATCGCGTCCACAGCTCATCTCCCACGGCACCTCTCTGATTCAGCTCCGCCAGCGCGGGCTTATTTTCCTGTAGACTCATTAACCTGCTCACGTCTTCCACCGCCCGTCGCAGTAACGCCGCCTTCAGCATCTTGTCGGGAACTTTTGTGTTTGTCTGCGTCTTCAGCGTGAGATACACGTTCCGTGCAATATGCTCGCCAAACCAAGGCTCCAGCTCAACCAGCTTCTGTACTTTCCGTCGTCGGTAGACCGCTGAAAATATAGCCAGAGCTGTCACGAGTAGCACCAGATATGCTATCGGCGTATATACAGATACTTTTCCCATTCTTGTCTGCGTCGTGCCTCAGTCAGGCTCCGTAAACTTCTTTCCCATACATTATCTACTCACCTGGTCGATATCGTGTCACTATTTGTATATCCTTGCAAAAGCTGGTGCAGCCCAGTCTATCTCAAGCAATCTTGTCTAGTTGTCGATACTAAGAATGAAGCCTGAAGATCAACCACCGCGAGATCAAATAAAATAAATTAGTATCGACTATTAGCGACGTGTACAACACAATTGAACAACACTTTTACTTTTGTACCGCAAATCCGCAATCGTGATCACTTTGCAATCGTACCCGGTTTAAGATTATCACACTAAACACATAGAGTTCAATATGATGGGTCCATCAATTCATGGATCAAGTTGATTACCTCTGCAGATCTGACTTCTTATTATATAATATGATCTGAACGATCAATCGTCTACGGTTTAAATTGTATATAGTTTTAATTTAAATTTCGACAGTATTATATTATGGTATATAGTGCATGCTTGTCTGTTATTGTTTTATTAATATTTTTAGATTGTCCGATTCCGCGGCCCCGAAGGCAATTATCGCTGTCAGGTTGAACCTACGGATGATTTCAAAGTATTGATCCATAAGCTCGAGGAGCAGTTACCAAAACATGCGACTGCAGAAAATATCAAGTTTTCCGAAAAACCAGGAAACAGTCAGATGATGTCTGTTCAAGATTTTGTGGGCAGATCGCTGGAAGCTTTGAACATCAAGTGAGTCTTGTAGTTGTGAGATAATAATCCGCTATCTGAAATGCTAACTTGCACCTCATAGACATGGAGATATGCTGTACATTTCATATCCTGAATTGAGCTCCGAGCCCAGTTCTGACTCTCGTTTTGAGGGTACTGCATCCACTATTCCACAGCAGATTGCCGTGCGATTAAATGGCAAGCCAATTACCGAGACAGATCTGCGAAATATGGTAGCATCATCTGTGAATGATCCAAGCAGTAGTTCCAAGAGTGTATGGGAAACTGTTAAACAGGATCCTGTCGACGAATATCTTGATAAACAGGATGGAAAGATTGTGCGCAAGAAGGATCTCAAGATGTGCAAGCATTCCGATAAGGGTATGTGTGACTATTGTATGCCACTGGAGCCTTGGGATCAGAATTATCTATCTGAACATGGGATCAAGTCGGCTTCATTTCATTCATATATCCGCAAGCTAAATGCATCGGGATCAAATGCAAACGCTAACACAGCCGCGGCTTCATCGTTTGTTCCTCCGTTATCGGAAGCTGACTATCAAGTCAAGCAAAAATGCCCTTCTGGACACCCACCTTGGCCACAGGGCATTTGTAGTAAGTGCCAACCATCAGCTATCACTTTACAAACCCAGCCTTTTAGGATGGTGGATCATGTCGAGTTTGGAACTTCGAGTATAGTGAATGACTTTATTGATAATTGGCGCCGGTCTGGTACTCAGGCGATAGGATATATGTACGGCACTTACGAGCCTTATTCCGAGGTTCCATTAGGTACGAAAGCGGTTGTTCATGCAATCGTTGAGCCTCCACAAGTTACTGCAGTTGACGGAGTAACTCTGATGTTACCTTGGACCGATGAAGACCGGGCGAAAGCGACAGCTCACCTACCAGCAACATTTCAACAGGTCGGAGTCATTTTTACTGATTTAACCGATGATGGTACAGGCACGGGCTCGGTGGTCTGCAAAAGACATGCGGATTCATATTTCCTCTCATCGCTAGAAATTGTATTTGCTGCTACGTTACAACGACAGCATCCTTCCGCAACTCGATGGTGTGATACGGGTTATTTTTCCTCCAAATTTGTGAGCTGTGTCATTTCCGGCAACGAGCAAGGCCAGATCGAGATCAACGCGTACCAGGTGTCAAATTCTGCGGAAGCTATGGTGCAGGCAGATATCATCGAGCCATCTGTGTCGCCCGGGTTGATGCTGGTTAAGGACGCCGACGAGAAACGTTATGTGCCCGACGTATTTTTCAGAAGAGTTAATGAGTATAAGGTCGCTGTCCAGGAGAACGCGAAACCTGTGTTTCCGGTCGAATATTTGATAGTGACGCTTTCTCATGGCTTTCCTGCATCGTAGGTTATGAATGAACTATATTGCATTTGTTTTTGAAATCGAAACTAAAATCTATTTTTTACGAATAAATATTCTATTCCAATTGAGAAAAATTAAATTGTCGTAGGAACACCCGCAAAACCGCCGGTAGAACCGAAACCGCTTTCCCCACGGACAGTGTCCGGTAATTCCTCGACTAGTAGCACAGGTGGAGTCACTATTCTCTCGACGACCATCTGTGCAATCCGATCACCTTCTGAAACTGGCAGCCCCTAAGTTAGAACAAATTGAACTAGAAACACACAATATAAGTGCTGATATACATACCAGCGTAGTCGACGTCGGCACAATTAAAGAGTAAGACTTTGATCGGGCCCCGGTAATCCGAATCCACAACGCCTGCACCAGTCTGGATGCTGTGTTTTGTTGCCATTCCAGAACGCGCAGCGACGCGACCATATGTATCAGCCGGCAGTGCAATCGAGATATCAGTCGGGATCATTGCCGATCCGCGTGCTGGAACGATACCATCGGCCGACGCGTAGAGATCGTAGCCTGCTGCGAGAGCTGATCCACGCGTTGGAACTCGTCCGCGAGGAGAGAGAAGTTTGACAAGAAATTGCGGGTTCTGGTCGGCCAAACCAGGAGATTCAAGCGTGAGCTTAGTCTTCTTTGAGATAGTTTCCGCAGTCATTTTGAGATTCAGTGGTAAATCGAATAGGATGAAGGAAAAATTCAAGAAGATTGGATTCGACGCGTGCAAGAGTCACTAATTACGCGTTCTGCAGACTCCCAGCGCGTAATTGATTTCATTAATGAAGATTATTCAGTACTTACATAACAGCCCATCTATCTCATAATTTTCAAAATTCGTTTACTATTGAAATACACAACTAAGGTTGTGTTGTATTTTAATATCAGAAGTCTTTCTATATCCAAGCATTTCAACATCCAAAAAAAAATCAATCATCTACGACGAACACTAGTATGCAATTTATGTTCCTTCATCATGAAACTCGTTCCGGCACACAGAACACTAAGCACAGTAGCAAAAATGAAAACAGCGCGGACAGAATCAAGATATGAATGGATCACTGCATCCTGCATTTCCGGAGGTAAATTATGAACTTCATCAATTGAGTCCTTGACCCTGTTAATGATCTCTTCTGCGCCAGGACCTGTGATTGCTCGAGATAGTTTGGCGGCCAATACATTCTGAAACACGGCAGTCGAAAGTGAGATTCCTAACGTGGAGCCAGTTCCTTTGAATCCGTATTGGATACTTGTCGACACTGCCTGGAACTCGTGCGGTACGGCAGCAACAAGAGCGATCAGCGTGATTGTAAGATACAAGCCAAATCCAAAACCTGGCCAGAACACGATGGCCATGATCAACCAGCGTGAGGTGTTCATGCCCACAAAGCACAGAATTAACGAACCAAATATCATGCAGATCGCCGCGAGAACAATCATAGGGAAATAACGGCCCGTAGCTCGCATATAGTAGCCAACAATCAAGGCGCCAATAGAGTCACCAATGAAATGGGGAATCAATGTTGAACCAGACCGCGTCTCTGAAATTCCTTGAACGGCAATGAAATAAATCGCAATATAGTATATTTGCGCGTAGTACGTCATGTTCATAAACCACGAAGTGAATGACGAACCAAACACGGTCGGGTTGGCCAAAAGTTGCAGAGGAATAATGGGCTCACGCGCGATGAATAACTCAACGTAAATAAATGCACAGAAAAAGGTAGCAGAAAACAGTAACGATACTATCACCTGGCCACTGAACCAGGGATAATACGTGCCGCCGATACTCGCGGCCAACAAGAACGTCACAAGAGCAACAACAAGAGTGAATGAGCCCAGAAAGTCGATTCGCTTCAACTTATCTCGGCTGTTTTCAGCATCTTTTGGAGGTAGATTCAAATTGAAGATAATAGACAAAATAGACAGTGCAATGATTGGACCTTGCGATAAAAACGCCCATCGCCAGCCAAACGTCTCCGTGATCAAGCCTCCTACTACTCCGCCAAACGCAGCTCCACATCCCCAAAGGATATTGCCTATTCCTTGTAGAACACCGCGCTGGCGGAGAGGGACAATATCACTGAGCGTGATAGCAGTCAGCGACGTCAATCCACCACCGCCCAAGCCAGCGACCATTCGCGCAATAACGAGAAACCACATAGTAGGTGCGATTCCACACAGAACCGAGCCCACGCCAAACAAGACATTGCAAACAAGCAAGACAGGTTTCCGCCCATATATATCCTGACTTGTCAGCGGGCAACACAAAATAGTTACCTTGCAAAAGAAATAGAAAACTTACTGAAATTTTTCCGTACAATGGCTGGAAAGCTGCTAGCACAATCATATATCCCGTCGCGATCCAAGACACAGACCGGAATTCGTTGAACTCAGACGCAATATGTGCCAACAAAGTAGCAACAATCGTACCGTCCAGCGCGGCCAAAAAAATTCCTACATACAACGATACAAACACAGACAGTAGTGCGCTAGAACTAAGTTCTTCCTCCTCTATCTGGTCAATCAGCTCTTCTTCCTCATCCGCGGACTTTCCGGCCCGCTCGACATCGGTCTGACTCAAGAGTGGCTCTGATTCAGACTCAGAAATTGAGTCAGTCGAAACGATAGAATCTGCAGATGAAGCGAGAGGATGAGTATCTGACGACATTTTGTACGAAGAATCCTTCTAAAGTTGCGGAGGCAATATTACTGACCGTCGTCGTCTCCTTCTTCTTGGTTTAACTCCAAAAATTGATGTACAAATAAAAACTGATAACAAGAAAGACTTTGCGCAAAGGCGGCAAGCTCAGGCCGCCTTGATAATCCGCGATATGACTGATATCAGTCGAGGGGTATGGAAAGCGGACAATTACAGCTGAACCAGATTTGATTAATAATACAATAGCAGCAAATACCACAATCTAGCAAAAATCACACTACGCTCGTGTAGTCATTTGAACTTCCGAGTTTGGAAATATAGATGTGCCAAAACGACACCTCGATGGCCGATGGTTGACTCATCGCTGACTCCGATAAGCAGATTTTCCGGGAAGTTCCCACAAAATGCCGAAAAAATGCAACTAATTTACTCGCTATAAATTTTTTCATTATAGATTTACTCCAATGACAAATATGCTACTTCTATTATTTTAAAATTCCTTTTATGTGCTGCAGTATGCCAATTATACTTTAATAACCTATTCGGATTATTCAAATCCACTTCCGGTTACTCTATCACGTGATTTACAGTTTTAGTTGCGATTAGTGTGGATGGCTGATTGACTATAAGCATGTAGTCTGTTACGCGACCTTGAATACCACTTAAATTTCACTTCCATCTTATTTGCAACCCATCAGCTAGATATACACTACTTACGATTTCTTGTAGATTTCATCAATACAACCAACTAATCAACATTAACATAGGAAATAACCAAATTCAGCTCGTAGATACACCTGCATAACTTGTCCTAACCTGTCCAATCATATAAATTTACAAATCGTCCAATTTGATCCACTCGTTCAAATTCTTAGTGTTCTCCATTTCACTATCGATCGCACACCACAAGCCTACAGCAATGGATGCTAGTGACGTTACGACAGTAATGACCCAGGCTCCTATCTTGTCTTTCTTCGTCACTGTGTCACCTGAACTGACTGTTCCAGTTCCAAGCGATGAGTCCCCAGTTGAGCTGCCGCCAGTAGTATTTGTGTATGGAGCTGCTCTATAATCAATCATCAGTGCATCGGTTACCTCTAAAGCTGCCATCTGTTCGCCCAATCCATAACTGCCATCGTACGACTGATTCAACCAGGTATATCCACAGGTGACCCCATCTGTGCCTCCGCTACAAGTAGTTATAGCCGCCGCCGCCGATGTCTGTAGAATAGGAAACAGCGAATCACGAGTATAGGGCGCTACCTGGATTGTTAATCCCATCCAGCGCGAAATATAGGCTTTAAAAGACTGCTGATCGACGTCGCAACTTCCAGAAAGCTCGCACGCTGGCTCGTAAAGAATGCTAGTGGACTCGTACGTAAACCAACTCATGGTTTCAATCAACCCATCCAATCTTGTCTTCCAAATATCAGCCGCAGTTGCGTTGAAACCATCTGTATAATTGTACATGTACGCGCATCCGGCCATAAACACGCCCAAGTTGTATGTCCATTGGATCGAGTCCATGTCAGAACAGGTTGTTCCATCACTGTCGATGTCGATGCCGTCATAAACGTAATACGCGTCCGAAATGAGGCCAATATCTGTTTCCCAGTCCCAGATTTTTTCCGCCCATTCTGCATATGTGTCGTTGTCAGTGTATCGAGCCAGACGGGCACCTAGCTGGAACAGAACTCCGTTGGAAATGGAGTTTTTGTAGTTGTAGCCCTTGTTGAGGGTGAACTTCTGCCATCGCACACCACCACCACATGAACTGGATTCCCAAACTGAAGATATTGAGTTGAAAACCGCTTGTGAAAGAGCCAGCCATTGCGGGTCGTCAGATGAAGGGTTTGTGAAATTACGCTCCGTTGCCTGCATGGTAGTTAAGCCCCAGAAGCCCTGATCATCGTTACCGAGCGACGAGGTCTGGTTTTTTGGCGTGAAATTGAGATCATCGCCAGTCTGAAACAAAATGCCTTTCATAATCAGTGTCTCATACGTTGTGTTTTGTGTAAAATACCAATGGTCAATCATAGACTATTCAAATGTTAGTATGACGCGGCTCTCATACCAATAACACACAGCAAGATTACGCACCCCCCAGGCAGCTCCACTTTCCCACCAATAATAGTCTCCAGACATGATTCCTGGTGTGTATCCATACTCGTTTCCATGATAATAATTCATAAGACCCTGAGCTACAGTGTTTGCAGCCGAGATGATGGACTCTAGGGAGGGCCGGTCAGTACACAGCATAGCCATGGCCAGGAGAACAAGAATCTAATTACCTTCGCTGGATGTATCCAGAGTGATGGCGGCTGATGAGAACTCCAAAAACCCCAATAACGCAAAGGTTTCCAAGCCAATTCGCATCACATTTTTACTGACGAACTTCATGACTCGATCAAATATCTGCTGGAGCGTCGATCCAGGGATTCAAGAACTTAAAGAGGCCAAGATCTACCAATCAAACCAGAATCAAGCAAAATCAAGCGACTCCCAGCTGATATAAAACCGTAGAGCAAAAACGCACGATGTTCCAAAAAATCGCGTCAAAAAATTGGAGTTTCAGCCAAATTCAGTCTCTTTGATTTGCGTTTCAGCTCACTCGCGTGTGTGCATGTAGAATGATCCAACTATAAAGATCTTCAGGCAGAAAGCCCTCTCGACTTGCCCAAGACTCCCCAAAGAGGCACTTGGGATATATCACGTGACACAATGTGTTGCTATTTTAATCTCTAATGATCTACTTAATGTCACATCGCATCACATGACTACACATGATAAAATTTTGATTCTAGTTTTATCATGTGATTTAGTTTAAATCCGAAATGAAACTGTATTTATGTCCGGCTTACCTGATGATGAACAATATTCATCTGTTTCAACTATTGGATAAGGAGAGCGAGAATATAGCTAGAAAAGTACAATTGGATTATTCATATTGAATATTCACTAAAACAGTCAGACCAAAGTTATAGCTAATTAGAGAACTGCATATCCTGTGGTTCTGTACAGCTGGTAGTCGAAATTTACAATTATTCTTTATCCTTTCTACTGTTCATATTGGTTCAATATTCTGCTTTAATCAGTCATAATGACTTCCCTTCCCATTGTCTATATTGTTATTGGAAGCACGCGTGCCTCGCGGCTGTCTCCTACAATTGCTAACTGGATCTTTGAGTTGTCCAAGAAGCACACGACCGGCGTGGACTTCCGCCTGCTCGAGCTGTCCGACTTTAAGCTTGATCTGCACTCGCAGGAACCGCATATTCCAATGACAGGACTCTATACGCAACCCGAGACAATTCGTTGGAGCAATACTGTAAAGGCTGCGAGTGGGTTTATTTTTATCACGCCTACTTATAACGGTTCGTATCCCGGCATTCTCAAGCTTTACATCGACTATCTCAAGAAGGAGTGGATGGGAAAATATGCCGGCATTGTTTGTCATTCACATAGAGGTGGCGACCGGGCTGTCGTGCAGTTTATTAACGTTCTTCAAGGCAGCTTGCGCATGAACATGGTCGAACCTCATGTTTGTCTGAAGATTGCTGACGTTGACTGGTCGCAAAACACGCTTGACTACGGTGTCGAGACTGAAGCGGAGGCAATCAAGCTTCTTGAAAACATGCAAGCGGCCGTTAACTCTTCTTCTTGAGTTTGAATTTTTTTTCTGTCTTTTTATACTTTCCTGTAATCGTTTCATAGAATCATAGAAATATAATGCACATCTTGTTCCTATTCGAACTTACCGATTCTCGTCCGGCTAGGGTTAACGATGACGTCGACAGCCGGGCCTATCTGATCCCATCCAAGACTACTAAGCATTCATATCTGGTTCGTTTCCCGGTTCTTCGTGACCCCGGACAGACAAGTAAGAAATGGACCAAACAGATACGGCAGCTATGCAGCCGTGGTTCTTCCACAACGCGATCGCTCCTTTGGATGACCCGTCTGCCCCGTTTCCACCACCGTCGACGCCGGCTGCCTCGACAATTCCGATCGATAAAGAGACGACTTGGATTCCATTCACGCCTGACGACAACAAGCGACTAGAGACAGCTTGGAAAGCTTTGTATATTGAGTGCTCAGGGCTTTCTAGTTCATCCAGTACAACGCAGCAGCAGGGAAAACACCGGTCGTCGCGAAGATCAAAGCAGCCGACCGTCAGTGTGATCGTAGGTGCTTCTCGATTATATGCTGTCGAGTTCACTCCGCTTCCGCCATCATCATCGCCACAGTCAGCAGCACCAGAACAAGACACTACGCTGACTGCTGATCCGGAGTCTTCAACAGCGCTGGGAACAGAGCCAGATCAAAGTCCTTTGCTGCTGCAGCATTGTGTCATGCAGCTAGTCCCTGTATACTGGCGTCCCATGCACGACACTGCGCATGTCATTCGAGCTACATGGTTCTACACTTCATCACTTCCCGGTCCAACTCCTAACGCTACTAGTCAGGAATCTGGAATACAGGCAACTAATTCGGACCATATTTGGCACCGCTATTCTTGTACGCCAATTACAGATTTTGAGTTGGCTTCTAGGCTCGAGCAAGGGTTCTTGGATATTCAGCCTTGGTCGACCGCATATCTTTCTGAGCTCAAGGCTGTTCGCAAAGTAGGTAGAGCAGCAGAAAACAAGATTAAAGTCTCCGTGTCGGAAAACTACTCTGCAGTGTACTGGCCACTACCTGAAGAACCAGACATTCAAACCCGAAATATCTCACCAATCGATGCATACAAGCGGCGAATTCCTCGTCCGGAAGAGAGGCTTACGTTAATAGACAGCCATGATAATCGACGTGAGGGATTTGCGGTAATGATTCCAGAAACTATTATTGTGCGAACTTTTGCTGGACGGCCGTCTGGAATGACGCGGGGAATCGCTTGGGTTCTTGGTGCTGTGTCCCGTCGGCCAGGAAGTCTGGCTGTACGATTTCCCGGTAAAGGTATTGAAGGTGTTGTCAAACGGGGTTTTGACTATGATGACTGGATAAAAGGTGGTGGGCAGCCTAGACACGGTCCTTGGACTGTTGCCGATGTCAATCATATCGTGCTAGTTGTTCATGGAATCGGACAGAAGCTGTCTGAACGGGTAGAGACATTTGATTTCACTTACGCTATCAATACTTTTCGTGTATTGATGGCAAAACAACATCGATCAATGCCTGGTTCGCATCCACCTCCTACGGTTCTTCCAATTAACTGGCGACGCAAGATTAATTTCGATTATGAGGAGGTTACATCTGAACGAGATCAAAATAAGGATGGAGCCGATGATCCAGTTCGTCGTGCGTTTTCGCTTGCCGATATCACGCCGCCTACGATTCCGACTGTACGAAACATCATTTCAGATGTATTACTCGACATCCCTTATTATCTGTCCAAACATAGACCCCGTGTACTTCATGCAGTTACGGCCGAAGCCAACCGGATCTATCGATTATGGATGCGCAATAATCCGGGTTGGCAAGGAAAAGTATCGATCATAGGCCACTCTCTAGGATCTGTGATTGCGGTCGACATTTTGTCACGGCAACCGACCGTTCCACCGCCAGTTTTCTCACAGAACGAGCACAATGCAGACGATTCCGATCTGATGCTTGAGTTTTCAGTCAGAAATCTGTTCGTTGCGGGAAGTCCGGTGGGGTTTTTCTTACTCTTGAATAAGTCGAATTTAATTCCTCGAATCATGTCTACGGAACGTCTAGTGAACATTGCGCAGCATCTTTCATATAGTGAACAAGATGTAGCAGATCAAGCCGGGAATCCTACTCCGATAGTAATAAGTCCTAGCGATATTGGCCTTAGTCATGGTGGAGAATATGGGTGTCTTGCTGTCGAGAATATTTACAATGTGATTCATACTTCGGATCCGGTTGCATATCGGCTGAATCCCGCGGTTGACCCTGAATTCGCGCAGACCATAGAACGAGTCGATTTAGCGATCCCGCTACCGCAGGAAGGGTTTCTGACACGTATATTTTCCCTGGATACCAAAGCTAAGACACCGCTGCAGCGGAAAGCGATTGCGATCAAGAACCGAGTCGTACAGCGGGCTCGTGGAGCGGGCCAAGTGCTAGTTGTGAAGGTTGCACGGCAGTTGAACCCCAATTTTCAAGCTGGTGAGCAGATCCAGGAAAACCGAAAGCGAGAGGCAAAACGCAAGCGCCTGGCACATAGTGAAGATGATTATACAAGGCCTATTATGGAAGATAGCGAAGACAGTGATGATGACGAAGCAGAGGACGATCACATAAGTAACAGCAGTTCAGACGACGATACAATGGTGCCAACTCAGGACAATAGCTCAATCTCAGAGTCCAAAGATGGGATAGATATCAAGCGCCATCCACTAGAGCCAAGTAGAACATATTCGTTCACACGAGGTCCCACAGTAGGATCTTCATATGGAACTGCGAAGCACCAGAAGAAGAAACGAGACAGGCGATACGAAAGATTAGTACACACACGATTTTACAGTCTGAACGAAAACGGACAGATAGACTACGTTATTCATCCCACCGGAGCACTAGAGAATCAGTATATTAGCATATTAACAGCGCATTCGGGATATTGGGAGTCAAAGGAGTTTGCATATTTGGTTGCAGCTGAATGTAGTCGGCCGGAGGGCGTTGAGAATACGTTGGAGGAGTTTCGTGTCAAGTACAAGCAGAGTACGTGAGGTATTGACTGAAATATGATTTTGAGTCATCCCTTCAATACAGACAGGAGTGCAGGAGTAGAATATTTCGAAGTAGTGCGGAATTAGCTTAACTCAAGTTGTTAGCTAAAATACGACTCGATACGATTACGAGCGGGCGCGGAATGGGGAAACTTATGTAGAACGGCGGCCGACGGGCTAAATGGTCGCGGCCAAGTTTTGAGTGGACAGTCAGAGTCGTGTATAGTGTCGCAGTTCAACAAATCCGCAAAGTTTAAACAAAGTAAAGTTTTACACCAAAATCAGGATTGGAAATAGTATCGGTTGAGTTTGGGTTCTGTCCGATAGAGCGATAACAAGTCTAAGCACGAGCCTTCTTTGCCAGACCGGTATTTTCGGTCAGCGCTGGTTGACTGTTTATCTACATGTTCCTAGGACATTGAATGCTAGAATTTTGAGATTAAAGTTGATTTTGTTTTGTCTGTAATATTATTTTGCATCTGAACAGTAGCATCCAATAATGAGTTTACTGCATGAAAAAGAAGAACTGAGAGGCGATAGAGAAAATACAGATTATGGCTCGTTATTATCGGAGTCGTCAAGTAGTGATAAAGCAACAACACTAGTTTCAGAAGAAACCGAAGCCAAACAGGAACAACAAGATGCTGAATTTCTTCTGGAAGACGAACAAAAAGGGATTTTTGACGATTATGGTGAACTGGCGGAGTTACTCGAACTTGGAACGGATGGCTGGACAGAGGAGGAAGACCGACGTGTGCGACTCAAGGCCGACATCCGAATAATGCTGTGGGCGTGTGTGACGTTTTTCAGTCTGCAGTTGAATAGAATCAATATTGTGAATGTTTTAACTACGGACTTTCTGTTTGACTTAAACATGCGGCAAAATGACTTCAGTCTTGGTCAGACTGTGTATTTCTTCAGTTTCATGGCCATGGAGATCCCGACTCAGATCATGAATCAAATTATGGGACCGACAATCTGGATTCCCACCATGATGTCGCTCTGGGCTCTTGTGGGTCTATGCCAGGCTTTTGTGACGGATAGAGCGTCTTATCTTGCAGTGCGTGCTCTTCTTGGTGCTTGCAGCGGCGGCTTCGTTCCTGGCATCGCACTCTATGTAACAGGTTTTTACAAAGCGCACGAGATGGCCACCCGACTTGCTATGTTATGGACAATGCAATACATCACGAACGCAATTTCTGCACTTTTAGGATCAGCTATATTCAATATGAATGGTATTAATGGATGGCATGACTGGCAGTGGCTCTTTCTACTTGAAGGAATACTGACTTTGTCAATCGGTCTTGCAACATTTGTGATGATGCCAAATTTCAGAAAGCCAAATCTCTCTCGTTTTTTTACACCTAGAGAGCAAGCTATTCTTCGCGCGCGCGTTATTCTAGATGATCCCAGTAAAGCGCGACAACTCGATAACCGGAGGACTTCGACTTTTGCAAATCTCGGCTTCAAGGATATCTATAAGACTGTCACAGACATATATTTACTACCCATGTTTACGCTTGCCTTTGTCGGATTTCTGCCTTCCGTTGCATCGTATCAATTCATGACTATCATGTTTCGCAGTTATGGTTACTCTACAAATGAGTCTAACCTACTTGTCATTCCCGCAAACATGACTATCATGACTGGCATGCTCTTCGTCTCGAACTATGCAGACAAATATAAGAAACGCTGGCCAGTTCCGCTGATGGCGATGGCCTGGGTGCTCACCTTTTTAATCATCATGCGTTCACTTCCTGACTCCGCACCTGCTGGGGTTCGAGCGTTTTGCGTCATTTTCACTGTTGGGTTTCCTTATTATACACCGGTACTAATTTCCTGGCTATCTGCAAATACCAATGATCAGCATAAACGCGCACTAGCAGTAGCTATTTATAACATTGGCGTGCAGCTCGGCAGTTTATCAGCTGCGAACGTATATCGTGAGAATGATGCTCCGTTCTACAAGAATGGGAATATTGCTTTGATTGTCGTAGCTGTTTTTAATGTATGTTTGACACTTTTCACAAAGGTGTGGTATACGCGAGAAAACAAACGCCGGGAAGCGATTTGGTCAGGGATGACTCTTGAGCAAAGAGAGCATTATTCCGCTACTACAAATGACGTGGCGAATAAACGTCTCGATTTTAGATTACAGTTGTGATTCAAATCCTTTATTTTGCATCGATTTTTGTGAGGTTGCATTTCATTTGTGCTGAGTGTGCGAGTTCGTTGTGGAGGGGACTACAGGATCATATTTTATAGTTAAAATTTACATTTGGAACTATCTATTATACAAATTTTAAGACATCAGCCAAATTCCTTCATCTAGTGTGTCCCAATTAACCAAAATCCAGATTGTTCAGAGTGAATGAGAAGTCAAATTCATCAGATCAAATCATCAGACCAAAGAGGTCCATCAAATCGTTGTCAGCCAAAAATTAATCTAAACAGCGACAGCTGCGCAGGTAAATTTATCAGAAATATTCAAATCAATCAGGTAGAACGAATTCAGTAGGTGAAGTCAGCCTAATCAGATCCATTATTTCAGCTGGTTATCTAAAATTCCTCGGAGCAGCCGGCTAAATCCACTCAAATTCCTTCAATTATATTTATTCAGGTTTCAACTCGTCAATATCCGGATCGTCAGATTCAGATGGAGAAGGTGACTCGACTAAGGTCCCTGAAAGTACAGAAACTGGCAGACCTGTAATTCTCCTACCCATATGTTTATACTTGCCAACAATGATATCTGTATCCTTTCGCGCATTGATACTTACACCGCCTCCTTCCAAGATTTCGCGTAGCTTGCCTTCACAATCATCCTTTCCGTACGCAATCCGAACTGACCGAGTGATCGGAAAGTCCATATTTATGAACCGCAAAGCGTCAAAGGCATCAGCGATTCGACAGAATGAGACCCATCCACATTTACGATCCCAGACGATTTTCACGTACTCAATCACTCCGTAACGTTCAAACATGGCACATAATCCGCGCGCATTGATCTCAGCTGGTAGTCCGCCAAGAAAAATTTTTCGCGACACTTTCGACTGTGAAAGAAATAACGGGGGAACCACAGCCGGTGACTGCACTAGGTCAAAATACACCTCGTAGTCATTGAGATAGACTTTTCCCTGCTTCTTGATCCAAGTCAAATAATTCGAGGCATCGCGCGCCTGCATAAAATGGATAAAAAACGTCTGCCGGCTCGGATCATAGTGTGAATATTCGATTTTTCCTCCACGAACTAGAGAATGCAAAAGTGCAAGATCAATCTGTTCGTCTGGGGGCAAGTTCGACATGATAACTGTCCTTAATTCAGTCCTACCTGGCTGTGATATTTCATGACTTGAAGTGCTCGTCGTACTTGAAGCACCTACAATCTTGCGTCAGAGTAGGCAAGTTCGTACGAAGATATGTCTTACCTGTCTGTCGATACGGATATTGCATTTTAAGCGAACTTGGTAAAATCCTTGCAAATGGTGGTGATTAAAATCGGATTCAAATTCTAGATGGATCAATTAATCGAGCTTCACAGTGGAGTCCCAGCGGTGATCACGTGTAGATACTTGTTATCTAAACCTGAAAGATTCAGTGTTACTTCTCTAACAAAATTCAATTGAATATCGCTCAGAATTGCTTGAGAGATTTCGAAATCACTATGGCTTCATTTTCAGACTCAAACTACTCGTCGGATTTGTACTCAGACTTCCGTCCGAGCTATCCGCTTGAACTGTATCAGAAACTCCTGGATTTTCATCAAGGACCGCGCTCACTGGTGGTAGATCTCGGCTGCGGACCCGGGACAGCGACAATCCCATTATCTAAATACTTTGATCACGCAATTGGTGTGGATCCGTCAGCAAATATGATAAAGACTGCAACCGACAATGCTCATGCAAAGTCGGTCTGTAATATTCAGTTCATCCAGTCAATGGGTGAAAGTGTTGACGAGCTCACCGAACCAGGTACCGTGGATATGATTGTTGCTCCGCAGTCTGTACATTGGTTTAAACATGACCAATGGTTCCAAAATTGTGCTAAAAGTCTCCGAGTTGGTGGGACACTAGCTTACTTTGGCTACGTTGATCATCAATACAAGGATTGTCCGCGTGCAAACGAAATCATCGAGGAATTTAGCTACGGAAAGTCCAAGCTCGGTCCGTACTGGGAACCTGGTCGTAAGTTTCTACGAAATCTGCTCCGTGAAGTAAATCCACCTCCGAATCTGTACGGTAACATTCAGCGCGAACAGTTTATCCCCGGAATCGATGCAGATGACAAATGCCTGATCAGCAAGACGATGACTGTCGCTGCAAACCGCCAATACGTGTATACTTGGAGTAGCCTACACAATTACTTCAAGGAACACTCAGAAGTCTCGCTTGATAAAGGCGGTAGTGGCGATATTGTCGACCAGTTGTTTCAGCAATTCCATAGAGAATTGCATTGGACTGATAGAACTGTCGTTAATGTCATGTGGAAACATATCATTGTGCTGGCCCGGAAACTGTGATCTTACGTACCTGCATGCGAATAGGACGAAGCTATCATCTTTGCCGAAGAGGCACTGTCGAAACCAACAGGTATAGGAGGCGACTGGCGAAAGCAATTCGAGACCGAGTTAAGCGCGCACTCTCGATTGCATCATCGCTGCCGAGATACTCCGGCCAAGACAGCTCCACTTTGCGAAGCATTTTGCGACGCTGGTTTAGTAAGTCATCTAATTTTTTCAAGTCGCGACAAATCGTGATCTCCGAACATGACCGATTTCATACAACTCGAAATGTTCTTTCAAAGCATTTTCGTTTCGGAAGGGCCGTTCATGTCACCAATAATAAACATATTATATCTATAGAACAAAAAAGAAAAAAGGCCGATCCAGATATTTCTAACCAAATTGTGACACTCGCCAGCATTTAGATGGAGTGCTCATAGGAGTAATATCAGTCCATAATGTAGGAAGGAAACGAGAACTAAGCCAATAAGACTGCTCAAAATCCTTCGGACATCAAAACTAATCAAAAAATAGCCTAAATCCGTTTATAAATAGCAGCCAGAATGGTAATTTTCTGCTTGAGATTGTTGATTTTTTCCCGAGATTACTTTTATAAGCACGCAAGTTTGTATCTGATATGAGCTAGCAGACAATGCCAGCAGGTTAATAACATAATTATGTCATTACGAGATCATAAAATCAAAAAAATTGTATATTGAGCTATCAAAGTATAGAAGCAAAGATTGTTCTATCTTCTTTACCTTTGATCTTGGATTCCACTTTTAGTAAATTCGTCGAGCCTGTAACCGACTCAGAGTTCGTCCAATTTCTAAATACACTGTTGGATTAGATACATGGTACTGAGCTATCAAGAATTGATAATTAACCGTTACAAAGCTTCACAAATTTTTAATAAACAAAAAAAGCTATTTTCGATTTGTTAATTATCTACACTTTTTCCATAAATTGTTCAGCTTTGTCGATTACACATCCTGCTCGGTGAGCAATAAGAGTTTCTGATTCGCGACATTTGATCGGAGTACTCAGGATAAGATACACAGCTGTCATTGAAGACCTAAGTTTGTCTAGGAGCAACTATTGTGTCGGTAATTTTGAATTTGGCATCAAATTTGAATGATCCAGAACTGCTACTATTCCATAGTAAAAATTACAGAGAGAGCCCAGAAATGAGTAAAAAGGATATTAGAATATTCAGTAAATAGGACAAAATTTGATAGAGCGATATTTAGTTAGAGGCAGATCTTGTATAGTGGGCACACAGGGATAAACTACCTAAGCGGAGTCAGATACAATATATGCAGAAGAATCACCCCAGATGGTTTGTCATTCTTGATCACTATTCTCTGCATAAACAAATACACGCCTATAGCATCGCAGCTGGCAAACAATTTGATTAATGATTTTAACGTTAGAAATGACTTTGTAAAGGCACGAATAGAACGTTGAATGAAGCACCCTTACTCAACTATCTGATCGAGCAAGCAAGAACTTCTGAGACATGACAAAGAGCGGAGTCTGAAGTCTCGGATATATCTGATATATCTGATATATCTGACAATGGCGCTCTTCATTACCTCGAAAGTCAAGACCGAAGGTTTGTGACTGAGTCAGATGTGCAGAGAACCGGACAATGATATGAGAGTGTACGTACATCATGACCTTTCTGTTAATTCTTGCCGGAACATGTCGTCCTCCTGCTCGAGGTATTCAGATTATACTTCCTCCCCAGTCATATTCAGCCAGCCAGCCAGCCGCATGTGGTCCTTGACTGGCTACTCGCTTGTCTGTGCGCGTTCCATCTGATGGCTCACTATCCCTTTCTCTTATTAGCCTTTTACTATGCTTAACTTAGCTCGAATAAGAGCTGACTTGCACAGTCTTCTCGAGTGTGCAGATATCTTTGTCTGAAATTTCCGTATCGGAACTTGCGGTGACATTCTGACAGGCTGAATACGGCTAGTAGTGTATCGTGTTCTAGTTAACGTCCGTCTGTCTCTGCAGCCGTTCTCAACAATAAACAGAATTCTGTAGATGTATCTCGTAGTGGTCTCTGAGATGAGCACTTTCGCAGCTTTCGCAACGTCCTGAACTGCCATAACCTATCAGCCCGACATCCAGCAAAAGACGTTCAAACTTTGACCAGATAACGGCCTGATAGCTCCTGAGCACTCGGGCTTTTCGCTGGCTGGCTTTAAAAATCGGGAAATCTCTGGATCTTCCAGATATCCAGATCTCCAAACAATCTCTCCAATTTTTCTTGGATCACAACACGATTCTAAGAAAAAGAGAAGGTGGCGTTTTAGAATGCGACGGACTCGAACAATAATCGGCAATCAGCCATAGCATCGGACTCGAACAGAATGCGCACTCTTTGCAGATTCTGTCTTGTTGCTTTAGATCTGCCCGATCGGGCCTCTACCCACTCCTAGTCTGGTCTAGTGTGGCCAGTCTCCGCTTCTGTCAGGATAGAAACTATAAGTGTCAACACGAACTCAGTCTTCAGGCACCCCTATAATGAGCACAGATCTGACCATTTTCTAATTTTAGTCGGGACTTCTATTCTGAATGGCATCAAGAGCTGAATTCTCCAGCATCAGGGGAGGCTTCAGCACAAAGGGTGTGCTATTAGCATGCAAGAGAACCCTACGAGCAGTCGACTGACTACCCATAAGTATAGCTCGAGAGCGCATCTCTCGTAGTTGTATTATGCTGCTCATTTCTTGCAGAATCAGTGGTAATCAATTATAGAATACATTTTATTTGACTCCATTACAAAATCAAATCCAATTCTGGCGAAGATTCAGATAACTGCATCAATGACTTCTCTGCTCTTTTTCGCAGCTTTCATCGCTCTCGCTTCCGGAGCAAACGCCCAGGGAACTGAGGTCCTGACAAACCTCCCCGTTTACAATACTCCATTCACATACGCTGACCCTAGCTACGAAGTGTCGCCCAAGAAGACTGACTTTACGGTTAGTAAAGTTGCCACATGGGGTTCATTGACGGACTGGAAGAGCAAACACAACAGCTCGGCCTTTCACATCACCGAATATGGTACGCCAGTTTCGTTTTGTCCGATCGGTAACCACTCTTTCTGGGTTACTGGCGACGTCGAGGTCGATAACACACCGGCTACTATGCAGCTGTTTTGGTACTATCCCTCATACCTATCTGTAGGTATGTCGCCTCTGCATACCACGAACGTCGTCTCGGCCATGGACCAGTGGCTTCCATACAATGGATCTGATGTGTCATTCGTGGCTTGGACGGACGCTCAATTTTCATCATATACCAACCCGTTTGAACAGCCCTTGACCGCGTGCGTGCCTATCAACTCCACCACGTCAATCCAGGTATGGAACTCTTATCTCAACCTTAACACAGAAGCATTGGGACTACCCTCCTTTTCGCAAGGCTCGTATCTTGTTAAGTACACGCTGTCGGACGATGGCAAGACCCTCACTACCGACCGACCACAGAAGTTCGTCAATGAGCTCGATACTACCTTTACTGAAGCGGGTGATAATGGTGTAGACTTGACTATAACGGGTCAGTATCTGTGGGGCAAGTTCGCGGCGATGAAGGTCGAAGATTATATCTATCTTTACGCACTCGATGTCTCCGTCTATAGCAATTCAACCGACTTGATGGTTGCCCGCGCACCGGTCGACGACGTTATGGACAGTTCAAGCTGGTCATATTATTCCGCTAGCACCGATACTTGGCTCACTACTGCACCAACGGCGACAGAAAGTCGCAAAGATACGCTTGCTATCTATTCTCTTCCCAGCGACATCAAATTCGCCGCTGGCACTGAAAATAATGCCGGTGGTTCTGTGTTCTACTCTGAGTATCACGATGCCTATCTCATGATTTTTGTCGCCTCAGATGATACTACAAAGTACATCATCGAGTATGCGCCTTCTCCTGTTGGACCATGGTCGACCGATCGCCATGTTCTGTATACGGACGCATACCACGATATTACAAGTTCAATCTTCAGCGTCTATGCCTTTTCTACGCCGCTTATTGGAACGGCACAAGGAAAGGAATTATTGATTTCAACAAAGTCGAAAAATAGTGTGGCTAACGCAATTGTGCAGAAATTGATTTTTGAGTGAGCTGATAGGGGAATCAAGGGGAGATGATTTTTGGATTGGCGATTTTGTCGAGCTGGAAAGTATACGAATGAATGACGAACGGTAGACTGGTGAGGGAGGTAAACAAGTTTGACAATGTTGGAATATCTGTTTCATTAGTTAGATAATCTACTGTTAGCGTTATATTTGCCGGCATTTTTTGTATAATTGCATTGTGAGTTGTTCTGTAAAAAGAAACCACTGGAATCAATGCTATGTGTCAAGGTCGCTTGACAGAATTATTGCAAGATCAGCGTCTGCATTGCTTGAGCATACATATTAAGTTGATCTCAGTCGAAAGGCTATTCTCAGTGACGGGGGTATTCACAATTAGTCTAAGTCAGAGCAGTAATTAGAAAGACTGACTGTTAAGAATTCAGATATCTGAATTCTTGATCTATAATCGAGTCGGCTCGCATATTGCGGGGCTTGGTCATAGGTATACGCAGCTTGAAAAGTAACCGCGCGGATATGTATTGATTTCTTGATTTCGGATAACCATAGGAAATATATCAGTTTTAAGCGCAACCGATACTAGATTCAAATTTGAAGACTAGCGACATTTTATCTAGGAAGCATGCTCCACGAGCTTAAACCCCGTGGCGGTGGCCATTGATCTGGACGATGTGCGATAATTCAAAATGCGAAAGACAGCGGCTCAAGAAGGACGAGTTTATAGTGAACTTTACAAGTATATTTAGTTACTTTTAATCTACCGGAATTATATAATGTTAATGTTAATGTTGATGGCAGTGGCAATATCAATGGCAATTGTACGAGTAAAACATACTCTGACATGTTAAAAACGAAGACAAAGCAATCGTCATCGCAAAATAGAGTCTCAGAGAATTTTCTGGATAGGCTAAACTAGTTTTCAACGAGTGAGTTAGCGACGACATGCTCGTTATGCACATCGCTGCTAGAGCTAATTTAGTTCGAAATTATTTCTCTGAGCTCTTTCTTTACTGTTGCACCCAGCCCTCTTGTTCGTTTATGAGGTTATGCGGTTATGCGGTTATGCGGTTATGCGTTTGTGCGATTGTGAGATGAGCGTGCTATAATTTATTTCAAGTAAAAGGAAATAAACGAAAGATGTTTTTATGCTTCCTTCTTAGGCTCAGTAAACGATTCATACGCCATTTTTCCCTTGTCAAAAACGTAGTCAACCGCCTCTTCGACGGGTTCGTCAAACAAGTAAGGCAGCAAAGGCACGACAGCTAATCCAAGCGCAACAGGACCGTATGTACGTAAGCGGGCATTTTTAACGTTCTTCATCGCCTGACCGGAATACCGAACTGTAGAATGGATTGTCAGCGCAGGAAGACCCATACTAGCTATACTTTGAAACACGCCTCGTTGAACTACTGACAAGGCCCAGTTCGGCTTCTCTTCTGACACAGGCTCGCCCTTTGCCTTTGCTGACAGCCAGTCTTGTTCTTTCAAGTACGTCTTGTATCCTTCGTATGAAATATCGCCCAAAACATATGTCCAGCTGATGCCATAGGCAAGTGAAACCAACCTCGGATGCGCGACAGGTCGGAACGATTCTCCAATGTCAGAAGTGTAAGCAACGTAACGCTGTGTAGCCATCATAATCTAGAGAGTAAGACACCGCTTCATATTGCAATACAGATAACATACAGTCTATTTGGTTAGTAACTATTAGTAAAAACACTCGCAAAGCTCCTATCAAACCACTTACTCGAAGCCGATTCGCGTAGGCAGCATATCGCCAATTGGTCTCGGTCGATTCTGGTGCTTCTCCTGTCTTAATTTCAGTTGCAATTTCTTCCACCTTCTTTTCTGCCATCTTGAGTGTCTGAAATATTCTATCGAATTATAGGTACAACACCGTCCAATTTGACCTGATTTAATCTGGAATTGCTTGCCTCGCTGAAATTTATTGGAGAATAAGAAAACTGTATTAATCAAGATTTCTGATGATGACTTGTTCTGCGGCTGGCCCTTCCTATCCGGCAGCCGACTTGTCCCATTCATCAAATTTAAAACTCTCAATTAGATTAAATTAATCATGAAGTATACTATATTCACATATGTTATCAATAGCTTATTACATTCTAATCTCCCTTAGCTCATCTTTTGGAAGAACAAAGGGCAGTAATCCTGTATTTCTAGAGCCTAGAATCTCGATATCTGCTGCCCGATGTACTCTTCCAGTTACAGGAATAATTGTTTCCACTCGTCTGCTTGCCGAATTCGCCTTCGGCATATTTGGCTCTGGGCCATCTGGAATTATATTTTCGTTCAACTCCTGACCAGTCAAAAGCTTAAGAATAATATACGCTCCTGCCTTGGATAGCACAGCATTTCCTTCTGAGCATTTTGTTCGAATGATGCAGGCTGGACAGCCCAATTCGCATTCACAGTTTTCGACGCGCTCGACAGCTGTCAGTAATACTTCTTCCACAAACTCGAAAACTTTCCTACTCATGCCTGTTCCTATTGCCTGCTGGTTCGACTCGTAAGCCTGCTGGCTCGCATTAGCCAGGATCCCGCTGTTCGCATCATAAAACACAAGTCTGGCGGGCCGCTTCCGCTGCGTTTCTCGCGTGGCAAACTCTTTTTCCGGCGCTTTGCATTCCGTTCTAATATCCCCTTGGCCCGCCATCACGACTCGTGTAGTCATGCCGATGATGACATGTTCGGCGGCGTGGATGGCACCAGCAAGATGAAGACCTTTCTGTTGAATAACCTCAATGGCGCGCAAGGGTACATCGAGCCAAAAGCCCTTGGTATAGGTAACCACGGGAGGAGTTGTATTGACATCGACTGCATCGATAATCCGATTCTGTGCATCCATTTTAAAATATCCAAACACACACGAGGTCACTCTGATTGACCCAAAATATGCGTACTGTAATTTGCCTGCATTTATCATTGCTGTTGCTGGAGTAGGTATGACTTGCGATAAACTGCTCTCAGCTAACGAGTTGTTCGAATTCATCTGCTCGAGAGGTTTCAAAGCTTGTATCTCGATAGCGTCAACATCTGTAAAATCCCGCTGATTTGTCGTCCATTCGACGTTTGTTCTTTCAACTTTCGCAATCTTAGTGTCTGGATCAAAATCTCGTACTATATATGGCTTTCCTTGGTGTATGTATACAGCACCTATCAAGTGTGAGTCAATTGACAAGCCTAAATAATCCAAGTCCGTCAACTATACACTGGCCAAACATACCTTCATATACTGTAAACATTGTCCGTGAAGATTCAATTTCCTCAATAACAATATTTCGACTATTCGTAACGTCTACTACTGCATATACATCTTCATCGATGTTTCGAATAATAACTTCCTTCGCAGGCCATGGGAGAAACCGGGGATGGCAATCAAACATGTCCGGTTCGCCTGGACTTGCTTTGGATCGTAATACAAGCCTCTGAGTTACTAAATCAACCATCAGATCCCCGGAACCATCACGACCACTAAAGAACCGTCGATCAGAATCCAGAGATATTGGAAGTTCAAATCCTGCACATTGTAGATGTGATTCTAATAGTAGAGGATTATCCAAATCGAGTACTACTTCTTCCGGTGACTTCTGAAACAAGTCATCTGGGTTCTGCATATAATATTGATCGACCGGATATGAATCTCCAATTAGAACAGTCAACGAATCTTTATTTTTTCGTCCCGCTCGGCCACTTTGCTGTCTCAATGCAGCGATCGAAAAGGGGAATCCAACAACCAGTACAGCGTCCAAAGAGCCGATATCTATACCTAATTCCAGCGCATTTGTAGCAACTATTCCAAGTAATCGTCCTTCGAACATTTCTTTTTCGATTCGTCGACGCTCAGCTGCCACATATCCTCCGCGATAGCTCATCACTCGATTAATCATTTCTTCTCTTCTTATACTCGAAAATTCAGTGCGTATTGCTCGCATTAACAATTCACATTGCACACGCACTTTGCAAAACGCAATAGTTCGAACTCCATTTAACGTCAAAGTAGTAAGTATTTTTGCAGCATCTCCGAGTGCACTTCTACGACCAGTCGTGCGATCATTAGGATCTCTATACGGCGTGTTCCAACTTAGAAAATGTTTCATTCCCGATGGCGACCCATCGTTGTCGACCAGCGTGATTTTATCGTCCGGTAGACCGAAGACCTGCGCCATATGGCTAACCGGATTTGAAATTGTCGCCGAACAGGAAATAAACTGGACATTATCATTACCTAAAAACGAACATAGTCTTCGTAATCGGCGCATAATCATCGCCATATGAGCACCAAACACACCGCTATATACATGCAGTTCATCAATAACAACATATTTTAACCCGCTGAAGAACGATCGCCATCCAGGTTGATCTGCCACGCAGGGCAGAATCGATACGTGGAGCATATCTGGGTTCGTAAAGATCACGTTTGCTTGGTCACGAATCGAGTTCCGGCTATCTTTCGGGGTATCACCGTCGTAAGTCTCGACGACTATGCCCTCTAGATTTGGCATCAATCCGATAACTTCCGAAAGCGAGCGTTTTTGGTCCTGCGCAAGCGCCTTGGTAGGAAAGATATATATTGCGGTCGAAGCTCGATCGTTTTCAATGGCTCGAATAACAGGTACTTGGTATATCAACGATTTTCCAGACGAAGTAGATGTCGCAACAATCACGTTTTGACCCTGAGCCAGAGCATTCATCGCCTGTGCCTGATGAGAGTAAAATTCAGTCACGCTAAATGCGGTATACAGCGCATCTACCAATTCTTGAGACATCAAAAAATCAAGACCATCGTATTGAGCATGCAACTCTGGAAAAACTCTGCAACCTCGCTCAACTAACTGGTCTTCATACCAGTCGCTTGAGGTGATTTGATCTACCACATCTTGAATTGGCGGACGGGTTTGTGGAACCAGCGCAGGAAATGCAATAGTACGTAAATCCTTGGATTCGTCATCTATCATTTCCTCGGAATCATCCACTGGCACATATCTTTCTCGTTCTTCGCGAATGACTAACTCAGGATCGACCGACAATAACGTACATTTTGCAAAAAATCGGACCACAGCATGGTTAAACTTGACATTTCTTTTGGCGATTAACTTTGCCATGGCTTGTGTGGAATATTCCGGTAGCCGAATTAGATCTTTGCCTGTTAGCCGGGAGTTGTTCAGTTGTGTTTTCGCAATGTTTGCTTCCACAAACTCAAACACAAGTTTTTTCTTCCACAGCGGTGTCAATTGCTGATTGTCTTTAATTAGAAAGATATCATTTGTGTTGTCGCCAGTTAGTTTGTCCTCTGCAGGACTTGTTTCATATATTGCAAGTTCATGTTCATGTACATATTCAAAACGAATATTACTAGGTAACAGATATTTTACCGCTGCAATGTCCGCAACTTCAAGCGGCCGCTTCAGCTGAGATTCAACAGATATTTTAATCGATGACAATAAAGGAGCAACATTTTTCCGTGACGATAGAAAGGTAGAGACTGTATTTAACGCTCGATATGTCTGTTCAAGTTGACGAAAGTAGTCGGGCCATTCAGCACTTTCTTCTTCGGAGATTCGCCTTCGCTTTTGATTCGATTTCGATTTCGATTTCGAATTCGAGTCCGTATCCGTGTCTATGTCTGTGTTTGTGTTTCTGCTCGAACTACTTGCCATTCTCTTAAATTGATCAATCCTTAAGATAAAACCATTTTGTTCTCTTTAGCAAGATAGAACATAAATCTGTCCCTTGTTTTACACAAGTCTTGATTATTTGGATCATCCAGTTACCAATTTATTGCGGCGTTTACTACACGTCCACTCCCAACGGCCGAAGCGACTGGATCAAAACAGAATTAGTCAATATATTTATTTAGGCACTGCCTTCTAAATTTCACAAATACTACGATGAAAATAGTCATAGAAACGAACACATTTTGATGCGGGAAAGCTATTCAGACCAGGCCTTGAATTGATTGATAAGTCCATTCGTAGATCCATCATGGTTCGTCACAGGAGTTTTATCGTTAAGCTGAGCGCCGATCGACTTGGCAAGAACTTTACCCAATTCAACACCAAACTGATCATAAGAATTGATATTCCAGATTGCGCCTTCAGTGAAAGTAAAGTGCTCATAATAAACAATCAGCGCGCCGAGCGTAGCGGGGGTGATCTTCTGACAGAGAATGTTTGTAGTAGGACGATTCCCTGAGAATACCTTGTGAGGAACGAGCGACTCTGGGTTTCCTTCAGCCTTCACCTGTTCAGGAGTCTTACCGACCATCAAAGCTTCCGCTTGTGCGAAAAAATTCGAGGCAAGCATTCGCTGGTGAAGGTTGCCTTCTACCGGATTGTGCGACTGAGCGGCAAGAATGAAATCCGCAGGAATCAACTTAGTCCCCTGGTGAACAAGCTGGAAGAAGGAGTGCTGCGAGTTGGTCGCTGGTTCACCAAAGAGAATAGCCCCGGTAGAATAGTTGACCTTGCCATTTGCACGGTTTACAGATTTACCATTAGACTCCATCGACAGCTGCTGCAAGTACGCAGGAAAACGGTGCATATACTGATCAAAAGGAGCGACAAGATGAGTCTGCGCGCCAAAGAAATTGTTGTACCAGACAGAAAGTAAACCACCGAGAACAGGAATATTTGACTCAAGAGAGGTTGAGCTGAAATGTTTGTCCATAGCTTCAGCACCTTTCAAAAACTTTTCGAAATTGTCGTAGCCGATGTAAAGAATGACAGATAAGCCGATCGCAGACCAAACAGAATAACGGCCACCAACCCAATTTTCGAACTCAAACATATTCTTAGTATCGATACCAAACTTTGAGACTTCGGCCGCATTTGTCGACAAAGCAACAAAGTGCTTGGCAATGTGCGCAGGGTCTTTCGCAGCCTCCAAGAACCAGCTTTTGGCCGTGTTTGCATTGGTGCATGTTTCAGCGGTAGTAAAGGTCTTACTTGCTATCAAGAACAAAGTCGTCTCGGGATCAACCGATCGAAGAGTCTCTGCAATGTGAGTTCCGTCGATGTTCGACACGAAGTAAACACTGAGATCACGCTGCGCGTAATGCTTAAGAGCTTCGGTGACCATCACAGGACCAAGATCTGAGCCGCCGATTCCAATGTTGACAATCGACTTGATAGATTTTCCGGTGTATCCGGTCCAGGCGCCCGAGCGGACCGATTCGGAAAACTCTTTCATATGATCGAGAACTCGATTAACCTCAGGAGTGACATCAATTCCATCAACCTTCATGACTTTATTGGACTGGTTTCTAAGTGCAACGTGGTAAACGGCACGATCTTCCGTAAAATTGACCTTTTCACCAGCAAACAGAGCATCACGAAGAGTCTCGATCTTAGCTTCCTTGGCTAGATCAAGCAGCAACGACAAGATTTTCTCGTCAATAATATTCTTTGAGAAGTCGAACAAAATCTCAGACCCATCATAGTTCTTAAATGTATGCGAAAACTTGCTAAATCGCTCTGCATCCGATGCAAACAGCTCCTTAACCGATAAGTCCTTACCGGACTGCTCATACGCGGCCTCGAGCTTCTTCCACGTATCAAGGTCCGTTGCGTTCGCAAATGTGGAGAACGACATAATTTCTACACTAAATTTCGACAAATAGGACTAATCTAGTGTCAATTGAGTGTCTAATTATCAAGAATCAGAAAAATCTAGCCGATTAGAAGAAAAAAAAGTAAACGGAAATTGGATAGAAACCGGTTCAGCCAGAGTACATTATCAACCCACGAACACCCTCCCAACAGCATCACGGGCCGCCGCAGTCCGTTGCGGGAGGAAATAATCCGATACAGCCGCGGTTGTGGTTTAACAACGGCATCACTTTTATTTTACGCCCTAAATCAAAAATATTTGTCATGCATATGCGAGAGCTGGAAACGGTAGCCCATCCGATTAATGCCTTGTCAGTTGTTGTCATTAGATATCTAATCATGATTAAGTCATACAATATGATTATGTAATAAAATTAGTCCATCGACAGTAGATCGCCTCTTTGAGAGTATGCGTCTGACCCTAATGTCGCAGGCATGGTTGCATAGGCAGTGTAGTCAGTAATGTTGCTGCTACCATTACCGCTAAATTCATGCAAGCTTCCTTGACTATTATTACTTAGAAACGACATATCCGAGTCAGTTCGTCGTAATGCGGGGCTTTCTTCGAGTTGTCGAACCTTCGACCCTTTAAAGATCTGCGACACGGGCTTGAGATAGATGGAAGATAAAGTGCCGATATTTAGCGTCATTTCCTCTAATAACTTTTCATCTAGTTTTTCACTTTCAGATGATATTGTAGGTTTCTCTGACAATACTATTCGACGTGTTTCATCGCTGCTAGCTGGACCAGACGAAAGCAACCGCCAATACATATAGCCTCGGTCTCGCAAATCGGGATTATCGGTCTCCTCCGTAGCCCATTTCAAAACTTTTAGCACTAGCTCCTGGCCTTTTGTTGGCCTGAAGATGAATAGCTTTACTGTAGCGGTCAAGAGCGCTAGTTGGACTTCGACAGTCTCTTCAGTGAACGTATACAAAAACTCGTCAAGCAATTCATCAGAATTCTCGATTCGGTCCGCATATTGTCCTATTATCCAGATCATCGCTGTCTTTGCCTGAGGTTCGTCAAGACTATCCAAGTTGCGACAAAGTACAGAAATGATCGATTCATACTTATTTGGATATTTTCGAAATATGTTTTTCATAACCACCGCAACTTCTTGGACTATATAGCTCACTCGGGTAGAAACTAGGTCCAACAAAGTATCAATACACTCTCTTGCCGCAGACTCTATCTTTATCGCAAGTTTTCCTATTGCCCGGACAGCTTTCCGTACAAACTGGACGTCGATTTCAGACGCATATTCCCGTAATTCACGTAGAAGCATTGATATATTATCTTCAGAAGCAAGCAGGAAAATAACCTCTAGTTTTGCTACTTTGATGTATATCGGGTCGTTGTATTTACAAAAAAAGACTTTGATGTCATTCTGTAAAATAAAAGGATATTTCTGTAAAATCAGAAAACAATTTCGTAGCGCAACATACTGAATCTCATATGGTTTGGCTAGGAGAGTCACCAGTGGAGGACCAAATCTAACGACAAGGCCGCGGATCGCAGATTTGTCTGATACATAATTCGTCAAATACATGATCACGCGAATAGTGCCAAGAACCACAGATGAATTCGAATGTTGCAGACGAGGGGATAATCTCTCCGCCATTAGCAAGGCGTCGGACACATCTTGAGGAGTATAGGACAGTAGAGCTGATAAAATATAAGTCTGCGACCACTCATTACAGTCACCTAGAATTTGGACAAGTTTGCTCGCATCTTGATAACCGACAGTCAGCTTCATTTTGTCAGCTCGATCGGTGATATCGGTCAAGGCAGCTAACGCGGCGGAGACCACTGTCGGATTGCTATCAGCAAGAAGTTGGTTGGTAGCTTCTATCAATCCTTTCGATTCGACTAGCGAAGGGTCAACGCTCCATAATTTAGCAACCGCAAATGCAGCAGTCTTGCGGACATATGGATCAGGATCTTGCAGCATACGACTCAGTGGGCCAATCACTGCCTTGCTAAACTGTGGTAGAGGAATACAAGTGATTGTCCTTAGTGCGAGAGCTCGAACTAGAGGTGAGCGGTCGCTTAGGTCATGAAGCAAAATTTCAAGTCCACCGGTCGCATGGTCTGGCCGAACACGCGAATAATTTATAAGATATAGAAAACACATTTTCTTGATTTCGACTGAATCGGTCTTCATACATTCCAACACGTCAGGAAACAATTGCAGCATCTCATTGTTGTTCATGGTGATGTTTGCTAATATACGTTTCATTGCTGTCTTACGCTTAGTCAAAGTTTTATCTTTTCTGTCGCCTTTTAATTCAGCTCGCAGCTCCGCAGCTTTTCCCTGCTCATGTTAACTCTTGACCCAAATAGTCCGTCACGACCGACAACAAACCTTCGCAAAAAATTTTGAGTCACTCATATTAAAAGCGTGTATATGCAAAGTAGTGCTTCAAAAATTGATAATGTCTAACTAGACGGAGGTAATTAATGTTCAAAGGTATTGTTTCGGGATTGCAGAACTTGTACCAAACTTCTAGGATATTACTTTCCGATTTCAAAAGCAATCAAAGAAAGCCAATTCCACGGCAAATACAGTTTTACCAGACAATAGACCAGATAGGAAATCACTAAATATAACACTGCCCTGAAAATCGATATTTGATTCTATATTTACATAAATTATGTACAATTCGCGTATTCCACCTGGATTCACCAAAGGTGTCTAAAACCTACTAGGATTAACTAAGCGAGAATCACGTGTAGAATATTTTCAAGCCGGCGAGAAGTAGAACGAATTGATGCCTCTTGTAAAGTGTTATAAAATTTAGTAGTGTATTAGTATAGTAATATTGTATAGATCCAAAACAAGTATAGGCCATAAAGTAAATATTAAAGTATCGTATAAAGTTTCACCAAGCAGCTTCTATCACCGTCCAGCTGCAATCTTGTTAGCAGTCGAGGCTCCTACTCCAACCTGGACCATTCTTAAGCGGACCAGTTCGAGAACTTGATCTTCCGTCATTTTAGTCATTCGAGAATTTATATCAGACTGGTTGAAAGGAAATGCACACTAAAGGCGCACCACTGACGTTAGACTGAGCTGTGTCAAGATTTGATCCGGTTGTCACGTACCTCGTTTTCCAAGCAAATCACGATCGCCGAGTCCGTTGATATCATGCAATTTTGCAAGCTTTTGCTGCCACAACTTGGGCAATAATCTTCCATCGAGTTTCGCGCACTTCTTTTACAATTCCTAACCTTGTAAAGCACTAATACGATCAATAAAATCTGCTCCACAGAAACACACCGGTACGAGTGCCTTGATTCCGTTGGGAGAAAGAAAGTCCTTGTCATCATTGCTAGATTTGTGTTGCGACAGTCAATTCGGGCTGTGAGACACATGGTCATGAATTGCTCACATTAGAGACGGAAAGCAGACACAAAACCGGGGAACGCATACAAATTACAGAATTAGACGGCTATACTGTTCAACAAACTACTGAACCAATTAGCATTTGACCAATCATGGTTGGAGTGCCCGGTGGAAGTCGCGGATGCTCAAACTGCAAACGTCGTAAGATCAAGGTAATTTGTTCTGCGCGAAACGAAGAATGCTGGCGATTCAATTTGACTAACTGAACTATAAAGTGCGATGAGACATTTCCTAAATGTCGGAGATGTATAAAAGCGAATTTGGAATGTTCCGGGCCGTCCGAAAGTCGAGCCAAACCCTCAAGATCCAGACCTAGTGTACTCAAATCACGTCCAACGAATAATTCGCCGATGCGCCAAGTAGACAATCAGCTAGATATCCAACGGTCCCTTATATATGGCTTAAAATGGAAAAAGGAACAATCATACGCATCTATATTGCATGAATCAGCTATTAGGCGTGAAATGTCGTATCTTTTGCTTGCAGAGAGCAATGGAACAATCCCGAAAGAGCTGACGTTGTTCCCAGAGTACAGTCTTTATTCTTTTTGTCTGGACAACATGATCAATAGGTTAGCTTTTATGGATGATGCTTTATGTATAAACGCATGGTATAAGCTTATTCCGCAACTCGTTTTATCTACTACAATGAACGCATCGACTTTTGCAGCTAGATCCATGGTACTATCTGTGTGCAGCACTCTGTTTGACGACAACAATCTTTCAATTCTAAGTCAGAGTTGGCATTTACATGCTATTCGCTTTCAACAGAAGTTACTCAATGAAATTTTATCTGCCAGTTCAGGATCGCAAAATAATAAGGAAGTGTACTATGCTAGCTCAATTGATACGAACTCATCGTCTTCAACTTCCTCTTCTCCCAATTCAGACGTCAACTCGCCGTTAACTTCAATTTCGAGTAATTTAATAAGCATGATTGGAAATGTGCCGTCACCTTTAGACGATTGCACACTAGCGGGCTTGTTGCTTTGCATTTATGAGTTATACTCCAGCACCAGCGAGGCTAACTGGGCAAGGATGATGGCTGGGACACTTGAATTAGTCCGAATGAATGGACCTGAAAAATACACTTATGGAGACAACAAGACTCTTTTTGAGACTTTTCGACCCATGCTGATGCAATACAGTATTATTTTCAGAGTAGATACATTTCTGTCTGAGCCCGGGTGGTCTACTATTCCGTGGCAACAGGATGTAATCAAAGATGAGTTACAGACATTGACAGATATTGGGTTCAGGCTTGCACCAATTGCAAGATGCTTTGAAAAGCATTTGAAATCAGCTGCAGTGACATTAAAGCTATTACCAGGAGGTAGTTTTTTTAATGTGAAGATGAATCCGCCGACGGTTCGAGCACAGTTCATTAATGACGCATCATTAGCGGAGCTGAGAGGATCCTATCAAAGTTTAGTTTCAATTGAAAGTGAGTTCAACAAATGGTTTGAAAGTTTTTCGAGGAGTCATCGAGAGGCAGTGATTTCGATGTTTCATATCAAGGCAGAAGATAATGTAGAGATGGATCAGGATTCGTGTTGTCCACTGTTTACGCATCGCATATGCCCATTAATGCAATCTAAGGAAGAGTGGATCGCGACGCATTTCTTTAAACCCGATTATCTATTCAGTTCAACTATGCATGCAAAAAAGGTATTGCTCTATTATAGTTTGCGTATCTATTCAAAACTTCTACTTGAGCTTTCGCTTTGTATATTGGACACCAATCTGGAGGAGTTACAGACTAATAATGGAGAGCTGGATCTCCAAAATCCCGGGCGATTGGATGAATTGGAACAGGTTCGGGCGGATGTTCAGAAATATGCGACTATAATATGTCGGTCTGTTGATTATGTTTTGAAAAAGGGCGTATTAGGGATAACTGCAAATCTGTTGTTCCCGCTTTGTCTAGTATATGTTGTTCGCGAAAACAGATTGGACCGGGGATGGATATATAATAAGCTGGATAAGTTGACAAAATTGGGGCTAAAGATTTCTATGATTGCAGTAGGGGCGGACATTGACGGCAAGAAGCGACGGCAATGGTTAGATTATCAGAGCTTAGATATCTGTCCTGGCTGTGGGGAGCAGATTCGAAACAGGACGAATTAGGATTTGAATTTCTAGGAGTTTTAATGTATTTGTTTTGGAATTTATGAAATTGATATTATTGATCTATTATTGGCAGTACGATGGGTAGATGAAGTATCAAACAACCGTCCAAATGGGAGTGGGTATCTCGCTGAAATCGTGCGATCCATCAACGTTCAAGACCACGCAGGGAAGCTGGCGGTTGTCGATAATTTTCGTGTAGCAGGAGACTTTGTAATATTCTGCGATTTGATACACAATCCACCTTGAAAACCGTTCTGCTTTATCTGAATCTGGGGCGATTTCAATGATTTTTTCCAGCAAGTACTGAGCAGATGGAGGGGTTGGACGAGTCAAGTTAGAAGGAGAGGGAGAACGAGAAGAAAGACCTTGTCGTGCTAATGCAGCCGACAATATCGCATCATGATCCACATGAGATTCTAATTGGCGAGCAGAAGGAGATGACTCGGAAATAGAAATTATAAACTCGCGGACATCCTGCTCAATACTTTTCAGATATGGCTGTGTCAAATGACCTCTTTTCACGCGATCTTTCAGCGTTCGCGAGATATGCGGACGATCTATATTTTGTTTTCGCTGCTGGCGACGGGATTCAAGAGTCTGGTCGATTGAGGCAAGAAAGGAATCCGTAATGGCGGTGTGAGATAAATACGATTGAAGGTCTACATCGTCGATTCGTCGGATGGAATATGTCGGAGTCGGTAGCAGATCTTGCGCCGATGGGGGAACAGCATGAGGGTTATTCAACATCCGAGCTATGCATTTAGATTTGCATTAGTGAAAACAACACCGAGGACAAAAGTAAGATACATATAAATACCATTTTCCAGTCGCCTCCGGTGTCGAAGTCCTTGAACTGGTCGTCGCCCCGCAGATCCCAGTAAAGCAGCAGCTTGTCGAGCAGCGAAGTTCGCTACACTCCCTTGCGGTGTAGAGGCAACCGTGCTTGCTGTTCGCGGCACCCGGCTGATTTGTCGCCCGCGTCCGCGTCCGTCCGAATCTGAGTCCGAGGTCACATCGGATACACTCACTGATACTGTATCGGAGTCATCCGTCTCACGCCCAAGAACAAGCGGTGATGATATGAAGCGGCGGCTATGACTGCTACTCGGAACCGGAGACCTGTAGAATATGTCTTCGTTGGAATATCGCGAAGAGATTCGTGGTAAGGTCGGAGTTGTTGACTGAACGACTGCGGACGACGCCATCGGCCGTGTGTCAGAGGGCGACGAGTCATTTATAGCTCGTAGCAGCGTCTGAAGATTCTCTTCCGTCAACGGAAACGGCACAGAATCATCATTAAGGAGTGACATTTTGATCTTATTGCTCTATAACTTGTTGTATTGAATAGTCACATCGTTATACTGTCATGTAATGCAAAATGGGAAGCTAATTTACGTGCGGCTACAATTGAATGTCTATCAAATTACTCTGCTAAAGTTGCTGCAGACGCCGTTCGCGCGTTCAACATCTGTGCAAGAATCTGGTTGGTCTTGAAAGAAAGTCCCTTAGTTCGCTCGATGACCTGTTGGTACACACTCTGTGTTGGATGATTCATAATCACTGTACCCTCCGAGAAATCTATCTTCGCGTCCACACGCGTGTCGCGGATTAAGTTGACAATCCACTTCTCGCCTTCTTCAGTGCTTAAATTCAGACGCGTCGATAAATCCTTGATATCTATACGCTGATGGATCTGGCAGTATAATTCAGAAACTAAATGACGAGCAGATTCGAGAAAAGTATCTGCGGATGGAACTAAAAATGGATCCGCCCGAACTGCATCCGCAGATTCGGCAAGCTTGGCTTGCGCCTCCTCGAAATCAAAGTCAACATACAGAGCAAACACAAACTCAGTCATAGGATCACTATATTCATATCGTTCTTGCTTGATCACGCGGATCAGCTCCCTGATCTGCTTCTGATATGTTGCGTACGAGGCTGCTCGACCTGCGGCAGACGTTTTGCGGGCGGCGCGTGACGCTAATACGGCAACTGTGACATAACGTAGGATCCATGGACATGTAGTCTGGATAACGTTGATATACGCCGGAGAGAGGAATAGATCTGTCAGTTTTTCTCTTCCCGCGTCAGAATTAAAGAAGAAGAACAGTGCCCAATGAATAATCCATGCACGATGGTTAAGCTGGATGAGGGGATCTGCAAAAGTTCGTCCATCAACTTGTTCACGCAGTTTTCCAAGTTCCTCAACTGCGTTATCCC
Source organism: [Lipomyces] oligophaga (assembly GCF_038497815.1). Classification (NCBI taxonomy): domain Eukaryota; kingdom Fungi; phylum Ascomycota; class Lipomycetes; order Lipomycetales; family Lipomycetaceae; genus Lipomyces; species [Lipomyces] oligophaga. Next base: position 1,031,765 of record NW_027117787.1, on the reverse strand, counting down.
ATTTCAAAGTCATGATTTCACATGCTAACTTTCCCCACGTAGCTGACAACACAAGATCATTATCGACAGACTATGTATCATTAGCTTTCAAATCTCTACATTTTCAACTTCCAAAACGAGGTGGTACTGACCAAAGTTCTGAAATGGAACAGCAGCTCTGCAGCTTCCGTAAATTCGCCGCAATTGTACTGGAACTGACCGTAGTCATAGAGCACTTGCACCATTTCCGGAGTGACCTAATCTGTTAGTCACCAGTTATACAACTAAAATACTAATACTAGCGAAAGAGGAGAGCATACTTCATGATTTTCTTTCACAAATGCAAGATTAAGAGCCCGGTCATTTCTCATAGCAGCGACAACCTCTGGAATCCTCATGATCTCGCGAATCTTCTCAGACTCTGTTTTGAAGGCTTCAAGCTTCTGCAGTACAACTTCTCGTCGTTCAACTAGCTCTCGCGGAATCACGACACCTTCACCATTGATCTTCTTATACAAGTCAACCACGTAGTCAACCATGTTTGTGTCCTTCACAAGATCATATTTCGCCTTGATCAAAACATCTTCGCCGTAGAGTTTCTGCTCGGAGATGTGTTCCAGCAACGCAAAAATCAGTAGCCGATCCAAATATGGCAAAATTTTCGGAAGCAAGTCATAGTTGCCAGACATTTTGTTGTATTTTTCTTCTTTATTGTCAAACTGAATGTTTCTCTTAGTACTTCGAGAGCTTAATTGTGATCTAAGGAGAGAGCAAAAAAATTTCACTGATAATAAAGGGCTTGGTGTTATCTGCGCTCTTAGTATCGGCCATATTCCATATTACCTATACTACAAAATACCGTCTAGTACATACGGTATATTGAATAATAACAGTATTTAATATAGTATATAGTAGCAGCATGCGACAACAATTTACAACTATGACAGCTCGTCTGGGCCGTATGCCGTCAAAAGCTCAACCAATCATAGAACATTCATGGAAATTCCGGCCGGAAATCTCTCACGGATTTTATTTTGTCAAACGATCTGCTACAGGCAACCTTCCGGTTTACTTCGAGTCTGGTAGACATCCAAATTCACTTCCAATTGTGACAATTCGAAATGTATCTGGGAACGCGCAGGTATGAGCTTCTATGTCGAGTCGCTACATTTCATGACTAATCAATTAGGGATTGTTGTATGATATATGTAAAGCGATCCCACAGATTAAACCTGATCGGGCGAAAGTGAATTCAAATACAAATACAATTGTTATTAAGGGAGATGTCTATGAGCAGGTATTACATGTTCTTCAAACAGCATTTTAAGAACTATCGAACACACAGCATGAATCAACAAAGTCGGCTTCAATTAACATCAACATGTAAATACGGAATGAATACAAATTAGAAAATATCAATAATTAAACCAAAAAAGCTAAATATTCCCCTGAGATACAGCATACTTGGTCTGCAAATCGATATCGGTAGCTTCCCAAGGATAGGCAATCCAAATGTCGCTCACAGTCTCGGCAGCCAGATATCGACCGTTCATGATATCTTCTGGCAATTTGGCGCGTTTAGGCTTATCCTTATTATGTAGAACAAAAATAAAGAAACGTGTGACTTCGTTTGAACGGCCAAGTTTCTCAGCCTGAACCTTTATATCCTTTGATAACTCAGACACTGCGTAATGTAACGTCGTTCGCGTATCATCAACTTCGTCCACTATCAAAATATTTTTGCCAATCAGATTCAAAGCATGCGTCTCTAATGTATTAAAATCCAGCCACTGCGTCCGAATAACTTCCATCCCTGCCTCTTCAGCGTCTGGAAGTCCACCTTCGTCGTTTGCATTTTCTTCATTGCTTGTCGACACACTCTCTTCGTACAATGACAAACCGATGGCCTGAATTGGAATATTCTTTGCTCCAGGCTCCTTCAAAAACGTCCTGAGAATTCGAGCAGGAATAAATCCGCCACCGCCAATGGCAACCATTAAATCCGGCTTGAACTTCTTGATTTCCCCTGCAGAACGCTGACAGAGCTTGTGTACGTAATTATACGAAATATAGACCTTGTCGTCACTCATTTTAAAATATTTGAAATATCGCAATCTAATTACTCAGATTTGCAATGAAAGCTGCCTCTAGTTTACTATGAAGATATACAAGCAATAATATTAGTGCTGATAGGAAAAAAATCGTTTGATAAAGTATACTCTCCCAGTATGAGCCGCAATTTTTTCGTCAACTTGGGCACACCCACGTTCTTTCATTTCCAGTATTTTGTGACTATTTCCATTCTAAATTCTCCCTGCTCATTTTTACTACCAACCTAAAACAAACTAGAAAGACACCATGTATACGCCCACGCCTCCCGAAATTTGTGTTCGCCCTGCCTCTAAATTATTCCCCATATCTCCAATACTGAGATATGGCATACCAACAAATATATACCCTTGCGCATCTGCTTCTTCAGTCGGCACTCCCATTGCGATAGCAAGAACAGTTTTTCCAAACCATGACTCTACCTGAGAATTAGATTTGGTCCCAGTAATGATAGGCGGTTTTACCCTTATAATAGGTGTCATCTGATTTGATGAAACTCTTGTCACATCAATTGGTCCTCCTCCCTGCCAGTCAACTGCAGCCATTATAATATCATCCACATGCAGTTTCCATACTGCTCCTTTACCTTCTTGAGCAAATGGAGACGATATAAACACTATATTGCTCAGATGTGCATCTCTCACAGCTTCTCCAGATACCTCAATTATCTTGCTTCCTGTATAACCAAACTTATTGTAGCCGCCATCTTCAGAATCGTGCGCTACTATATATGCTGCCAATTTGGGAGCCGTCGCTGCATTATCACTCTCCCATATAACATATAAGTATAGTACTCCAGTCTGCGCAAATTCATTTGGTGCATGCTTTCCACGTCGTGGACTTTTAGATTTATCGAATAATGACTCGTTGGGCGATCCGACAAGTAACCAGTCGCCGATTCCGTCTATATGACCAGTAAGTAGAAGATGAGCTCCGAAACCAGCCGAGGCCGTTGATGTTCCAAGCTGCGCTGTTAACGCATACAGTGGAACTCCTGTTGTAGAATTAAAAGCAAACACTCCATTGGAGCCTTCTGATCCAATAAACGTTACTCCGCGTGATTGTGTCGTCTGCTTAGTGAACGCTATAGATGATCCAAACAATTCATAATCCGTCATATCATTTCGTTGTACACCAGCTTCCCTTTGCAGAAATTCCTCTTCTGGCTTTATGAGTCTTGAAAGTCGAATCACATCCATTGCTACCGTTGAGACTCCTTGTCCTAAGACGCTCTGCATTTCACGACCTGAAAGTACTATGATTTCTCCTTGCGCTAGCCGACTTTGTGAGAGATCAGACTGAGGAGCACAAACAATCAAATCCAAGCTGCCGTCGAAATCCAAATCTCGTACAAATAATTGTGTTCCAAATGACTTACGCCCGCGCGTACCGTAGCCACCAGACAGTCCTTCTTCCGGCGGTAGGATAGTTAGTAACCGCACACTTCCTGCAAAAATGTCAATTGTGGATACTCCAGGCGAAGAAACTGCAAGTAAAGATGTATTGAATAAGTTTAACGCAGTCATTGAAGCCCCGAATTGTCGAGGTAATGTGAAACTAGATAGTGCCGCACTTTTTGTGGTATGGTTATCAGCAGGCGGTACTCTTATTCTATGCTTTGAGATATCCAAAATTCCAGTCAGCGGTGAAAACATAGACTCAATGTCTGATATTGGAATCACATATATGGCGCCAACGTTTGAGTTCGTCTCTTCTTCGAATTCAAACGGTGCCGATATGGCAATGCAAGGACCAATCGATTCACCTCTAAATTCACCGACTGCGAATGCTGAACCAAAAAGAGAATTAATCATCCCAGTGCTGAGAGTTACAGCAGACTTAATCTGTGAAGAGAAGACAGTTTGTAGTTCTCGAACAGAGAGAGGGGAGTCTTCGGCTTCATCTTCATCCGCTATCAGCTTCGGAAAGTCAATATACGTGTAGTTTCCACTTTGAGTTGTTGTTATATTTGTGAGAAACATTTCTACAGTAGAGCCCAAATCAGCAATTAAGGTCGAATGAACGTCAAGTGTTTCTCGGTCATCACTTGATCCCGCCCGTCCAGCAAAGATGGGACACAATGCCCATGCATCATGCTCAGCCGATGGTGGACCATTTGTAAGCCAGGATTGAAATATTGGCAGGCATTTTGTGATAGAAGATGTAATCTCCTGTAAACCACCTAGAAAATAACTTTCTAGCCCATCCAAAAGAATCCTACTCTTTTGCGCGTAGCGAGAATACATGGCTGGCGCTATTCCAACTTCCGCAGAAATCGCAGCAACTCCTCGAGCCATGCAATATTCTAGTGCGGGACGAGAAACGTTAGATCCAAGAGAAGCGTAGATTTGAATCAAATCTGCACTTGGAATCGACCATCTCTGAAGCAGCCAACGGAGATCATTGGTGGAACGCTTTAACCGTGTCATGAAAATCATATCAGCACCAGTGTCGAGAACAGAGTGCGCCGAACTATAATCTCCGTCAAATTCACGAGCAGTCATCGTGGCTAGAAGGCCCTGATCGACTCCGAGAGAATGCCAAGAAACATCTGCAATTTGGTGCGTTAACGCCCCAAGGAGAAATGCCCTCAGACCTGAGCCTTCAGAGAGTCTATCAGTGACCACATACGTTGTATGGTAATATTCCGCAGCAGCTCTTAGAAATGGCGGCCAATGAGCTTCTTCGGCTTCCTCGGATAAACCCATGCAGTCGTAAAATGCATCAGGGAAAAAAGCGCCAGGCAGTGCAAATGTGGACAACGAAATCGATGGCTGATCAAAATGACTTCGCACTCTCGACATGATTTGCATATGAACCCTATACAGTCAGTTTTAGCTCCAATAATTATGAAAACAGATATATAAGATATACATACCCAACACCGCTGGCAGCTACCGTTGCAGCCAGATCAAGGACCAGCAAAGCGGTGCAAAGGCGTACGAAGAACATTTTTGATCTGATCTGATCTGATAAAGCGGGCTTGGTTCCCAAATATTATGAATAAGATCTTGTCAAATAGTAAAAGCAAACCGCTCCAAACAAGTTAATAAAAATGGCCCATCTATCTATTCAATCCGGTTTTCAAATAAACACATGTCGACGGAAAGCAAGAGCAAATTTCCGTGTTCGTATATTCTGTGCAAGATCTCCGGATCTGTGCAGTTTCGCCCAGCGCATGACTCAGACTCACGTGTAGTCATGTGATCACATGAACCAGTCACGTCTGGTGGACCGGGGTTCTCAAGAAATGAAGGATTGCAGGTCTGGCCCTGTGAGGAAGTAGTAAAATTGAGGGAAGTGTTGTAGGAATAATATTAGTGCAGCTCTAGTTTAGGCGACAGCTGCTGCGCACTGCGTCAATCATTACGAAGCTGTTGTTGCAGTCGGAACTAGTAAGAAGCCTGTTCGCTATATAGTTCGAATCATATGTAATCTGGGGAGTTCGGGCCCGGGAGTCGGGGATCCCGGGGAACAGATACATGGCAAAAGCAATGTTGCCGTTGATAGTTGCCGATGTAAAAGCGGAACTGCAGACTTGCAGAACCAAGTTACGAGATGAGACCGCAGATGTCAAACATGGAGCTGTGCGCAGACGACAGACACAAACAAGTTCGGCTTGGAAACGGTTTGGAAATATATCAGAGACGACAGATCTCAATATAGACGGGTGAGCATGATTGTGGAAAGGTAGGAACCAGCTGCGTAGACTCAGAGAGTGTTTATAGCGTGACGGAAGCAAGCAAGAGCCCAGAGAAGTGAGCCCGAAAAGGGTAAGGATATACCTACAAGTCAACCCTTGAAAAAAGCAGAGTTCGGGCGTTGCCAAACTGCTATTTTGGACTCTTAACTTTTAGGACTCTGGATGGAGAAGCGGGCTGAGGTTTTAAATGCTCTCGAATCGAAGCCAGCAGAGGAATCTCTGCCGTAATTTTAGAGTACGTTTGGGTATCACTTATCTGCTTAGCCGTAGAGGAAGGCCCAGACTATAACAGACTAGGCCCAGAGCTTTGGAGCATACCATGGAACCGGGTGCAAGGTCGGAGCAGTATTGCATATTCACTAAGATCAAGAACAAGAAGACGAACGCCAACCATTCCTACCGAAAAAAAAACTGTACAGCTTGATAACACATGAGATCGTTGTTTCTGAGCCCAGAAACAGCAGAGTACAGGCCCATATCGTTCAGAAATGGCGGGCAACAATCCTCGTTTATTGACTCGGCTCAGTCAGTATCAACGGATCGCGTCATCCGTCAGAGCCGAACCAAGAGCCACTAGAAGACGATCATGGGCGCCACTCAGAACGCAAGCAAGTTCTTTTCGCTCGATTATTGGGTTTTGACATCGAAAAATACTGTAAGACATGCGGCCAAAAAAAAAGGTTTAAGCGCTCGGTATAGCTTCGTATTCTTCGCACACGCAATCGTTGGCCGAAATTGTGTTGTAGAGCACAGCAGAGCGTGATATCCGTTGCCCTATCAGGACAACCTTAGCTGTCCACTCAACAAAGTAGACCAGTCTTCCAACGGCACGATAGCTGCCACGATAGCTGAAGTTCCTGCAGTTTATTTCTACATTTTATGTTCTTTTGCTTTGGACAGCCTTCTCAGGACTGAAAGTAATGTATCGTAGACCCTAGAGATAGAAAAATCGCGGCGGAGTCGAGCTCTGGTCCCCAATATACCTTGTTTAGCGGATAACGTTCCGCAGATCAATTATTTTGGTGGTGTTCGTGCGATAGCTCGGTCCCAAGTCCCCACGCCCAACCCTCCTCTCTGTCTCCTCCTCCGCCTGGTGAGTATCGTCCAGTTCTGCCGATTGTGGTTGCGAACCACCCCTTTGCTATTCCTTACGACTCGAAAGATTTTGCCAAATCGTGGCCAGCTGGCTGGAAAAGTCTGGCCGCTTGTTTGTTATTGCTGTTTCTGTCTTTTTTTGTTTACTTATTCCCTCGCTTTACTTTGCAAGTTGTTATCATTGTCCTTGTTCTTGCTCGCTCTGGTACAGATTTTGTGTCCATATTTCGATTCGCTCCGGTCTTCCTTTGGTTTTCTCATGATAGTTACCAAACTTCCCTCTCCATGACATGCGGAACTCCCCTTCCTCTAACATGCCTGCGGATTTTTTCCCTCAACTTTCCTCTCAGCCAACTTCCACAGCTCCTTCAATTGTGTCGTCCTTGACCGACGATAGTGACCTTTTCATCGATGACCAGTCACTCTCGGATCCAACGTCGGCTTCTACTTCTGCCTCGACTTCCAAAAAGCCTTCATCTGGAGATTCAGATGACACGTCTCCTCCGCGAGTGAACTTCAACGATGCGTTGGCTTCTGCGGATACTCCTCCAGATGAGGACCCTATCGAAGATCTTTTCCCCGCCACATTTGCCATTCGTGCACCAGAATTCAACGATCAATCGTATGTTCCCGGAATATCTAAATCTGCGGCAGCTTTTTCTGCATTTTCTACGGACCCTTCTTTATCTGGCGACGGATATCCTCTTGATGAATACTCTTATCGTTCGTCTGGCGCGTATAATCATTCTCCCGATTCTCTTGGTGGACCTCCACCACACGCTCATCCTTCAACTCACCATCACAGTTTTTTTCATCGCCATCCTTTTTCCTACGATCCATCATTAGCTCGGTCACGGTCGAATCCTTCGTCGTTCGGTACTTTTGTGATCGATGACACTGCACCGGGTGTGGGCGACAACTATGCGATCGAAGATACTCAGGTCTACCCTGACTATGCAGGGCCCAAACATCACTATACAGAACTGAAACGTGCACTACGAACACGTCACATCCAAATGATTGCTGTGGGCGGAGTTCTAGGAAACGGCTTATTTGTGGGTTCTGGAAAGATTCTCGGGAACTCTGGTCCTCTAGGCACAATTCTTGGGTTTTTATTCACGGGGTGTATCGTTTTTTCTGTTATGGTATCGTTTGGAGAGATGGTAGCTTTAATTCCTATCGCAGGAGGAATCTCTGCGTTCGGATCACGATTTGTGGACGACAGTCTTGGGTTCGCGCTGGGTGTATGTTATTGGTTCTCGCTGGCAATCGCTATTCCAACTCAGATATCTTCAGCTGCAGTTCTGCTGACGTATTTTAAACCGTTCGATCCCTGGCAGATCTATCCTGCTGAAATGGTGGTTCCATTTTTATTGGTGATTATTCTAATTAATTCTCTGGAAGTTAAGATTTACGGCGAAGTCGAGTATATATTTGGGAGTATCAAGCTATGGTTTCTGCTAGGGCTAATCATATTCATGTTCGTCATCAATCGGAATCACATTCCACCGGACGATGGGAAAACGTCTAGCTTTCCGGTCAATTTTTTATTTTGGGACGCCTCAAAAAGTTCTGAATATGGGCCCTTTCGACCATTTTTCGAAGTGACGGAGACCAAGCATATCGAAGGATCTCTAGGACGGTTTCTGATGATCTGGACGGCAGTGGTGCAATCGGTGTACTCGTTTTCGGGAACGGAGCTTGTTGCATTGACAGCCGGAGAAGCTAAAACACCTCGCAAATCACTTCCGCGGGCAACAACGCAAATTTTTTTTCGCGTTTTCACTCTATATATGCTTGCTGTTTTCGCCATCGGACTCAACGTAGCCGGAGGTAATTCTGCCTTACCCGGATTCTTTACTCCGTGGTCAAAATATTCAGAGATGAAAGTATCATGGGTTTATGGATTATCACCGTCGGGCCAATGCGATTCTGGAACAATATCAATGAAAGGATACTCTAACAGCAACAATGCACCCTGGGTTATTGCTTTTCAGAACGCAGGTTTATGTCTCGGCTCTTCAGTTGTGTCTGGAATTTTCGTATTTTGTGCATGGAGTTCAGGCAATTCGTACCTCTATGCATCGAGTCGAACATTATATGCCATGGCGATTCAAGGCAAGGCGCCACAAATTTTCGGACGCTGTACAAAAAACGGAGTCCCTTTTGTGAGTGTGTTGTTTACGTTTATGATAGCGATGACCGTTTTCCTTGTTTCGTTCCCGAATTCGACGACAATCACAGTATACTATTGGATCCGCAAGTTGACGTCTGTCCCCGGTACGCTTGTGTGGGCGGGAATATGTCTCAGTTATATTCGATTTTATTACGGACTGAAGCTGCGACGAGACATTGTCCAGCGCGACGCAAAGTCATATCCATATCGATCTCCATTCCAGCCATATACGGCTTACTTCGGACTATGCGGATGCTTTTTACTTGTTATATTTAATGACATGACAATTTTTATCGAATTCGAGTGGCAATATTTCTTTGCTTCGTACGTGTCTCTAATGCTCTTTGTACTTTGTTTTGTGTCCTACAAATTGTGGCGTCGGACGCGGCTAGTCCCATTAGCAAGAATGGACTTGGATTTGGGAAGACGTGAAATGGATCAATATGAAGCCGAAACAGCGGTCGAGAAACGAACAATGGAGAAAGGACTATGGTCGACCGGCAAACGATGGGTTCATTGGATAAAAATAATGCTTATTTAGCTGTGTTTTCAATAGGTTTTTTAATTTTTTAATTTATGCTTTATTTGCTTTATTTGCTCTGTTTCGTGTATCGCTTCATTTTGTTTTATTGCTATTATAGTATTTTAGGGATTGGATTTGAATTGATTTTGTACACCATTACTGGTCTGGTTGCTGCCACCGTACGCGTCTCGTATGTCAAATAAGGTTCAACTTTAATTAGATGATAGTAGCAATTAAGGTTTAAAGTTCGCTTGTCAAAGGGTCTAGCTATTTTTATCGTACGTTATCTACCCACACCCAAAGCTGCACTACTCCTACGACTACTATAACAGTAAGTAGGAAAGAAATATGAACGCGTTCAGTACAATAAATAATCACAAGTTGATAGACCTATTCATAAACCCATATCGCCATTTAATAAAACCAGAAAACCCATGTAAAATCCCGATGATTTGTGTAAATCCCGATGATTTGTGTAAATCCCAAATATGTACAATATCACAATAATATATCAAATTTCCACTTCAGACAGAGGAAAACCAAAAAGCAGAAAAGCAAACCCGATAAGCAAAAAAAATCCGCTTCTAGAGTGGATGGGATGAGATAAATTCTTTTTGACCAAACTCCATCCCTAATTTAAAAGTCAATCTCTATTACGTAGCCGCGAGAGATTCGGTTTGGGCATTAGAGGAGGAGGCATGTCGTCATTGTCGGCAGGATTGCTGCTATCCGGTAATACAAACGTGACGCTCGATGCGGTTTTCGCACGAGGACGGGTTTTGGTGGCAGGCTTCAAGGGCAAGCGGCGAGGAGAGGGAGGAGAAGCAGATCCGCCTGATACATGACGAGCCGGGGAAGAAACTCCAGGTTTCGGACCTAAAACGGGTGGTAGTGCAGGAGGAAGAGAAGACGAAGGTCCCGAGATAGTGTGCGCACGTTCACGTCGAGTCAGAAAAGGATTTTCAGAATCACTGTCAGTTGCGGGCGATTCAAGACTAGGTCTGAAAGTCGATTCCGAGATTTTGAGCTTGTTCGTACGCGTCGACAGAGGTTCATCCGTAGTATGATGACTATCTGCAAATGGGTTCTCGAAGCTCTCGAAACTAGATTTCTCGATATTGTTGATAGGTCTATCTTCTCGACGCGTATTACGTGTAATGAGGGTACTTGTGGAAGCCGCCGCTGCAGCCGAAGACGACGACGCGCCTATTTTACTAGGACTTTTTCCATTACGATGTAGATCGCGTTGAGGAGAACGTGCGTAGGATGAATGATGATTATAATTATCATCACCATCGCTGAAGTCCGAGTCTGGATCGCTCGAATAGTCCTCATTGCTTGGGCGGATCCCCCCTGGTCCCCTTGCCAGACTCCCGCTAGTAATTCGGTGTCTTTCAGAGCCAACTCGAGAATACGAACTAGCGCGACCGCGCGATCGAGAAGGCGATGTCAGCGGATTAGAGAGCAAGAACGGCTTATGCTCGTCTGACTTCGGCTTTTGCGGAGACTTTGCTTTCTGGGGAGACTTGGAAGTAGACTGATAAGACGAGGAACCCGATGATGACGAGGTCCTGGAAGAATATGAAGCGGATGAGCCAAACGAAGGGCGAAGAGAAGCGAGGACTTTTGCCATTTTAGCACGTTGCTGCAGTGCAGTTTTTTATTCTGCAGAAAGAGCGTCAAAAAACCGTCTTCTTAAAGCTTGAAATTGCAAGAAAAAATGATTTGAAGTGAAATTTGATTTACAAAGAGAATCTCGGTCCCTCATATTCCTCCCTCCGAGAGGATCAGTCGGCGTGGGAGCTGGGAATTATTTCGTTCGGCAACCGAGCTTCCCAGCCCGCCCTGGCTTGAATAGGCGTCAGGTAAATAAACACTATAAATACACAACAAATATATTAATTATAGTGCGGTTACAAACATAATTGTTGCAGTCTTTCAATTGCGAGCATATTAATCATATTTCTCAGAATTATAGCTACTTCGAGGTAGCAGATTATGTAATTAGCGCCCGGTTGCGGTCTTATCTAGTATGTAAGAATCTCGTTGGCTGTTCGGTTACTGTTGGATGCCGCCCGAACCTTATCAATTTTTGTCATCATCTCATATCCTTGTATTCTTGGATTCCCTACGATTGGAGATGATATTATTCTGTTATAAATTCAATGTTTCCTTTCTAGATCTTCTGTATAGATATTGTGGGTCGTATTAGTTCATCTAACATAAACATATTTGGTGTTGTTGATAATATGATATCATATGGAGTGGGCCAGTCTGCTTCCACAAACCCTGCATTTGAACAAAGACACTGGAGCTAATTCAGGCAACTCACGAAAGATGAATTTGCAATCAGCTTAATTACTTTCTTCTGAGATGTTGTGGTTGTCCTGGCAACCGCTATGGCATTAGCGAATCCTGATTGGATTAAATTAAATTGTTCTGGACAACTTGGTTGCTACAATGAGACGGTTACAACGAGACGGAGAACAACAATAATTGTTCTTGTTCAGAATATAAAATGGCCGTATTAGCACAGTACATGTATTATTACATCCTTTTATGTCCTTTCAGTTTACTGCTATTCGCTGGCGGCCAGCGCAACCCCGCTCAATTTTTATCCATTCCTCGTATTATGTAATCCAACTTGTCTTCATGCAGCTGAAGGCTACGAACGGCATTAGAAGATTTGAATATATTCTGCTGCCCGTGTCTAATATGACCCAGTAATCGTTTGGCGGTGATGCAATACCTGACAGTTTTATTGGCTGCCGATCGGGCGGGATACTCTTGACCTGTATTGTTCTTTTGGCACTAGACGATCCAGTGTACCCAGTATTGACCGGCGCTAGTTGAACCACAGACCAGGCTGAGTCTCGTGATACATGTTCACATGCGCTATACCAGGACTTCAGTTGAGCTGAGATTAACGGCGCCTAACTGAAAATTATTATATGTAGTCTTGACTTGTAATCGCTTCGAGTCGACGTCGCTGAATCAATGTAGTATAGCATTAGAATTTAGATTTACCATGTTAGCCTCAATATTCATTCTGCTCTTACTAGTAGTACAACTTGCGCATGCTCAGGGAACATCTGACGCATGGTATGATCTTATTGATATCCCAGTATACTATACCCCGTTCGAATTCCCTTCCCACCACTATCGAGTATACCCTCATCATACATCTTTCAAAGTCGACAAGGTAGGAACATGGGGTAAGCTGAATGATTACAGCTCTTATGTAAACCGGCAAGACAATTGGATTAGCAAGCGAAATCCCGTCGTGACATTCTGTCCGATTGGTAATCAATCGTTCTGGTTTGAAGGATTTTCCTGGGTTCCCTTGGCCGGTCCTTTCCGGACGACTTTGTCGATCGGCAAGTCGTCCTTGCATCCAAATCAGGTTTACGATCGGGTTTTGAGACCAGGCTATACCATTGATCAGTCTCGAGAATTGAGTCAGCAAGGAATAGATCCCTTCTATGGCGAAGCAGCACTCCTATCCGAAGAAGAGCTCCCCGAACAGGGTGATGGAGATCTTTATTCAGATCCAACGGACAATCTCCAGCCTCGGACTTTCTGTGTCCCTATAGATGATCAGACGGCTATCCAATTCTGGTACTCGTACAGACGTGGTTCATTCATAATGGTTTATACTGTCAAAGATAACGGTACTACATTGAGATTATTCCGGCATGATGACTTAATCTCAGATGTGTCTCTCCACGAATATACTTATGGCTTGTTTGGCGCAATGCGGGTCAATCAGGTTATATATTTATATGCTGTAGATGACTCAACTTATGGACAGTCGAGGGACGTGTTGCTGGCTCGCGCATTAGTTGATTCTTACCAAGACAAATCTACCTGGACATACTGGAACAACCAGAAACAGACTTGGACTGCTATCGAACCAAAGGCAACTGTAAGAAGAGATCAGACTTATGCGATCTATAGTCTACCTGATGGAGACTCATTCGCTGGTCCGTCGTCAATTTTCTATTCTGACTATCATCATGCCTATCTTATGGTCTTTGTATCTTCGGTATCAGGAACGAGCACATACATTGTGGAGTATGCACCGACGCCAGTAGGGCCATGGTCGACGAACAAGCATATTCTATACAAAGATGCCAACTACACTGCTGGCCTTGTTACGCCTGCTATCTTTTCTACACCATTCATCGACGCACCATCGGGAAAGCAGCTAATGCTGACTCCTAGTGGACTTAAGAATGTAGATGGATTCTCTACTTTTGTTCAAAAGCTAATTTTTGTTTAATTTTGTACTCAAATCAGACTTCATCAATAACGCCGCTCTCCGTTTATACAAATGGTCTTCGACTATATTGGGAGTTCCTTAACACCGAGGCTATAGAATGACATCATAATACATGTCGTGTAGGAAACAGGAACAATGGAAATCGGAAATTAATATTAAATATTGTTAAACTGAATATGAGATTCATTCCAAAACAGTGCGTACTATTATAACAGCTCATGGCGAGCACGCTTTTTGTGAAGATAATTTGAGTTTACTAGCTGCATCGTTCACTTGAGTATGAGGAGCAAATCTAGACCCATGCAACTAACTATATGTTATCTGTCTATACTGTAGCTTGCTGAACAAAGTTATAGCCAGACAGTGATTGCGAAGAACGTGAACATTGGTACGAAAGACTTTAGAATAATTAGTCGTTGCCATGAAATAACATTGCCGTCACGCAACCAGAAATATATTAAAGTGCAGATTCATCTTGGCTTGAATACCACCAGCCCGAGACGTTTATTCCGCCCCCAAACCGCACAACCGTGAACGTGGTAATCTTATGAGACTTGCAATAAACTCAAATCAAGACAACCTTATAAATAAGAATTGGCAAGTACGCTCTACTGCCTCGTGATTAATTTAGCCTTTCGCATACAGCCACTAGTGATTGCTCTGCTAAAGCAGCGACAAAATCTATCGAGATGAACATATAAATGGGTGGCTGTATTACCGAGAGTTATTGGACCTAAAGTTAGTAAGAAGTTTTGGATGTAGTGATGATTAGATTTGCAATTTTAATTACTGGTCTGGCTCTTCCTAGTATCGCTTTGACAACTTATTGGTATGATCTTATTGATATACCAGTCCACGAGACTCCGTTCAGTTTTCCTTCTCACAATTATCGTGTCTATCCTCGTCATACTTCTTTCCGAGTCGATGTGGTCGGAACATGGGGCCGACTGAATGACTATAATTCATTCCTTAACCGACAAGACAACTGGATCAATATTCGAACTCCGTTGGTCACTTTCTGTCCGATTGGAAACCAGTCGTTCTGGTTTGAAGGATATTCTTGGACTCCTTTAGCAGGAGACTTCAGCACAACACTATCCATTGGAAAATCTTCTCTGCATCCAAACCAGGTTGTCGATCGAGTTTTACGACCGAATTATACTATTGCACAGTCTAGAAATCTAGATGACCAAGGAATTGATCCATATTATGGAATCTCGGCCATCGAGTCTAACGAGGAATATCAAGGTGATCCGTATAGTGAAGATTGGACGGAATATCCTTCTCCTCGCTGGCAGCCGAGGACTTTTTGTGTACCAATCGATGACTCTTCGGCGGTTCAATTCTGGCAGTCTTGCTCCTCGGTCGATTCGATATGTCACCGTCGTGGCTCCTTCATGATAATTTATACAGTAAAAGACAATGGGACTACATTGAGATTATTCCGGCAAGGTGACTTGATCTCGGATGTTTCTAAAAATGAATACGAATATGGTCTATTCGGCGCTTTCAAGGTTCATCAGGTTGTGTATCTCTATGCGGTGGATCATTCTTCGTATGGACAGTCGAGGGACGTGCTGCTGGCTCGCGCACCAGTTGATTCCTACCAAGACAAATCTACCTGGACGTACTGGAACAACCAGAAACAGACTTGGACTGCTATCGAACCAAAGGCAACTGTAAGAAGAGATCAGACTTATGCGATCTATAGTCTACCTGATGGAGACTCATTCGCTGGTCCGTCGTCAATTTTCTATTCTGACTATCATCATGCCTATCTTATGGTCTTTGTATCTTCGGTATCAGGAACGAGCACATACATTGTGGAGTATGCACCGACGCCAGTAGGGCCGTGGACGACGAACAAGCATATTCTATACAAAGATGCCAACTACACTGCTGGCCTTGTTACGCCTGCTATCTTTTCTACACCACTCATCGACGCACCATCGGGAAAGCAGCTAATGTTAACTCCGAGCGGACTGGGCTCAGACCAAACCAACACGTACGTTCAGAAGCTCATTTTTGCTTAAGGATTGAGAGAGTACGAAGACGCCCACACGAATTCGTACATATAAGTTCATGGTAGCGGGGATAAACAATATAATCCGATATAATATGGCTTACATACATGAAAAGTACTCTAAAATGCCTGGTGGATTCGCAGTATTGCAATTGCAGAGGTCTGCATATCCCACTGGCTCTAGTTTCTATGTCCGACCCCGCACCTCAGCGATTAAGAACTGGAGTCAGACATCGTAAAGCACGCTAACATGGCAGATTGAATTTCATCTAATGGGGAGGCTCAGTAGTGCGACTGCAAGATACCACACCCCGAGCACTCATGAGCGAACTGCACAATCGTAACCCCTAGAGAATAGTCTAGTCAGCCAGCGACAAAACTCCGACACCGCAATAGATGCTAGTTCCCAGAGCACATTGGCACATTGGCAATTGTGTAGGTTTTATTTCTTGTACATCCTGGTGTCAGCCTCTGTCGCTTGTGCGCTTGCAGACCTCGTATTGTACTTGTTGGCTGGGAAAGGGATGAAAGACGTTAATCGGGTAAGAGGGAGATTGGAAGAACATTGAGTAGTGTACAATAGCTTGCAAGTTCGTCGTTACTACTGAACTGACTGGTAAGAGTCTGCTCGTCAACTAGCAGTCCAGTCGTGCTAGGAGTGTCTGCGATGGAACGTGATGTGATAGCATGAAAAAGCCAAATTTGACGACAGGGAATAAACAAACATCGATTGAAGCTTCTACGATTATTGCAGCAATTTGGTCAGTTTGTTCACGATTCACCTATTGGGCTGCCCACCATTTCAGATATTTCATATCCAGTCAGCAGGTTAAATGAGGGGTTTCACTATGCAGATTTGTATGAAAAATCGAAAAAAGAGAAAATAACTGCCGGCAACCGCACCGATCTTTAACGGTTTACGAGTCTCCTTCCTTCCTGTTTAGTGCCAGATGGACCTGCCATCAAGACAGACACGAGAATACCAGCAGAACTTGTAGCGAGCATAGACAGTCTTGAAAACTTTAATTGAATTACTGCTTGCTGTTCTTTCTCGCTCGTGTTGTCTAATTGCTTCTTCTATTACTACATTTCGTGAGCTATTTCTGTTGCTGCTGGACCTGCTGCTGCTGCTGTCGCTGCTGTTGCTCCTGCCGCTGCCGCAGTTCACTGACGGTCGTGTTCCTCCGCATGGTTCCTCAAGTGCTCGTCCTCGCTTCTCTACCTCCGAACACAGCTTGTTGAAGCGCCGAATGCTTGAATTAACCCGTCGGCCTAGCCGTCGCCGTTAGCCACCAAAAGTCCCAATGTCGAACCCTCCTTGGTGCAGGCAAACTTTCATCATGTCTTTAAGTTTCTAAATGAAAAGTCCCGTGATCCCTCGTACCTCTCAGCTCTGTTCGGTTCGCTGACTTGTTGTGAACTAGAGCGTAGAGCACTGAACAAAGGCGTCATGAGTGCATTTGAGCGTGTGGTGTGCAGAGCACATAGCGTAAAATGCAGAGGATGAGCTTAGATTAGATGTGTTTGCAGACACGACGATCCTCGTCTGCAGATAAGCTGCATCAGCTAGAGAAAGTCACTGGAGACTACGCGGACGATTTCTGATCTGACCCCTCTCTCTCATCACAGACATCTCTTATTTTATCCGTTCTCTGTCACATTGCCAGCTGCCAGAACTTGCTCGGGAATGAAGAGCCCCTATAATTGTTACTCAAGTAGTTTGTTTATGCTTCTCGGCTAGGTAGTAGTATGCTCCAATGCAGACCTTTCTGATAGTGCTTTTGCTCGGTACCGACTCTTTTAGGCTGTCTGACAGCCAGACGAGGATCTATCCAATATAAGTTTTTTGGTGTGCATTCCTATGGCTGTACTTCACGCACTAGCCTACAAAACACCTCCATAATACTACCCTACATACTCTAGTGAGGAGTGGACCGTGAGCTAGAAACAGCTCTAGCTCTGGATTGGGTTTCACAGCTCCTCGTACCATGAGTGGATCTCTCGCAGATCATAACTCAGTCTGTCGGGAAGGTTGGTTGTTTGGTTGTTTGGTTGTTTGGTTGTTTGGTTGTCTGATTGTTTGGCTGTCTGATTCTCTGATTGTCTATATTTTCTCCAAAGAGCGAGTTTCTAAAGCACTGTTGCTCAGACGAACGCTCTGTCGGCTGGCATTGCTCGTGAAATGTCTACAGTCTGGTCGCACAAGTTGCTCATTCTGAATTTCGTTGCTCAGGCTAATAATAACCGGTTCAGCCGTGCCCAATATGCCAAATGTGCCCGCGCACTCTGTATATTCCAACGATACCTCCGACAGAGTCACCTTCTTAAGAAGGAAGGTTCTCAATTAGGATGACCGGCCGTAATTAGCCGCCGCCCTCCCCCCGTCCAATTTTGCTCTGCACTCTGTGGGCTTTCTAGGTTGACTCTTTTCTCGTGTTTCGCTACTGGTATGTCTTCTCTGTCCTGGTGCTGCATCTGCTGCACATCTGCTGCCTTTTGTCTGCCGCGCAACGTCCCTCTCATTTCGAATCATGTCATACTATCCCCGCTTTTGCTTCAAGGCAATGTCCGTCTAATATTATCCTTCTTCCCTGTTTACGATTTCTCTCCGCATCTTCGACTCCGCCAAGTTCGTGCGTTAGATCGTAACCACAAATGCCCTACTATTCTCCATCCAGAATAACCAAACTTCTTGTCTATATAGGCTGTCTGGCAGTCTTCTTCTACCTCCAAGTCTCCATCTTCAGCTCCTATCAACCGTCATGTTCGACCAACAACTCGAAAGAATGGGCGGAGAAGAGCGCATCAGTAAAGAGTTCCTCTGATTACGCATCATTGTCTGCCTTGCCGCTGTCCTTGTCGCATCGTGCAGATGTTGCAAATGTGGAACCTCCGCCTCCTCGGCAGAACGCTGCTGTCCCACCGTCCCCAATCAAAGATCAGAACGTGTTAGTCAAGCAGGATCATACCAATAGTGCTGGAAAGAATCTAAACGGTATCAAAATGAAAACCTTGGAACTTACTGCGGCAGAGATACTAGAGCGCAATATACGCAGGCAATACTTCGCAGATCAGCAGCTCGCCAAATTACAAAATCCCCTCTCGAGTTTGGCTTACTGCTCTGATCCGAACACTCACAAACAGGCAAACTATCTCGTCGATGCTGTCACGCCAGAAGGATATCTAGCGCGGATTGATTTCAGGCTAAATAGACCCATAGAAGCGGATTTCTATAATCCCAACCTTATTCCATATCCCAAGGGCTCCAAATATCCTTATCTAGCTATTGTTCGCATGTCTCCCAAGGTCGCTGGCTTATATCATCACGAACTAGCTTATTGCGATCTTCGATGGGCGCGGACTCGAACTATTCATCGCAAAGTTCTTGAATGCGCTACTCCAGGTATTAAAATGAATTTTGGCAAAGACTGGAAAAGTCTTGATGGTGCCTGCAGATCATTCCCCTTCCTCCAATTGTACCAAGGCCACACAGACCCTCGAGTCTTCTTTTCTCCGCACGGCGAACCACTGATGGTTGTTGGTTCAAATGGCAAATCTAAAAAAAATTGCTTAGGCCAATTCATTATCGATCTTCGAGTTGTCATTCCGAACTTGGCAACAAAAATGAACATAAAACATCTGCCGATTCGATTTCCAGTGCTAACGGAGCTTTCACGACCTGATCTGAAAGAAATCGAGAAAAATTGGTTCGTGATGTACGATGCTCTGGATTCGGATAAAGAGTATCTGCACTATGATTTTCAAACTCGAGCATTAGCACCGATGGACGTTCCTGCGAATCCCAAGCAATATAAATTAATAGGACAACCAACACCAAAGCTCATTACAGGATTGTTGCAAAACTTAAAGAAAGGGGATTACGCCGCAAATGACTTGCATCAGTCTACCAACTCGCTGCTGGTCACTTTATGTGATTTCCCTTGCATTCCAACGATCCATAACACGGTGATGATTGAGATCTTCCACGTTAAATATCTAAATTATTATGAACTATATTACCGGCGCTATCTCGTCGTCATGAATGCTACTGCACCTTTTAATATTTTAGGTCGGACCGAAAATATCATGTACGCGGGCACAGATCCGACGAAATTAGTATATACTGTTTCCATGGTATGGAATAGTGGCTTGTATCCTACTCACAAACGTTGGGACGATGATCTTCATGGAGGGCGAGAAATCTGGGCCGCACTAGACAGTGCCGAGCGTGCTAAGCGAAAACTGGAAGCTGAAGCTGAAGCTGAAGACTTCAAACTGAAACAAGCACATGCTCTAGAAAACTCCGTGGATGTCTCTGATTATCCTTTAGGTTTCTCAGAAAATGATGAAGTGGACATCTCAAAGGGCATGGTAGCACGGGGGCTGAGGAAAAGAGATTCCTCTGGCTTAGCTATTTCTTCAGAAATCCAATCCCTGCCTTCCATTGCCTCCTTGACAACTGAGATTGCTCTGTCGAGTATGACTGCGTCCTCAACGACGAAAGGAATCACAGCAACTAGCCCAATAACTGAGCCCTCATCTTCATCGCTCTCTGGTTCAGCTGTATCAACTACATCAATAGGATCCACTACTCCTATATCAACTTTTACCTCATCCGCCGTCACCGTATCTCGTCCTGCTTCTAAAAAATCATGGAAGACTTCAATTAAATACTCATCTGCTTCAAAAAGTGCTACAAAATCCACTACATCTGTCTATACACGTCCTACGCCAATTCAGCGAATTTCAAAACCAAATCAAAATCCGTTCGTCAGTGATCGTTATCATGGCTGGCTCGATGATATTCTATTAATTAATTTTGGTATCGAAGATCGAGAGTCAGGCACAATTCACGTTCGAGCTCGAGAATTGCTTGAGTGTATAAAGGTTGTGGAGTAACATCTGTTGGCTGTAGTACAATTGATGCCTAGACATCGGCATGTCGGCAAGCAAAAAATATTCATTCACCGGAGGATGTAATACAATACTACAAAACTTTTTTTTTTGGTTTTTTTTGTAACAGTGTAGTGACTTTATCTTTACGGATACCATCCGTGTTCGAATAGAGTGTTTTCATGTTAGAGTTGGGTATCTCACCAACAATCAGGCTTGCATAATTTTGATCTTTCCTTCTTTGTAGCCATTCACTAACTTGTTCTCTCGAAATGAATCAAAAAAATGAGTTCAATCAAACTCGAAAATAAAAAATATTCAGAATAGCTACAAATTAATGTGACGAGGTGATATGTATTTTCCATTATCACACGACTCTGAATATGCGTACATCCCACGTGTTGCAGGTCCGAAGCACTTTTCAACTAAATATGGACCAACCGTATCTGTTTTTTCTAATTCTTATACTCTGCTTTAGGAAATAGTCAATTTTCTTCCATGTTTCGTTGATTTTTGTGTGACGGTCTTGAGCGTCGGCTACTGATGTTGAAGCTGATACCCCCTCCGATTCTTGGGGACCAGGCGGACAGGAGATAAAGAGAGCCTGATCCAAATTTGCTTTCTTTAATTTTCAAATCTCTGATTCAAATGTCCAGTTGAAATGAATATATCTGATGCATCATGATGGACCTCTTAGAAAGAAGATTTGCAAGGTTCGCCGTTTTCTTATATGGTATAATTCTCTTCTCGGGGATGATAGTTATATTAGGTCAAGTCCATTCCTCAAGGAGCTTGATAACATCCGAACCGATATTACCAGGAGCAAATGATTTGGATATGGAGCTGGATAGAGAAGATCAGCATAGCGGCAAAAACTTATCCAATTTGTGGAGCACATCTTCGGATCTTGCATACTGTTCAGCACCAGGGGTCAACGAGAAGGCGAATTACTTAGTCGACCCGACGACTCCGGAAGGATATTTAACTCGAATTTCGTTTTCGACGAAAGTAAAAACCAAAGCGACAGGTTTTTATAACCCGAATTTATTGCCTTATCCGGCTGGATCTGAAGTTCCGTATTTCGCAATTGTTCGGCTGTCGCATCGAGTAAATGGGCTAATGCTTCGGCATGATTTGGCGTATTGCGATTTAAAATGGGCGGATTCCCGTACGATAAATAGCCGAATACTGGAGTGCACGAGTCCGGGAACAATTCTTGATTTTGGAACAGAATGGACTGGCACTGAAGAGGCATGCAAACGGCATCCGTTTTTGGTCCTCAGACAAGGTCATACCGACCCTCGAGTATTTTTTTCTCCTCTTGGTGAGCCACTCATGATAGTTGGAACAAATGGAATCCACAACTGCCTGGGCCTATTTGTGATCGACTTGCGGGTTTTGATTCCAGAGTTAGCTGAGAAAATGCAAATCACCGAATTGCCAATCCGATTTGGAAATATGACAGAGCTAGGCCGACCGGATTTACAAGAAATCGAGAAGAATTGGTTCATGATTTACGATGCTATTGACTCGAACAGGGAATATCTCCATTACGATTTCACGAACAGAGCTCTTGCAACTCTGGAACCTCCATCTGATCCTGCGATGTACAATTCGATAGCGAAGCCGTCACCGGAGCTAATCACTGGGCTACTGCAGAACTTTAGAAAAGGGAGTTACTCAGCCAATGATCTTCATCAAGCTAGTAACTCACTATTAGTTACAATGTGCGACTTTCCCTGTGTTCCCACAATTCATAATACTGTGCTGATTGAGCTTATGCATGTCAAGTATGCCAATTACTATCGACTGTATTACCGCCGCTTTGCGATTATAATGAACGCAACTGCGCCTTTTGATGTCATTGGGCGGACAGAAAATATTATGTATGCAGGCGTGGACTCGGAAATGATGGTCTACACTGTGTCCGTTGTGTGGGATAAACAGCATTTTCATCGTCATGAACCATGGAACGAGACTATTCACGGAACGCCAGACCCAGCTCAAGGAAAAAATCCTTTTGTCAGCGACGGCTACCATGGATGGCTAGACGATATATTAATGATAAATGTGGGTTTGGACGATCATAATTCCGGCGTGATCCACACAACGGCTAGAGATTTGTTGGATTGCATAAAACTAGTGCAGTAGTAGGAATTTTAAAATTTATCGGCGATATTCAGATGTAGTATCCATACCAAATATAGTATTGTGTTGGATAGTGCAGTAGCAACTCGCATCCATTTTTGCAAGACTTCAATATAAGGTTGGTTACTTTTACAAGAGTTCTTACGTAGACCAATCACAAATCTCTTAATCAAGCTATAGTCCAAGGAAAAATGACATAGCTGATGTGGGGCTTATCTAATCTTAACTTAAGAATAGTCATATCATCCATACTAACAAAGGCCACCTTTGCTGATTTATACAACTCTTGTCACTTATTTGTACGAATTTTGAATCTGTACTGCTTGTGTACAGCTTTGTTCAAATATGCAAGCTGGTTTTTGTGTGAGATGTCGGATTATTGTAGCAAACTTTTTTGGTGTGCGCATAAGGGTATAGAAGCGTCCAATACGGGTAATCTTGAATAGATTTAGAACTTTTCATGCGGAAGATTTGGCGAAGAGGAAGTTAATGTTTATTTGAGTTGACAGGAAATAAGCAGACCAATACGAACTGTTAGCTCGTTTTTATTGACTTTTGTACAATGTCTTCGCCAAACATGCGTTTTGCAGATGTTTTCCGGCACACAAAGGTAGCGAGTTTACCACGAATCAAGCACTCCTACAATGCAAATACGGTGCCCAAGTCGCAAGTGATCACGACGCACGCCTATGGACGGCGGAACGGAGAGTACGGGCTGAAGGCACCTTTACCTTTAGGACGGAATAGCCGGTCGTTGCGAAAATATGTCGTAGTGAACGAATTGGATACGCCGGAAGGATATACAGACTATTCGAGTGGAATGCGATTTGCATCGACACTGAAGCGGTTGAGGCACATGCATCAGCCTGTACAGACCGCGCCGGTGGCTAGACATGCAGATGAAGTTTACTCCGGCGGGCTATCTGCGCTGGAAGTGGTGTCTCCACTAGGAGAGCTGGCTCGGCCGAAACGAGAAGAAAAGCTAAGTTCAGTTCTTTCCACGATGCGCGAACAGGACGGGTATTCCACTGCAAGTGAATCTCAGACTGATGCCGGTACAACCACATTATCTTTGTCGTCATCACTTTCAACTTCTGCTGGTGAAGAAGAAGAATTTTCGGCTTCGAAAACAACTGATAAATTACTCGCTTTATCACACGCTCGCAAGCCGATGAACATTCTGTATGCGCCCTCTGAAGTGTTCCCTACTTTAGATACTTCATTCAATACCGCTCCGTTGAAATACGACGACACAATCAAGACGTTATTTAGCAAAGAGCGCATATTCGCGGGCACTGCTGGACTTTCGTATGCATTATTCGGTCGTGCACATCAAACTCGTGCAGGAATCAAATTTAAATCAGCCTTTCCTGGCCGAATTGTTCGCGGTCCGAATAGACCAAGAGGTTTACTTGCTGGAGTAGTTTCCTGGCTTGCAGTGCCTGACTCTATCCGACATCGTCGTCAGTCCTATCCAATTTACGAACAAATGTTTCCTGTTAATATGGAAGTCTTACGACTGTCGCTTACTCCAGACGCTGATATAAAACTTGCTGTTGCGACTCCTTTAGATAAATTCTTGATGGAGCGAATGTCGAGGTCCTCAGCGTCGAGTCCTGCCGCACTCCGTGCAGCTGCTAGTTCTAATAGAGCTGGTAACACCAGAAAATCCTCTACCTCGATGTCAAATTCCAAGCAAGTCCAAAGACAATCTTCAAAGACTTCTGATTTGTATTCAATCATCCTAGATCAGCGACAACAGAATAAATAAACCTATTAGATTCTATTCATGTAAATAATATATATTTATTTATTTATCCAAGCAATTTTACAGCTCATAATTCCAATTCACAAACTCTCGTCCTACTACTCTGTATACAACGACCTCTCCACTTTTCAAATCTCCAAACCGAAAACTCTCACTCTTGACTCCGCTTGGTTTCCCCGTATTAGGATTGCTTGGAATCTGAAAAAATGCTCGAATCTTCTTTTTGGCCCCATCCCACTCGGTTACAACGCCTGCTACATGTTCGCCGTTCTTGCCAACCTCCACGCTGTACTTCTGGTGTAGCGAGCCCTTGTGACCCTGGAATTTGGCCCCATGAAATCGAATCACGTCGCCAATCCGAATTTCATCGTATGCGTTCACCATTGTGTTTCCGACATTTGAATAGACTGTGGCTCCATAGGATAGGATTCCCACAGCTGGCAATGCCAGTCCATCGGACCCACGATCAATGCAAGCTCGAACAAATCCCGACGAAACTGCAGATTCATTCTGCCCAGGACCAGAACTTGGAATTCCTCCTCGTCCCGCTAGTTCACCAGCCACTTGTGCAACTCTTCGACCAAACCTATTGTACTCGGATTCTAGTGCATCTCGTCGCAGTAATCCCGGCGGCGGAATATGAAGCTGCCCGCTGATCGTTGATCGTGACGGGTGTTCCCGCGAAAATGTCACTTGAAGTTCAGTCTGCGAATAATCCGGATACAGAACGTAGATTGTTCGTCGAATAAGACCTTTTCCGCCACGGGAATGCACTTGTTCGTCTACTTCGTAATACACTTCTCCAGCCTGCATCTGCCTTTGCAGCGAACTCGGTACGCTTTCAGAGCCATTCGCCCACCATTGGTTCTCTGTGATATCGAGGTCCTTCGCAAGATATGTCATGTCAAGCACAGGACGTATATCAACTGATCTTCGCTGATAGTCTGCAGACCGTCGGTCTGCTGATTCGTACGAGCCTCGGCCAGGACTCGTTACCGCTGGGGTAGTCGACAAGCCTCCATAAGACGGATGTGTCGATGCAGGAACACTAGGCGGAGGGGCGTAAGATGGCGCCTGAGCAGAATGTACTGGCGGAGGTGGAGGAGGCGGCAAATATGATCTTGAAGTTCCAGCTGAAGGTGCAGCATGAGGAGGTAGTGGTGGAGGCGGTAATCTACTAGAAGCCTGAGCCTGACCCTGTGGCGAGTCGTAATAGCCAGCGTCATCTCCAGTGTATTCGTCTTGATCATAATCTTCTTGGTCATCTCCTTCGTTATAATCATCGGTAGAGCTCATCGGTAGTGTAGTAGGAACTGAAGATTGGCCTGAAGAAACAGGCGAAAGCGCTGCCGGAGGCCCAGCAAAAACAGGAGGTGGTGCATATGAAATAGGAGCCATACTTGGAACCGGAGGTGGACCGCCAGGAGTACTAGGGTGTGAAACGGTTACTTGACGACTGGCGGGAGTTGGAGGTGACTCCGGAACTGGCGGTGGTAAAGTATACGCTCGTGGAACTGATGGACTCGGAGGTGGTGAAGATGATTTCAAATCAGCGGTTGCGATCGACTTATGTCTTTGTAAGGACGTCGAAGGAGTTAGAGATTGTGCCAAATCAGAGTCGTCGTCAGCAATTGGTTCGTTTTGTCCCGTTGAGACAGATTGAGAACCTTCGTCCGGATAGGCGGATAACTTAGATGAGGTCGATGACCTTCGAATGGGTGACGACAAGGATGCATCTACTGAGTCGGAAGATGTGCGTGCATCACTGAAAAGTTAGATTTAATTTCAATTTATGAAAACCCCATACCTAATTTTTATTGATCGAGTCCGTTGAATTATATCCTTATCTGGGCCAGTCGTAGACTCGGGTGAGACAGACGAAGTTGAAGGAATCAGAGGGATTGAAGGAACTGGCGGAGCAGTTGAAGCTGCGGGTACCGGAGAAAATTGAGCTTGCTCTGGCGGTATTTCAACCTCTCTTTCATCATCCATTTGATCATCACTATCTTCTCCTTCTACTTCCTCATTTTCTTCGTCCTCTTCCTCTTCCTCATTTCTATCATCATGTGCTACTTCATTAGCTTCAGCGGGAACAGGTTGAGGAGCAAACATTGGAATCATCGGCACAGGAGCTGCTTGTTCAATTTCGGGCTCAGGCTCAGGTTCACGTTTCGTCGCTACTTTGGACCGGTTATAGGAAGCAGGCATTCCAATAGGAAGACCCATCGGAATGCCAACTCCCGGCATCGCAAATGGCATGCCCATGCCACCAGACATTTTAGCCATCCTTTCGCGAATAGCCATGCGTCGAGCAACCTCAGGATCAATCTCTTCTTCCTCTTCCTCACCGTCCTTCTCGTCATCATCCTCCGGCGCTGTCAACTGTTCGACAGATTCTTCTCCAGTTGGCTGATCAACGATCTGAGACACAATCGATTCCGGAGTAGACTGAGGGTCCAACGGATCTGTAGCCATGTTGTTATACTGAGGAACAGCAGGTGGGCTATCCTCAATCTCCTGTTCACTTTCGGGAATAAACTGTTCTGATAAACCGCTCGGAATAGGCGGCGGAACTGAGACAGTAGAATCCATAGAAGCTCGTCGATAAAGGGATATTTCTTCCGCGTCATCATCAACAGTTCGATAACTTTCTGTGCTACGACGTGAAGGTTGAGCAAAATCTTGGGAATCGACCGACGGACGAGAAGCATCGTCCGCATCAACTTCTGATTGAGCCAACGAAGCAGATGAAACTGATGCCTGCTTTTTGTGTGCTTTAGATTTCTTTTTGCCGCCTGTCTTGGCGGCAACGGCAGCAGCCTGCTGTTCTAGCTGTTGTTGCTGCAATAGGGCGATCCGATCTTTGAGACTCGTGCCGCCGGTAATGATTGGCTCATGTTCGCCCGCGACAGAACTATGCGTCGGTTCTTCCAGTGTAGCAGTCGATTGCTCAGCGGATCGTTCGATAGGAGCATGTTCAATAGGCTTGCTTTGAGCAGATTGACCAGGAACAGGAGGAGCGTAAGCAGACGGAGCCGGCGCTACAAACGGTTTCTTCACAAATGACTGCGGCACTACTTTATTCTGTGGATTTGGAGGAGCAGCTTGAGTATTAAATGCGGCGATTCGATCACGGAACGATGAGCGCGGAGCGGGCGACGAATTAGCATTGACGGGAGAAGATGATACCGGAGTCACTGCCGCGACTGGGGTCGCGACCGTAGGAGTCACAGCTGCGGGAGCAGTAACGACTGGAACCAGCTCGGGCTGAGGATCCGGTAAAGCATCAACAGAATTCACGCTAACTGGATCAGCAGGTTCGACAACAGATTCAGTATATGTAACAGTTCGAGCGGACGGTCGGGGATGGACAGGCGCTTTGGGGGTTGGATCATCAGGAACGATTTCGACAAAGTTCTGTGGAAACAATCCTTCGTGAAGCACACCCGCAGCATCAAAATATCTACCAGAGAACCATTCTGAATCCTCTTGATTAGTGACAGTGATGATTTGACTGGCTGGAAACGAGAGATCGTCCGGATGATCCGAGAGATACTCGTACACAGCCTTGACCTTGAACGGGGCAGCTGGCACAGCCGCCATCTAGACAAATCAAATGGGTTTAGAAAGATAGCGGGGGACAATTGCAAGCGAGGACTGTCTAAGTCGTCTAATTGACCTCGGTGACACCAAGATCAGCGCGAATTCAGACAAAAAATCTATCAGTTTAGAAAACGGTGGAGAATGAGAGGAGTTAGGCCCTTGAACAGAGGAGGATAACGTGCAGAGACGATGGCGCTGCGACGGTTATGCCAGCCAGAGTGCAACTGCAGCTATCTAAATGGCAGACTAATTACAAAAATACGTAATGGAAAAAAAATTAAAATGCAAATATATATTCAACGCCTCAGATATGTTCAGTTATGTACAAAAAAGCGACTATCTAAAAATCGACGTCGACTGAGAGTCCGTTCAAACTTAGTCCAGTGCAGGCCCGATTTGTGTAGAGACAGCGGCAGTTTCTACGAAAAAATCGGACGTTCGAAGAGGCCGCATTTTGAGACTCTCTTCGGATGTTGCAGGATCAAACTTGCCGTCGCTGTATCTGTCTTTAAAGAACTCGCGGGCAGGAACCATAACTGCATCTCTGCAAGCTTCCTTGATATCGCTGCCGCTCATGCCGGACATCTTCAATGCCAGCGAGTCATAATTGAAATCCGAGTCCAAAATAGTGCCTTTAAGCATTAATTCTAAAATAGACCGACGTTGTTCAATATCAGGTAGTTTAACAGCAAATCGTTTCGGCATTCGTCTAAGAAACGCGGAATCAATATCGTTTGGCCGATTAGTAGCGCCCAAAACGAGAACCCGGCCGTCGGTGGTCAAGCCGTCCCAGAGAGTCATGAACTCGGCCTTGAGCATTGCCATCGCTTCATGATCACCGCTCGATCGCTCGCGTAGAAAAGAGTCAATTTCATCGATAAAGACAATACAAGGTTGTAATTTTCTGGCGAGAGAAAATATCGCAGCCACTATCTTGTTGGACTCACCAAACCATTTGTCGGCTATCGTACTAAGTTTGATATTGATAAAATTAGCTGAGCTCTCGCTAGCTAAAGCTTTTGCAAGCATTGTTTTTCCACACCCAGGCGGTCCATAAAGTAAAACTCCTTTTGGAGCCTTGAGAAGTGGTGAGTTGTTGGCAAAGAAACCCGGCCTTGAAAGACGGTCAGTATATGTAGTCATCATGTTTCATCTCACATACATTGTTAGAGGATACAGCACACTTTCTCGTAAATCATCTATAATATCTTCAAGACCACCGATGTCTTTGTGTTCAATTAGACCCGATTCATCAGATCGTGATTATACATTACTTGCCTGTAAATTTGACGTTGATGTCATCCGGTGAGACAACTTCAGCCATAAGAGCGTTCTCGTACTTAGTCAACGACAAACGAATACCCGGATTTCGCGCTTTAAATCTTGCAAGCGCATCGTTTGACTGTTTTGATTTATCTGCAGGCCCTGGACTTTCAAAGCTTTGGATGAGAGCGTGGAGTAGATAATACGCTGCGACTGAAGCAACTGTCGCGACAAAACTCGCGCGCAAGGCTTCCGCCACTGTTCGAGATGTAGAAGATGACATTGAATTGGTAACGTACTTACTACCAAAAGTGGTTTACTTCAGAGTGACTCCAGCTTGATCTGCAAAAACAGGTTGAAGCTTGTCATATACATCCTGGAAGTTATAATTCCTAGGAGAGCACGTGCAATCCAGGTAAATGTTAACTCCAGTTACGGTTGGGTTTGATACAGTAAATCTAGCAGAATCAAATTGTTTAATGGTAAATGAAAGTGGTTGTCTAATGCGAAGTATAACAGAAAAAGATAATTAAAGCAAACTCCAATCCAATTAGTTTTCAAAAAGTTAAATTCAATGTAGCCACGGCTACACAAACAGCTGAGAGAATTATAATTTGCAGTCCAGCTTAAGCTTGTCCAGTGCCAGTAATCATTTCAGGTCATGACGAAAGACTAATTACAGAAATCATTATAAATCCAAAACATGCTGATTCCATAACTGAGTAGCCAAGGCTAGATCACCAGGCAGTTCAATTACTTCGCCCACATATTGCGATATCGTCTTGTCTTCTAATATTAGACTAGCAAATTCATCTGCTACTATTATTGTAATAGATTTGATTTCATCAGCGGCAAGATGACGAAGCATTGGCTTTACAGATTCTGGCTTGGACAGCGTAAAGACTTCTGTAGGATGGTTGACGAATCTCTTACGGAGTTCTGCCAAATCGGGGAATCCAGGATCTGAGTGCGTTATAAATGTTGGATAGAATAAAAGCAGATCTACTTGATCTTTAGTATCAGGCTTTAGCAGTTGAGATTCAATAATAGTCTAGTCCGGTTAATGATATTGCCATATTAACATAAAACTCCAACTGCAATAAAACTTACCGATGACAAGATAACCACCACCTTGCGGACTTTTGAGACTGGCGGTTGTCTACTTTTGCATCTTTCTGGAGACATCCCATTAAGGTCACTTTCATTCTCGGTGTCAGTTGGTCTGTGTTGGATCAACCATTCGCGAGTATAATCGGCAAAATAGTAATA
The DNA here is from genome assembly GCF_038497815.1 of [Lipomyces] oligophaga. Taxonomy (NCBI): domain Eukaryota; kingdom Fungi; phylum Ascomycota; class Lipomycetes; order Lipomycetales; family Lipomycetaceae; genus Lipomyces; species [Lipomyces] oligophaga. Next base: position 1,000,931 of record NW_027117787.1, on the reverse strand, counting down.
AACTAGCGATCCCGCTGCCACCATCGCTGCTGCTCCCAGCACCATAGGAAGATTCGATCTTTTTTTCTTCATCGAGCTGAGTGTAATTTTACGATATGCGCTGCAATTTTTCCAACTTGAATGAGTGCACTTGGATCCGATTCCATTCCATACGATCTGCCCAGTTCGACACGATCGACGCGTAGATTCTAGGGCAGATGAAGCCGCAGATTCAATCTCTATTGTAAGAACTATGACATCTCTAGATCACCATAAAAGTGAGAATGTGAGAACAAGAAAAATGAAGCCAGTAAAACTATTTTATTTCTATATGAAAATTTGATTTGTAGAAAATTTGGTTATATTTTGTGAAATATAGTAATCGTCAGAAATTTCTTGGATCCACTGTATTTATGCATTTTTACTGTCCTACTTTGATCACTGCTTATTCCCCATTTTACATCAATACTACAGAATGGCAGCGGTCTCAAAAGACCTTATATCTGACTCAATAATTAATCTACCATCTTCCAGTCTTTCTGAATTAGACGAAAATTACCACTATTATTATTAGTCTCTATCCACTCTATAATTCCACTCTACTATTTTCACGTGATTTACCCTAGACCTCCATCAACTTCGAGATTTGTACCAATACGCAAACTTCATATCCCACTATTAAGGCAGCAACAAACCAAGATTTATATCACGAAGAGCCAAATGAGATTCGAAAGCTGTGAGAATAACACCAAAACACGCATACGATAGTCGATTCAACGCACGACTTTGATCCAGACTTGACCTGTGTATCTGCGAGCGAGCGGAGGAGAGGGAGCAGAGTCAGCTTGGAACCAAGGAGTGTTCCTCAGTCTACATTTAGTCACGCGCTCACAATAGCCTGTTAGCGGTTGATCTCGCTTGTTTCATCGGTTTCAGTAGTTGGTGATATTGGAATTGTCTTTGCCTTTATCATATTAGTTTGTTTTGTTCGGCGACCTGATTGCAGGTGTCGTGTGTCCGATTCCGCCCTGCCTGTCTCGCTTCGCTCGGCTTTAACTAATCCAGTCCTGGTTCTCGCTGTAAATTCTCTTTTTCATTTTTTGTTTCTCATATCACCACAGATCTCTGTTGTGAGCTGGCAGACTTTAGTCTAAGCTACAGAGTGCAGAAGTAAGCCATGGAAGGATTCATTCCTGATCCTACAGCATCGGGGTCCATGCCTGCAGATGATCTCCCGCACAATGCTGATAGTCTCCAGCAGCAGCAGCAGCAGCAGGCTCACCAGCTTCAATTCCAGCAAGAACTAGCAGACCAACAGCATCAATATCACGTTAACGTTCCTTCTGATTTTTACTCAGCATACTCTACCACGCAATCATCTCAAGACCCAACTTCAGGCTCGTTTACGGCACAAATGTCAAGTGGTTTGTACGGACTACAACCACAGCCGTCAGATTATAGTGCATTTTACTCGCCGCAGCAACAAGTCCATTCACAGCAGGAGCTGCACGTGCCAGACATCTCTTTCGGGACACAGACTGTTGGTCTTCAAAACCAAACGGATCCAACGACAAGTTCCATAATATCGCAACCAGGCTTTTATTCAGACCAGAGTCAAAATCAGAGCCATGTACCGACAGCACAGGTATATCAGTATACTCCACAGCCGACCGACGGTAGCCAATATCAGCTCAACCAACAATATCTGCACAGCTATCCTACCAACATTCAGTATAGCTACCCCGGCTCGACTGTCCACTCAGATTCGATTCCTCAGGAACCTGTAAATACTTCTCATATGCAGTATGTGCAAACGCCCTCTTCATACTATCTCAACGGAGGACAAACTGCAGCCACTACACAGGCCTACACGGCTCCTCCCATGACTTCATATATGTCGACTCTGAAGCTTGATAGTTCTAATTCAATTCAGATGCCATTGTCTACGCAGCAGGAGGCCAGTAGCTCAATATCGTTGCCAACTGAATCGGTTACAAAAGAGGTTAAGAAAGCTGTCAAACGATCTGCGAATACAGATGGAACCAAGCCGGTGAAGAAACGAGCTTCCAATAAGATGGGTGTTCAGCCTGATCCATTAGCTGGCTCAGATCAGAGTGGAAAAGAATCTTTTAGCTCGGCTTCGTCTGAAGACGAATCATCTGAGATACCTCTAATGTCTGTCGAAGATCCTGTGACTGAGCTGCGACTTCGAATTGCTACTGCTTTTCGGACACTGGTCAATGATCTTCCTGGTCTCCTGGAGCGCTTAGTTGAAATTATGCAGTCGATACCCGAAGAAGGCTATGGCTATACATTCCGGATGGATCTTCGAGACGTATTCACGACACAGATACTTTCCTTGACTGGGACTGGATACAAAGATTTATGGCGTGGAATGGGTGAGAACATCAAATGTCTAGCCCGAATTCGCAATTGGCTTGCTTATGACTATAAAAATAAAGCTCTGGATCGCTCCAAAGGAGTATTATTAGCGTTGCTGCGCATGCAGCCGTCAATGGCACTGCTGGATGTGACAAAAATGACGAAGGTACTCAAGTTTTTTGCATCGAAGGCAGAGGCTCCAAGTAATGACTTTGCTAAGAGGATTCTGGATAAAGCGAAGAGTATTCAGCCTGCTACTAAGAAATCTAGTAACAACACAGTAGTGAGGCCCGAGAAGGTGGAGAAGGCAGAGGCAAAGCTGCTTCCAGTTTCCAAATCAGTTACAGCCAGCAGTTCTGCAACTGCTACTTCTCAGTTTGGTCGGGGTGCTTTATCGAATTTCACAATTCCAAAGCGATCCTCAGCTGCAAGTTCTGCAGCTTCAAGCAGTGGTAGTACGACCGCCCCTTCCTCTGCAGGTGCTTCTGATGAGACTTCGGGCTCCACAGCGGCGGTGACAAAACAAGTTGAACGACCGGTTGGAAATGCAACTTTTTTCCAAGGTCTCGCACGAAAGGCAACGTCTGCCACACCAGCAAATCCAGTGTAAGCTTGTTATCTTTGTTGGAATAGAATATTTGTTAACTAATTTAGCAGACCTGAGGTCAAGCCGGAGCCAGCTGCACCAGTAATGCCTACTGCACCGCGAATATCTTCGATCGTGTCATCGCTTAGAGGTAACACGCGGTCGGCTTCACCTGTAGCAGTGACCGAAACTCCAGTTGCAGAATCACGATCTCGAAAACAGAAGAAGAAAGTATCATGGAAAAGTGATTCCGATCTTGTGCAAGTAAGGTATTTCGAGTCCGACCAGAATTCGTCAAAGACACATGATCTGCAAGAAGCGCGGCAGCTCGACTGGTCTGAATGGCGGCAGTCGCGAACTAGTGGAAGGTCTACTACGGATGAGGATGAAGAAGTTGAAAGCGAAAGGACGTTGGTATTAGATTGGTACGCGCCATTGGGAATTGATTTCACGAAGAGCGAAATCCCATTGCGCGAACAAAATCGAAATAGCTATAAACGAGGAGGAGTCCTTCTAGCGGATAGTCCTGAAGCTGTACTGCAAAAGGAACGAGAAGAATCGGTCTTGATGGCTCTTAGTCTGCCGCGGGATGAAATGCCAGCGTCGGCGCTAGAGCCAATTCAGGAAGAAGACCAGGAGGCAGAAGTAGGATTACCGACGATAATTCCAATTCCAAAGAAATTGAAAAACGCGTGGTCGGCACGTCTAGAGACCGCCGATTCGAACTCCAAACGCAGCGCGGACACGGAAACACTGAACCAGACCTGGCAGCTAATTCAATCGTTGCTTCCGATTTTGAAAGCCCGTCCTGGTACGATTCCTCCACCTGCTATGCCTATCCAACCGTCCTTCGCAAGTCAAACGCCGACATTGATTCCACAACAGCAACGTGATTTATCTGCATTGATGGCGTTAATGGGAAGTTTTGCCGCGAGTGCATCGTCTGCACGATAGTTCACCTGTGCATGTTTTGTTGTTTCTCTACACATACGCCGATGAAGAAAGACGGATAAAAGCGCAATTTTGAGATTGCATTATTGTGTAATAAATTCAAATTGGAACCATGAATTAATAGACTAGCTCACTGCTTTGATTAAGAGTCAAAGAACCTAAAACAATACGGAAACACCATTAATCGATTAAAGTCACGAATTCCAGATCAACTGGAAACGAAGAGGGGCATCTCTCTGAATTAATGACAAGCGAATAATCAAGGAGAATCAAACAACACAAGAATAAAAAAAAACAAGGAAAAAGAGTAAATTGCCTTGAGATGCAGAAGCAGAAAGATATTGCTACTGCTATCGATATAACAGTAAGACAAATCAATTTTAGGCTAGCCAAAAAATAAAGAGAGAACATGAGGACATGAAGAAGTGATTATAAACACTGGAATATTGTGGATTTGTAGTTGGCTGTGGATGCAGAAGTGGGGACAACAGTATTACTTCGCCTTTGCCGACTCAAGAGCAGCCGCCTTGGATCGATCTTCCACATCTGCAGCAGCAAGAATATTTGCTGCGGCAACCATTTGAATAACATTGAGAACTTGCTTAAGGAGCCATACAGGGAACGTGAAGATGAGTATGATAGTTGGATACGACAGCGGAATGTCCTTGTAATATCCGAGATGAGGGGGAGTCTTGGGTGGGAATGAATAGAGATACAGACCGACAAAAAACATCTCATTCATAGCGCAAACGATGAATAGAACGGTCGAATTTGTGTAGTATAAACTCAAGATCGAAGACCGATCTTTAGCCACCTTCTTGTGCGACGTCGCGCCAGACGTGATTGTCGCATACATGTGCATATAATGAGAAGCCAGATCGAGCGAAACCAAAATCTGATAGAAAATTGCCCAGTTCGGATATGTCGAGCACAGAAAACAAATCAGGCACGAAGTAGTGCAACGATCCGTTACCATATCGAGAATCGCGCCGAACCGTGTCGACTGGTTAAACTTGCGTGCCGCCATACCGTCAAACGCATCTAAAAGACACGACAGAGCATACAACCAGGTACAAACTTTCGGATGCATCGACATTACAGCCAACGATGCCAACGCCAAAACAACGCGCGAATATCCAATCAAGTTTGGAATAAAAAGGAAAATTTCACCGGCAGTAACTGGCTTGGTCGACATTGTGGAGATAGTAGGTGGATCTTTGATATCTGAGGTACAGCTATGCTACAGCAATATTAATTGCACAAACTAGCAAACAATAATAACAAATTTCACTGAAGGACCAATGAGAGTCGAAGATTCCTGTTTTTGCTTGCTTTTACCGATTTCTGCACTAATTCTAAACGATTTCTTGTATCCTATCGGGAAAACAAAATAACACAACTCCACAGGCGGGTCCTGCTGAGAAGTATACCCTTGTGCTTACATCATGGTGTAACTGCTGTGCGATTGTCTCTCTATGCATAATCACATGCACAGCCCAAAAGCGCTACTACTATTTCGCTTAAATCATCTTATTTGACTGCAACCAGTTCATAAATAATTAGAAACATAAATATAAATAATTAAGTCTTTTTCAACAATTTATAATTTGACCGTTTTTGTTACGTAGCATGAATTGTAATCGTCTCCAGGTGCGTGTAGGCAACCCCCTGAGATAAATCAGAATTACTCACGACAATCGCGATAAGTGATAAGACTACAACTTGCCTGTTCTAGTATTTTTTACAGGTCTCCGACTATCGCTTGTTTACCTATGAAACATGACTAACAACATTTCGGTAGTTTCTGTCATTAGATATGACCCGAACTTACTGCTCAATCCGGTTTCTATTCAGGCTTCTCTTTCTGGTTTATCGATAACCCGGATCCCCGCGACAGATGACCAATTGCAAATATGCAAGGACTCTCTAGATCCGATTTTGTTTTTTCTTTTCCCTCGGCATGTTGCGCGACTAAATACCGCTTTTCAGCACTTCTGGCCTGATACGCTCTTCAAGCTCGATGGAGCAACACTTGTCAAGGCACTGTATCCTGCCATCAGCGACCTTACGAGGCCGCATCGTCTCCGAACCATATTGAGTTCTGACGGGTCCATAACTGTTGAGCCTTCAATTGCCGTGGACCGTAACGACCTCTTTTCTGGTCTACGGCCAGATCAGGATCCGGAGTCACCATGGAAAATATATTTAGATTCTCATCCAACCACACAGTCAGATCTAACTATGTTCAAAACCTCTGATCGTTCTGCGTATTCAGTCGCTCGCGAACGTGTATTACCTGCATCCGTACCGATATCTTCGCCAATAGAAATCCTGCTCTACAATCCTCGAAACGAAATCACGGAGGGATCTTTGACAAATGTCGCCTTTTTTAGAAACGGTAAATGGGTCACTCCATCAAGTTCTTCCATTGGCGGTCTACGGGGTTCTGTAAAAGCAGAATTACTGGCTTCAGGAGCCATTCATGAACTCTCTGCTGACGAAAATCCCGTTTTGGTTTCCTCTTTAATTGAAGGAGAGAAAATTCTTCTCATGAATGGTGTCCAAGGATGTACCTGTGGCTTCTACAAGTCAGGCTCATTTCCTTGATTTGTCATCTAATTTATAGCGTTTATTCCTAAAATTCTATTCTAATCAAAAAGTTGAAATTACTAAGAATCAGAGAATTATATACATCCTATTCACCACAACTGAATACATTTCTCCCATCGGCCATCTTTTCGACAATCCCAATATCCTTCTTTCCCCTCTATTGGCACCCAAACTCCTTCCTCCACTTTCGAAAACCAAATGGCATTCACTCCTTCCGTTGGAATTAAGCCTTGCTTCCGTCGGTCTCTCTGCATCTCCTCGAGTTTAGCCTTCGTAAGCTCCGCATCCTCCACTTTCCCTTCCTCTAAATATCTTTGGTCAGGTCGCAGTCGGCTATCGGTTGGTGCCAGGTGACCCTTCTCAACTGCTGTAATCTCGTTCAGCGCTGCACAAAACTGGGGCATTCCATATCTTTTCCTAGGCTCCGCCTGCAGCGCTCCAGCTCTCCAAACTACCGCTCCACTTGACTTGCGAACCATCTCGTTTGTCCACGTTCCAATCATCGACACATTTTCAATCACTTGGTTCTGAGGCCCAGTAATAGTCACAACAACATCCTCGCACTTACCACTAAACATCGACTTTCTTTTAAACTCAATCAGGCACTTATGGCCTGAAGACGCCGATATTGTCATTGTTCCAGACGGCTCGATATATTTTTCTCCGGCAAGCATATTCCTTAAATAGGTAGTCGGCATCGTATACCGATATGTAGTCGATTTGGAAACTGAAGTAATAATCCCAACCGTAACTGGTCCGTCACTGATCACTTCTGCACTTTTACCCCAAAATTTTTGTGCAGGCTGTGGACTAAATGAGTATGACCATCGCTCTCCTTCCGCGTATGTTGCCATAACAGGAGGGCGATGCGAAATCTTCTCTGCAAAATATCGGAATTTTTTATCTTCTCGTACAAGTTCATAAGTTTCGTTCAGCAATGGATTAAATGGTTTCCGAATCGCCCGCTGATTGTTTCTACTATTCGATAATGTCGAAATAGCAAACGCTGCAAGATACATCATTTGTTCTCCACTCTTCACATCCGCATGTGATGCTTGATCCAGCAGTTCACTATATTCCAAACTTTCTGCATATCGCTGCAGCAATGACAACGGTTCGTTAGCAGTAACAGGCATGGCGACAGTAGATAAATCTTTGCCAACGTTTTTGCGCACAAACTGAATCAAACTAGGGGGCGGAACCGCATAGGGGGGGACAGCATTTCTTCGTGCAACCGGTCCAGAAATTGGTAAAGGTGACAAATCTCGATGAACCTCATTTGGCTCTGCCGAATTTTGTGCAGTAACTATTGTCATCTTATGAGATAGCCCTTGCAGCATTTCTTCTTCCTCAGAAGATGATGTCGATGAGGACCATCGTCGACTGCCATTTCTTGAATGTGTATTTGCATTTCCCTTCTCAACCGGACCATATTCCTCATCATCTTCATCTTCGTCATTGTCGTCGTCGCCAACCGCTTCGCTCACTACTACAATGTCTTCGACAGGATCACCATTATCTGGTAACACAACAACTCCAACATCTTCTTGGGCGTCATAAAACTCAGTATCTGAAGTTATAGATAGAGCATCCACTGACAATCTATTCACAGCCGGTTGAGTAAGCGATACTTTGCGCGTCAAACCTGAAGTGCCAGTCAAATATTGACCACCCTTAATAATCTGTCCTTGTTGCTCGAGTAGGCTCTCCAAAAGACGAGAAAGCTCCTCACTGTTAGTAGTAGAATTAGTAACAGGATAAGGTTCGTTCTGAAAGTGATGACTGGATCTATTTTGGTAGTGGTGAAGTTCGTTTGATTCTTGCGAAGGGGTTGCAGAAGATAGACTCTCAGATTGCAGTAAACTAGGGGCTGAGGAACTATCCCTAGTTGAAGATCGCTTTCTCCAAAATGAACGTTTTGGTCCCGGATTTGCTGGTGGCTGTAAGATAGGTTGCTGGCTAGTGCTCGGAGTCTGAAAGGAAGTTGCTATGCTCGGTGAGGAACCCTGGCTTTTGCTAGTAAGATGCTCAACAGCAGCATCAAGAGCAAAATAGCTCTGATGCAACGCTGGACCTGCAGCAATCTGGTCAGCTCCGGTCCTCTTCAATGAGGAAGTACTCTCTCCATTCAATTCACGAACTATGGATAAAGCCTGTGATATCCGTGAGCCCATTTCTTGTAAAGAAGCCCAATCAGCCTCGGATATGACAACACCATTATACAACGGAGGTAGGGGGCTGGGACTTCGTATAGGCGATAATCTTGGAGAAAGGGTCGGTGGAGATGTAAGAGGAGAAGAAGGCCGAGTTGCGAGCGCGTAGATACGTGCCTGCTCAAGAGCTACCTTCCAGGACTCGAAGTCGGTTTTCGAGAGAGCGCGCATGTTCCAAATCTCAACCCCTGAATCAATGAATATCTCACGTGTGGCGGGTTTAACAGAAACGGCAGCAATGATGAGAGCAATTGAGCCACGTAAACGAGCACAAGATGCATCATGATAGTAGCACAATTGTCCAGACGTGACATCAAGGGTAAAGTATCGTCTTGCGTATCCTTGCATTTTCTTTCGCCGCTTCTTCAGTAACACTCCCGAAAAAAATTGAAGTTCACTAGACTCCGAGGGAGTAACAAGTCCTAAAGTTGGCAATTCACGATTTGTTGTAGGTTTTGAGGAAGTCGTATTTGCAGGCGGATCGACTGTAATACTAGCCCGCATATTCACTTCAGAGCCTTGCGACGAGGGCAAATGTATTTTTGAAGAACGACGAGAATCAGACTCCACGCTATACGCAAACTGGACAGTTTTGGACATAGTTTTTGAAAACGTATTGTCAAACACGAATGCATACATGCCACCACCGCCCTTTGGAACCTTAAAAGAGCCTTTGATATGTGTAAATGCATGACATTTGCCATGTACATACACAGAAGCCAGTCCGGAATTACGCAACCGCTCGTCTAGGTTAAGATTAGTAGCGGTCGAAAGAGTGGTTGAAGTGAGCACATCTGAAGTGGGTGGTGCGAGAACGGTAGCGGTAGATGATGACCGCGGCCTATTGGAGGGGGCTGAAAGATGTGAATAGGCAACGTGAAGAGATCCGTTGGAATCCTGGTCAAAAGTAGGTACACGACGGAATATGCTGAAATTTCTGTGATTGCTTGTTAGCAGGAGAGATCTGAACCAGTGGTCGAATACGGGAGACAGCCGAAATTTCAAGACACATACATAGACTTCTTCGTAGGACGAAGCTGCCAGTGAACAGTTCCGTATTCTGGGGCCGAAATCCACTTAATAAGAAATGCCTTAGAGTGGATTTCAAGGGCTTCCATTTCTGCGATGGGCTCTCGTGTCGGTATAAGAAAAACCTGATCGAAACCAAACTACTTCTGATTATCTTTCACTCGAAATCTCTCGAGAAGCCACTAAAGGAGGCTGGCGGGATTGATCTGAGCCAATAACCACAAGACGATGCCGAGTATATGTTCCAAGAGAAGCTGAGTAAACACACCTGCCGACCAAGTAATAAAACAATTGCAAAACAGGTCTTGATTCCAGCCAGTAATCACCCAATTCCACGAGATGTCTGCAATTCAACCGGTCGGTTTCGTCGTTTGGTGATCGTCGCCATTTCCACTGTAAACAAAAAAGAGCCTCCTCATGGACATCCAATTACAGTCATCACGTGTATAATCACGTGAATGAAATCCAATGAGATGCTTGTGTCGAAGAAGCTGAGTGTTCGTAACCCATGGAATATACAAATATAGTTTTTACAGAATACAGTAGGACTGTTCTATAGGGGAAATAGTGACGCCAGAATTTGTGAGCTTTACAAATTTTAAAAAAAAATTGGATTACCTTGAACCTGTGATCGATAATTGAGAAAAAATTTGACTTGATTTCGCCAGTTTGCTGAAATTTTGTACCATCGAATCGGGTGGTTGACAGGGACAGCGGCGGGGATTGCTAAATTCATTAGGATTAAACTGATTTTCTATTCACAATGATCAATATAGAAAGACACACGTACAGGTAAGCAAAGAAAGAGAATACCTGTGTGAGTCTCATCGCTGATGGCTATTCGACAGAGTGCTGAATCAGGACTTCACCATCGATCGCCGATTCCAGGTCACGAAGGAGCTTGGACAGGGTGCTTATGGTATCGTATGTGCCGCTCGATACACAGAATCGCAGCAGGCGGTTGGCGTTGCTATCAAGAAGGTCACAAACATCTTTTCTAAACGAATCTTGGCGAAGCGTGCTCTGAGAGAACTCAAGCTCCTTACTCATTTCCGTGGTCATAAGAACGTACGTAGGTGACGTGGCCAGTAAAAACAGAGACAGGGAATTATCTTGACGGTGTACTAACGTGAACTAGATTACTTGTCTATATGACATGGACATTGTTGACACCAACAACTTCAATGAGATTTATTTATATGAGGAGTTAATGGAATGTGACATGCACCAGATCATCCGGTCGCAGCAGCCGCTGACAGATTCGCACTACCAGTCTTTTATTTACCAAATCCTTTGCGGACTGAAATATATTCATTCAGCTAATGTGTTGCATCGTGATCTCAAGCCGGGAAATTTACTGGTTAATGCCGATTGCGAATTAAAAATTTGCGATTTTGGCCTTGCGCGTGGATTCTCTGCTGATCCAACAGAAAACCAAGGGTTCATGACAGAATACGTTGCTACGCGTTGGTATCGAGCGCCGGAGATTATGCTTTCGTTTCACAATTACACTAAAGCTATTGACGTGTGGTCGGTGGGATGCATTCTTGCTGAGTTACTTGGGGGTAAACCGTTTTTCAAAGGCCAGGATTATGTGGACCAGCTTAACCAGATTCTTCGCTATCTAGGAACTCCATCAGAAGAGACTCTTCGTCGAATTGGATCACAACGAGCCCAAGAATACGTTCGAAGTTTACCGTACATGCCACCGGTTCCCTTTGCTAAGTTGTTCCCGACGGCCAATCCACTGGCGCTTGACTTGCTGGCCAAGATGCTTGCGTTTGATCCAGCCGAGCGTATTTCAGTAGTGGAAGCGCTGGAGCATCCATATTTGGCAGTTTGGCATGAGCCAACTGAGGAAATAGAGTGTCCTACGAAATTTGATTTCTCGTTTGAGTCCGTGGATGATATTCCTTCAATGAAAGAGATGATAAAGCAGGAGGTATTGGAGTTCCGCAAGCTTGTGCGTGAGCCCGTAGAAACTCAACAGCAAAAACTGGGTGGCCAAGGTCGTACGTCCGCGATTGGTCACGAGTCGGGAGATTCAAGTATGCCGGATGCTGAGAATTCCGGTCAGCAACAACAGCAGCAAGTTGGAATTCCTGAGGACTGGAATACAGTTGGGCACGAGGACGTTCCCCGACCTTCTGAGATGGATATAACAGCTGACGAGAATACTGTGATTGAAGGTAGTCTTGAACGGGAGCTGGAGTTTGGATTAGATGGAATTCCACATTAATGGGCTGATAAGGGCGGGTGAAAGGAATGGAGAGGAGAGCAAGGCGCGGTAGAAGCCAGGAGAGAGCAGTGTATTGTATAAATTATCTCTATGAGTTGTAGTTGGCAAGATACGTGATATAAGGATATATGTACTGTATTGTATTGGATTGTAACCATGTTTACACATACGTACGGGCCCATTGGTACTTTGGTCTTCATCTTGGATCGTACATCTTTGGGCCAATAGTTTTACCAAACTACAATCAATATAATTAAAATCAATATCAATATAGTGATAGTTATCGTTATCCTCAAATATGCTATCAATCCATATAGTCCAAATTATGTAAAGTATTATCAAATTAGCTAGAATCAGCCAAAAATGGCCTGAGACTGGTATGGCTGGGTCGGATCTCCCGTGACTGGCCCGCCTCATGTGGCTGTACAAGGAGGCTTGCTCGTAGTCACGGAAGGCTGTGCAAGGCGAGTCCAAACAGGTATGACTGCGGCTCGATTGCTCAAACAGGCATGATCCCGCCACGCGCGGCGAGAGACAATTCCCTATTTTGGAAATTTCTGCGCCGCTGTGGCTGGCGAAGCAGGCTAGTGGCTATGGCTGGTGCGAAAGGTGAAGACTGAGCATGTGAAGAGCGTGCTGAGGGATTGATGAGGAGATAGAATTAGTGTGAAAAAAAGCGTAAAAAGAGTGTGAAAAAGCGAAAATATAAATTTCTGTCAAATTCAGCATCGAATGGGCGTTCGGCACTAGAATTTTGACGTTTTAAGGGCTGAATTGGTGTTCTTTGGTCTCGCCTTGACTGGTCTGCTTTGCTCCTATATAATCTCCAAGTCCCGTCCTTGGTGCCCTGACTCCTCGAAGCCCACTTTCACTTTCTCTCTCACTTACACTCTTTTCTTTCTCCTGTGTCACAGTCGTTCTCCAGATCTACTCTTCTTCACCCAACAAAGCTTGTCCTTCGCTTCATCTTTATGCTTGCTGCTGCCGTCATGCGCGACCCGACGCGCAACCCGCTCCAGTCGCGCAGCCATTCGTCGTCCTCGTCCAGAATCGCCGCCATCCGGACTCGTCTATCAGCCAACTCCGTTCCTCCTCCGCCAGGCATATCGTCCGTGAGAGATCAGCAATTACAAAATCAGCAGCAACTATATCAACCTCCTGTTTCATCCGCAATTCCGATTTCCTCCCCGTCGTCCACCGCCTCGTCGACTTCAACTGTTTCTTCAGTAGCCTCACTCGACCCGAACTTGCTCCTGCTATCAGACTCATCTATGCTGTCGTCGTCAGGCCTCGAGGAGGATCGCCAGTATCCCCAGCTCGTCTCACCCGCAGATATTCACCGGGATTTTGACCATATTGATCACGAGGAAAAGCAAAAACATATTCGATCATTTTTCACTTCTTTTGCTTCTCGGTTCGGCCCTCTGTTCTCTTCGGCCTCGTCTTCGTCGCCGTCCTGTTCTCTTGATCTAGACACATATTTGGATCTTCCCTCGACTCCGCCCGCAGAGCCAATTTCTCCAACTACTCTTTCTAAAAAAAATTTGTCTACCAAAGATAAGAAGAAAAAGTCGTCGCCCTTGACAAAGAAGCGCAGCAACAGCAATATTCTTTCTAAAAAGCCATCCAGTTCCAAGCTGAAATCGTCTACTTCCCCGAAGAGGTCTGTAAAGTCGACGCTTGCCGCTCGCGATGCTTCGTCAATTATGGCCGACGCCGTTGCTTCTGCTGCCGCGTCAGAACCGCCATTAGAGGTTGGCATGGCCATGATGCCCGAAAACGACGTGTCGTCTTCGATGTTGATTGACTCTGTCTCGGAGCCTCCACGTACGTCTCCCGTAATGGAGTATCATTCGACTTTGCTTGATGAGTCTTCCAGCTTGATGGACTCGCGGATAAACTTTCTAGCTGATGGTAGCTCGCCGAGCATAATGTCATATGGCCCCGATGATATGATTCTTGGTCGTCAAGCCATTGCGTCTCCATCGACAAATGAGCTCATTGCCGAATTCGCCGCTATCAATGCTAACATCGGTCACCAGAACAACAGTAGTTCCGAGACGACCTCACCGATTGTCGAACAGCCCCTGTTACATCATTCAGCAAGTCTGCCCGTTAGTTTCCACCAGTCCTCGCAGATGGATGGCCTCGACTTTCCGATGTCTGCTGTGTCCGAAGCTATTCCACGAGAGTTTCCCGACGACTTTTACAGTGGCAGTTCTGGATCTGATGGCTCTCTTTATCGATCCGTGTCAATGTTCTCCTTGACGGATCCTACTCAGCAACAGCAACAGCAACATGTTCGTGGAATGGATATGGTTCAGCCCGGCTTCTTGCTTTCAGCACCTCCAACATTGAACCAAAATGTAGCTTCTCAGAACTGGTATCCAGTGCCGATGACTACATCCTCAGGCTCAGCGGGCCAATCCACAGCTTCACCAGTTTCACAGCCGACGGTTTCGCCGGCGACATCATTCTTGTCTCTTCAATCGCGAAAGCGTTCGCACGAAGATTTGATTATGCACGATGCCTCTGCAGAGATTCATCAACAGCAGCCTCAACCTGTAATTCCCTCAAGCAGTCCAATGGAGCAAATAGAATCGTCAAGTTCTTCCCGCGATTCCAAGAGAAGAGTAAAGACTTTATCTCGGGAGCCTTCCATTTCTCCCTCCTCAAGACATATGCAGACTTTTATTGTTCCAAGAGGCCCACATCGGATGTACAGCGTTCCATCATTTGCGACGTCTATGCCGTTACTTGTTGAAAATGACCACAACAATAGCATTAATGATAGTGTGCCGCCAGTACCGCCACTTCCTCAGCAGCATGAAGTTGCAAATATGATGATGAAGCATTCAGCAGTTGCCGGTAGTGTTGTGGGTGCTACTACTGCGACCACTACGTCGATTGCTGTACCGCCGGTACCAACTATTCCAGCTCAACATGGTCACCCAAGAAGACATAATCAGCGACTTCATCGCGTCCGGTCGCAGCCAGCTCAACTAAATGCAGGCCATCTTGCTGCTCAGCGACAAGCTATGATGGTGCCTATTCAGGGGATGGTGGAGTTTAGGCCGCAACCAGTTCCACAGCAGCAGCATCAAGTTATTGGATTGGGATTACATATGCAGCCATCATTTGACTCGCTGAAACATGTTTCAAACCAGGGACAGATAATGCAACAACAGCAATTACAGCAGCAACAGCAATTACAACTACAACTACATCATCAACAGCAAGAAGCATTTCAACAACAGCAATCTCTTCAGGCTCAACTACAACAACAACAACAACAACATTCATTTAAACCGACTCATTCTACTTCATTTCCAGATAGCGCCAGTGTGACGGTTACGTTCAATAATTTAACACCGATGGATCATGTGAAAATCATGTCTTCCGTGGCTAAGTCCGGATCAAGTAAAAACAAGGTATCTGCGAAACCGAAAAAGCGATAGATCTTGTTTATTCATCCCATCTTATTCATTCATTCAATTTCTGTTTAACCTTCACATTCATTAACATTTACATCACTCTTTTGATTATGTGCATTTTCGGTATGGGGTTTTCTGGGTTTTCTGGTCTGTGTATATTATAATAAATCAAATAGAAATTTAATTTCATTCCTGAATTAATTGAAAACTAGTTTCTTTTAAACACTAAGAAATAACGATAAGGAAAGAGTAAAAAGGTTAAATATTAACAAGCATATAGATCAATCAAAAAAAGGGAAGGACGCTCCATCACCACGAGGATCACTGCCAGCACTATGAACAGTGATGCCATTCTCAAGCTTTGTCAATTTAATAAATTGGCCGCGACCAAACAGAGGGTCGTAACGTTTCTGACGGGTTATTTCATGGCCCATGGCCTTAAGTTCTTCAACGACTTCATCTGAGATTTCAGCCTCGACGTTAACGTTTGTCAAAGTGACGCCGTCAACAACCTTGCCAGGAGTAATACAGATTCGAGGTACATCGAGGGATTTCTGCTCGTCAAGATTGAACACCGAGTGGTTGATAAGCACTTGGAGATGACCTTGAGGCTGCATAAATCCACCCATAACACCATAGGCAGCGTAGATCTCACCGTTCTTGGTCAACATAGCTGGGATAATGGTATGGTAAGGTCGCTTGCCTCCCTCGAGTGCGTTGAGCGCAGTAGGGTCAAGCACAAAGTTGACACCACGGTTAAGTAACGGAAAACCTGAGTCTGGCGGGATAATACCCGTACCAAACATACCTGCGACTGAGTTGATAAATGAACAGGCGTTGCCTTCAGAATCTGTCACAGCAAGGTAAACTGTATCAGAATTGTTGGCGGTACGAGGTTCTCCTGGCGCATACTGGGGGTTAGCCTTTTTGGCGTCAAACTCCTTTGCACGCGATTTCAAGTACGACTTTTCGAGAAGAGCAGATGCCGGTACCTTAGCACGCTCAGGATCTGCAACATAAGTTTCGCCATCACGGAAGGCCATCTTGAGCGCCTCAATCACCATGTGCAGATACGGTGCTGAGTTAAGTGTCCACTCCGAAGGAGGCGGAACAGCTTTGTCCTCAATCAGCTCGCGGATTATTCCTGCTGCAAGTTGCGCAAGAATACCCTGACCGTTAGGAGGACACTCCCAAAGAGTGAGTCCATCAAGGAAGTCCACTTTGATCGGGTCGACAAATGTCGACGTATGACTCTTTAAATCGTCCAGCGACAAGACACCGCCTCGAGCCTGAACCGTGTCGACAATCCGTTGAGCAACCACACCCTCATAGAAGCCAGCCTTACCATTCTTTGCAATAAGTTTATATGTCTCTGCGAGCTTCTTATTGACCCACAGCGAGCCTTGCTTGGGGGGTGTTCCGTCGGGCAGCAGTAAATCCTTGCAGGTCTCGGGCGAAGCGCCTGAGATAATCAGACTTCCACGATACCACAAGCTAGCAGAGATTTCCGGAATCACGACACCGTGTTCAGCAAATTCAATCGCAGGAGCCAGTGCATCAGCGATCGTGATTTTACCCGATCCCCATTTTTCAATTGCATCAACCCAGGCAGCAGGTCCGCCAGGCACGGTGACGCAGTGCACAGAGTTGGGCGGCAGCTTGAGTCCTTCGAAGCCCTTAGACTTGAGATACTCAATACTCAATTCTTTTGGTGCGCGGCCAGATCCATTCAGGCCTTTCAAGGTCTTGTCCTTTGCGTTGTAAAACAGCGAAAACACATCTCCCGCGGGTGAAACCATAGTTGGTTCTATCACTGTGAGCGCTGCAGCAGTAGCTACCGCTGCATCTACAGCATTGCCACCCATACGAAGAATTTTGAGCCCAGCCTGAGCGGCCATAGGCTGCGTGCAGGAAACAATTCCTTTGGTCGAGTGGACCACGGACCGACGGGAAGAGAACTCTGATTTCATTAGCATACTTCATACAATATCAATCCACTCATCAAAAGCAAAATAAAAAAATTGAAATCTTACCGTATTTAGGAGTCTCAATTTCAAGATACTGTTGATCGAGTGACATTCTAAAATCTAACGGAGACCGGAAACAACGACGAAATTGAGAAGAGTTAAAGAGATAAGCAGCTTTGTAAACTTGAGGACGGCCACTGGAACTGGAAACAACAGACGAACCGAAACGAAAATTAGAACAAGTTAATAACAACGAATTAGGCGCTCGATTACCGCTGCTAGCAAAAGTGTAATTCGCAGATTGTATAAAACGTGTTGAAAAATGGGAACATAAGGAAGAAAAAGACCCGGGGAAGGAAGCAGAATTGCTGGTCGAGGACGACAATGACCAAGACGACGGGGACCGACGAGCACAGACAGCAGCGGCCGATATCAAGAAAGACCCCCGGCGCTGAGCGGGCACTTGGTTTGTCGGCCAGATCATATTTTTATTTTTCTTTATCTCAATTGGTATATTTTGCTCTGATCTTGTATTTTTGTCGTTTGAATTGTAGTATTATTCTACCTCGGTGCCGTCCGTCCTTGTGGAATTAGTTACTCCTGGGCTTCTACGGGCCGGCCCCGGCGACGGCTATCGGGATTAGGCATTGTCTGGATTTTAGTTGTTCTTTTGTTCTATATGATCTCTTTATTGTCTTTGCAATTTTTTCTTCTTGTTCTCTTCTTGTTTTCGTCTCGCTCTGAATTATAATTCGATTGCTGTTTGTTACTACTAGCCGAATGTGCTGATGGCTATGTTACTGATTATCAAGCAAGGCCAGTCTCCATGACCAAGACAGCTCAATTGGACAACCTGCAGTGCTTACCACTTTATGCAATAAAATCAAGTAATTTTGTTCTACTATTTTCAAAATTGAGTTGTGTACTCTATTCTTAGCTTTCAGGTAGCGTTAACTTAGACCTGATTAGATAAGAGCGGGAAGAAAGCTTAAACACGAATACGATCCTGGTTTGTTCCTTCCACTCGCGATTTATCACATAAATAATCTCATTGAAATCTAATTCTAAAATCACCTAATTGTTGTACGAAACCGAGAAAATATTCCAGTATGAAGGACTAGTCTCGACAGCGGGCGTCAAGTTATACTTGGTCATCGTGATATACTTACCGCTGGCATTCTCCTTGATGGTGTAGCCTTTTCCAGACACATATTCAAATGTATACACAGCGGCCTTGCTTTCATCCGTAACAAAAGTGCGTCCTGAAGTAAGATACTTGCCGTGCGAGTATGCCTGCACAATGAACTCATTTGAGAAATATCCGCCTTGCTGCCACAAGATAAACCGCTGCTGGAACGTCTTATAGTCACTTCCAGCAGCTGGGCCACGCAAATAGTTCGAGGTCTTGTAAGCCGTCCAGGCAATCTCATTTCCGCTGAACTCCTGCGTAATGACAATGTATCGGCCTTCCGTCAACTGACCTCGCAGTTGCTTATATCCTTCCTCTGTCGCTAGTGCTGTTGATTCAGTCTGGTTTCCATATGGAACGGGAGGACGACGGTTGGAGAGACTCGAATACTCAGCAATACATGTCGCGTATCCGTTCCAGGTTCCTGAACTAGTGCTAGGATATGAAGTATTCGCAATAGTAGGAACACTATAGTCGGGCTAGATTCTAAGTTACTATACAACCTCGCTGCAAATATGAATATTGCCTTACATTTCCAAAGTCAAACATATTCACCAAATTCGACATATGCTCACGTCTCCAGGTGTTCATCTCTACCATTTGAAACGGCTTGCCGATTGCGTCAGCCCACTCCTCAACAAACAAGATCTGAGAGTTATGGTCTGAAATCTCACTGAACACTTGACCTCCACGGGTCCAAGGTGAGACAACGTAGAACGGAACTCTAAATCCGGGACCAGAAGGAACGTAGTTGGTAATCTGCTCAGGATTTGTGAACCATTCTCCAGTTGTACCGTTCTCGGAGAGAGATGGTGGAACGTGATCACCAAATCCACCGGTCTCGTCGTAGGAGTAAATCAGCACTGTAGAGTTGTATGTTGGAGAATTTGTTACGGCATCTAAGACTCGCTGCTGGAGCCACGCGCCATCCTTGGGTTGATATGGAGGATGTTCTGAAAGGGCTTTCGGACCGACGATCCAAGAAACCTGGGGAAGCGTTCCGTTGGCCGCAGCCTCATAGAATGCCTCAAGACCAGGATAGGCCAATCCCTTGGTTGCCAGGTCAGAGTCCTCATCGGCTGTCTGATACTGATCGAACCACGCAAGTGGGTTATCATCAAAATTATCAGAGTCCTGGTACACTTGCCAAGTAATATTTTGGTCTTCCAAGTATTCAGGTAAAGTCTTCCACTTCAAAGGATAGCAGGCATATTTCCAACCTTCGGAATTGGTCTCACAACCATCAGTCTCATAGTTCTCAATGTATGGACCACCATTGACTGTAGGATTACCAGGATACGATCCATTAACATTGATCGTGCCAGAAATCCAGGTGACTCGGTTTGGATTCGTGGGTCCAATAACACTTTCATGGTACATATCGCCTACTGTCCAGCCTTCGACAATGTCAAAGTGAGTAGGAATATCAGATCGCTTGAGATAGCCCCACGACCACGCGGTGTTGTTAGTGACCCATCCATTCAAGGCGCCGAAGTTCCAAGAGTTGTGGTTTGCACTCCATCCGTTGGATCCAGCAACTATGCATTGAGTGCTATTGGTGTAGGATGCATCTTCATTCAAGTACCAAGGGAGCAAGTAGTCGGCCTCAGTGCTGGCTGTGGGCTGATACCAGATTTTGGTGCCATTGTTGACTTGCACATTTGGATCACGGAAATTGCGTACTCCGGCCATTGTGCCATAGTAATGATCAAACGCACGATTCTCTTGCATGAAGAGAACAATGTGCTCGATCTGGGCCAAGCCATTAGCCGAAACAAGACTGCCACAGAGGGCAACAGAGAAAAGAGCAAGACTGGAAAAGCTCACCATGGTGATTACAAAACCTCTTTGAGTTGGTGTTCTGGATGTGCGAGAGAGTTTTTCGATCGATATCAAAGGATCTCGGTCAGTCTAAATACCCCGTGTCAAACCCATCTACTCCAACAGGGATCATCATCGTCAGCGAATAGAGTCGAAAGCCGATTCTAGTTAATGGCATGACTCGCAAAACAGCCAATGAGAAATCTGGAATTGGAGTTGTGAATTCTCAACACGACGCAGGGTTCAGTATTGCCAGAAACTGAGTGTCAAAGAGAACAGCTTCTAGTGGCTACAGACTGCAGAGCACAGATGAGGTATTTTGGAAAACGAAACCACAAGGCAACAAAACCCGTTTAATATATCCTGCATTTCAGACGTCCATTTCTTGACAGGTATCGCTCTCGATATAACTGAGTGAGTCAATCGTTTGATGAATTTCAGCGCCATCATTTACTTCTTTGGAATGGTTAATGAGGAGTGTCTTGTTCATATGTAGACTATATATTCGTATCCATAAGTACTAAAATTTTGGCTTTATCTTGCCTGTTGTCCTAGTTGAATTTACATTCTCACTCAGTAGTTGACAGTAGACAGGTGCAGTGGAGAGTAACATTCAATTGTGACCTCGGAATTGTGCATACGAGCCCAACCTAAAGCAAAAAATAAACATAAAAATAAAAAAGCACGACCAAACTTCGTGTAATCTTTACCCCTGGTAAAAAATTGTGGAGACAAATCAAACAGCTGGAATTAATAAGGACATCGCTCGCATCATGTTCTACTTCAATTCCTTAAACTACTTCCTGCTTGGGAAACCTGTAAACAAATATTTCTTAATGCCCTGTTTACCTTGCCCAACACGTGTAATGATCTTTTGGCCCTAGACTGGCTGACAAGCAGGAGCCATACTGGTCTTGCCTTTCTCAAGTAAATCTGAAGGGGCTCAGGGAATATTCTACCTCGGCTTTGGCCTGTTCGTTACTGCCGAACAATAAACGTGCTATCTCGGCATCAAGATCTAGTTTTCCAATTGGATGATGGTTAAAATCCATTCGAAGTCAACGATGCATCGTCGTAGGTCCCTGCTGTAGTTTGCCATTTACTTTCGAGGGCCATCCCGTGGCTGGAAATAAGCTCATCTGCCGAGTTATGGTATGATTGGCATGTATTTGCCGAGTCGACTTGCTAATTGGCTTAAGGTCCTCTCAATGCTCTTCAATGTAGTGCTTCATTCGCTAGAGTCTCAACCCAGCCATATCCGCAGTACAGAATCTAAAGGTCTGAATTGAATCAGAGGGCCTCGGACTGAAAAATTTGTCAAAGCTTACGAATTGATCTCTTCGGCAAGGAGATGGAGACGGACGGGAAATCTGAATTGTAAGTCATTGTGCTGAATACAGAAGGAATGCGATAGCAATATAATATCTAAATATCTAAATATTTGATATTTTAAACATCTCAAATTGCCCTTGTGAATTAGTAGGTTGTTCTAGCAAAATAGTAGTGTCTTAGTCAACGCTAGATTTATCGATTATTGTGTATCTGAACTGTGCGGTGGGGAATAGTTTTCCTATTGTAGTTCTTTCTCCCAATATCAAATTATTTAGAGTATCATCTTCCTCAACACTTATATTTAATTAATCAGCAGTAACAAATGGAATCGCTTTCATTGTCTCCGGATCGATCACTGAATGCATCATTTCGTGCCAACAATCTTGGTACCTCAGATCTGACTGCAGATGTCGTGCGAAACCTCGATTTACAACATCTCTGGACCGATCTATCGACTCATGATGTTCCTATCGATCCAAGCTTAGCATCTACATTCCCCTTCTTACAAAATAGTAATCTCATATTCATCCAAGGCCGGCCGCCCGATAAATTATACTCTAACGACCCGTTAGATACCTCAGTGACCACCGATGAGAACTCGCAGACTACGACACGTTTGGAATGGGTTCTAGCTGCTCGCACAGAATCCGACTGGTCCGTTCAGAAATGGGTGGCTGTGTTCAATAGTCTGGAAATTTACACAGGTTCGCCGGTGAACCGGATTGTGATGGCGTTATGGACGAACGACTCTACGGTTGTTTATTACTTTGTGCATAGCGGATTGCGTAAACCGCGGAAAAATTAACTTCAAATTATCATTCTCGCATTTGCCTCTCTACCGCCGAAGCTGTCGAGCTTTCATTGCTTCGATCCTCGCCTTCAATTGATTTGTCACTTCTGCAGCACGTTTCCAGCTTTCTACAGAGCCTGCGTTGCCTGAAGTGCCGTTCAAATCTGAAGCCAGAGATACCGCAGCCCCTGTTGCTGACCCACTCAATGATGTTAAGTTGTCCTTAGACGCATACATAGATAGCCGCTGGCTGCCTGAATGATAGCTCTCTCGCCGTGAACTGAGTAGATATCCGTTTTCTTTTTCTTCTTCGGGAACAATACTTTTCCGGACAGAAGTTCGCCTGGACGTTTGCTCACTAGCTGTTATGCCATCGGATGCGTCATGGATTTCCATTGCTTCTTCGACTGTCGGATCTTCATGCATGATTGGAATAGATGACAATTGATTCTCAGACTTTAAGTCTTCAACAGCTTTTTGCAGTTTCATGATCAGTGCCTGAGAGGCTTCTGCTTCTATTCTAGCCCGTTGAAGCTTTGAGTCCTTGACTTTCATGTCGATATCCTTGCGTGTGTTCTCCTCGGTTAACTGGTCATTTACCTTTGTTATTTCGGAAAGTGCCTTTTTCATGCGGGCATTCTCCACGGTCAACATATCAATCTGTGCTTCGAATTCAGTAGACTTGCTGAGCCATTCTTCTTTAGCTCGCCGAAGATCTGACAGTTCTTGCTTATCAACAGCGGAAAGTACACTGCTATGACTCGTCGAGTTCGAGGAACTAAGTGCCATTCCTGCGAGTCCACGATTATTACCTCCCCTGCTGGATAATGAACCAGAGGCTCCACCAGATGATGACAAGGATGGTGCTGCCGGTCTTGGCGAGCTGGGTAAAGTAGCTTCCGATTCGACCTTCTTACGCAACGTAGAACTAGTCGAAGAGCTCATTCTTGAAGTCCGCGAGCTTGAGATCGGCTTTGCAGTTCGACCTGAAGAGCCCCCACCGTTTAGTCCTTCTCCCGACCGAGTTGACAAAGCCGGTGGGGTTGTTCCTGGCTTGCGTGCGCTTGAAGCACTCGCGCCGCCGACACGAGCACGAGAAGGTACGGAACCGAGCGTCTTAGAAGCACTTTTCGGCGCTGCCGCTGAGGTGGGAGCAGAAGTCTTTTCAGGCTTTGCTCGCACTTCTGCAGTGTCGAAATACTCTTTGATCATTTGTTTCCGAATATCATCGAGGTCATTGATGAAAGGTGTCATTGCTCGCTCACCAATCATTTTCATCACAGTGCCCAAGACCTCTGCTGCCGCTGAACGAACTGGTTTTGCAGTGTCTGACAAAAGCCCAACTGACGCATCACATATTTGCTTTATTTCGTTGCTTTTGGGATACACTTTAATGTATTTAAGGCAACGGACTAGAAATAAAGCGGTTTCTTGTTTTACCTGTGGATTCTTGCTTTTTAGAAACTCCATTGAATCTTCCATAAACTCACTCAGGTTTGTCTGATATTCGTTAGTAATGAAGTAAAAATCCACCTAGAATATAAACAAATATTACCGATTGAAATGTAGCGTCCAATGCCGCTCCAAGAGCTTCCGAAACTGAGACCTTTTTTTCTTTCAAACGCTCAAACAGTGATGGTGCAACCACAGATCTGTATTTTGCGAATCCAGTTCGTAGACCTTTAGCCATTACCTCGACACAATTGGCAGCCGTGGTCACGACCGCTACATTAGCGTCTTTGGCGATACATTTAGCTAGCGTGCGGGTGAGGTCATTGAAATCAGCTTCAGCGATTTTCGGGACTGAGACGATTTTGAATAGTTCGTCTACAGCTTCCTTTCGTTCTTTCCATTTCGTAGACGCCATGAGAGCATAGAAATTATCAGGAATTTTTGCTGAAACATCGACGCTGTCAACCAAATCCATAGGATCAAGTTCTTCGTCCTGGTCGTCTTGAGCAGTAGAAGAAGAATCTGATGTAGTTCCTTGAGCAGCCAACTGCTGAGAGAGCAGAAATCTGGTTTGTTGAGGATCTGTACCTTTAACAGCTTCGAAGGCTTCTTCAAGCTCCTTCTGCTGTACAGGTTTCAGGTCTGGAAATAACACGGTTTTTATCGAGTCGCCCATCCATTCATACAGTATGACAGCTAGACTACTAGTTTCCGCACGTACGTTTTTGTCTGAATGTGCAAATAGTTTAGGCATAGCTTTGACCAGACTTTTTGGGTTAACAGTTCGAGTTCCAAACGCCTTAATTATTTCTTTTAAGGCTAGGACAGTGCCGGTCACTAGTTTCGGCAGCTTGTTATTCAAAATCGGTAAAAGCTCTTCAATAACTGGATCCGGCGTGTCTAGCTCTATAAAGTACATCAGTGCCTCAATAGTTTTTTGCTTGGTTCCTGCTCGCATAGATACAAGTCCCTTTTCAGCCAAGGGAGCTACAAGTGTCCCACGCAATCGAAGACAGGTGTTTGGGCCTCCATATTGGAGAAATGCAACGAGCGATGTAATTCCAGCCTCCTGGGCGGCCACATTCGAATCCGTGACGACCTTCTTATATAGACCAGGATCGTTCAAATATGGTCGGAAGCAAGGGTCATTCTCACTGGCAGAAGTTGTGAATTGCTTTGTCAGTTCTTCATACGCGCCTAGACGGACTTTCCAGATCTAATAAATTAATACACGCTGATTGATTCATTGTCTTCCTCAATACGATACCTTGTGTGTAACTCTTTCTGACAAAGGCAGAGTCGAATAGTCGATCTCTTGTTCTGCCATAGTATGAAACTTGGTATTATTTGACTGAATAAGAAGACACTTTAGCCGTTTCAACTGAGAACCATTTGACTTGCTGGCAGAACGCGATTCTGATGTTTGTTTACATTCAAATTTCGTTGCTGTAAGGGCTGCATAACTGTGATATCCCTAGTTGATTATGCCTACTTCTACTGCATATTCTATACAATTTACTTGCCATATATTTGAGTGATCTAAAAAGTAATTTGCGGCGGCACAGACAGAGTATATGGAATATTTGAAGTTGCATTTGACAATTGACTAAGAGAATTATCTTTCAGCTTTAGCAGAGACTATCTCATGAACTGACAAGATTTGAACCAGATTCCGAAGGTCCATAATTCTTAGTTGGACAGATTGTCAATTATGAACTGCGCAATATCCAACTGCGCAATATCCAACGTGTCTCCGATCTTTTCAAATCTGTCACTACTTCAATGTAGTCTACTGCTTTCAGCTTGTTGCATCCAGATTGCTGCAAAAAATTTACAATATGCTGTATCAGTGTACAATGTACTGACAGAATATCAGCCTCCATAAATCTAAACATCTCGCATCATGCATATTCAATGCAATCCTCAGAAATGTCAATGCCCAGTTATAATTCAATTCTAATTTGCTTCTGGACGAGGACGCGTTAAACATCAGTCCAACGCGTGATCAGGTGATCTACAATGGCTTAATAGCTCGTCTACTAAGAATTCTAGATTCCAAATACACGAAATTTTAGCAATCGGATAACAACTGAGCTAGTTTTTGCACTATATTTATTAGTTTAGAAGGATTTGTTTTTGCACAGAATTTTTGTGAAGCGTAGGATCCGTTGCTCGCCTGGATCCAAAAGTAACGGAAATGTTTCGTAGCTTTTAAGAACCCAGAACTAAAGTGAAGTCCACGCCATTAAGGCACATGAACATGGAAAGAACAGAACGATATGATTTGATAGATTAATCGTTCAACCATGTCGATTTTACTAGGTGTTCTTCTGCAGTAGATAAGAATCCATAATGAGTCTAATATGCAATCACAATCCCTATTGACATTCTAAAATAAACATAGCTTTTATTCACCATAGTAACTACCGATCGTAAACCAACTACTTTCTCTTCCGACGTCTTCCTCCGACGACACTTGCTGCAGCCGGTACAACTTTCCCGTCTGCGTCAAGTTTCGGTTTTCGCTTCCTCTTCCCATTAGTAGAAGCTTCGTCTTTTGTCTCCTCCGCCACAAGTTCTGCTGCTGGTTTAGTTATGAACCGCCCAACAGATGTATTCCATAACCACAAAGGCAGTTTAACCAGCGTGGTCCGTCTCCACTGAGCAGTAGGTACTTGGTCAACGTCAAGTTTATACTCTTCGTTCGACTCTTGATTGAAAATCCATACGGATCCGTCGGGATATACGGTGAATATTCTTCCCGAGCCATCCTGAACACGTCGCTTCGACATATCCAATGGTGGAAGGCCATTTGGCCATGCCTGTTCTTTGCAGTCGGAAATATACCTTTCCAGTCGAGCACGCTCAGTTCGTGCCGTGATCGACAGTGTAATGTAGTGGGCCAAGCTTGTGATCAAATACAGAAACACAAGTACCGTGAAAAGACCAGGCCGGAAACGCTGAAAAAAAAAATTAGCGAACAGCTACATTATACATATAATGATCTACTTACCGAATAGTAATACCCAGTTCCCTTCCAACGAGGAAACCCCTTTTTGAAAAAAAAATCGTACCGCTCCTTCTCGGGGCCACGAAGAATATTGGCGATAACACCAAGCCGAGCAAAACGCTCTGTGGCCTGCTTTGAAGGATTTTTATCTGGATGGAGCAGTCGTGATTTTTTGCGGTAGCTGGTACATTAATTGAGTCAGCTGCGTCGAATTATCTGTCGTGTTACTTACGCTTTGGTAATCT
Organism: [Lipomyces] oligophaga; assembly: GCF_038497815.1. NCBI lineage: Eukaryota > Fungi > Ascomycota > Lipomycetes > Lipomycetales > Lipomycetaceae > Lipomyces > [Lipomyces] oligophaga. The sequence continues at coordinate 973,702 of NW_027117787.1, read as the reverse complement.
CCTCCAAAGTCGAAGATGGACCGGAATCAAGACCCATAAAAGCTATTCGACGGTAAACATACAATTTTTTTCCAGAGGCGATAATCAATTCTTGACATACAGTAAAAAGAGGTACCCTTTCCTTCATATTTTTCTAATTCTTCCGAAAGTCGAAATATCTCGAAATCTTGCTCGTCCCATGCGGAAACCAGCGAGAGCAGCGTTGAGAAAGCAAATAATATCAGCACAAACCGTCGCATTCTGGCTGACTTTGAAGGTTGAAATTGACACTCTTGTAGCGCTGTTTGACCAGCACGAGTGATGCAAAAAGCGTAAACCGCTAGTTTGGCCGAATCAAAGAGGTCAAGCTAAACACTGCTTATTTTTGTGATTTTGAGCCAAATTTACCCGGGCTTACAGTTGGGAGAGAGAGGCTCTTAGAAAGATCTCGTCAATTTCATCCAACCATTTTAGGCGAATTAACTCAAATTACTGACTTTTCAAACGAATTCTCGCTGATTAAATCGTATAGCCAAGTTCAGTAAACCTGTTAGCCAAATGACATCAGAATCCTCAAAGAATGACATCCAGACACCGGCGATAGTCTGCATTGGCATGGCTGGTAAGCAGATATCGGTCACAGATGCAAGTATGATCTGCACTAATATACTCACAAAATGATTCAGGATCCGGTAAAACGACTTTCATGCAGAGACTAAATTCTTATTTATATTCAAAGAATATGCCTCCGTATGTGATGAACTTAGACCCTGCGGTTTTGAACGTACCCTTTGATACGAACATTGATATCCGAGACTCAGTTAACTACAAGGAAGTCATGAAGCAGTATGTGAATTTTGAATTTATGAAGGAAATGATATTTACTCTAGGCAGATATAATTTGGGTCCAAATGGCGCTATAATTACGTCATTGAATTTGTTTGCGACAAAAGTCGACCAAGTGCTGGGAATAGTCGAGAAGCGGGCTTCTTCTGTTCCGTATATGTTGGTTGACACGCCCGGTCAGATTGAATGCTTTGTCTGGTCTGCATCCGGTGCGATTCTGCTGGATTCCCTGGCCTCTACAATGCCTACTATCATTGCGTACATCGTTGACACTCCGCGGACAACTTCTCCGGCGACATTCATGTCTAATATGCTCTATTCATGCTCGATTCTGTATAAAACCAAACTTCCAATGATTATCGTGTTTAACAAGACTGACGTCACAAATGCTGACTTTGCGACTGAATGGATGACCGACTTCGAATCGTTTCAAAGCGAACTCAAAAAAATGGATGACGACGAAAACACAACTGAAGGTGGGAGTGGATACATGACATCTCTCATGAACTCGATGAGCTTGGTTCTCGAGGAATTCTACCGCCATTTGGACGTTGTCAGTGCTTCTGCCTATACTGGAGAAGGAATCGATGAATTTTTCAAAGCAGTCAAGCGGAAAACAGAAGAGTACAACACGGATTACAAAGCAGAACTGGAAAAAGTCCGCTTACAGCGAGAAAGAGAGAAGGAGGAAAGACGGCAAAAAGATATTAATCAACTCATGCAAGATATGGGTATTGCCGAATCTGCAAAAACGCGAAGGGAGGAACAGTCTCAAACAGTTTCGGATGTTGAAGATGATGACGATGATCAAGACGAATTTGAAGGAAGATTCGATGGACCTGAAGAGACTGCGGGAATTCTCGATGCTGATTATGAATAACGTTGCTTATTCTTTGTACATAACATGCTGTAATATCAAATAAATCCTATTGTAAATTAAAGACCTTCAGTCTAATGCACAGAAAATACAAATTATGACAAGTAACAGAAATAAAAATGCGCCAATAATTCACCAGAATAACAATAACAATACAAAACTCCTTCGCTCTGTATAAATCTATGAACTCAATTCTACTAATTTTTAGTAGCTCTATACGAGAAAAGCCATGCACGAAGTGAAGATCAGACAATCCTCACAATATCCCTCGGATTAGCATCATCATCGCTGTAGCTGCTGTCACTATCAGACATCCTTCTACCAAGTATCTTTTCGCTCTCAGGATCATCAGCATATCGAGTGCTGATGATGAAGTTGCCTGCACTTCGACATTCAGGATTCTCCGGGGATGTGTAAGAATGAACGATTGAGCAGCAGAAATTCTTACACCGCGCCAATAGACTTGGAGACAAATCATCCGAATCAGGCATGGGCACTTCTTTGCTCTCGAAACCTTCCGAATCATCAACAATGTCTGATTGGGCAACAGAGGACATGTTTGGTTCAGGGGGCTTGATATAAGACTGCGGAATCAAGCAGGGAACAGCTGATCCAATCGCAGTCGCGCGATTGAGCCAGGCAGGAACAGGTTTATCCGTCAACCTTCTGACAAGCGCATCTGTGAAATGATTGCAATTCTTGTGTAAGAGGTTGTAGCTTGTACCCATGAATTCTAAACTCAGATCGTTCACAATGGCCAATACTTCTGCGGGCGAATAAGTGGTGTACTCATGCAGTATACTAACTTTGCAAGAAATTCCTCCAGGCAGCAAAAGTTGAGGCTTTGAGTAGTAGACACCCGATATATTGGACTCCTCGTGACCTTAACAGATAAGTTAGATAGTCGAAACAAAACTATAATATCGTACGTACCACCATAAGCATATTCACGACCATCTACTTCAACAGCTGAATGGAGAATCGGAATTCCCAGCGTCCAAATCACAGGAGCAACCCTGCTATTCTGAAGCATATCATAGACATTTATCATGACCGGGCGTCTTGTTCCGGAACCTCCCGACTTTTCCAAATCAGAGGGGGAAAATCGATCACTGGACTTTGAAAGCGACCAGGAGGACTGAGTGGAATTTAGAGGAGCAGAGTAAACCGTCGACTTGTAGTTTGGAGTTGCGCGTTTGGATAGAGAACTTGGCGTAGGAATCGGAGCGGGCGGCGTAGTAGTGATAGTCGAAATCGAGGAAAAAGCGTAAGCTGGAAATCCTACAGATGATGGAAAATAAGCTGTCGATGGAGATGAAGCAGTGCTGCCTGTTGCAGTTATGGTAGTGACCTGAGTCGAAGAACTGAAGCTTCGCAGACTAGCCGGCCGGGAATATCTTCGCGGTGGGATGTCCATGGGTGCACTTGCCGATGATACGACCGAAGGAGATGGCAGAAGTCCGGAGGACAGGTTCGAAGCAGAAGGAGAAGCCGAATTCAAAATCGGTGAATCATACAGAAGAAAAGGAGAGGCAGTGGACCTCGACGACTGTCGAAGAAGGGAGGAGGTCGTGTCGGGATTGTTGGCACGCACACCAGCTACTTCGACCATAATTCAACGGAGGAGCAGGAACGAGAAGGACAGACGTAAACGGAGAATGTAAGCGGAAAACAGGTTTGTGTCTAGCGCATTATTCTTGCAGATAGATTATATCGCAGATAAAATTATCAAACAGAGAGTAAGGTATCAAAGGGGGCCGACAAGAATGACAATAATAGGCAACTCTGTGTTGCGATAACAAGCGAACTTTGACGAATCGAGGGCTAAACTATAATTTGCAGTTTAAATCAATTCTTATACATTCAAGTCTGGTAACAATCCACCAATATTCGTGTATTGTTCAACAGTATCCAAATTTCACCCAAAATAGCTCCCTCTCTGGTCCGGTAGACTCTGAAAGCGTCTAGCTCGGATTGCCCGGCGAACTGGGCTTGATTGATAAGGATGGACGGAAGGCGCTGTTCGCTGCATGGAAGAACACATACAAGACCCACTCCTAATATACCCAAAATCGGAAATGCACGCATTAGGAAATATGAGGACATTTCCAAATCCAGACCTGCAATTGCGTAATCATAGTTGTCACATGTCAGAGCACATGACCTCCTTCTGCGACCCTCGTCCTGGTTTGTCCCCCCATTCTCATCGGCCCCCCACGATAGCTCTCCGGTGGAAGAGACCCTCAGATTTCGATGTCTCTCCCAAGAGTGCGGCTCTTTACTCCGCCTTCCGTCGCTTGGGCGTCCCCACCTTTTGGTTTTCTGCTGGTGCTCTTTCGACGTTTGTCGATTCCCTCCCGCACTCCAGCGCAGCTGTGCGAGTTGGTCGGTCCAAGGTCACATTGGTCGCTGGGGACTGGTCCGACCTCCTCACCAGACAAATTATTGTCCTCTCTAGTCGTTCCCTCAAGTGCGCTTTCTCCAGATTTTCTCCCCCACGTTTTTCTCGCCAGTCTTTGGATTGTCTGCTTCCCTTCTCCACATTTTCGTCCCCCTTCCACGGGAAAGAGCGCGAAACAAGTCAAGTTTATCAGCTGTACTGAGCTCACACCACCTCCACACGCGTCTGTATGCTGCGGTAGACTCGCTCACAATTATAAATACCTTCTTGTGCCGTCAACTCGTACTCTCGACCAGACAGAGACTTTTAACTCATTGTCAATTTCATTCGCTTTTAATATTCCTCTCTCATTTCGTTTTATAATCGTTTGACGTCTCTGCAATGTTCAACTACAGAATAGTCTTCACAGCAATCACTGCTTGTGTGGGCGGTCTGCTGTTTGGATATGATACTGGTTTTATTGGGTCCACCACCCAGCTCGCCTCTTTCCAGCGGGATTTCAAAATGACAGACAATGTATCCAATATCAAGGCCAACATTGTTGCTACCCTCCAAGCAGGCTGCTTTTTCGGCTCAATTTTCATGTCTATCTTCTCTGTTCGTTATGGCCGTCGTTGGTCCATGGCACTTGCTGCTTTGGTATTCAACGTCGGTGCTATTCTCCAGGTTATCACTACCTCCTCCCTTGGCCTGCTGTATGCTGGACGAGCCGTGTCTGGATTGGGCGTTGGAGCTGCTTCCATGCTTACACCCACATATCTGTCGGAAGTTTCTCCTCGTGAATCGCGAGGCAGAATCGGCACTACTTTTGGTTGCTCCATCTTTTTTGGAATCACTATTTCCTACTGGATCGTGTATGCTTGCGAGCGGTCGCAAAGCCCTGACGGCCATCTTCAGTGGCGAATTCCCATGGGACTTCAACTAGTTCCCGGTGCTTTACTTTTCCTGGGTGGCTTGTTTATTTCTGAATCTCCTCGTTGGTTGATCAAGTCTGGTCGTCGTGAGGAGGGTTTGAAGAACCTATGCTACATTCGTATGCTCCCCGAAGATGACCCAGTCCTCCAGCAGGAGTATCAAGATATTTGCGCTTCGACAGACGAAGAGCTGCGAATCACCGAGGGTATCACTTTCAGAGATATGTTCCGCTCGCCTTATCGCACTCGTCTTGCTATTGGATTCACAGTCATGTTTTCTCAGCAGTTTGGTGGCACTAATGCTTTAACATACTACGCTCCTTTGCTCTTCTCCAAGGTCGGTCTCTCTGGCACTTCCTCGTCTCTGTTTGCTACTGGTGTCTATGGTATTGTCAAAACTTGTGCTGCACTTTTGTTTTTGTTTTTTATGGCTGAGCGTGTTGGCCGCCGTGGTCCTTTTGTTATCGGAGCCATCTGCATGGGCTGCTGCATGCTTATAGTCGGAGTCATTCTTGCTTGCAAGCCTCCGGATCCAGCTGCCTTAACTCCTGCTCCTCCTTCGGTTGCAATGATTGTGTTCATTTATGTGTTTTGTGTGTCCTACGCTGTTTCTTGGGGTCCTATTCCCTTCACTTATGTGTCGGAAATTTTCCCGGCTCAAATCCGTGATTTTGGCGTGGCTATGGCTTTGGCTACTCAGTGGGCATTCAACTATTGCATTTCCCGAATTGTTCCTGTTGCCATGGACAACATTGGATGGAGAACTTTTTTGATGTTTGCTATCTTCAACTTTTGCATTGCCGTTTTTGCTTTCTTGGTTCTCCGCGAAACCAGCGGTGTTGCTCTCGAAAATATGGACCAGCTCTTTGCTACGGGCTATTTCATGAAACGAAGCCAATGGTCGCTTCACCGTCCAGAAAAGATCTCTGACGAGATTGAACAAATGGAGCTTGAGGCCCAGAGCGCCAAACTTCAAGACAACAAGCATATTGAGCGCACAATTACGTCCTCATCGGGCATCTCTGGCAAGTCCGTATAAATTTCGCCAAAGAGGATAAATTTGTAGCGTTCATAAGTTTTCGGTTTACGTACCATTCTGTTTATCTAATCTTCATTCTTCTAGCGTGTGTGAAAGTGTACTGTATTTTGGAGTTTTAACGAATAAAAATTTTGCTTATTTGAATATTTTTTATCGTATAGTACGTAATTTGCTGTATGGATGTATATTTCTTAGTGGTGCCTACTAAACCAATGGTGGGGCAGCCGAATCTCTGCCCCGCAATGTTTATCTTCTCGCTTCCCACGCATATGTCAACCGCGGGGGTAGATCACGATAATGGATCTTACGATATCCATCATTTCAGGAACATCGCCTTTCCACCACGTCTTCCACCACGTTTTCTTTTATTTACAATATTCCTCTTTTGTGCGGCTCCGCCGCATGCCGTATAGAAAAATGCGGAGAACTAGTGGCCAGATATATCATAGAATCCCCCCACAATTGCTGGTCCCCCACTCAAGTCATATGACTTTTCGCGGGGATTGAAGAAGCGCTTAGCAAGAGACGGTCGGATTCGCATCGAAGTTCGAAGTTTCGCTGCATCAAGAATTTCCTGATTCGTCTAATTGAACTTCAATTTGTTTGCTGTTCGAATATGTTTGGAGATATAAAATGTTAGGAATTTGGCCCTTCCTTTTTTAATTAGAAATGACAAGATTTTGGAGAATTCAGCGACGAATGTTTAAGCAAATTTGAAAGTATTTTAAATTATCGTCGGACTTGTGTATGCTATATTGAGGGCAAACGGCCATTTTATCGGATATCGCTGAAAAATTGAGCTAAAGTTGCCCACACGTATTTATCTTTCCTGTTCCTCTCCTTTGGATATTTTCGATCTTGGCTATTATCATCGAGCTCTTGCTCTCATACCACCTATGCAATAGCTGAATCTAAACGTTACTTGAAATTGGCTGCCTGTCAACTTCGAGAATTGGCCTAGCGACGCCCTCCGCTGTACTATTCTGCAGAGCTTCAAATCTCACTTTTATACGAATCTACAATTTTGCATGCATTTCACGCCCAATATCATCAATGACATGATCTATGACTCTGTAATCTATCGAGTTTAACTGAAAACCTGCGAAAATCGCAGGTATTCGATTTTGCAGTCCAAATCCCGGTACGCGATGCGAGGGACAATATTATTATTTACCTTCGGCACCGACCCCCGAGCAATAACACCAAACCCATGGATATTCTGTTATCACGTGCTATAATGATCCTCCCAAGGAATCCAGCAATCAGCAATGAATATACGAACATAGGAGAGCAGTAGTATCACTTTTCGTTGTTGATGTTTCGAAATTGATTCGGCTTATTGCTGCATATATTATCTAGTATTGATGAGATTATCGCTAGTTTGACATTAGGGTCCCGCTAATTTGGGAAGATTGTTCGACCGGCGGTTTCTCAAGAGGCTTCGTCTGTCAGACTGTATTTTCTCTAAATCAGCTGAGATGAGATTTCAGTAGAAATTGTGCGTTTTAGATATCGACAGCAAACTTTATGATTTCCGGTGACAAGGACTCATCCTTACGGCCGGATACTATTGGACCGTCCAAGTCTTCAACGGATGACTCATATGCTAGTATTTCTGATATTTCTTGTCGTGTCTGTCGGAGGTAGGCCTTGTTTGCTCAAACTCATTTTGATGTCTTCGAGCTAACCATCGATAGGAGGAAAGTGAAATGGTCTGCATGATTATAGATATTTGGTTTTAGTTTTGATCTGAGTCGTTAGCTAATCTATCAGTGGTCGTGAACTTCCTGTCTGCAGAGTTTGTTCTCAAACGTCTCAACAATGTGAATATCCCTCGGGTCATCTCAAACCGGGCCCAAAAATCGGTTAGTTATGTCCCATGAAGACTTCATTTCTTTAACTAATTTGCTTCGTAGGGTCGTCTCAACGTCGTCACAAGCGAAGCAAAACCGAAACAAGTTCTACCGGCTATGATTCGCCGGGAGGTGCCACTGAAAATCATTCTGTATCATCTGTGATTTCAACTTCTCCCGTCCCTTCAGTATCCTCAGCATCGGCTCTTCATGAATCTCCAAAGTCTTTTAATTACTTATCTTTCATTATGCATCCTTCCCATGAGCTTTCCACCGCCCCTGAGATTAAAACTCAGTCTCCCCCGGTCTCAAAGACTACTGAAGTTATGGAGACGATTGTGATTCCACGAGCTTGTGAAGCTTTGACAATTTCTCCTTCCGAATTGAAACATCTGTAAGTAAAAGTTGCTTCTCAATAGTCTTGACATGAAACTGAATTTCTTCAAGGATGTCATCTTATTTTAGAAATATGCTGGCGGTGCAACTTTTCCATGAACCAACATTTGAAGTCAAACTACAGCAAGTACACAATCCGAATGAAGTCCATGCTCTTCTAGCCGGAATGCTTGCTTATGCCATTCGTTTTGAACCAGAGACTGGAGAACCAAATCACGGTAGTCGGATACGATATCTTCATGGCAAGTATCTAGAGCTAGCTCTGAAGTTTGTAGAGCAAGCTCTGGTCGACTGCGGAGATGATAGCCCGTCGCTGTGTCTTCTACAAGCATATATCCTTAGCACATATGGAATACTGACACATGGCGTTCGAGGAAGGGCATGGCGGGCACTGGGATCATGTATTAGGATTGCATATGAATTGAACTTGCATCTTGTTGACAGTACAGAAATCGATTACTCGCTGTATCCTGATCTCTGGGTAGAAAATGAAGAGAAACGGCGAGCCTGGTGGACGATCTGGGAAATGGATGTGTACGCCAGTGCGATCAGACGATGCCCAACGGCTATTGACTGGAAGCAAATCGAGACGTTGCTGGTTGTCGACAACGAATATTGGTATAGCAGGACACCTTGTCCGAGTGCCTTTCTTGAGTCGGACTATTTAGTTCGAGTCAAAGCATTACAAGCTAGTGGCAATGACTCACCGAAAGCCTGGTATATAGTTATTAATTCGATTATGAAGCAGGCACAGAGCATTTCTAAACCCAGTGGGATTCCTAATATGAATATGCGATCGTTGGCAGACTCGAAAAGCGCTAATTCCCAGCCGGAAATACATGTGAATTCAAGTCAGACCCGGAATTTATGGTCATATCATGGTGTAGATCCGAAAAAATCTAGCAAACAAGCTCGAGAGGATTTGGAAATGTTGTCGAACGCAGTTAGTTTGTTTAATCTGTCTCTTCCTTCACATCTTGTGTTTAGGAATCAGTACTTGAGTTTCGAAGATATACAGACTTCACGGTCGACATCTATGCGACAGGAGAATGCTGGTATACATACGATCTATTGCATGACGCAGCTTTCCAAAATGATGATTTTTCATTATAACGTTTTTGGTGGGAGTTCGCGTTCGACGGCAAGCAAGACGCCACTTTCCAGTGGACGGAAGAAAAGTCGGGAAACAAAGTCGTCTGAGCGGGAGAGTTTTGCTTTAGAGCAATACTTTGAAGCAGCGGATAATATACTTGGAATCGTCAAGCGAAGTTCTGATGATCAGATTATATACATGAATCCATTTTTAGTGTCTACAATATGGTTAGCATCAGCAGTTGAATTGGTTCATAAAGAATTCGGCCCGCCAGGTACAAATAGGGTGCTAATTAAATCCAAGTACGATGTTCTTTATCTGACGTACAAGAAATGTGCTACTTTTTGGGATATCCAGACGGCCATGCAACATAATTTGGAAGTACTGGAGAAGGAACTTGAATTGCATCGGATATTCATGGAGGAGTTAAAAGGCAAAGAGTCCGCAAGTTCTCCAGTAAATTCCGTTCCAAAGGAAAAGCGGAAAGATTATGTCGAGAAAGCCGAAATTCTTCTGCCGCCACTGTCCGTGCCACAGTCTATAGATGCTGCTAATGGATCTGCGAACCCAGTTCTACCGTCGATATCAACAACACTAGCGCCTACTTATCCCGAAATTTTGAGCCAAGGTACGTGGGCAAGACCAGGAGAGGTGTTTCCTGCACCTTCGGGACGAACTTTGAACGAGAGTCCAACCTCGACGGAAGGTTCATTAGGATCAGCAAGCAGCTCGACTCCATCCAACAATATGATTGGACTATTACAGATCCCGGCAGCGCAAGAAGGTGAAGAGTCGAATTTAGCACTATATTTGGACGAGTTATTGAGCGGATTTATCGCCTATTAAATTAGTACTGTATTATTCTATGTATTTTATTATAATTATGGTGTGTTATGTATACTACTACAGCTAAGGTAGATAACTTTGCGAATATATCAGTGGGAGTGATTTCACGTGGTTTTCCCTTTTGCCAAATTTTTTTTCTCCCACTGCACAGGGAGATAACAGCTAGAAACTAATATTGTACACGATTGATAGTTGGATATCCGAGATAAAGCAGGCTTATCAGCTAGTCTTTTTGATTTGCACTGAATCAGAAAAATAAGGATCAGTCTGGAATATGCGCAAAAGTAAAGTTTTTGTGGGTACTTCGCATCCAGAACTGGGACAGTTGATCTGTGATCGCCTTGGAGCGACAGAGGGGAAATGTACACTGAGCAAGTTTGCAAATGGTGAGACATCGGTGTCCATTGGAGAGTCTGTTCGAGATGAGGATTGTTATATTGTTCAGAGTGGCAGTAGTCGGTAAGTTTTTGTTATTTTCACTGCCTTGAATCTACAACTTCAGAGAGCAACGGCAGGAACTAAGATGGAGACTAACTGATGCAAGGATCAACGACCACATTATGGAGATGCTGATTCTTGTCGCTGCCTGTCGAGGCGGATCGGCCAACAAGATCACAGGTATGAAGATCGTATGGAATTTATTTGTATGGTCGATATTGACGTATTAGCGGTACTGCCGTACTTCCCGTACTCCAAGCAGAGCAAAATGAAAAAGCATAGAGGCGCTATCACAGCAAGAAGTAAGATTACTTGCAAAATTTCAGACAGATCTGGAATAGCAATTAACAGGACTAGTGCTCGCGAATTTGTTGACTATGGCCGGAGCAGATCATGTCATTACTATGGACTTGCATGCCGCTCAAATGCAGGGTTTTTTTACGAAGCCGATTGATAATTTACATGCTGGTCCGACACTTGCGCGATGGATACGGTTAAACGTGCCAGATTGGAAGGAAGCAGTAGTTGTTTCGAAGAACCCGGGCGGAACAAAACGTGTGACTGCCTTGGCAGACGCGCTGAAAATCAATTTTGCCATGATTCATACCGATCGACGTCGTCGTAATGTTTTTCCAATGTCTCGCGCATCGCCAACTTCATATGAGGATGAGGAAGACGAGGCAGACTTGGATCCAATGTCGATGTCTGAGATTCGGACAGCTAGAATTGTACAAGGCCATGTTGTGGATGACGATTATGAGCCCGAAGACGAGGGCTCGACGCATGGCTCGTCTCAAGATAACGAGGCGATGTTTTCTTCAATCTACTCGACAACTTCACAGACTGAGCACGCGCTAGGTGGAACTATCGACGCCACAGGGTCAGATGATGAAGACGACGGCGAGTTTGTTCAGGAGGAGAGGATGATTACATTAGTTGGAGATGTCAAGGACCGGACTGCTATTATCGTCGATGACATGATTGATAGACCAGGATCTTTTGTCGCTGCCGCTGAGCACTGTGCCAAGAACTGTGGAGCAAAAAGTGTCTATGTGGTGGCAACGCATGGAGTTTTTGGAGACGACTGTCTTGCTGAAATTGCTAGCTCCCCATATGTGGACAATATCATTGTTACAAATACATTTCCTATTTCGGCCGAGGCGCGGATGAGGTTCAGCAAGCTCACAGTGATTGATATTTCACCCATTTTGGCTGAGTGTATTCGTCGAAATCATTACGGAGAGAGTATATCGCAGTTGTTTGACCATTATATGCAATTATAATCGCTAGAAGGGTCGATGGAGAGAGAAATTTTCATACATTGAATTGGATGGTTGTAGATAGAATATGATGAATATGATTTGTCAAATGGAGATGGTTTCGTCGTTTTCGTCGGAATCTTCTGTAAATGTAGTACCAGTGATGCAGATATGTTTTAAGGATCTGCAAGACTTCTTTGGTTTATTACTAGAAGAAGACTTAACGGAGCACTGGAAGATTGACTGATTGGAGTTGAAGATTTATTAGTTGGAATATTGATTTCAACTGCTACTAGTCCATTCATACACTCATCTAATGCATGTAGGTGTGATATATCAAAATTAGCATCAACAGGACCTAAACAATAAAAGTCCGCCAAGGAGCCAATATAATATAAAATCTTGAAATATATTCAAATAACATGAGCAGAACAGTAGATGCAGCGCATCGATTAGATTTTGTGAAAATACCTTGTTAAGAAAAATAAAAGATAAAAAGATAATACAGCAAACTATTACTAATTAACTCGTTACAGCCCTAACCGGATGTGGTTGGGAGAAGAAATATATTGAGTAAGACGACTAAGGACGACCCCGGATTGAAGTAAAAGGTTGGTTGGTACGTAATGCAAGTGCTCTTATCCAAAGCTATTGGAAAAAAATAGCAATAGGTGATATAGCTATGAATATGATTACAAGGGTTCAAGCATGTGTACTTATGATACTCAAAGCAGAGGATCGGGTGTTCGATGTAGAAAGAATCTCGGTTATGGTGTACATTGAAAAGGTTTACGAACAATATCCGGTCTGATTCTCTCTGCGGTCCAGAAACTAGATGAAAACTGGCTCTGGTAATTCAGATGTCCATTTCAATTTGTATTTAGTGAAAGTAGTATATTTTCTATGTGAAATTAATTGTATGGTAAGAGTGGTGGTGAGAAGCGTAGATGAGTACGAGCCTGACTAACGCCGGAGCAAAACGAGTCGGGCGCGGCTATCCGGCGGCGGGTTGGGCATCAAAATCTTTTACAGTTGCCGAACAGAGACCGAGATTTTACATATTTTATTATTTAGATAGTAGATATTTATTAGAAACGATTTGATAGACGGAATTTATTGATATTGCATAACATAATATATTTGGTATACTGGATACGGTGTACGTTGTCCAATTTTCGTTGAGCAGCTCCTATTGATGTCAGGATGACTATCAAAAACAGTCTTGTCGCCACGAAGCGATTTTTCAAGACGCTCACGGTGATGGATGTTGTGCATTTTGCACTCGACCAATGGTTTTTGATATGTCTCGGCATAGGAATATTAATAGCATATCTTGTTCCAAATCTCGGACGGAAGGGTGGGTGGATTGCTGCGCAGTATTCGATAGTATATGTCTGTCCCGCGATTATTTTCTTCATTTCCGGCTTGACGATGGATACGAAGACTTTGGGAAAAAACCTCTTGGTTCCCAAGCTGCACGTTGTTGCGCAAGGGTTATCATATCTTTACACATCAGCGATATGGTTTGCACTGGCGTATGCCGCGCTGCAATCGAACAATCCGCATATTAACGATCAGATTCTAGCTGGGCTAGTTCTGCTGGGCTGTACGCCGACTACGATCGGGTCGAATGTCGTATTTACACGAAGTGCACATGGAAATGCTTCGGCGACGCTGATCGAGGTCGTAATTGCTAACTGCCTATCGCCGGTGTTGTCACCGGCCTTGGTTAGCATGTACATGACTTCGTCCTCCAAATGGGGTCAGTATCGACCGGCTACGAGCAGCGAACAGTACGCGACCTTGTACCGGTCGGTATTCAAACAACTCGGTTTGACCGTTTTTGTACCATTGTTTGTTGGTCAAGTTCTGCGGAATATTTTCAAGAATTTTGTCGTCAAGTATGCAGCTAAGTTTAAGATCAACAAAGCTGCATCAATTTGTTTGGTGCTTATTCTATGGTCATCCTTTTCGTCTTGTTTCTACTCGGGCGCGTTCAAGCTCATGACTCCGCAAACCACAGCGCTCGTGATGCTGCAGAACCTAGGCCTATATTTTTTCTATCTGGGAACTACGCTTGTTGTCACGCGATGGTCACATAAAATTCGTTTCCAAAATAAGCATCTAGATCGTGTGGTTGATTTTTTCCGGTTCAACAAACGGGACACTATTGCCATCTGTTATATTGTGCCAGCGAAAACCCCGGCACTCGGTGTCCCCCTCATCACCGCTTTATACGCCAATAACAATGGTCTGAGCACAAGAGACAAGGAGATGATGCAGATTCCGATGATTTTGTACCAGATCGAGCAGCTCGTCATTTCATCTTCGTCGATTCCCTTTTTCCGGCGTTGGGTAGCTGATGAAGAACAGGCCGAAGAACAGCGAAAATTGGACGCTGAGCAATCAGCTTTGGCTGAGGCTGCTGAGCAAGGACAGGCTCATGACCAGAGCATTGACCGTGATAGTTTGACCGAAGAATCTGGATCCACCGATGGAGGTTCACAGGCTGAGAATCCGGAGAGTTTGGAGAAATTGGTTGTGTCCGAGGTTTTGCATGGAGAAAAGAATATCAAGACGGGGTGATGCATAAATGGCGCTGGTGTTTTATCGTTTTTAATTATTGTTATTAGCTTATTTATTATTATAATTTAATCTATGTTGGTTCATTTTTATACTAGCTGTGGATATTGCGGCGCTGACCCAGTATGTCATTATTCGGAAGATTACTAAACTAGCTGTAAAGAAGTCTTGTTACTTTCAAATAATTTAACAAATATAATACATTAGCCTTTAGTCGGAATGTATTATGACCAATTCCAATAATCCAGGCGAAGAAAATGACTGGTATGGAATCACAAGTCCAAACGGGTTGATTCTTGAATATACAGAAAGTGGAACAGATAATGATGACAATAAGAACTCGTCGAAATCAGAACTGACATCGACGACATCAAAAAAAAAAGCAAACCAATATGTTGGAGCTGCGACGGCAGGTACACGAGCAGTTTTATCGCAGCTAATTATGCTGTATGCACGGGTTCCGATCAAACTATTCCGGCCGACGCGAGTCGATTATCTTCTCGTTCCTCGCGCGATTAACCCCTCGCTCGAAGCACCGTACAACTTCTGGACTCATTCTAGCATAGGCCTTCTACGGCACGCGGTGAATGAGCATGGATGGACATTTATTCCTCGGCAGGTCCTTCCTCCTCTACTAGCGAACTCGCTGGTTGGAGTTGTTCTTTATACGACCTATCTCGGCACACTGCCGTATTTCGGCGCAGGAGCAGACGCAAGTGCAAATACAAGTAATGCATCTTCTCCACCCGGAATCGGCGAGTTCACATATAAGCAGACATTTCTAGCTGGAGCAGTTGCTGGACTTGCGCAATCCATAGCGGCGGCGCCGATAGACGCTATATTCACACGGTTCTCAATTTCAGAGCTGCTGCAGGAACAAGACCTAGCCGACCAGCGGCCAAAATCACTTTGGCGCTACTCGATCGAAAAATTACATGCTATTGGACTGAGGGGTGCATTTACTGGGATTACTTTGTCAGCGGCGAAGGAAAGTCCTGGGTTTGCTCTGTTCTTCTCGACTTTTGAGGCGGTCAAGCAATGGAGCTACACTCGGCTTGTCGAGGAATACGGTGCACCAGTGCCTAAATTTGCAGACGCTAAAAACCGCGCGGATTCAGACGTTAATACGAATATCACCATGTCTAAGCCATCAGCGGCTCTTTATCCAACAGCGATCCTTGGAGCCGGCGCAGCCGCTACGGTCTGTTTACAATCGGTCCAGTACCCTTTAGGCAGGCTGCAGAATA
Organism: [Lipomyces] oligophaga; assembly: GCF_038497815.1. Lineage (NCBI taxonomy): Eukaryota > Fungi > Ascomycota > Lipomycetes > Lipomycetales > Lipomycetaceae > Lipomyces > [Lipomyces] oligophaga. The sequence continues at coordinate 957,931 of NW_027117787.1, read as the reverse complement.
TATATCTTGCACTAGTCGAGACGATGGACTTCCGAAAGTATGCAGACGTCGACGGGTTACATGTTGTCAAGGGGCGCGAGTCTGTTAAGGACGTCTTGGAAACCCACTGGATGGCCTACAAACGCATGTTCCAGGAAGCTAACCGCCTGAGAACTGTTTCCAAGGGTTCATCCTCCTGGCCAGCCTGGCTGTACAAGGGGTTTGCCAAAAAGACGCTGGCTGCCGTACCGTCGAGTAGTGTTGGATTGTTTGTGTTTGAGATCATGCGGATCAAGTTTCTGGAAGAGATTGAGGGCGATGCGTTCGAAACCGATCCGGTATTTCAGCCCTGATGCTTTTGTACATATGAAATAGGTTTCCAAGCTCTCGATCTAATATGTAATACATAGAATAAATAGAGAATCATTTTATTACTATCAAAGAGAAACGAATGATGTATTTAGTCTGAAGCAATGTATATAAAGTGCTAAGCAATTTCGAGACAGAGATTTTGATGTTGGTGTCTACTATTCTAAATTAATAGCTGAAGAAATGTCAATTTTAGCTATTAAATGACACTAAAACCAACTGGCCACGAAAAACAGGTCAGAACTAGTTGAGTATTGGCGTCACTGTAGAGCTGAGGATAGGGAGTAAGGAGTCGCGGAATCTAGTTCGAAGCGAAGCAGCCTTTCTATTTTAGCGCTTAGCCCCCTGCTTATAGGGAATAAGCTTCTGATTTTATCCTGATTACTGGCCATGAGGTTCATTTTGTGGCTACAACAAATTAACAATCAAGGTGCTGGATAATGCGCAATTTGTGATTCAGGAAATTCGGTTCCGTAGTTAGTGTTGCCTTTAATCCCATTGACCTAGGGCTGAAGATCAGGCACAACGCAAAACAGTTTCGTGGCTATTTTTCTGCGCGTCCTATTTTGTCGCTAAACTCATAATTATTTCATATGACGTCACATCTTGCTCCAGATCTTATTTAGAAAATGATATTTCTTCTCTGCTGTTACTTGTACAGAAGAGAAAGACGGGTGGAGTTCAAATCTGAGGAAACGCGTCTTCTTGAAAGCCGCGCGTACGGACTGCGCGCTCGTGAGGAGACAGCAAACGTAGACAACGAATACTTTCATTAATTGGGCAACCGGGATCGGCGACAACCATGATCTGATAAAAAAACGTTCGACATGATTCAATTTGTCCATACTGAATTATACACGGAACATTCTGGAATGCGGTAGTGGGCAGAACGCAGGTTGTTTTCCTTGTTGTGTGTAGAACTGAAGATCTGGCTGTTTGGCTATGCCATGATTGTCTGAAATTCACATAGATGGAGTGGCAAGTTTAGGGAGCTTGTTGCGAACTCTGTCGGTCAAGGTCAAATGTGCAGAATGTCCAGTCCCGTAATGGATCAGATATTATCGCAACTACGACGCACTACGTTAGACAAAACAATTCATCCTTTTCTAGATGCCAGTCCTTTACTCCGCTGCACTCTGCTACAATGCTGTATTCTCATATCGCTCTCACTCTGCCAGAGAACATCAGTCACGTGATTCAAGCACCGCAGCACAGCCAGAACCGGATTGAACAGTAGGATAACTATAGGGGTTCGACTTCGCGCTCTCAACAGTCTTAAAACTATTATTGCATGAGAGTTGCTTGCCAATACTAATGCCAATAGCAGTGCCAAAGTTTGTTCCTAGAGCGGCAGTCGAGTCAGTCAAGCTATCGCAAACTGAATCGTCTGAAGTGCAACCCGAAGCATCGTCGATCCTCGAGTGCCGCTCAGATCTGCCGAGCCAGAAACACAACGAACACCACCGTGCTCTGAGAGCCACGTCTTTCAGGATACCGGAGCAAATACGTAACCAGAAACCCTTCTTTTATGCTTAAGCCAAATCGGAATCGTGGATTTACTGTTGATTAGCCGCTTTGCACATGTAAACACAATATGGCCCACTATATAATCCAAGTGGCTAGACAGAGGACCTGGACACCGCCACAGCCACCGCCACGCCGGGGTATTGTCAAATACAAAAGTGGGAAACCATCGTACAATTCCTGTTTATCGACTTCCTAAATAAACTACACAAGCTTCGCAAAGAACGACTTCGAATCGCATAAATATTGTGCTGATCTCCTCGCAGTCTACTATACGTATCTGTATTCGAAGCTCACAACACAGCCCTAATGGACGCGGATCCCTCGTCGATGTCGTCGTCGTCGTCCACGTCGGCCACGTCCACGTCGTCCGTGATGTCGTCGTCATCGTCCACGTCGCCATCCGCACCAGAACGACGGCCCTCGCAGCCCACACTAAGCGTTCGGACGTCTAACTTATCTGGAGCGGGCCGTCTCCCTGAAAAAGCTGAACCCCAAGATCAGATAATGCTTTCGCCTTCTGCTGGCCTCGCGCCTTCTGCTGTGATTCAGTCTTCACCGACCTCTAACTCTCTTCTGCCTCGACTAATCCAGCTCAATAGCGGGCAACAGCTGCAACAACTTCAACAACTGCAGCCAGATGTCTATATGCACACACGTTCGGCCTCGTTTGATTCCCCGCTGAGCGCTACTTTCTACAGAGACCTCACTCCTCTGCCATCGCCGATCGTCTCGTCCTGGTCAACTTCGCGCTCGCCCTCTTCTTCCTCTTCAACTGCTTCCTCCTCCTCTTCGTCTTCCGCAGGACCAGTGAACCCTGCCCTTTCTGCTGCCGCAATCGCCGTCTCTGCATCGCCCGCGGCGGCTGCCATGGCCCGCGCTAGCTCGCGGACTATTTCTGCTAGACTGATCTCAAATTCTGGCGTTTCTGCCACGCCTGTGTTCCCTCTCGTCACCGTCCTTCCACCAACCGCTGCACGACCGAGAAAGCCCTACGGTGAGCTGGACCAACCTCCAGACTCGCGCTCGCTGTTTGCAAAACCTGTAGGCTCTACTTCATCTTCCTCCTCATCGGTATCGTTACGTCCTTCGTCACCTCCGACATCGCCTCCTGAGTCGCCTTTCATTCAGAGCCCTGAGCGCGGAGACCTACGGTCCTCGCCAACGAAAGATGATCCAACCGGACTCGGGATTTCCTCATACAAAGCCAACGAAGCTATCGTCAGCTCAACGTCACCTCTTCCATCACTCTCCACTACTACCACTCTTACGATTTCTTCAGTTTCGCCGTCCCCTACCTTGTCGTCTGTACCAGGAACAATTTTCCCTGTGCAGCAGAAATCCGTTTCCGTGTCTGGACCAGACACTTCACTAAACGATCCCATGAAGCGCGAGCTCGTCCGGGGCCGCACCCTCTATGACACTGGTGAGGTGTTTGAAGCATATGAAGGAACGCTCAGTACAAACTTGCGAAAGGTTCGATGGAAGGAAGAGCGACTGCTAGGGAAAGGCACATTTTCGCGGGTCGTTCTAGCTCGACGAGTCGATCCACAGGAATCGTCCGGCAGCGAACAATTAGTAGCAGTCAAAATCGTCGAACTGTCTGCTGCCGGTGGAGCAAGCCGCGAGCGGATCGAGAGTGGTCTGAAGCGCGAAGTAGAAATTTTGAAAGAATTGTCACATCCATGTCTGATCCAATTGGTTGCATTCAATCTCGAGCCTGCCCGAGCGCTAATTGTTTTACCGTTCTGTATAGGCGGCGATTTGTTCGATGTGGCTACATCGCCAAACCGGGCCAAAATACTGCAAGCTCCACTAGTGCAGCGCGTGTTTGGAGAAATTGTCTCTGCAGTAAAATATTTGCATGAACACAATATTGTTCATCGTGATTTAAAATTGGAAAATGTATTATTGAATTTTTCGCATGAGCAGTTGTTGGACGCTGTGGCTGGCCGGCGGGCTTTGACTACGTTGGCCGATTTCGGGTTATCACGGCATATTGATCCCGATAATCCCTTGTTAACTACGCGATGTGGATCTGAAGACTATGCGCCGCCGGAGATTATCATGGGACAAGCATACGATGGCCGACAAACAGACTCATGGGCACTTGGTGTGCTACTATTTTCACTGATGGAAGGACGGTTTCCCTTTGATGGTCCGCCGCCAAATTTTAGTCCAGACGGCCAAGGTACGGCGCGACGGAGCAGTGGCAGGAATCGGGTGAAGCACCGGATTGCCCGCGTGGAATGGGCGTGGTATAAATACTCGAGTACGATGAAGTACGACGAGGAAGCGTGGACCGGGGCGAAAATAATTGTGGATAACTGCTTAAAGCGCCGAGAGTCGCGGTGGGGAATAGCCGAAATTGCGCAGAGTCCATGGTGTCGGGAAGTGTTAGCTCTTAATTTGATCAGGTAGTTGGCGTTTTGATTGATTTTTTCTGTTGGTTGAGTTTCGGTTGAATGATGTGCATTAGATACGTATGATTAGGCGTTTGTATAATACAAGTTGTAACACATAGACTGCGAGATACTGTCGTGAGAGAGGTACGAAGTGACGAGGTTTCTCAGATTAGATCAAGTAAAACTATCATGAATGCTTAAACCAGTACGGGATATTCAATCTCGCAGGTTACAGCATCAAGAAACTAATAATCATCATTGAAACCTCCATCAAACGAAAAGAAATATCAGATTAACTTTGTCGGTTTGTTCGAATCAATCTTTCTTTTCTTCCCGACTCTGGCATATTCGGAAGAAGACATCAATATCTTCGAGGTTGCTTTCGAGTACTGTTTCTTACCCAGGACTGTTGCGTGGTTGATTTCTGTCTGCGCTTTGCGAAGCAAGACTGGATGCGAACCGATGTATTTTCCATTCATTTCCTTGAACGCTGTAAAGTAATCTGCAGAGTCTTTGAACGCGACAAACCCGTAACCTTTGTTTTTTCCTGCCTTTTGGTCGCGGATCACTTTAGTTTTCGATACTGACGGATACTTTGAAAATGCCTTCTTTAGCGTGTCATCCGTTGCTTCTCCACCGAGATTCCCTACAAATAATCGAAAATGTGTCGGATCCCATTCCAAAAGTGTAGAATCTTCCCACTTTCGGCCGCCTCCTGATCGGATTACAGTCTTGCGTGGTCCTTCATGGTCTTCTGGTTGGCTCGAAGATGAGTTCGTCGAAGTCGAGTTGGTAATGATTGCAGATTTGGTGATCGTGGTTGGCCGCGTGATCGAAGGAGCAACGCCAGCACCAAGAGGTTTTAATTTCTTGTTGCTTCCATTCATTTTTATGTCGGTATTATCGTAAGAACATATATTATTTTAATGTCTTCTACTGAATCCCAAATATAAAATACCTAGTAGAGACGTGACTGCGCCGCAGTTGGGACTATATTGGACATCTGTTCTTCGATATCTCTGATTACATATCGAATCCTACAGAATAATTTAACGTATATATCGAAATATTAATATATATACACCTCTCCTCACACCACAATCATAGAACAATGCCAATTGCTGAAACTCCAGAAGAGCCTTATCCAGTTTTTATTGATTCTCATGTCATTTCAGGGTTTGGTCGTGGCTCGAGCGAACTTGGGATTCCGACTGCAAATATCCCTCCTTCAGACCTACTAGCATCGAAGATTCCGCACGGCCAAACAGGTATCTACTTTGGCTTTGCTAAAGTATCCGGAAATTATGGAACTTTGAAGCGCATTCAGGCTGAGACTAGCAATGGCGATGCTGACCCAGATGCGACTACGACACCTCCAAAATCTGTAATCATCCCGTCAAATACACCTCTCTCGGCGCCTGATGCCGTTGTTCTACCAATGGTTATGTCACTTGGCTGGAACCCGTTCTACGGTAACTCGGAACCCTCCGCTGAAGTCCATATTGTTCATAAGTTCGGCGCCCAGTTTTATGGTGCTAATATCAAAATTGCTGTTCTCGGATATATCAGACCGGAGTCTGACTTTGTCTCCGTCGACGCACTCGTCGAGGAAATCATGAACGACATCAGGTTGGCAAAAGACGCTTTGCTTACTGGCCCATATGCTGCGGTTGCAGAAAGTGCTTTCTTTATCTAGAATAATTTCTGAGCCTAATTCTTGCATATTGTAATCTATAATACATTGTTGTTCTATAATCTGCCCATCCAAAAGAAGTAATTCTCACTCAAGTAACCAGTATGCAACATCTTTTCCTGGTTTCTGCTGGAAGTCAATTCCCACGCTCTCACCTCCTCCTACTGTCCCTCCGTTTTCACTTCCATCTCCTTCGCCAGCCGTGCCCGTTTTTTCCCCATCTCCATCCTCCCCATTTCCAGCCCCGCCTTCCATAACAACACGTTGTACATGCATCTTCTGCTTCGCTCGATCCCGCATCCGCTCCTCAATTGTGCCTCGAACTAGTAATCTGTATACAGTCACTTGCTTCGTCTGGCCTAATCGATGAGCCCGATCCATAGCCTGTGAATCTATTGTAGGATTCCAGTCGCTGTCATAAAAGATAACAGTATCTGCTGCCGTAAGATTTATTCCAAGGCCTCCCGCTCGGGTGGATAGTAAAAACACAAATAACTCTGGCTTCGTCTGCCAATCGTTCACTAAATCTCGTCGATCCGACAACTTGGATGAACCATCAAGCCGGACGTACTTGTACTGCCTGTACCCCAAATACTCCTCCATCAAGTCCATCATCTTTGTCATCTGAAAATAAACTAGCACCCTGTGGTCATTCGCCTTCAGTTCTGCCAATAAACTGTCTAGTTTCAAAAGCTTGCCCGAATCAGTCACCAACTTGGATATCGGCGGAATTCGAATCGGCGAATACCCAAAGAGATCAGAGGACGGCTGTGGAAGAAGATTGGTAACCGGATACTTATCCATCGAAACACCTTTCTCAATCAGACCTATCTCCGTTCGGACACTTGCTGGGAACAGCATCGCTCTCGTTTTCATAGAAAATAATATGTCGTTCCAATAAGGCGCAAACCCAGCTTGTGAGCAATTCATATCTACCGGTGGTGCTACAACGGCTGGATCGTATAATGGCTCCATCTTGTGCAAATTATGCTCATGCGCATATGCTTCGGAGGCTCGATTAAGTCCACCGGTGACATCTTCAATCAGCATCGTTGCTAGCTCCCTATCGACCTCAGAGCGCCGCGGAAGTAGCAAGAACGATCGTTCGGAACTTTCCACTTCCAAAGCAGTATGCCGTATCATGCTCTTATGCTCTTGGCTAGCCGTAACTGCTCTTGTTACAATATTGTCATGGAAAGCTCGACTAACCGAATTCGCGGTCTCATCTACAAATTTTAGCCACGAAAAGGCTCCATCTGTTCATGTGATTAGTACAATCCTTCACAACCTATAAATTCTTTCATTCTAATTCAGATACTTACTGTCGGAATCATTTTCGGAAATATAGTCCGCTTCCCAGATATTGAGTAAATGGTCCAAATATCGGCCTCGGAATCCACTTTCGCCTTCACGATCAGGTCCTATACATTCATCAAACATAATCTTCGGTAATTGGAAAGTCAACCGATTTTTGACACTATAGTGGACATCTATGAAATGACCTTCTCTCATAAAAGAACCAGTTTGCGCAAATCGGGTCAAAGCAAAGGGAGATTTGGTGTCTGAACGCTCAAAGAGATCAGGATGATTACAGACTTTCCGGAATTGCATCACTAAATTCATCAAATTCTGATTCGACTCATCTGACTCTGCCTGTTCCATAATATCTGCAATGTTGATTTGGGCTTTCAAAGCGCGATACATTTCTCGCTGACGGTGCGTGAGATCGCAATACAGATCAATTTCGATCTTATCTCCTAGCTCCGACTGAACATGCTTCTTGACTCGCCTTAGCATGAACGGCTTTAGAATCATATGTAGTCGTTTGAGTTGCTCTTCATTGAGTTGTGTATTACTCGTCGCATGAGATTCAATATCTTTGGAAAACCACTCAGAGAATTCATCATGAGAATCGAACAGAGTAGGCATAATAAAATGCAATAGAGCCCACAATTCTTGCATAGAATTTTGAATTGGCGTACCAGTCAAAAGTAGACGATTGCGGCACTGGAATCCAAGTAACGATTTCCATCTCGTCGAAGACGAAGATTTGATCGCTTGTGCTTCGTCGAGAATCATGTATTGCCACTTGATACGCTGGAAATACTGGGCATCTGCTACAATAAGCTGATAAGATGTAACTAGAACATGAAAAGGTGCATCCTTAGTGTATCGAAGCTGTTTACGATCCCAAAACTTGCGCAAAATTTTCCTATCCTTTGCGTTACCCCAATAAGGCAGTGCCTTGAAATCAGGAACAAATTTGGCAATTTCCTGCTGCCAGTTGTGAAGTGTAGATGCAGGGGCAATGACTAAAAATGGACCCCAAATATTGTGCACTTCGGCTAAGTAAGCCATGACTGAAATACTTTGAACGGTCTTTCCCAACCCCATTTCATCAGCCAAAATTCCATTGATACCTTGTTCATACAAATTAACAAGCCAATTGAGACCTTTGAGCTGATATCCTTTAAGGGTGCAAGAAAGCAATTTAGGTTGCTCAATCGCAATATCACCAAGAGTTGTAGGGTTCTGGAAATTCATTTCCCCAGACTCGTCATCATTCACATCAGTCGCTTTCGCATTTGCGCTGGCTGTTTTATCAAATAATTTTGCACGCTCTTGGGCTGACATGACAGCCGAATGTGCATTGTGCATAGCAGCCTGCCTCAGATCGTCGTCATGGGCTCCATCAAAATCAAGTTCTGATATATCCCGCCGTTGAGCATCAGCCAACAATTCTTGTTCTTCTTGAGTCTTGGTCGCTGCTTCCTCTGCGGTTGCTCTCTTTTGGACCTCTGCTTCGTTTTCATCAGTAGCAACATCATCACCAGTAGACTCAGCTTCAATCTCATCGGTTTTAATTTTGCGGCCAATGAAGTGAGAATAAAGCTCGGTCTGAGTAATGAGGAAATTGAGTTTTCGTGCCTGTCTACGCGCTTCTCGAGACTCCTCCTCCTTCTTCGCGCGATCTATAGCTTCCTTTTCGGCTTTACGACGAGAATCACGCTCTTCACGTTCATTTCGTTTCCAGTAAACCAACATTTCCCTCATTGCACGTCGCGCCCTTGCCTGAAGATCTTTGACATTTTTATTTGTTCGGAACTGCCAGCGACGAGCTTCCTTGACAGCCAACTGTACAGTTTTACGAGCATTTGTCTGTCGAATATTCACCGAGCTAGTGACAGTTCGTGCAACACGAGGTACCTCTTTGCGAGAAATATCGCGCCAGATCGAATCATACATGTTGTTATAGCTCTTGGAATACATTTTAATTTCACGCGCAGTTGGCATTGCACTCTTTGCAGCTTCGGCATTAGCCTTTTCTGCTGCTTTTTCCGCAGCCTTCTCAGCTTTTTCTGCGGCCTTTCGTTCAGCAGCAGCCGCTTTTTCAGCAGCCCTCTCAGCAGCGCGCTCAGCAGCTGCGATGCTCTTTCTGCTCTTCTTTGGTTTCAAGGTAATCTTGATACCACTAACAGACGATTCATCTTCAGCACCTTCTTCGGTCACATTCTTGCCTTTAGCATCGCCCGTTGTACTTTCAGCGGCTGCTAGGCCAGTAGCCGCTGCTATCTGAGACGATCGCTTCTTTTTAGGACGCTTTTTGGGTGGTTCTGTAATATCAGCGGCCATAATATCAGCTTCAAAAGAAGCTGGAGCGAGAAGTGCAGAGTCCTCATCTTCCTTGATAGCTGCAGAAGAACGCTTTCTTGCTTTTGATTTGCGTTTGGAAGTGCCTGGTGCTGATCCATCAACGGGAATGTCCTTAGATTTCCTCTTCTTGGCTTTCTTGGCAGGCTTCTCATCTTCGAAATCTAAACAGCGGTTAATATACATTTGGATCTTCACAAATAAGGATGAACATACATTCAGCCGTAGTATCAGGTTCTCCTCCTAGTTCAAGCTTCTGAGATTCTTCGTCAGCCATACCATTCAGAGCTTCTGCAGGTGCAGACGCAATCTGCGATGCAAGATCTGTTTCTTTAAGTGAAGCTTTTTTGCGACTCTTTTTCTTTGGTACTGGCCGCTGGTTGCGCTTGCGTTCGCGCTCAAGATCTTCCTCTTCCCGCAAAACCAACGCGAAGGCGTCGTCATGAAAGTAGTTTCTAGCCTGATCACGACCTCGCATAGTAGCCAAATCGTAATATTCAAGTTTACCTGTTTGATATGCAGCACGATAATGGTTTCGCGCATAAGATGTTAGTTGTTCGATTTCGTTGAAGCAGCGATTAAGAGAATTCATGTACTCTAACTTCTCAGCAGCAAATCTCTCGTCATCTGCTGGATCGTCAGCCGAAGATTCACTTGTAGAAGGTGAAGTTGTTCGAACAAGCGGAGACCCAGATGAGGCAGATGTGGAAGCTGAACCCAGACCATTAGAGCCTCCAGTGACAATACCAGTGGCAGCGGACAAATTGCTATCGGGAGCCGGAAGCTCTGCAGAAGTTATAGCAGCCGCAGCGGCAGCTGTCCGTCGACGAGTGGAGCGGCGGGTCTCTACGGCCGAACCTACGGACGAAAATTCAGTCTCGTCCGGATCAAATTCCATGTCGGGATGATGAAGAGGGAGGCTCGATCGACGACTGCTTAGAGAAACTTGTGCGTGATTGGAGTGATCTGCAGAGGTGGAGGCGGAAGCGCGTTTTGATCGTTTTGACGAAGGACGTAGACTGTGATTTTCATCGCGGTCGGAAGCCGCTGAACCAGATGTCGCAGGACCAGGCCCAGAAGCAATTGAGTTAGGCGCCGAAGTGGGAGTGCCGATCGACGAGTTCTGAGACGAGCGCTTGCGTCGTTTGCGCGACTCGCTCAACCCCGTCGACGCGGACGAGCTGCGAGGGTGCGGCTCATCTTTAGCGGACTGAGAAGGAGGGACGGAGGTCGGATGGGTGAAGCCTGATTCGGGGGAGGAGGGGGAATGTGAATTTGAATGCGAGTGCGAACGCGAAACAGAAGGATAGTAATGAGGCACATTGCTACCTGTGGAAGCCGGCGTGGGCTGAGGGGCGGTGTGGTGCTGGCGCTGGGTCTGTAGGGTAGAGGGAGAAGGGTTTGTTGGCGAAGGGTGCGTGTTAGAGGAAGAGGAAGGCTCGGTGTTCAGCAGGGACAAAATGGACATTGCTCCGCGTGAGGGAGTCGAAGGCTGGGCGGTAGGAGAAGTCGGCGCCGGAGTTCCGGAAGAAGATATTTGGTTGTTGCTGTGGACATGATCGGAATCTGGATTGGCTGTAATAGAGGTAGGCGAGGACGGAGCTGGGGGGGACGGAGGGTTGAGCACGTCGAAGATAGCAACAGTGCGAGGGCCCATAGTAGTGGTGCTCGTAGTAGATTTGTGTAGAAATTAAATAGAGAGCGAATCAGACTAAAATTGAAAATGAAGCAAGACGTGGGGCAATATTTATGAGAAATTTAGACGAACGAGGAAGATGGATGGCAAAGACGATGGTGACAAAGTCGAGAAACAGAAGAGGAAGAAGGGAGCGCGAGAAGGAAGAAGGGGAAGAGGCCGACTGAGCGTGCGAGACTCATGACGACGATGGGAGCGAGCGAGTGAGTGAGTTTTAGTTAGTGAGCGCGGGTGGGGAGTTGGGCAGGGCAGAGGCGAAGAGCGAGCAGGTCCGGCTGGGCTTGTGTGTGAGCGAGCGTGAGTGGGACTGGCTGGAAGCCGGCAAGAGCGAATAACATGTGAACAGATGTGTGACGATAGAGAAACTGTACGTAGAACAATTAATTGGTTTAGAATCGGTAATTTGTATTGAAACATAAAATTAGTTGCGGAATAGATATTGTGATGTTAGATACGTGTAGCATTGCCGAGGAGTGCCAGAGCACTTGAGAACGACGGCAACGGGATTACCGCAGACAGCACTACATTCAATTGATTTGATTAGAATTATATATTTGAAAGATTAATTAAATTAAATGATCCGAATAATTTAATTTACTTAATAAATTATTTACCTAAAATTACAGAAAAAGCTACGCTCGTACAATGGACACTTCCCCATATTTACTGATTTCCCCGATCACCTGCTCGCCTGTCATCTCCATTTTCAGGCAGATCTTATCCAGATGTTTCGGTCGTCGACTTGCGATAACTCTCGCCAGTTTATCTCTCATTAATTCATCTTCTTCCTTAATATCTATGCTGTTTTTGTCGTGAACTTCCTCCTCATCTCGATAGCCCTCGGCATCGGCATCGGCATCGGCCTCTTCCATATCGCTGGCGTGCACTCCCTCTCTTTCAGCTCGTCTTCGTCGACGTCCCCTTTCGCGTATTTTTCGTCCAAGAGATTTAGCGTCAATCAAAACAGGATAATCGTAGATTCGATAGATTAAACCCTTGATAACTCCAAACGAAATAAACCGCCGAATATCCACTCCTCTCAGTTCTTCTGTGTGTTCTATATACCAATCTTTCACCGTCTGCCCTCTATGTAAAGAACAATAGAGACTTAGTAAATCACAAGTACTTTTCAGGTCGGATACTTTGTGATCACCAGCCCCGTTCGGACTCCTTGAGGCAACGTAATTCCGGCATTCGTCTGCCATTCCTTCTTCGCTTACAAACAATGTAATCTCGGGCATTGCCGCATACACGTTCGAAAAGCGAAAACTCTCAATTAAAATCACGCAGTTGTAGTAAATCAAATGTTGAATACAACGTCTCGTCAGCTCATAATCCGTGTCTGCCAGAGAAGCGATCCGACGGACAGAATTAATCCCATCTATATACTCGACAATCTTCTCCATTGTCGGATCCCAGTTGACATCCATGACTGTCTGCAATCTGACCGTACTCAAAGGAACATCATAGGCCTGTATAGCTGGCGGAGCGCGGTGTAAGGGAAATAATTTGATGTTTACAGAGTTAGATTCGTCGATCGGGATGAAACATTCACAATAATTGTTCAGATCCTCGTATACTTGATCAATGATCACTCGTACTCTTCCCTCACCTTCGGCACTGGATAGAATCTGCCCCTGCTCCTCCAGCGCTTCAAACATCGTACCAAGCTTCTTCACTACCGGTAGATAGGAAGAAACATCTGCCCCCCTAGCAAATACAAAGCAGAAATTGAATAGAAACTGGTTCCGCGCATAACTTTGTCCTGTGATATGAACCGGATACGAAACCACTCGACTGTTATTGACACATATAGTAGTAACATTATTAGACAGTTCCGTCCGAGGAACAACGTATTTGGCGATTGCTTCGAATTCAAACAGTGGATGTGAACTCGCAGAGTCGTCGTCTGATCTCCCGACACTGCCTGGCGGAACTTGATGGACGACTTTGGTTCCTTCTGTCGGGTGGAAAGTCGCATAGAACAATGCTTTCAACTGAGGAAATCCTCCAAATTCAGTCATTTTTCATTCTTTTGCCGGTCATCTGTCTTCTTTTCATATGCGAATCATCACCATCTGCCTCTCAAGATAAGCCTTTGCCTTGCTCTATAGAGTCGCTGCAATCACGTGGATTCGTTATGTCCCAACTCCGAGAAAAAAGTCTGAGGACAGTACTTGTAAGTAGTTACGCAGAACTTCTTTCTCTCAGACCTGGGCAGAAACAACGAGATTTATGACGTCGAAGAGGTTAAAGCAATGAATTCTACGGATTATCTCGTTTCGTATGGCTGGACTCCCGGAACAGGATTTAAGAAAGGTAGTATAGCGCGACCAATTCTAGTGCATCATAAGAAGGACACCAAAGGACTAGGAAATAGTTCGCTCGACACTGAAACATGGTGGGAGCGTGTATTTGATGGACAATTACAGACCTTGGATGTCTTCTCAGAGAAAATTCCAAAGGAGCACGAGCAGTCGTTGGCTACTATCCGTGCTGCGAAGAATTCAAAACTGTATAGCATGTTTGTGAGAGGACAGGGCCTTGAAGGGTCTATTGGTTCACAGAGTTCTTCCTTAGAATCTACACCGGCAATTGAGTCTACCTCTGTAAATAGGGAGGTAAATATTGAAAGCTTAGAGGCAAATGAGACAATAGCAACTCGGTCAGAAATTATTATCAGTCGGAAAGGGACGAAGACAAGCAAACAAGACACCAAAAAGGACAAGAAAATTAGCAAGCAGAGCAAGCATGATAGGAAAAAGATAAAAATTGAGAAGGATATTAAAGCAAAATCAAAGTCCAGATCAAAGTTGAAATCGAAGTCCAAGAAGAGCGAGCGAGATACTTGGGTCGATGATCTCGTAAAGAATATGCGACGGAAGGACAAACTTGCAACTTAATTAGCATATCTGTTATATCCCACATTCTGGAAGTGATATACTTGCAGTTTTAATTCAAAATTTTTAGTATACCGCAACTATGATGTATACTGATCGATATTTTTCCTGCATTTTCCGGTGTTTGGCGGTGCATTTCAATGAACCGAACCGGCTTTCTCTACTACATCATCACAGTAGCTGCATCTATTACACTTTATTCAACGTTACATCCACCAAAACTGTCTAATCTCTGCACACTTATTACACTTCTTGTTAGTAGGTTTTGCCGACCAGCAAGGTCCTATCCGGGATGTGCTCTTTGATACACACATGGCTGAATTCTCCCAATCAGGCACTCCCAACAGGAGTTCGTCATAACCTCAGCTATCGGAAAACCTGTCTGGAGGATTCAAGTGATTGATTTAAAAGGCAGCCATGCTTCCATACGTTTCACCATTTCATATTATGTATAAAGAACTGTTTAGCAATTTCATTTCTTTTCACACGTACGCAATTAGTCTGTCCTCAACGCACGATGAATGTTCAATCGCTCCCACCTGAACTACTGGAGATGATAGCACTGTATCTTGCTCCGCGCGACATTCCGGCCTTTGAATCAGTCTGCAACTCGTTTCTGAACTCCATTCGGACACCTAATTTCTGGCGTTCACGAATCAAAGAAGAGTATTGCAGCGAAGGAGTCAAATATGCATCGAAGGCGATTGGACGTTTCAATCCTGCTAGACGCACAAAATCTATAAGTCGGCTTGCTGATGAATGGAAAAGTTCGTATATTCTACTTTCCAGATTTTTCGAAAGTGATATCTCAGATGGAAAAAATCGGGCAACTTCGACTTTCGAAGAGAACGAAACCAAGTGCTGGATGATGTTTCTTCGATGGGAGCCTCCTTCCCATCAACTTACAACGCCAGTACCAGCTGACCTCCGAGCCGCTGATCTATGGTGAGCTGTTGCTGTGCAGTCTCTTAATTTTGATAAAGCTAATTGGGACAGGATATATATTTATCGCAAGATGCGGCTAGCTCCTGGAGTGTATGATGCGAATGCAATATTGGGATCGGCCGCGAAGTCTCTAGTTGGTCGGGTAACGTTTTCGGTCGAATTAGAAGAGCTTGTGCTATATCCCATGGCAGATCCAGAACGGCAGCCCAAAGTTCGTATGTACTGTAAGGATGTTCTGTGTCATTCTGTTTTTCCAGAGACTTTAGTCCCAGACCTTTATGTCTGTTCAGACATAGAGCGTGACTGGACCACAGATGGAGTTGCGCGTCGAGTGGTTCATGCAGGCAGAATAGTAGTTCCTCGGCTGTCCGTATCTGCAATGGAGGAAGGCCAGGAGTGGCGTCAAGTGAAAGTGTGTTTGGCTATTCAGCGCGAGTTTACGCCAGAGTTTGTATGTGGTCGATTTTTGAATAATCTACGCAGGTTCATATGCTAACATTCTGGATAGAAGTTTGATGGCGTTAGGTTCGATAGAGTCTATGATAGTCCAGAACCAAAGATTGGCGCATTTGTGGATAAAACAGTAAATATTCGTCGAGCATCGTCTGTGAGCTCTATAATGGATAAATGGTCGACTTGTGATGACGTCGAGATTCATTGCGAATCTGCACAACTGAATCAGTCTAAAGTATCATCTGGCCGGACGTTAGCAGACGACCTCGGCAGAGCACTAAGCGCCGAAGAAGAAGAGGAAGACCAGACTCCAAGATTGCCATCTAAACGAGGCTACGGTCAGACTATCGATGGCACGTCGTCTTACAGAATCGGATATCCTTCGATAGAATCTCTCCATCAGCAGGAAATCGTATCATAAAATCTAGTATAATATTATGCTCCTTGTATAAGCTAGTTCAGTAATGTGATTCACTAAGGTCATAGCTCCACCTTCCGCTTCAAGAAATAAGTCCCAATTGCTATTTTGGACACTAGTTTACTGCCTTTTTATACCTAACTCATCCGTGCTTGTAGTCCCACGATGGCACGTGCCTTACCATGGCGTCAATTAGCATGAGCTCCACTACTCCGCTTGCCTGGACCATGTTCGGACCGAAGACGAGTTTCACCAGGGAGTTGATCTGGGATTTTATCAGTTTTGTGGATCCAAAGCCTTGAGCTTGGATTGGATTCTAATTGCTAGTTCTCGCCTGAATTACCAACAACTGTGTTCTATATTAGTAGTGGCACTGTCTGCACGCGGAAGTAGTTCTTGAGGATTATCTGTTGCACACGATATCGCGTGATTCACTATGGCTTCGAGACCAACTAACTTGCCTGTTATCTTGCTACAGCAGCCAATAGTTATTCTTCCAGGTGTTGTGATTGCCTTAGGGCCTTCGCTGTTACGTGCTGAAAATTCGGCACTAGTGTCTTCACTTATGAAGGCTACTTCGTCTTCATCCTCGCCCGTTACGAACAGTCATTCCGCTTTGGATTCGTGGAATAAACAACTAGTTGCATGCTTCACTTTATTGAATCCAGAGGGAGATTCTTTAGAGCGCGATAAATCGAAGGATAAAACCTCGAAACCGCTTTTAATCACCGACGGCAAGACTCCGTCGACCTCTCTTGATCAGGAGAGTGGCGATAAGGCGATAATCAATAAGGATGACTCTTCAGTACCCTTTTACGTATGTCATCTCGAATTTTTGATATGGACTCGTGGCTAACTGAAATTGATCAGTCCGTGGGATGTCTAGCGCGGATCGTTCGCATTGAAAGATCACTCTCTGGGGGAGTTCAAGTCATTTTGGAAGGCTTATCACGAATCTCGTTCCGATCGGTTACTCAGCGAGCACCGTACTTTGTAGTCGATGTTGTACACGTCAAAGAAGCAGGTATGAATTAAGCTGATACTATGCGAAATTGAAATATCGACTGACGCATCTATTAGTTTTGGAATCATCTGACGTATCGACATATACATTAGTTGCGCAGTTTAAACGGCTTGCCCGCGAACTAGTATCATTTTTGAAGTCAGGGTCTTTCACGCCATCACCGAATTCTATTCCAAATCCAAATCCAAATCCAAATGCTAGCACCACACCTACACCGTTGGTCGGCGCAAGTGCTAGAGCAGTGAGAAGATTGGAAGGATTAGTCAATCATTCTAGTTTCCAGGAAGCCTTAAAAGTAGCCGACTTGCTGGTCTTCACGCTTGATGTATCTGTCCAAGATAAAATCGATTTACTCAGTTTAACGCAGTCCACTGAGAGACTTGGGAAGGCGATCGAGCTACTCTCCCAGCAGATAAATGTGGGTTTATGATTGAGATGTTTGGGATTTTTACTGATTCGTCGTTTTGACTTAGATGATAAAGATTTCGCAGAAGATTAATACTTCTGTTGATACCAATCTTAACAAGAAGCAGCGTGATTTTCTTCTTCGACAGCAACTCAAGGCGTAAGTGGATCTGGATGAGTGGTAGAATTGGCAAAGCTAACTGAAATTACAGAATCCGTCAAGAACTTGGAGAACAGGATGGAGATGATGCAGATGATGATGGTGAACTAGTAGATTTACAAGCGAAATTAGCGGCCGCGCAGTTCGGTCCTGATGCGGATAGAATTGTGCAGCGTGAGTTGAAACGGCTAAAACGAATGCATCCTACACAAGCAGAATATCAAGTTTGCAGAACGTATTTGGAGACTTTATCCGAAATTCCGTGGCGAACAGCTACAGATGATAAGATCGATGGAAATGCGATTCGAGCGGCCAAATCCCAGTTGGACAGAGACCATTATGGTCTGGACGCTGTCAAGAGACGGTTATTAGAATATCTTGCTGTCATCCGGCTGAAAAGTCGTGGACAACAGACAAGTGTGATTGAAAAAGCGCCCATTCTATTGCTGGTTGGTCCGCCGGGAGTAGGCAAGACATCGCTTGCGAAAAGTGTTGCGACTGCGCTGGGTCGCAAGTTCCATCGGATTAGTCTTGGAGGTGTTCGAGACGAGGCTGAAATCCGCGGACATCGGCGAACATATGTTGGTGCGATGCCGGGGCTGATCGTGCAAGGTTATCGGAAGGTTGGAGTGGTGAATCCGGTTATGCTGCTTGACGAGATTGATAAGCTTGGAGCTACGGATTTCCATGGTGACCCATCGGCGGCAATGCTAGAAGTTTTGGATCCTGAGCAGAACCACGCATTCAACGATCACTATCTTGGAGGGATCACTATGGATCTTAGCAAGACGCTGTTTATAGCGACTGCGAACACGCTGGACACGATTCCTGCTCCGCTGCGAGATCGAATGGAGATCATCGAGTTGTCGGGCTATACGTATTTGGAGAAGAAACATATAGCACAACAGTATCTTGTGCCTAAGCAGGCGATTGCAAATGGACTGTCGCCGGAGATGGTGCAAGTCACAGATGAGGCACTATTGAAGATTGCGACGGGTTATACGCGAGAATCGGGTGTGCGCTCGCTGGAGCGGGAGATAGCGACGGTATGCCGTGGGAAGGCGGTGGAGTATGCGAATATCCTGGGAGAGGAAGGAGACGAAGACAAGGACATGAAGATGCTGGAAGAGTATAATCCAGTTGTACAAGAAGGCGACGTTGAGAGATATCTGGGGGTGGAGAAATACGATACAGAGCTTGTAAATGATGGGAATGCACCTGGTGGAAGCACGCTGGCACCGCCCGGAGTGGTTACAGGGCTTGCATACATGGGATCAGGCAATGGAGGGATATTGTTGATTGAGGCTACAAAGTATGCGAACGGGACGGGAGTGGAACGGTCTGGAGGACAAGGAGTTGGAGGTGGTGGGCTTCAATTAACAGGTAATCTTGGAGGAGTTATCAAAGAGAGTGCTACGCTTGCGGTTACGTGGGTGCGGGCGCATAGTGTCGAACTGGGGTTGGTTAACTCTGCGCTGGCGAGTCCACTAGCCGGATACGATGTGCACATCCATGCGCCTGCGGGAGCGATTCCCAAAGATGGACCTTCTGCGGGAGTGGCAATGACGGTCGCAATTGTATCGTTGCTTTCGAACCGATCAGTGGCCGCGGACGTGGCGATGACGGGCGAAATGACACTCAGAGGCGCCGTACTGGCAGTCGGCGGGATCCGCGAGAAAGTCCTGGCAGCTCACCGTGCGGGAGTGCGACGAGTGTTGCTTCCACTGCGGAACCGCAAAGACGTCGAGAAGGATGATATGCCGGAAGACGTGCGAGCCGAGCTGACGTTTGTGTATCTGGTATCAATTTGGGATGCGTTGACGGAGATCTGGCCGGAGACGGCGAGCCAGAGACCGGTGGCTATGGTTGAGAGCCGATTATAATTTTCCATGGATAAATATAGTGTGGTTACGGTTTGAGATTATAATATACAAGACTAATAAATTACTTTTCGCTGAATTATCTCTGTATTTTCTTATTTATGTTCTTCAGAAACCTTGGGGGCAGAGTGTGAGGTATTGAATGGTCGGTCGACCAATCGTTTTGGGAAGCAAATGGTGCAAGATGATATCATGATTCATATGTCAAGATCCAGAGGGACCGGAATGCAGGTACGCGCACTCTGCGCAATATGAAGGTAAGGAGAGTGGCCGGGCGGAGACTGACAAATGGCGAATGGAAACTAGAAGAGATACGGAATACCTAGGGGAGCGTGGCGGCCGTAAAACACGACTGTGGAAACGCGCACACTATCATTTTATGTAGTTAGTTAGTAATAGTGCATTGCTGTTAAGCAAGTTACTAATTTGAAAATACTTGAAATATAAGAACACTGTCCGACAGGGCGGGCAGAAAGTGGTCGGGTTCCGGTAGTTCGGTTCGAGAAGACAAAAAGGGTAACAACAAAACAACAAAAACAAAACAACAAGCCCCGGCTCCAAGTTTTACGTGTGCGTGCGCGAGCGCAGACGAAGAAGTTATGTCGAACGATGAGTTGACTTTTTTGGACCCGAGGATAGAGAGAGAACCAGTGGACAAGAAGGCCAGCCTGTACTGTACCCGCCCCTTCTTGCTTCTCTTCTGGCTGCTGTTCCTACATCCGCGCTGATAAACAATAGTAGATACGTCGAGCGAGAATGAGCGAAGTCGTGCAGCACAAAGCCGACTGGCAGGTCGACTGGTGGACCGCCAAGTTAAGAGATGGCCGCCGACGAGATCGCATTCGTTGTACGAGACATCCGGATTTTCGTCTAGTTTGGTTTGGACTTTGGTTTGACTTTTGGTTCGGTTTGGTTTGGTTTGGGCTTGCGGATAGAAGCTAAGCCAAGGCAGTAAGGGGCGGCAAGGCAGAAGAACGGGTAGCCAGGGATGTGTTTTACTCTATTTGAATTTGTTTTATTTTTCTGTTTTGATGTTTTGGTGGCTGGCGAGGATGAAGTAGGAAGGTAGTTACGGGGAATGGACGCGCTATTCTGTGATTAAGTTTCGAAAGGTTGTTTTTTATTTTTATTTGGGTTCTGAGAAGTACGGTCGATGCGCCAGGATTGGACGTGATGCTTGGAATGGAAATGTATGAAATTGGAGAGGTAATTAGATTAGTCTTGAGAGCCGAGGAAGATCTGGTGTTTACTCTGTTGATGGTGTTTTGTTTTTGGGTGCATTAGGTGCATTTGGTGTATCTGGAGTATCTGGAGTTGCGGTTTGTCCGGCGGTTGTTACGGCCCATCCATTTGTTCGTTATACCAACCGCAATGTAGACCCCGTCGGCCTAATTATGCGACTAGTCGGAAAGAAAACCCCATCGAGATACAAACAGGCTTTCTGGCTCGGAATAGTTCGAAATATATATCAAATATATATGTATATTTGATATATATCTATGTATAGCCTATGCATAATTTTTCCATAATCGGCGGGCTGTCTGACTGTCGGGCTGTCCGTTCTTAGCCGATAGAAATTGTACGGCAGTACGCTGCTGTAAAGCGGTAATCCTGCACTGCTTCTACGGTTCGTCTTATAGTTAGAGTTTAGTTTGGGAACCTCTTAGCCCGGCCCAATCGCAGTCGGCAGTCGGCGGTCAGCAGAGCGTAACGTGCAAAGCTAGAACCAGACAAAGGACAATCCGAAAGACACGAGACACAGAAACGACAACAAGCAGCCTGACAACCAGCTCATCCAACGAAAAACACGGCCCGTAGCAGCAGAACCGGCGGCGGACAACGTTAGTTGGCAGGTTGAATCGCCTGCAGCTGTCGATATCGTAGACGTTGCTGTCGTCTGATTTTGGTCTCCAGTTCTCCAGTATTCTCGCAGCTGCAAGAGAACAAAAAGTAATTCCGTCCGCACTATTTCCTTCCGCGCACTAATTTCCTCCGCACTAATTCGCATCCATCCCGCACTAATTGGCCTCAAACTCAAAAACTCAAATTGACACAAAGTCTGGAACTCTCGCAAAAGTGACATCCTCAACGTCAACAAGAAGTCGGGATCAGAGAACCAGGACCAGGACCAGGACCATGACCCAAAGCCATGATCAGGATCAGGATCAGGAAGGTGTGCGCGCTTATTGTCTCGTTCCCGCATCCTGCTTCCTGTCTCCCGCCTCCTGCCTCCCGCTTTCATACTAAAGTGGGGAGATGGATACCGAACCAACGACCGTCCCTACTGTTGTCGCAATCCTCGCAATCTGGTCTTGATGAAGAGATCATCCGGCTAGTCTTGAGTAGTGCAATCGTAGTACACTACTTCACACAGCATACGTAGAACAGCAAATTCATATCATGGATTTTTTATTCGTCCTGCCCACAACATCTCCGAATCCGAGTAGACAAATACATCCATCTACTCTCCCTTCCCTCTCAGATTCGACACACTAGCTCGGCTACAGGCACATGTCATCCACTTGCTTCTTTTGTGTCGCTCTGGGTCATATCCATGTTTTGGTCCAATTTTAAATTCGTCGTCTAATGTCGTCTAATGTCGTCTATTGTCGGTTCTCGCTCGACTACCCACCAATGCTCAACAATTACATAATATTTATGATATCATATATATGTACGAATATATATATCACAAACATGCAACAATATACAATATACACAAATTTTGAACAAATATTATGTAACATAAAAATAGTCATCCAGACTTTTCCTCCGTGATCCTATCCTCACAAAGGATTCTCTGTTCTCTCTCTCTTTCCATCGTACAATTCGTTCTCCTCTAGACTTTATTTACATAGTCATACTCCCCAAAATCATGCTGCTGTCTGTACAAAACACAGTCCATCCTCAAAAATCTCTGTTCCCCCATCCTGCGCTTTATATTCAAAACCTATCGTATCCTTGGTTCAGTCAAACAGATTCTTGATTCTTGTCGCGATGTCGTGGTCAGAATGAAATTAAATCATTGGCTACCGTAAACCAACCAAATCCACCTCACTGTACACTTTTTCACTTAATGCTTTTCTTGACTTCCTCTTCTTCAACATCCACCATGTCCTCATCCTCCCCACCAACTTTTTCTTGTCCGTCTTCTTCGACAACTATCAAAATATATCCTAACGTTCGCTCTCCAACTCTTATTCGTCCTTCATGACCAATTATTCGTAATCGCTTCCTCCTCTCCTCTTCCTCCTCTTGTTCTTCTGTTTCTTCCTGTTCCTCCTCCTCGTCTTCTTCTTCGTTCTCATTCTCATATCCAGACCGTTCTTGTTGCTGTTGCAAATTCTGCTGCTGATCAGAAGTCGACGTTTTTTCGTACCGCAAGGAAACAATTTCCTCAAACAAATGTGGCAATCCCGGGATTTCTTCCAGTAATCCTCTCAGATCTTCCGTGTCCGCAAGCTCGGCAATTCTCCACTCGTCGATCACTTGCTGAATCGCACTACCGGCCAGTTCGTCATAACCCTGTTCTCCTTCAATTTCATCGCTATTATTCTTATCGTTGCTGTCTTGTCGATATGCGGTTCCATTCATAATAATCGACCGGAGTCGCGCCATCTGCGCTTCATCCTCATCTAGCAGGTCGTGTACCGTGTCTGATTCAGAAAGTAGGTGTGCGTGCATTCTAGTCAGCCATTGCGGCCTTCCATAATGAGCAAACAGCGGCAGCACAGGTCGGGCACCAGCTATAAGCACTAAACGTTTCGTAAACGACTCACCCGCTCTCGTTTGCAATATTTGCTCTCGAGTTGACTGACTTGAATTTTTCTGCTGTCGCTCTTGCTCCTGCTGCTGCAAACCAGAGTTCGGTTGCTGCTGAAATGATAGCCGACCATCTGAACCTGCAGCAGCAGCAACAGATCCTGTAGAAACGTCCGGCGGCACTCTCGATCGCAAGGCAAACATACTAAACGCTGCCGCGTTCGAAATAGCTGGAGTAGCATAATCAGCGCGAAGTCGCGGTCGACCTCGTTTCTTATGCTGAATATCGAAACATGTGGCTTGTTTGCCCAGAGCAACACATCTTGAGCAAGGACGGCGAACTAAAAATTATTTTTGGTTAGCTATGCGTTCTGCTAATCTGAGCTTAAAATATTAAATCTTCTTTAATCCAAAAATCCATAAACCCAATTTGTCTTTCTTCAAACATATATCGTGCGAATGCTCGATTCTTGCCCTACTAGCCGGTTGGGCCTGTTCCTGGCGCTAGACCGAGTTGGGCTTGATCGCGGCGTATGGACGACCAGGTGGATATGGGCAAGACATTGAGTGCAAGAAAGACAGAAAAAGGGAGAAAGGAGCAGGATTAAGGTCGCCGACAAAGTCAGAAAAAGAATATGCGACCAAATATATGGGCAAAAATACTGAGAATAAAAAATTGAATCGTCAGGGGAGGTCTGCTTACTATCACAGGCAAGATGCGCTTTGCGACAATTTGAACAAGCCGTGACCACCTGGGTTTTAGATCCCCCACGTGGACGAGCCAGAGAAGGAGGAGGAGAGACGGATGACGACGAAGTAGACCCAATCGTGATTATCTGGTGCTGGGGAAGCGGCGATGTCTGCGTGGCTGTAGTAGAGGGGCTAGCTAGTGCAAGAACATTCTGAGTTGGCAAATATTCGGGCGGAGGTGGGGTAGAATAGATTGGGTTCAGAGGTGACTGCGAAAAATTAGGAGGAGGAAGAGTGAGCGGGAGACGGTCAAATCTGGACGGATCATTGTAGATTGACTGGATCATTAAAGACAGCGAGGGAAGAGATTGGTGAGGTGGAGGAGGCGGTGTAGGCACATGTTGGAGCTGAAGCTGGTTTGGGGGTTGGAGCTGAAGTTGATGTTGTAGGTGATGTTGGTGCTGGAGTTGGAGTTGATGCTGATGCTGGAGTTGATGCTGATGCTGCAAATGCTGATGCGGTTGTTGCTGTTGCTGCTGTTGCTGATGATGCGGATATTGGGAAGAGTGAGGAGGAGGATATTGGGGAGGTTGAAACGGCGGATACGAAGGAGATTGCTGCACGAGAGGAACGCCAGAACTACCGGGAGGAGGGTAAACAGAAGCAGACAGACTCTGATCTGCTTCTACTCGAACGGTATTTGTGTTACTATTATCAAGACCAGGAATCTGAGATGAGCTGGAGGACGGAGTCGACGGAGGAGGCTGCTGTTGCTGTTGCGGAGGACTGCACATATGCCGTGCCGACAGAAGAGAAGAGCGAGCTCAAACGGCCAAAGAGGAGCAGAAGACGGTCGAAGGTTTGCGAAGGGAGAAAAAGCGAAAAGGAAATCGAATTTTGAGCGAAACGAGAGACAGGTGGCTAGAAAGACCAGCTTTAAGAACGAATTCCAGACGGGAAGAAACAGACAAGGACAGCAGTAGTCATGACCGAAGACAATCAAGACCAACGGGATTATGGAATTTGAAAGATAACGAGTCGTATATAACCAAGGAAGCGAGCGAGAGCGACAGGGGAGAGGGGCGGGGCAGAAAAGGACCGGGCAACGAGCGAGGATGGGACGGGGCAAGCCAGGACAAAAGAGCAGGACAAGAGAGCAGATGAGCGGAAAGAGGATAACAATTGCGACAGAGAAGAATGAGGAAGAAGCACGAACGAGTCCGAGCAGAAGCAGGAGCTGGAGCTGGAACAGGCTGGAACAGGGCAAGCCAGGAGCACAAGAAGACGCAAGAGCAGATACAAAAACAGACAGACACAACAGCAGAAGCAGAAGAAGCAGGAATGGGAACGCGCGCAGACGACAGAGCAGCCGGAGAACAAGTGCACAAAACCTGATCCACACAAGAACCAAGATGAGGAACAAGACCTGATTTCCAATCTAATTAAGTCGGACCCTCGGTCCCTCGGCCGCTCGGTTGGACCAACCCAGGAGAGGAAGACGAGAGGGAATGACATCCCATTGACTGACCACGGCTTTGGAGCAGCGCCCGCCGGTTGTCCTGTTACTGTTTGGTTACGGTCTTCTTTTACTGTTTTGCTACTGGGTGCAGTTGTATGTCACCGCACACCGCTCTCTGCCAATACCACCGGACTACAGACCACCAGCGCTGCGCTGCCAGATACCCACCCACCCGCGCTGTCATGGTGATATCAACCGCAAATTCAGCTTCAAGCTGCGTCTGACCTGAGAGGAAATGCAATCCCAACAATCAGCCATTAATCGTCGTTTGCTTGCAGACTAGCGGAAGATGGTATATCAAATAACTTTTCTGTCCATTTGCTGTTATTTATTTTTTGTGTACTCCCGCTGGGGCTTGTCTGTCCCTCATCAAAACAACTACTCGTATACTGTACTTGCATCTCACCCTAAAGATACTAACGAGAGACCTGGGCGGTCTTTGCTGGTTCACGACCCGCCAGGCCAAACTTTGGTTCTGACTTTTCGCGCTAGTCCACGCCGGTCTTTAACTTTCGGTTCTTGAACTCCTTTAGGCCAGATCCGTTGTGTCGACTCGACCCGACGCCCGCCGCCCGTCCGCGACACAGATTCGACCAGGAAGTCGCTGGTCCGCATCGGATTATCGTTTAGCTTCTGTTCGCTGCTGTCTGTCTTGGAGACAGACAGCTTTACGCCGGCGACCTTGCACTCCACTCTCACGCTCTCGCGTAACTACTCACTCAACCTATCATTTATTACGCGTAAGTATATATAGCCGTAAAAATACTGTCTTTCGATCGCTGTTCTGCAGTTCTCTAATTCAGATCTGTCTGGCAATCCGCGCAGTCACCGGCCAGATCAGCAAGCGCAATGATATGGTCTGGCTAGATGACCCGCTCGCTTTTGCTCGTCGTCTCGGGCCCTTCTGGACGCGTTTCTCCGCAGACTTGACTGCCTCGATTGGTTTATCGCGACCCGCAACGGCTGCAGCTGTTGCAATCGGTCGGTCTTCGACAGACTTGTCTGTTCTTGCTCCTCAGCCAGGTCTTCGTCCTACTCGCCTCGCCGTCGCTGTCTCGGGCGGCGTGGACTCAGTCGCGCTCGCTGTGCTTCTCAAGCTATATTCTGTGCTGAACAGGGCAGTCATTGATATTTGCATTCATGCGTACACGGTTGATCATGCCATGCGTCCCGAGTCCGCTCGTGAGGCAGCAGCTGTGACCAATGTGCTGCTAAACCAGATCGGTGTTTCGGCGCACTCGGTACTGCAGCTCACCTGGTCACCATCAGATCTAGCGCGATTAGATTCTGCTCCAGAAACGCTCGCGAGACGTGCACGCTATTCGGCGCTCATCCGAGCCATGCATTCGGATGGAATAGATACCTTAGCCGTTGCTCACACGGCTGACGATAACATCGAGACTTTTTTCATGAACCTGCTCCGTCGTCGTTCGTCGTCCTGTTTGCGCGTCATTCCGCGGTCTGGTGCCGCGGTCCCATGTGCACAAGAAACGTTTCCCTTGGGCGGGAACCTTCGCCTAATCAGACCCTTGTTGTCGTGTCCGAAAGATTTCAGCTATGACGTTTGCCGGGCTGCGAATGTCACCTGGTTCGACGATCCAACTAATCGAGATCCCTCGTTCACTCTTCGAAATGCTGTCCGTGTCTTGATTGCTCACCAAGATCAACTACCGCAGGCTCTGCGGCTATCTTCGATCGAGACAGTTCTGCACACCGTGTCAGTTCGTAGGAAATTCGTACGGACTGAGTGTCGTTCGATTCTGCAGACTCTCGTCAAATCTGGTGAATTGAAATACGACACCGGCACAGGGTCTGTCACTTGGAAAATAGATAACCCCAGGTATCTAAATGCAGACTCCGACGTAATGATATCGCTCATTAAGACAATTGTTGGTATTGTTTCCGCGACGGACTCTAAGGACATCCCTTCATGGAAAGTTATTCGATTCCTGCGCACTCTGCTAGCTGGTAACAACAGGCCTCTCACGTTTGGTGGAGTTTTGTTTAATCCTATTGATGGACTGTCATGGTCGCTCAGTCGTCAGCCGTTTTCATCATCTAGTATTCCAATTGGATTTATAACAACCAACAATGAGTCTATATTATGGGATCATCGTTTTTGGATTTCTTGTACGAGCAAGCAACTGCACCAAACTTTGGTAATCAAGCCACTTTCGGCGAGCGATATTACATATTTCAAATACAAATCGTTGCATCGGATCCGCTATCGGCAGTTTTTCGAGCAAGTACCTGCAAAGGTGTTATCTACCTTGCCTGTGATTTATGATCCGATTTGTGCGAAATCTCTCGCTATTCCTACAATTGATGCTGAATTCGGAAGTGGAGAGCAGTACAAGGTGATCCCAAGGAACGAGATTTTATTTTCGCTATTTAATGATGCAAACTAAACACTATTTTTTCTAGTAATCAGATCCGCAAACTCGTCCGCTCTTGCAACAATATCGTCGTAAACTCGCTTGTTTTCTGCTTTGAACTGCTCTATTTTTGCTGTAATCCTCGGATCTTGAAATAATTTGGCTTGACCTTCTGAAATCTGGCTCCAATACTCGTTCAATCTTGAACTTAGACGTGAGGAATCACATTTCTTGTTATCCGGAACCAAGCGAGTAACCATTTCGACTTGGAATAGTCCGATACTTTTACTTGCGGTAGCGCTGACCCGTGCTCGACTCGATTCGAACAATTTCATGATTCTCTCGCGAGTCTGCTGTGCTATGTCTGCCTCATATTGCTGGTTGCCAAATAGTGTGAGCCGGTTTGTTCCTGCGAGATATGTGATTCCAGCGGTGAGTAAATCGACGATGATAAGAGCTGTATTCCGATTTTTCAAAATCGTCCAATAGATCCACTTCTGGGATCCATTCCCACCCGACAACGAAGCACGAAAAAAAGAGCTCAACACATAGATACCAGTCAAGATATGAAGTCCCTCCAGCCATAATCTTGCGTCTCTCAATTTTGGATGACCGGTAACTATTCCAACCAATAGCATATGAAGTAATATAGGCGACAGTATACTGGGAAGGATATAAATGCCACAATTGAGTGCGTCAGCCGACCCTCCGTTGGTAGTAATACACCATTTACAAGTCATTGTCGCGTCCGGTCCATATACCGAATATAAGTATCGGACGTTTTTATCCGCAAACAAATTTGCCAAATAGACACCATTTGCAACTCTAGACTCCCTGAAAATTCGGTTCAGCGTCGATTTCGTAATAGTTTCGAGGGATAGAATTCCGTTCTTCGTAAAAAGATTTGTTGAAAATAGAGATCCAGGCCGTAAATCAAATTCGGTTGCCGACTGCACTAATAGCGCGATGGCTGATGCAATGAACAGCGAGACGAAGATCAGAATTGTCGTTGACATCGGTTCTATTGCTATCGCCGACCTTGAGCGTAGCGAGCCATTCCGTACTCTGCTAAAATATGAAATTACTCTAGGAATTATTAGCGGAGCTGCAATGATCGCTACTGTCGAGATTCCTTCCAAAGACATCTTTCTTGCTCCAAATGTATTTGACTGTAGAGTTCAGTCTTGGATTTCAATGAGAGGAATTAAAAACGTAGTCACGTGTACATATCAACCAACTCCATTATCACGTACTAAAAGCTTCATGTATAGTTTTCTAACAACCAGCAATCAATAAAGAACCCAAAATGGCACAGACTGAAGAAGAAATCGATGCTTTACTATCACGAGAATCGCTGTTGCTCAATAAAGATTCCGAGATTGCGCGGATTCTGGCGTGTTTCCCCCTAGACTCATATTCGATTTTGGATCTACTTCCCGGTTGTCCCTCCACCGACATCAAGGCGCAGTATCGTCGTAAGTCGCTATTGATTCATCCGGACAAGACCTCCAATCCCGATGCACCTGACGCCTTCAATCGGCTAAAAAAGGCTTCTTCCGAATTACTAGATGACGACAAGCGCGCCCTACTCGACGAAATTTTTGCAGATGCTAGAAGTCTACTCATGCGCCAACGTGGCTGGTCGGCCTCCAATCCGGAATTGAATTCTCGCCAGTTTCTCATTGACTGGAAAGAAAAAGTGAAGTCCTTGCTCGTCGATACGGAGCTTAGAAGACGACGGCTCGCTAACGCCGCTCTCAAGCAAGAAGGTCGAGATCGCGAAAAGCAGGAATCTGAAATCGAACTGCGAAAGCGCAAGCGAGATCACCAGAAAGCTTGGGAAGATACTCGCGATGACAGAATTACAAACTGGAGAGATTATAAGAAAACCGTCGAATCGAAAAAGAAATCGAAAAAAACAAAAGTTCTCGGCTGAGCTATCTCTGTGCTGCATCAATAAACTCCTCTATCATCTGGCGTTGGTCTGGTCCGTTTTATTATTTTGTATTATATAGAACTAATAGCATACAAACATTTTTACCATCTCTTCTCCTCTTTTTTGATATTCTAATTTCCATCACTTGTCAAAAAGTAAATTCATAAAAATGCAACAAAAAATAATAATATATCATATACAAATTCACTCTTTTTTTCAAAATTTCAGCCGCAAAATCAACAACAAAAAGATTTGATCTTCCCCTACCCTACTGTCTAGGTGATGTAGGCGAATATTGAGGAGACGTAGGTGAGTACGACGGTGACGTAGGCGAATAGGACGGTGACGTTGGCGAATACGTCGGGGACGTCGGTGAATACTGCGGCGAAGTGGGCGAAAATGACGGCGACGTCGGACTATAAGAAGGCGACGTCGGCGAGAAACTAGGCGATGTCGGACTATAGGAGGGCGACGTCGGGCTATAGGAAGGTGACGTCGGACTATACGACGGAGAGGTCGGACTGTACGACGGCGACGTCGGACTATATGAGGGCGACGTCGGGCTGTATGATGGCGACGTCGGACTATACGATGGCGAAGTCGGGCTATATGACGGAGAAGTGGGTGAATAGGAGGGCGAAGTGGGCGAATAGCTCGGCGAAGTGGGAGAATAGCTCGGAGAAGTCGGGCTATAAGATGGTGAAGCGGGTGAATGTGACGGCGATGTCGGCGAGTACGCAGGAGAGGCCGCATACGAGGGACTGGCCGCAATACTAGGTGATGATGGGCTGTAGCTTGGCGATGACAATGAAAATCCCGGAGAACTGGGACTCGTTGCTCCGTACGATGAGAAAGGTGATGTGGGACTATATCCAGGCGACTGGGCTCCTGCTCCATATGGACTCTGCCCAAATCCTCCTCCATACTCTGAAAATCCTCCACGATCATCCAGTGCACCTGAATTAACCATAGGAGAAAACGCAGCATGAGGATCGGGAGAACCAAGATAATTGTTCTCAGCATAAATTGGAGAACGGTTATCATATGGGGTGGCAGCACCGTCACCAAGCATTCCATTCACCATAGGTACCGCACCTGGGACTTCGTAATCAACTGGAAGACTGCTAAACATCTTCTCATCTAGCATTAAGTCAAATGAACCTGTACCTAAAGGCGCTAATTGACCTAACATAATATTCTCGGAAACACCTCGGCAGTCATCAACCTCAGCTGCTGCAGCTGCTTCCAACAGAATTTCCACGGTCTCTTCAAATGAACAGCGCATTAGTGCACCAGTATTCGCGCGGTTAATACCATGTCGAGTAATTGCCATCAAGTGCCCTCTCGCAGTCATGACATCCACCAGTAGAGCCAAGTGTCGGTAGTTGACATAAGATCCATCAAATGCTATAACGTTTAAGATCTCCTTATAGAGTGCCAATCTAGTAGCTTCGATACCAAGTACAGACAAAACCTCAACAAATGAGTTTGTGTATGTTCGTGTATAGTCAACTCCATCAATTGCCATAACTGCAGAGTAATTAACACCATCAGTCTCGAGAACCCATTCCTTTGATTTATGATATTCTCCATTTGGACCCGCCACATTAGGCTCGTACAAAAGCATGAATGCTCGCGAAATACCACTAATACCGCGAAGGGAAATAGTATCAAGCATATGCTGTGAGATCTTCTTTAAAGTAGTATCTTCCTCGTCATATGATTCCTTAGGATCCCGAATCACGCGGCAACGCAAAATCAGTTTTTCGGAGTTGTCTTCAGACCAAATAACAAACATTTCTCCCTGAAACTCTTCGATAATCTTTTCTGCAACTTGACTCATGGTCAATTCACGATCAAGCATCTTTGCACGGTCAAGTTCGAAACGTAACAACCAAGGCGATTGTTTGTGAATTGTCTCTTCAACGTGTTCATCCGGAATACTGAAATATGCCTCAACAGTATCTAAATCCTCTTCTATAACCGTCAATTTCGGATTAGGATCATAGTAAATCTCAGTGGCAGCAGTAACAGTTCGAAGAGTTGTATGCTCGATTGCACTCTGAACACTTTTCGCCATTTCCCTAGATTCAGCATACTCTGGGGTCAGATAGACGGTCAAACCAGGAGTCTTGATATTCGTGGCAACATTAAGAATTTCTTTGAGACGGGGAACACCGAGAGTAACATTCTTCGATGAGACACCTGCATAATGGAAGGTATTCAGAGTCATTTGCGTAGCAGGTTCACCGATCGACTGTGCTGCAATAACACCAACCATTTCGCCAGGAGCAACCACAGCTCGAGCAAATTGCGCTTCAATTTGACCGATAACCCAATCGAATGCTGCGCGATTAAGTCGATATTCCTCGAAGACTCGTTTAGACGCCAAACGAGATCGTACCAAGCACTGCATCAGAGAAGTGGCATTCTCCTGAACTTCTTGTACAACAGAGTTGTTACCTCTAACAACAATCAATTTCTTACACAACTCAGTAACTTTTGTAATTATTTCCGTCGGTGTCAAATCACTAGCCTTGGACCTATCCAAATGGAAAATCTGTTGAGAATTGCGAACGATACGATGAATATTTACTGGTAAAGGCCAGGCATCTTCACCGTTCTTGAAGACGAAGCTTCGTAAAAATTCTCGATCGCCCTTCAGTTGATCATATTCTTCATCAAGAACTCTTTGGACCTCAACATCACCAATAATCTCATTGCTACACTCGAGCAGAGATGGTCGAAGACTGAATTTGTTATCCATAAGATCGATCCGATAACGCTGTTCGAAACGATCATCTGAACCCGACATAGAATCAATACTTTGCTTTTCAACAAAGGTTGCGTCTAAACCATCTTCTCCATAAACAAACTGAAGAATGTCGCCCAACGAATTCCGCACTGATCCATCATATTGAACACTGACATCTTCAAGAGCTTTAACTAATCTTCGCTGAATATATCCAGTTTCGGCAGTTTTTACTGCAGTATCGATGATACCCTCACGGCCCGCCATAGCATGAAAGAAAAACTCCTGCGGTGTCAATCCTCTCAGATATGAATTTTCAATAAAGCCGCGGGACTCAGGGCTATAGTCATCTTTAGTGAAATGGGGCAAAGTTCTGTAAGAGAATCCAAAAGGCACACGCTTTCCTTCGACGATCTGCTGACCGACGCAAGCAGACATTTGAGATATATTGATAAATGAACCCTTGGAACCGGCGACAACCATCTGCTTAACGTTATTCGCATCCGTCAAACTGGTTTCAGCTGAACGACCAGCCGAATCACGAGCCATATTAAGAACCTTGCTGACCTTCTGTTCAAAAGATTCACGAAGTGTCATACCCGGTTCAGGTTGTAGTTTGTTATTCTGAGCATCGAGAATAATTTGTTGAACCTCACGTTTAGCTTGCGAAATTGTGTTTGTAATGTTCAACATAGTTTTCGTATCAGCAATAGTATCTCCAATGCCAATGGAAAACCCATTGTGCAAAAGCCAGTAATTCACTACGGTTTGAACGCCGCCAATAAAATCACGAGACGCATATGCTCCCTTCTCTCTCATGATGGTATGAATCAGACCTCCGCTAGTGGCACCGACAGTTTTCTTGTCAACAACACCATACATAATTTCTCCATTTTCAATCATCATGCCATTGTCTTTCACACTGAGAAGAGTGTTTTTATCATCAAATCTCTGAAGATTTATGCCCTTAGGTATGACCATACTCACCATTTGCTTGCCAGTCCATAAAGGCTTGGGCTTAAGAATAGCGGGTGTAGGAACAACTCCATCCCAATTAGGAACCCAATAGAGGACATTCATTACTTGGTCAAAACCAAGAAAGGTATCTCTCTTGGTCATTTTTCGGATTCCACAGAGAGTATCTTGTACAATTCCCATGACAGGCTTGTTTGATTGTGGTGAAACAATCTGAAGAGGGACTGCACAGATCTGCATCAACTCGGCTCGAGTTTCTTCCGACTGTGGAACGTGAAGATTCATTTCGTCTCCATCAAAGTCAGCATTGTACGGAGATGTAACGGACAGATTAAGTCGGAACGTTGAGTAAGGCATAACCTTAACACGATGAGCCATCATCGACATTTTATGAAGAGAGGGCTGCCTGTTGAAAAGAACAGGATCATTATCAACAATATGACGCTCAACTCTCCAACCATATTGCAACGTGATCTCACCAGCTCTCTTGTGGTAGCGTAAATCGATGCGTTCCCCAGTGTCACGGATCACATATTTAGCACCAGGGTGTTCATTGGGACCGTTACGAACAAGCTGAGTGAGTCGTTGAATGTTATAAGGCGTAACAATTTCAGGGTATGTCAAAGTGCGAGCGATACTTCGAGGAACACCAACCTGATCAAGAGCAAGATTTGGATCACCACTGATAACTGTGCGAGCAGAGAAATCGACACGCTTACCCATCAAATTACCTCTAAGGCGGCCCTCTTTACCTTTCAAACGAGCTCGGATTGACTTAACAGGGCGACCGGACTTTTGAAGAGCCTGAGGCTGGCCTGCAATATCATTATCCATATACGTTGCGACGTGGAACTGCAGCAGAGACTCAAACTCGTTGATAACATGCTGGGGAGCACCAAGTTGGTCATGGTAACGAACATGAGCATTAGCCTTCAATATATCGGCGAGCTTATAAGTTAAATCATCCTCACCACGAGCAGCTTCAGTGATTGCAATCGAAGGTCTAACCGGAGGAGGCGGAACAGGTAAGACGGTGATGACCATCCAAGCAGGACGAGCATAATGAAAATCAAAACCCAAACGTTCCATGTCTTCTCGGGAAATAATTCGAAGAAGATTGAGAATTTCTTCTGGCTTCAGCTGTCTACGTTCCTGCTGTTCACCTTCATCGTTTTTGTCTTTCTTCCATGTACCCCACAACTTCAAGCCATCTCGACGAACTGTCGGCTGAGCGTTACCGCAGCCTCCGTGAGAAGGTTTCTTGATCGCTGAACCAAAATCGCCATCATCTTCTGTAGAGGTATAAGTCTCGCAAATCATCTTTGCCTTACACAAACTCCAAACGGTATGAAACCGCCGCTTCGGGTCACGAATCTTGATTGCCTGAGCAAAGGCGGTGTTTGTCTTGAGAAGGGAATTAAAACTTCAAATCTCCAAAAATTAGAATCAAGAAAATTGTATAGCTTACTTCATCAAGTTTCAATTTTCCGCAATGAAAACAGACGGCTTCGCAGACTTTTTTAATCTTTGAAATGAAACCTGAAGCAAAGGTAGGTCAGTAATTGTTAATGCAATTTAAAAATCGGTCTCGCAAGGGAATCTAACCGATATGAAAAACAGGTTTAGCCAACTCAATGTGACCAAAGTGACCACAGCAATCCGACATTCCTTCACCGCACTAAAATATTGATTAATTAAGTTCATAAAAGTGACGGATGGAGTCGTACAGTTTCACACTTGAAGTTCCGATCAATTGAGCCGAGACGAGAATCATTGAGACCGCCGACACGAGGACGCTGACGAGTTTCATCCATTGTTTCCGGATATTCTATCTTCGCCACGCTCATCGCTTTCTTGATATGATTAGAACCCGATTTATTAAACAATTCGGATCGTAAAAACAACGTACAATTTTTTCAGGCGACAGGAGACCAAATTGGATCTGTATTGTTTATCTTGGTTAGTAACAAGACGTAGATCGCCAATCAAGCCATCAAGCATTTCGTACCTCCTTGATCGTCTTCAGCGGAGCTGAAGAATAAGGAAACACGGCACCACTCATCTTGTCCACGACAGAAGAAGCGAACAAAGGAAGTACGCTGGTAGAGCCACAAGGACGGTGGTCTCTTCCTGTGATGTCGACGTCGCGCCTCTATCAAATGGAATCAAAAACCCAACTAAATAACAAAAAGTCAACTAATCCAACAAATAGACAACACAGATTCCAATATGCACGAATTAAGTCGGACAATCACGACAATCTGTCGCGTGAATTCGCCTGGAAAAGAGATCGGAGATGCGCAGACGAGCAAGCAAACAAAGACAGATGGCGAGAAATTGTGGGCGGGTGGCGGTCTCAGATATATTGTATACTGAAAACTACGCTGAGAGGGTTAGGTGTGCAATATTTTGTGTTCCCGAATTCGGCAACATGTGGATGAAAGATATGTACAAAATATTCAAAGCGTTGATTATTCATGCTTTCAAGTTTATTCGTATTATATGTACATGGCACAATACAATTCCCGGGACGCCAACTCAAAGTTTGATATATCGTACAATCTGTCAAAATATGATCTCCCTATTAGAAGGGTGGAAGGTAAGAGAAGGGAGAAAATATGAGTGTGTAATCAGTAATCGAAATCTGCATTGGCAGGTCCCCCATTTCAAGCCAATACGCGGTTCTAGTTAATTTCCAATTGTTCATTCAGTTTCATGATTCTTTCGTCGGCGACCACGGCCCGTCCCTGTTCCAGGTCCCGTCGAACGCTCACTAGGGGCTGTGACAGCAACAGGGTCTGGATACTTGGATACGGTATCGATTAAAAAGTCAAACTTATCGATATTCATAACTGCTTGCTTAAGATGCCCAGGAGATACTTTGCGTGCGTTGCGCATGCGAGCCTGGTCGCACGCACCTTGGACAAGAGAAATCATAAATAGTTCCAGCGCCTTGGACACAACTACCGGAGTAGCTTGAGCGACTTTGCCGATATCATCATCAGCCTGCATGATTTTCTTGATTCTTGCCTGTAAATACATGTTAATCTTCACAAAACTATCATCCCCGTTCAAGTCAGATAGACATACAACCGGAAAACGCGTCTTTACAATAGGTAGTGGCTCTTTCAGCAGACTAGTTGCAGCTGGGTCAATCGCTGGACCATCCATAGCCGTGGCCTCGATTGACACGTAGTCGGTCTCCATGGCTATCCCAAACCGTGCTTATCTCGAGATCTTTCAATGTGCTCGATGAACAAATATCGGAATTGCTCAGGCAAATCGACCTTGCTCTAATTCCCGTTCGCTGCCTCCAATAAGTAAAAGACAACGAGCACTCATCTGTGGTCAGTGCTAGAAACGCCTAACCCTGGGCTCAGTAGACGGATCGTCCAATTCACAGTTGGCTTCGCAAGGACTCTTAGATGCTGAGAAATCGACAGATAGATCGGTCATCCCCAACAGCTAGTTAATCTTTATTTGAAGTAACTTAGGTTGATATAGAATGGTATGTGGAATGTAATTGGACTGTCGTCACCCAGATCAGTGTAGTTTACTCGGTATGATCGGTCAGAAATTCAGCCGATATGTAATATGTACAGAGCCATGAAAAGACTCCACGAATTTTTGAAAAAGAAATAATGAAAACTTTTTACAGAATTGGGAACTGCTAATACCAGGACAACGTAAAAAAAAGAGATTCTGATCTCCCGGGATTAACTAAGAAATGGTTGATTGATCAAGACTTGGGAGGATAATTTCATCTAGTTAATTAACTTTACTGTCTTTATTATCTCGCTGTAATAATAATTCACGTCCGCATTCCAACAGAAATGTCAAGTATTAGCTCTTTATTCGAAGTAAGTCTTCCGACATCATCGAGAATTCGTAAGTTCCTAATTGATCATTTAGAGACAGGACTTTAAACGACGAAAAACCGAGCAGACGAGGAATGGTAAGGATGCTTCCAAGCTCAGTAAGTTTTTCCATGTTTTAATTGATCTCGTGCTAATACTAGTAAAGCGGAAATTTTCAAAGATCGAACAATCAAAAATGGACTGCCGGGGCCGAGTTCAATCAATGACGATCTAGAAGATGGGGAAGATGACAATCGTCCAGGTTCTGAAGAGGAGGCACCTCAGGACGAAGAAGGCGGCCGATTTTTTGGTGGAGGGTTGACTGAAGAGCAAAATGAAGTTTTAAATTATGTCGATACGCTGGAAGATTCATCAGTTGACGAGAAGTACGACGAACAGTGGATTCGAATGCAGATTGCAAAAGTGGAACGAGCAGTTCAACATAACACACGATTACGCACAAAATTTGTGGATAAGCCTTCAAAATTTATGGATTCGGAAGTCGAACTAGATAAATCAGTCAAATATCTTTCATTGCTCACCGAACATACGGATCTGTACAAGGCCTTTGTTGACTTTAATGGGCTAGAACTAGTTCTCACATTACTAGGACATGACAACACAGATATAGTGATAACAACTCTCCAGCTACTCGAGGAGTTAACAGATGAAGATACTGAAGCAGAGGAAAAGGATCTAGGAATCTTATTGGATGCTATCGATAAGCAATCAGTTGTATCCTCAGTAATTTCTAGTCTCCGCAGACTCGATATCTTGAGTAGATCTCGCGTACTAGGAGCATCAGACGATGAAGGTGCTGGCGTTTTCCAGGCACTGAATATAATAGAAAATCTAACTGTCTCGCAAGCGATTGTGGACACCTTGTTTATGAAAAATGAACAAGATACAGGGCTGCTTTCGTGGATGTTGGAGCGACTTTTGATTAACGAATGGCCTTGCACGCAAAACAAGCAATACTGCTGCGAGCTTCTTTCGATCGTCCTGCAAAAGTCTTATATATCTACGTCAGTTTTTTGCGCTTACTCATGCAAGGATTCAACCACTGGCGAAATCTTAGAGGGTGTCGACATATTACTTCGAGTGATAGCGCCTTTTCGGAAATCTGACCCTCCGGAAGAGATGGATGAAACATTTGAACTGTTCCAAAATGCATTTGACTCCCTTTTTGTTGCCGTACAGAATTCCGAAGGAAAGCAACTATTTATCAAAAACGAAGGTTTTGATCTTCTAGTACCAATTTTAAAGCACGGAGGAAGCCTTGGAAAAGCCAAAACTGCAAAATTGATTGATCATGCGCTATCTACGGGTCGTTCGCGGGATATTGCGATATATTTTTGTGAAGCAGGTGGACTTGGTCCTTTATTTCATGCTTTTATGTCTTCTCGGTACATTGATCCCAAATACCATCGAATTGGTGGGCGGGAGAAGACGAGTCGCGTTGCTTTAGATGATCTATTAGGCACGGTATCGTCGTTATTTCGTAACTTGCCTGAAATATCTAGTCATAAAAACAAATTACTAGCGCGGTTTATTGAGAGGAAATTTGAAAAGACAATCCGTCTATTGACTCTGCAGCGTCTAACTCAGGAGAAGTTAGAGAAGGTTGAGTTAATTATTTCAGCTGACAGAAACACATTTCTGAAAACGAAACCGAAGAGAGGCGATCTTCTAGAAGATTGGCAAGTCGAACTGGAAGCCCGTGAAGCCGAATGGTTTATTCAGAGACAACTGGATGGAGGTTCACGACTTCAATTGATTGATCTATCGATCGCTTGGTTATTGGCTGAAGATGAATCAGACGATCTTGGAATAAAATCCGAGATAATTCGACAATTGGGATCTCATGATCCGGAATTATACAACATCAAAAAGACCTTGAGAGAATTCAAAGATGAGATTCGTCCGGCCAGTGCAAAAGACATAGGTAACAGAGATGAGAGAGACAGTCTAGAAGAAGTCGAGCAACGAGAAGAAGCGCTGGACATGACGGAAATGATTTCCACGTTAATTGAATTTCTATAGTATGTACAAAAATTATTTGTCCCCCTCACAATAAATCATTTGAATGCAGAAATTTGTCGCTGCAAGAGCAGTTTGGCTTCGTAGAGATCCATGACTGTCGGCTTCTTATTGGCTTCGCGGAGCGCTACAGTTTTTGCGTCCATTTCTCGGTCACCCACAACTGCGATATAACTATACCCTTTCAAAATACCTTCGCGAAGACGACTATTTAAGGGCTCCGAGCGCTCGTCGACATCGACATATAAAGTTTTGTATGTGAAGTCCGCAATGTGTTTTGTCTGGGACTGTGAGATACCCGATAGGGATTCCTGGACTTTGCGTGCGTAGTCTAGGTTGCGAGAAGTCAATGGGAGAACCAATACTTGACGAGGACTC
Source organism: [Lipomyces] oligophaga (assembly GCF_038497815.1). Lineage (NCBI taxonomy): Eukaryota > Fungi > Ascomycota > Lipomycetes > Lipomycetales > Lipomycetaceae > Lipomyces > [Lipomyces] oligophaga. The sequence goes on along the minus strand of NW_027117787.1, from coordinate 918,145 downwards.
AACCATAAGGGCCATTTGCCTTGATAATGTTCAATTAGCAAGGCCATGAATCTTTCTAAAGAGCCAAAAACGGCACGATGAATCATGACAGGCCGGTTATCGACGGTGTCGTTTTCATCTTTATACTTCAAATCAAACCGCTGAGGGAGTTGGAAGTCAAGCTGGATTGTCGCGGCTTGGTGCTCTTTTCCTCGTCGGTCTTTCAACATGACATCAATTTTCGGACCATAGAACGCACCGTCACCTTCGTTGATTTCCCAGGGTTGTTGAGTAGCTTCGAGAGTGGATCGGAGGGCATCTTCTGCTCGATCCCAATCTTCAATTGCGCCAATGAAAGTATCAGGTCTCGTAGAAAGCAGCAATCTGTAGGATGGGATTTCAAAAACTTTGTACACATTGTCGATTAGCTCTAGGGTGGCCTTAATTTCTTGACTAATCTGGTCAGACCGACAAAAGATATGCCCGTCATCTTGATGAAACCTTCGAACTCGCGTAAGCCCCGTAATCGTTGTTGCGGATTCATTTCTAATTAATTATAGTCAGCCCAATTACGTTAGAATCTACTTTCAGATTCTTACCTATGTAAAGGCGAGAAATCAGAGTATCGCACAGGCAACTCGCGATAAGATTTATCAATATGCTTATATATCAGACAATGGCCTGGACAATTCATTGGTTTAAGACCGTATTCTTGAACGCTATGGGCTGCGCGTCCTTGCACTGAAAACATGTCCTGCTCGTACTTTTCCCAATGGCCACTGGTTTTCCATAGATCGCTTTTGTAGATAATCGGACTCACAACTTCATCAAATCCATACTGCTTGACTTGTGCTCGGATGAAGCTCAATAAAGTATTGAAGATACGAGTCCCGTGAGGTAAAAAAAATACAGAACCGGGCGTGTTTTCATTCAACATGAACAACTGCTGTCGTGAACCGATTTGCCGATGGTCTAGATATTCCGGCTCGCTTGAAATCCCATTTAATTTCCGCTCAGACTTATGGAACGGTCTACGGGCCCATGATGTTGCACTTTTAAAAACACTCCTCGGACGGACACTCAATTGAGCCATTTTTTCTACCGCAATGGGTTACGAAAGTTTTGAGTAGACGAGAAAACATTGACCGCAATTCTTATTTCCTGGAGACATGTGACCTCGTGTTTGGGATAAATATCTTACGCGCTGATCTTTGGTCGATATAAGAGTTTCATGAAAACTGAATGAAAGCAATAAGCTAGATACAACGTAGATCGATATATGTAGGAACTATAATACGAATTGGCTTAACGTACTAAATCTAAAGACAGAAGGATCTAATGATATATTCCAGTTAAAACTGTCTGGTGATGTTCCATTGCTGTGGATACCTAGCTTCGACACACAATCAGTTTCAATTATTCTAAGATCATAATAACTGAAGGGAAAATGTCATGTATTTGAGTGCATTTTCATATAGTCTAGACTCGATAAATGTGCTCAATTTCAACAGAACCGGAGAGTTACACGTTTGCAGAACATCGCATCTTGGTCGAAAAGAGAACCTCGATCGCTAATATTTTAATATCTTCTACCTAAATGTTTAATAAATCCATCAGCCTAATTCGTGCGAACTGTTTTTTTTGGGCACAGTACGAACTTAGTGAGCATTAAGTCAATGAGAATACTATCATCTCATTGAAACCTGATTCATGTTACGGCATTATATGAGCAGCTTCTAAGCTACTACATACGCATATAAATTTAATTTTTAATAAAGTCTTCTGTCTAAAATCTGTAGAGATTGCATCAAATTTTTCTAATGCAAGACCGGTTGAAATCAACAGCTGGCAAGTAGGATTTCGATATTCAGGACAAGAGATCGCGAGTCAAAAGCAAGAAGCTATCTTTCCCATCTGTATTCATGTGCGCCAGACAAAATCGCATTGATTACAGTCAATCGCGTGCATATTCTATGTTATAAGCCAAATCTTATAAGCAATTGTATATGATGCTCTGACGATACATGAACCAAATACTTCTATTTCTATACGTACTAGGCTTCTCTGGTTGAGATCGTTTCGTGAAATTTGTATAAGGATTAGACAGCTGGAAAGAAATCATTAATTGACAAAATGTATACTTCCAAACGCTATTGCTTCGTATTACAGCATATTATATTGCACCCTCTCATATCGTATCCCATGTGCGACTGTTAATCCAGGAACGTGGATTGCCTGCCATACTGGAAACTATACTAATATCTCCCAGCTTGAAAATCAAGAATTATCTCTCATTTATTTCATCTGAGAGCTCATCAGTTACTAAAGCGAAAACCAATGACAACACTTCCCTTATCCGGACTGACGCTCATCGATCTTCCGCGAGCCGAGTTGACGCTAGCCCAACTGGAAGCTCTTGAAGCACAAGCTCAAATGCCAGTGTCCCCGAAGGACAAGGTAATCCAATACTATTTAGTCTACATATACTCCCTGTTAAGAAGCGACGAGCTCGCGGAAGCAAAGTTTGTGCTTAGGCGTGCTCCCCGAAATATATTTACACATGATAGCGATGAACTCGTGCCTGCTGACCCTGCACTTGTTTCGGCCACGAACGTGACGACGATCGTGCATGCTCTCGACTATTATGACTTTCAGACGTTCTTCAATACCGCGAATTTGGAACTGGCTCGGTTATCAGACATGGATATTTCTGCTACTGCCTTGAAGAAGCTTGTCCAGCACGTTCGTGATAAAAATTATAATTTCATATCGAAAGCTTTTGTGTCGACCACCCTAACTGATCTGGTTCCCTTCTTTGGAATGGATATCGAGCAAATCAGGTCTGAGCTATTGTCTAGAGGATGGACCATTTCGAGGCAGGACGCCTCGATCATTTTATCCCCGACAAAAATAAAAGGTATTAAACTTATTACTAATATTTTACGACTTACTTGCTAACCTTCGGTTAAAGAGAAAGAAATGTCATTAGCCGAGCAAGCGACATTGACCTCGCTATTATCATTAATGACACATATATAGATGCTTTGGCTGTTATATATCAAATAAACATGCTCATCTTTTATTAGATGCTAACTTCCTCATAACCGTCCATTCGCCTGCTTTCGCGGTGCTCAGTATCTTGCTAACCTCAAACACAGTCAGTACGCCCGACAGTCCTCCCGTGGCAACATACTTCCCATCTTTGTCCCACACAATCTTATTTAAAGCTCGCTGCGTACTTCCACTCTGTATGGGAGCAGGCTCTTGAGAGACAAATGGAACTTCCTTGTCAATAGTCAGATCCCAGATATCAACTTTGCCCGACGATCCCGTGGATGCAAATACACCTGATCGGACTGGGCTCCAGGAAACATCATACACCGAGTCCTCGCCTATAAATTCTAGTAGAGGCTCTAGACCTAATTTATTTTGCATCCCAGCATTTGGAATAGCCCGTTCAGCACCTGGAGAGCTCGGACCGAACGCAGATTGCAGCCCAGCTTCATTACCCACTTGAACATGGCTCGTTGGTTTCTGGACTTTCCACAGTTTCACGGTCCAATCCAAACTCGAGGTTAGCACAAGATCTGTCAAGTCTAAAGGACTATTTGATGGATGACAATGCATGCCTGTGAGTGGAGCGAAATGGCCCGTCACAGCTGTTGCTAGGCTCAATCCTGCCCGAGAATTTGTTCGAGAAGTTCGATTGTAGGAATATACATTGCCATCTTCACTACCAAGTAATATGAAGCTTTGGTCTGAACTTGAGACGCCAAGCGCTGTAGGCGCCAGCTCTTCTGTTCGGGAAGGTGGTGGCAACTTCAAATCTGTAAACTCCTATATACTTTTGTTAATATCACTCAATTTCGAAAATCAAATAGCAAGACTTACAAATGGCTCAGCGAGCATATCCACAGACCAAGTACATATCCGACCGTCTGTGCTGCAACTGATGATGCTATTTGCACTTTTGGCGCCCACAAAATCTAGCGAATAGACTGGATACATATGGCCAACACCATTCATAGAAGACTTATGTACTGCGCTCATCCCTGCGCGGGTGTCCCAGACCTGTATCTGTCCATTGTAACAACCGCCAACAATCAAGTTTTGATGGAATGGCGACCATTTCGCCACCGTCACGTCGCTGTCAGCGGTGAAGACAAATTCAGGGTGGCTTTTCAAATGTGTATCCCAAACTTGCACTACACCCAAAGGCTCTTTAGATGAAGCAACATTTTTGGAGTAAGATGCTAGAATTAATTCAGGAAACTGAGTCGCATTAGTTCAAGTGCAAATAAACTATAACAACATACTATTTTAGACCAATCTAAAGACGTAATCGATCGTCCCTTCGACCATTTGTCAGAATAGAACTGTCCGGATTGCTGTATCTTCCATTCATTCTCCGTAGAACTATTCAAGTTAGCTAAGTCCACCTTGATTCGCAAAGATTCTGCATACAAGGAATGAGAAATTCCCTTCGTATAATCTACGAGAATATCGTAATCATCGTCAAGAGCTCGCTCGACAACTTTTGTTGAATTCTTCAGAAATGAGTAGAACTCCTTAGACTTTACGACTGAGTCTAGTTCCTTTTCTGACAATACCTTCATGTTTCGTTCAGGTATCGAGTTGTCTTTGTCTTGGGTTTGCGAGGCCATTTTAGATTCTAGTTCTGCCTGAATCTGCATGCGTAGCTCATCCTCAGAAAATTTCAACTCTAGATCCGACCCTACTGCAGTGCTTTCCTGGACACTGAACTCGGAATCGTCTGTTTGAACTTCCTTGCTATATGTTATTTTAGTCTCCTCTCGACTCTGCTTGCTGGTCGGAGGGAGATCAAAAACTGTAAATGTTTCTGTAGTCAAGTGCAAGTTCTGGTCTATATTTGGGATATCAAATCTAGCGATACACATCAGCACTGAACACTTCCAATACCAACTTTCCGAAACAATACTCACATCCGCTCCGGCACATCTGGAGTTTGCCCGGCTCTCGGAGTAGCTATTGATCCACTGTGGCCGGGAGTCCGCGGCGACCCGACTAGTCCAGCAACTAATTGATCTAATTCTGATCGTCGGTCAGAGACTGATCGGCCAGGCGATGCGAGCTGGTCGTCAGTTAAATCTTGTACAGCAGCCTCTGCAGCACTTACGTTATCGCGTTGAAGACTGTGCTGTAATCGCTGCTGCTCGCGCAACCTTCTCAAATCAGCCAATTTGGCTTTCTTCACTTCTATTTCAGCTCGTAATTCCATTGTGTCTATGGTTTATGATTAAGTCTTTAAGTGTCATGCACACAAAATTAATAATGGTTATTCTCGTTCCTTCATATTTTGACGCGAGCTGGGAAGTTCGCTTTTCATCCCAACACGCGTTCACTTACAACTACGGTTTCCAAACTTATATTTATGCTAAATAAAGAGTATCCGTATCAACAATTAATGTCCGCTGAGATACTTCAGGCCCAAGAACAGCAGCAAGATCAATAAATCGCTTTTTGACCTCTATGCGGATATCTGGAGCTAACTGACAAAGAACCTGTTCCGCTTAGCATAATCCACACTTTGACATTTAGTCTCAATACTCACACTTGCTAGAGAATCGCAGCTTCGGCCACGATCTATCAATACAGACGGTAGCATTCTCTGGTCAGACTCGATTTCATTGGCAGGTGGAATTCCCGGAAGATTTGCCTCAAAGGCCGTGGTGCACTGTTCAAGATGAGCATCATATCCCAGCTCGAGATTTCGAACTTTCGGATGTTCAGAAAACGATACATATTCCGATTTTTCGAATTCTGCGACAAATTTGCTTAAAGGGAAGTACACGTATAACTCTGGATCGAGCAAGAATGACGGGAAAAATCCGCCTTTGTACCGCATCTTCTGGCAATTATGAATATATAACCCTAGAAGATTCAGCGCTAGAACAGATCGTCAACATAATACATACCCATGTAGTAATACGGAGCATTTCTTTCAATAGCAAGCGCAGTCTCGCGGCAAGCGCTGAGCTTCCCTAAACTGTATTTCGCCATATCTTGGTCCCAGATAAAATAGACGCTTGAAATGGATTCTGGTAAGAAATCCAGGACGGCCATTGCTATCAGTTTTCCGTCCAGATAATATAATTGATGAAACAAACCAAGTAATTTCGGATCTGAACAATTGTCTGTGTAATTGTATTTATCCAGACGAAACGGATCATCGCATAAAAACGCTTTGAATGACTCCGGCCGGAGCTCGTTCTCGATGTCCTTATGTGTCGCTATTTGATATTTCTTGTACAATCTGAATTTAGCAGCCGTGAATTGAGAATTGTCCAAGACGACTTTAAGCTCATGGTCTCGATGTATGTGTTTCAATTCGTCGGGAACATACTTTGATTCGGCCATATGAATGGCTTCGACCAAATCAAAGTCTGAACTATGTTCTCCTGTTCTGATGATCTTAGTCTTAAACACCAGGTCCTTTCTTTTCAATGCACTCTTACAATGCTTTATGTTTAGCCTTCTTATAACGCTGGAACGCCTTGATATATTCCTCCCCTAGAACGTATCGATTAAACCTATTAATTGTCTGTCTGTGTTCCTTTGAGGGTCGAAATGCGCCGGCTTCAAGGCGAATCGCATATTGCGGACAGCATGAATGTAGGAGATCAGGCTAAATCTCAGCGACTTTCTTACGTTTTACTTGTTCACAAGCCACAGACACGCATACCTTGTACAAAAAAGTTCCCGATCTATTTCTTGTTCAATGATTCTTCTGTGCAATATTGCTGCTCCTACTCACCGGCGAAATCCTCGATCCATGAGGATCTGATAATCAGATACTGATAATCGGTGTGCATGAACACCAACAATCGCACTTCCCTTGGTGGTATGACAGTACCCACATGACCGACGGAAATGATATCCTTGATAGTCTCCTAAAATATTCATCGATCGACTTTCAGACATTGAGTAAATCGGCTCCAGAAAAGTGATAATCGGCTGTTCTAGGCAGAGTAGAAAGAATCCTACCAATCCCTCCCTATGCGAAGCGTCTCTTTCTTTGTGACGGGACTTTGGAAGCACTCAAAATTATTTTTACTATGAAAAATCGACTCCGCAGAAGAATTTTATTGAGAGAATCTACTTCACATAGAATTTCCCCAAGTTCTTGTATCTGGATATGGCAACTGCCAACCAGCTTGCGTTAACAAGAACTTCTATAGGACAAACGCAGGACAAGCGAGATTTGAGGTTGAAGTGTACGACATACATACAAATCTAGCAAATTGCCTTACCATAATGTTTGAGGTATTAAAAGTAAGGCAGCAATTAGACTTAATCAATAGTCAAATAATATATATAACTCAGATGAACGTTTCCTTCCATATTTGAATTGCCATCAAGACTAAATTGAATCCCAATAACTGAGTTCTACATAGGAATATGACTAACAATATATCTTTCTATATACAAATCAAACTCTCCACATGTCATTTTTCGAATCAGATCCTACGACCAGTGCAGATTGCGCCAAGGCAGTCAGATATTCATCTAACCGCTGGTTTGCAATGAGCAGTGAATGCACATCTAGATCATCCGACGCAACTAGATTCGCAATCTCAAACACCTTCATAGCATAGGACACTTTGACCACATGAGCCTCCGTCAGTATTCGATGCAATTCAAGTAACAGATAGGGCACATATAATGTGCGAAGCTGTTGGATAACTGCTACTCGTTGTTTGGATTCTAAGTCGTCGTTCGATTCAAGCTCGGCAGATATGTCTGACATCCAGCCACATACAAGATCGATGAGGGGGTTAATGATCTCTGAAAGAAGACTTTGCGCTTGTAGTTTCCATGCGTGTGTCCGCTTGCTTGGATCTTCTTCTAAGTAGTTGCTCCTGCGCGTAGTACGCCGTAGAGCGGTAGAACTTACGGATTGAGAGGTTTTTAGCTCTTCCCATCTTTGGATCATTCGAACCGCTTCCATCAACGCTTCATACTGACTGAACTCCGCCCGTGATGGAAAATCTGGTATAGCTTGACTGTTCGCTTTTTCATCCACCACATTCTCAAACAGCTCGTCCAAAGATCGCAACACATTTGACTTAACAAGCATTTCATGTAACCGCAGTGCAGCGCAGACTTTACCCGCTAGTAAAAATCGCATATAGAGAGCATTTGCAGACATGACGACATCCATCCACATCTGAGCATCGACAACCCACAGAAACGTGCCCACTAACCTAGATTCTGCTTCTGTTTCTTCACCATAAAAATCAAAGTCTGAAGCATTGCTAATCACTGGAAATGATTCATCGTATTCATCAAATACTCGTTGCACGGTTCTTCTCAATGTCATCACAATATCAAGGCCATACTGGACAGCCAGCGAGAACTGTTCCGCACGACTTACTGGATCGGTGGCAATCTCGGCCAGTAAAAAAGAATATGCTTCTACAGCCGCGTAGGGTGGTAATTGAGCAACATATAGAGGAACTAATGCACTTTTTCCGCAAATAGATAGATCTTCCACATAGTATTGGATGATACTGACAACGTCATCTTCCGACATACCTTGATCTAATCCAACTGCACGTAAGAAGAGAACCAAGTGAGTAAGAAATCGCAGCAAGTATCTTTCACCGAAAACAAGAGAGCCTGCCTCATCTTTCTCAATTTTCTGGCATACATCTGACAAAACCAGCGGAACGAGATTATTTATTATTGCACCTTGCAATGTTCTAAACGGAACTAGAGCCTGTTCTCGCACCTCTGTATCTGGAAATGCAGGCGACGAAAGAGTATTGAGGATATCTTGTAATGTAGACTCAGGCGAGGTGAGAGGAAATGGAGCCAAACTTGGGAGGGTAATATTTAATCTGTTCATGGCTTGTAAGTGGGATTCGATCAAGCTCGTCGCTAACTGCAGGGAATAGGCAAGTAAATGCTCTTCCCAGCCTTTACTAACCGCCAACACACTATCCAGATCGCCACACAGGAGCCCATATATGGCCCGCTCATAGGAGTCTAATCGAGGAGATCGGCAAATATTTAAACACATCCTCCGCCAAAGAGCTTTCCTCTTAGTACCTCTAGTGGTCGAATCTTCAGGTGACATTACCACACCATCAATAATCGGGTCACGGAATTCAACCAAGCCATTCATTGTACTAGACAGAGAGAAATTTCCTGTAGATTCACAAGCCAATAATGCCGAACCATAATCACCTCTTTGAATCAAATGGAACAAGTACTTAAACAAAGTTGCATCATAATCTGCATCTTCAGAGGCTATGGGTCTTTGCTCACGTAGCGGTGCATCTGGATCTAGTGCTGTAACCAGCGCAATTGAGTTTTGGGATTTCGACGAACCAAATACGACTTTTGAGCTTCTGATTTGAGCACGTGTATACTGCCATTTGAGACCCCGTAATTCAGGTGCTTCTATGCCGTTTTTAGGATCCATGAAAACAGAGCTTGCGCCATTGTCTAATCCATATTTTTGTAGCCATTGAATTACAATCAGAACTTCTCGTGCGGCATCATTTTGCCGGTAGAGGGCCTCCTCTGCGACGGCATTAGAGGACATATCATAAACATCTAAATGGGGTTTAGAAGGTGATGAACGATACGAGCACAGTAGATCCACCAAAGTCCAAGTGCTCCGTTCCAGCGCCCACGTAGCAATGTCTTCAGCGGGTGCATCGATAGAGGTCAATTTATCGATTCTAATCAATCCAATTAGACATTGCCCTCTCGACTGTACAAAAACCTACCTTGAAGAGGAGATTCTAATAAATCCTTGTATAGCCTCAAATGGGTCTCCAGATTGCATTAGTTGCAACACTTTCGCAAACTCGTCCAGTTCTGAAAAGTCTTCGTTGTCTAGCAGCAGTTAGATGCAGATCACTGAGCAGATCGAGCGCAATACATACACCTTTCCTAAAAATTTTGATTAGCTACTAAAGCAAAACTACATACGGATACTAGTAAAAAATTCTTACCTTTTGAAATGTAGATAATTGGTCCTGCAGACTTTCAGTCAGATTTCGAGCAAGAAATATAGAACAATCAGCTATACTTACGCGCGTTAATGAAGATCTCAGTGCCCGCCGAGGTCTTCTAGCGCTTCCTGGAGTCGTACTTGGGCCCAACTGGACAGTAACAGGCTTAATCACCTCAATAGCCATTCCTTTCTCACTTTGAAACTGATTTTTCTAGGTCTGTCGCGATCAACTGTGTATTGAAAAGCTATCGCAACATGTATTAACCGATTCCAAAATTTAGAATAAAGCCCACACTTTTACAAACAGCATAATCACATTAATAATTCGACATTTAAGTAGTTATGGTAAGCGAGCCGCAGAAGGCTCAGTCGATGCTGGGAATACTGCGTGCGGATCGGACACATGGTACAACGAGCTAACTGGCAAGATTATGAGCCAACGAAGAGCACTGCTGGACAAAGAGAAGTCAAAGCAAATAAATAATTTTATAATTTTATTGTGGGACAATCTCAAAATTAATCATAAACTCGTCAGCTGAATTTATTGTGGAGAATTATGGCCGGCTTAGGTATATTCAGTACGCCGACGACAGAGAACGAGCCAGTTCATTCCTATGAACCTGGATCAAAAGATCGACAGCAACTGGCTGCTGCTATTAAATCCTTGCAAGCGCAGTTGCCTCTGCGAATACCTCTTGTAATTGATGGGCAACCCATATACACAGAGGCCGTATCAAAGCATTTAGACCCTTCAAATTTTACGAGGGTACTTGCAGAGACATCGCAAGCGTCGATTGAACATGTCGCCAAAGCGATCGTTGCAGCTCAGAAAGCAAAGAGGACATGGGAGTCTAGCTCACTCGATACCCGGAGTGCGATCTTCCTAAAAGCTGCAGATCTTATTGCCAACAAATACAGGTTTGAGTTACTCGCTGCTACCATTATTGGTCAGGGCAAAAACATTTACCAGGCCGAGATCGATGCTGCAGCTGAGCTTATTGATTTCTTACGATTCAACGCTCTATACGCACATGAGCTATATAAGCAGCAACCTTTGAAGTCGTCACCTGGTATTTGGAACAGAGCTGAATATTGCGCCCTGGATGGATTTGTCTATGCTGTGACACCGTTTAATTTCACAGCCATTGCTGGTAACATTGTTGCAGCTCCAGCACTGATGGGTAATACTATAGTATGGAAACCTAGTCCATACGCCGTTCTTTCCAACTATTTGTTGTTGAATATTTTCATAGAGGCTGGCATTCCTGCCGGAGTCATTAATTTCGTTCCTGGTGATGCCGTCACGGTCACAAAGGAAGTTCTCTCCTCGAGGTAAACAAGTCTGAAGAGCTAGATTAGTAACATACTAACCAGTGTAGAACATTTGGCGGTCTTCATTTCACCGGCAGTAGTGAAGTTTTCAGAAATCTCTATGCACAGATCGCTGGCAATCTCGCTCACTACCGATCATATCCTAGAATTGTAGGCGAGACAGGAGGCAAAAACTTTCACCTGATCCATAAATCTGCTAGCATTGCAAGTGCAGCTAAAAGCTCGATCCGTGGAGCTTTCGAGTACCAAGGACAGAAATGCTCAGCGACATCGCGGATTTATGTCGCAGAATCGATATCTTCGTCGTTTATCAATCATTTAGTAGCTGAAACCAACAAACTAATTATGGGATCACCGGCCGATGAGCTGACGGCATTCATTGGTCCAGTAATCCATCACAGTTCGTTTAAAAAGCTTGATATTTTGCTCAAGACATTGCAGGAAGATTCCGGAGTCAAGATCCTAGCTGGGGGCAAAACCAATGGGACGACTGGATATTATGTTGAGCCCACTATTGTGCTTGCGGACTCCGCAGACCATGAAGTACTCAAGACAGAATTTTTTGGACCTATACTTGCTATTTATGTCTACCCGGACGAAGAATATGAAAGCATTATGGAGACTATCGATCTGTCCACCGATTACGCGTTGACGGGATCTGTTTATGCGCAGGATCGAGCCGCGATTGAGGTAGCCTTGCAAAAACTTCGCCATTCAGCGGGAAATTTTTACATCAACGACAAGAGCGTGAGTATATTGGAATGAAAACTCGAAGCAGGATACTAATAAAATCTAGACTGGCGCGGTTGTGGGGCAGCAATGGTTCGGAGGATCTCGACAGTCGGGAACGAATGATAAGAGCGGAAGCGGCAATATTCTCAATCGGTTTGTGAGCATACGCAGTATCAAGGAGACATTCTATGACACCTCTGAGGTTGGATATCCCAGCAATATCGAGTAAAGTCTACCTTTGTCAGTTATCCTATGAGGAGCGTAGACATTGTTCTAATAAGCGACTCGGGCAGCTACTTGCCTGGCTCCCGTACCCGCGGATACTGTATCAGTTAATTTAGCCAAATTTCGCGAGCAAATGAAGCGAATATTGTGCATTGTTGAGTAACTGCTTAATTAAATTTATACTTAGCTGAGTTTGTAAAAATTAAGCTTAACGTTTATACAGTCAGATAAGTGAATAGCGGCAGCAGCCGAAGCAGCATTAACACTTGTACAAGCACCAACAGCCGTGATAGCAGCAGTTCACGGTGGCTCAACGTCTCGAAAGCCTTGCCTGCCCGTGCGGCCCCCCAAACTAGTAGTTCCCTTTTTCCTCCATTTCCTTCTATCTTCTCTATTATTTTCACATTATCGAAACTAGACTGGAACGCAGTGCTCCGTTGTTATAGAAAAGACACTTTTTTCGATGTCATCGTCGTCGTCAGGCAATGGCCGCTCGGCTTCGCGTGCCTCGTCCAGAGCGTCCGACGACTCTAATTCGTCGGGGGCGACGGACCGCAGCATTCTGCCGACCTATTCGAACGTGCCCACCCCGCCGCCAGCATATTTTTCTCCAGATCTCTCTGGTCTGCTTGCAGTTCTGCGGAGACAGGCAGCTTCCCGTCGTGATATAGCTAACGCGGTCGCGCTTTCAAGCGAGCTTGATAGGCGCGAATATATGGAATCTTCGGATCGAAATGCCAGTCCAGCGGCGCGGACACACGCTTCTCCAGCAACCACAACAATACCGAGACCGGAGTCAGGATTAAGTTCAACAGGTATCAGCCGTGACCCGCCAGGATTCAAAGGTTCGGGAGTGACTCGTTCGGCAGGCACGTCGATTCCGATGTCTGCATTTGCTCCAGCTTTGGCAGTCAACAACAGACCAGGAAGCATATTCAGTGTTTCGAGTAGTCTCGGTTCATTTATGTCGCAAGAGTCGGAAGCTTCAAATCGGAGCCGGTCTTCGAGAATTAAAGCTTCTACGGCTGCACTACTTTTGCGATTAGGCATATCATATTTTTTCCCTGTAACGTCGACCCTCGAGAAATCTGCTTTTGGCGGTGTGCCATCGGCTTTACATCCTGGCGAAGAAACCGGAATGAGCAGACTCGTCCCATTATCCACTTCTAGTTCTTCCGTGGCTGACTTCATGATATCTCCCGCTTACGATAATGTCTCGGAATTGGCAATGGCTAAGGCTGCCGATGCCGGATACGGTCAGCCGGGCTTAAGTTCCCCTCGAGCTCGATTCTCACCTGCGAAACGGAAGCGAAAGTGGTATTTACTAATATTTGTTATCCTGCTTGCACTGATAGTTGGACTTGCTGTTGGATTGACGAAAGGTCAGCACTCATCAAAGTCAGCGTTACCTGTGGTTACCTCAACGTCGGCATTGCTTTCCATTAGTTCCTCAACTACATCTTCAGGCCGTACCAAATATAGTTACCCGAATTATCCAGCCTTGCTGGCGAGCACTTCTCCCACAAGTAAGACGACCAAGACTTCCTCTGAATCTGCCTCGGCTGTAGCTGTCTCTGGAAATTCTTCAAGCATTTTGAATAGCTTTGTCCCGGTTTCAACAGCTACTGGAATCTCCGATGCATATTCACCAACTACTTTAACGACTTTGTCAACCACGCTCGTTATTTCCGCCACGACATCAATTTCAGCTGCATCTTCTATAGCCAAATCATCGATACCAACTGCATCAACTACAGACACTGCATCTAGTTCACCAACATCATATATTTCGAAATTCTCCGATAGCGCACCTGCTACATATAGCTCTTCTGCAACAGTTTCTTCCCCCGCTAGCCGCATCACTTCAATCACATCCAAAAAGTTTATGGCTCTCGTCACTTCTCATACATCTACTCCAACTAGTGATAGTCCAACCGTTACTTCAAAGCCTGCTACAACCAAGGCATTTCTCTACGGTGCACACGAGGTATCTCAACGTTATATCCCTCCATGGCCTGTATCTACCGCCCCTGTTTCCCAATCGTATATTCCTCAGAAGCAGAATGGTCTTTTGAATCCTGAATTTCAGCTCTACTCAGACTTGCAAGAGTTGGGCAAAACGATTGTCGACATTTCGACAATCCAACCGAATGGTATAGCTTACTGGGATGTCGAGACTTCAAACCAGGACACTCAGTCATGGACATATGCTAATTATCCATTTCAAGGAGTGGGGATCGAAATTACCTCCGATCGACTTATGACTTCTAGTTCGACAATTTATCAAGATTTGCTGCTGCGGCCTGGCTACTACGTTTTGGGATTTAATATCAATTTTTTCGCATCTGATCCCTCAAAGAAGTATGACCAGTTTCAACAGCCTATTGATCTAGTCAAGGCCGAAGCGCTGTCTCCATATCCTGTTTGCGAAGCTTTCTGGTTGGCCACTTCTGCGACAAATGAAGATGCAAATGCCATGTATCGGATTTTGCTCGCAGTTCGTGTTGGTGATGATGCTACTGCTGAACGCTTTAATGAACATGTATGTGCAAAGCTTTACGCCAGCGATGGAGACGAAAATAATTATGAAAATGAAGAAAATAGCGGCAACAGCAATGACAAAAGTTATATGGATAGCAAAAACGACAAGGATGGAGATGGAGATTACTCTGACGGTTACTACCATAAAGAGAATAATGGGCCCGGAGAGAATCATGACTCTCACAAGCTAGTGCCGGTGCGAATCCAATTTACCAGCTATTGGAATTCGAGAGTATTGATTTGGGACCCGGAATTAACCCGATACTGCTAAGAGCTTAATTTATAATTTACTTTACCTTGTGATTTTTGGTTTTGGTTTGGGTGCTTGTTAAATGGAATGGATTTCGATGCTATTTAAATTTCTATGCAGTAAAGATCAAAAGAACTATAAAAGAACTATATACATTGCAGCTAACGCTTGATCTGCACCGGTTCCAATTCCGGTTGCTTATCTAATTTCATTTCACTTGACGCCAACTTTTGTGGTCTCAGGCTGTCTTCACCCTCCTCCGTCGAAAGATTAAGCGGTTTCGAATAATACCCATCAATCATATCTGCCGGATCCAATCTAGTACCGGATTTATCAAGCTCTCGTTTTATTGCCTCTTCATTACCTGCCATGTTCATCTCCGACAAATCCAACTCCTGTAAAAAGTACGGCATTTTGCGGACTTTGGCCCATTCTTCGGGCCATTTCTCCTTGGCCCATTTCTCAAGAGCTTGCTGGTACCAAGGCGGTGCATCACCGCGACTGAGCATATTGTAGAGTACTTCAATAACTTGCGCAATGGTTGTTTCCCGTTCGGTGGATTTGAAATACGGCGAGGTGGCTGGTGGAATGTGCGGGTCCCGTTGATATACACGATTCAAAATCCGGAAAGCCTTGTCATAGGACGCGAATCCTGCATGGGCTGCGACTAGGAATTTGTAATGCTCAAGAGTAATTGGAATGTCGGGATAGGTCCCAAACTGCTGCCATAGCTCGTCTGCAAATCCTCCGCCTGATTTATAGGCGGCAACGCGAAGAAGAAGCGAAAACGTCTCACTATTCGGATGTCGATCAAGAACTTTGCCGGAAACCAGATCTTTAACTGAGTCAGCAGAATCGGCCATCCGAATCTGCTGCCACACTGTATATGCATAGTACTCATCACGAATTTGCGCAGACGCCTCCAAAAGCGCGTTAAACATCTCTATATCCGGATCTACGTTTAAATCAAGTTGATAACACAACATCAGCTCCTCAATTCCAGCATTGTACTTTGACCGTGCAAATGCTCGCAAACTAGCGGCATACACGTCTCGTTGCGGAGGCGTCTTGGTACTCTTTCGTAAATGACGGAATAATTCGAGCCCATCCTTCGGATGATCCAATCTGGAAAACTTTATAATCAATGGGCTATAGGACTCGTACTTGATGACAAAATGCTTTCTTAATGTGGCCAATACCGAGAATGCATCTCGATAACTATTTGACTCAATGATTGCTGTCAGTAGAGAGTCGTATAACTCGATGAATGCCGAGGGCTCGAATTGAAATTCACCCATCTCTTGATCCAGAAAATCAGACAACGTACTAAACTCTGCATGCTTCAAAAAAGCTGTTGCAATCGAAAGTCGAGTCGGATAGTCGACATGATTCACGAATAATCGGACATTCATGTACAGCTCAGTCAAAACAATCGCATCAAATTCGTTGCTTGACAACTTTGCCACAGAATCTAGCATCATGAAAAGTGCGGCTACGTCATCTTCTTTAGGATCCCAGCTGATTCCCTCCGATTTGCTGCGGTTGAAAATATGAATTGCCCCTCTGACATCTTTTGCTAATAGACGGTCGCGAATCCGTAGACTGACGGAGGCTGCGTTCAATGGTACCGAATACTGGTCAAACAAAGTGAAAATGGCATTACGAAACTTAGCATTGTCTTGACCGAACTGCGACGCTCTCATTATGCCGTTCAATAAGTCTGTGGAAAGCTCAATCTCATGCTCAGCTGCTAGCTGCAGCTGTTTTCGAACAAGTTCGATTTTACCAAATGACGCCACCCATTGAATCCATACATTCCAAGTATCAACGTCTAACAGCGGTAAAACGTCGTCGTCGTTAAAGAACTTCGCCAATAAATTCCCTGAATCTCGATCATGGACAACTAAGCAAGCGGTCAAATATGAACGATAAAGCGACTGAAATTCACCAATCGGATAAGCAGGAACTTCGACATCAGTTTCAAACATAATCTGCCGAGCAACTTTCATAAATTCGGCCGACTTCTGTGGCTCAACACCTTTAGCAACGTATCGAAATAGCAATTCATACGTGTCAATGCTCGGTTCTAATGCTCCTCGGAACCCGTACTGAGGGGAGAATCCAAGAACTCGGGTACATAAATCCCAAAGATTCGTACTGTCGCGCTCAAGTGCCGCCTGAAGAATAATATTGAATGAACCGATATCCAAGACTTTAGCATTAAATAGTAAAGCAACCAGAATTTTCTGAATTTTTTCATTTGATACAGTGCTGATAATCGTTACTAGCGCGATCGTCGTCGTCTCGGATAACTGCTTGACGACACGAAGCAGTTCAGTAAAGGCGAGGATCATCTCTGCGTCTGCTTTGTTATGAGACAGCAGATAAATGTACGTGGTAAAAATTTCCTGGACCTCAATATTGTCCTCAGTGAAAAATTGCATCAAGTTGGTGTATACTACTCGGCCGAGTAAAATGTGATATTCAGACATGGAATGATGTTTCGCAAGGAGAGTTAGAATCTTTTTTAATTCGTCCTTACTAAATACAGACCGCGGAGCTTCTTCTAGAGTCACAATTGACGTTTCTTCACTTGTCTCCGGTTCAGAAGCAGTTCCTATCCGCGGATTGTAAAGTAACTTCCAAGCTTCGCTGATCAGTCGGACATGGACTTCGGGTAGATCCTCACTAGGTAAATTCGTAATGACTTTGTCAACAGCAGCTTTGATTTCGTATTCAACCTCCTCAAAATGATCGAACGCTGAGTTTTCTACGTCAGCTTTTAACCGCCGAATTAACGCACTGAGCTCTTGTAAAGCCTCCCATTCGGAATCTGGAATGTAACCATCTTGCAATTCGTCTGTTCCACGAGCGGCCCATCCCCCACGGGCGTCGTTCAAGTCGTAACCAAACATCTGTCCAAGCCAACTGACTTTCCGTGCCGGATCATAGTTGGGTTCGTGTTTGGCTTTTGAAGAATAAGATTGACATAGAGTGACGCCTTGACTGTGCGCACACAAACCAACATATCGCAATCGATGAGCCAGCGATAATCTCAAACGCAGCAATGACAGTACGCGATGTTGCGTCTGCATTGCCCTGCGTGCGGTCATTATTCGCGACTAATCGTGTAAATTGTGAACTCGAGATTATTATTGCTGCCTCTTGTACTTGGGTCTTTCTCTATACTAAGATTTGGTTTTCTAGAGAATGAAATAGTCGATCATTTAAGCCAAGACGTCAGCTAAATATCACGTGTAAGCTAGCTCTTGCTTTCAGGGGGAGGAGGGGCAGCTTGGGAGGGGTTTTTTGAAATCAGATTTGAGAAGCTTGAATTTAGTTGTTCATTTTGTGCAATTGACGAAGAACAGAAAGAAAGAAGGAAAGATAGATAGATTCAGCGACGCTTCTCGAGATGGACTATTCAGATCTTCATCCTTCGCGAGCGCCGTCGCGGATGGCACTAAAAGTGGTCACCGACGCTGACATGGAGACTTCAAATGGCGACCTAATTCATGATGACAGCAGCGGCGATTCGCCAGGTCCTTTGGCAGAGGGAACTTCGCCCTATTTTTCATATCATGATGATAAAGCGATGACAGCGATCGACGGCAAGTACTGGGCTCAAATTCCAGGGACTTCGCCTACATCGTCTTCATCAGCTATGAGACGAGCTTCAACAGTGTCTGCTGTATCGCCTGATGCTAGTTTACTTACCGAATCCTTGAACAATTTGCATTGGGATAATCATGATCATTTGTCTGAGCCTAGAGTGCGGCAGGAGTCCAATTCGACGAATGTGTCATCAAACATTTCAGCTCCCAAGCGGACGTCTACTCGGCCCATCTTACCATCCGCGATTGCAACTGCTGAAGTTGCTCTAACACCACAGGATGCATATATCCCATATGGTAAGATTGTTTTCTGAAGCGATTTTGAGCTTCACTGATAGATGTAGATGACGATATCGATGATGAGATTCGAGTGGTTTGTGGTTCGATAGAACGTTGTCTTCAACTGAGGCAAAAATATATGACCATTTCGAATCAACGATATAACGACAATCCTCGTGACTCGCCGTCATGGAAAATATATCCGCCTCCACCTGCACCGTCATGGACCAAAAGTAAGGAACCACTTGTGGATGGAGAAGAACCAGAGACTAGTAAGCGGCCTGACGGCGTTGATGGCGTCGGCTGGGATTTTCATTTTGACAAGTGCTTGATTCCCGAGATTGACGATGGGACGGATTTCGAAATTGATTTTTCGGGAGTATATCAGGTCACTAGACCAAGGTCTGATGATTCGGCTAGAAGAGAAAGACTGGTAGATGTTCCTACTCTGAGGGAATATTATATAGATTTGGATGAGCTCAGCCAGATCTGCTCGGACGGACCTACAAAAAGTTTTGCATATCGAAGATTACAGTTTTTAGAAGGGAGCTGGAATCTTTATGTTTTGATGAACGAATACCAAGAACTTGCAGTTACAAAAGCCAATCCCCATAGGGATTTCTATAATGTTCGGAAAGTTGATACACACGTGCATCATACGGCATGCATGAATCAGAAGCATTTGCTTCGGTTCATCAAATCCAAAATGAAGAAATGTCCAGACGAGAAAGTTATTTTCCGAGATGGAAAAGTTCTGACGCTGGCGGAAGTGTTTGAGTCTTTGAATCTTACGGCATATGACTTATCTATTGATACTTTAGATATGCATGCGCATAGAGATACTTTTCACCGATTTGACAAATTCAATTTGAAATACAATCCGATTGGCGAATCGCGACTTCGAGAGATTTTTCTAAAAACGGATAACCATATCAAAGGCAAGTACCTAGCGGAGCTGACGCGCGAAGTGTTCTATGATTTGGAGCAGAGTAAATATCAAATGGCCGAGTATCGGATTTCCATTTACGGGCGGAATATAGAGGAATGGGATCGCCTAGCGAGTTGGATTGTGGATAATAAGCTATATTCTTCAAACGTACGGTGGCTAATTCAGATTCCGCGACTGTACGAGGTGTATCGGTTTTCTGGTCAGATAACGAATTTCGAGCAGATCGTGGTCAACATATTTAAGCCACTATTTGAGGTTTCGGTGAACCCAGCGTCGCACCCGAAGTTGCATGTTATGCTTCAGCGAGTTATTGGTTTTGACTGTGTAGATGACGAATCGAAACCTGAGCGACGGCTGTACCGCAAATATCCCCTAGCGAAAGCTTGGAATACGACGCAGAATCCGCCGTACTCGTACTACATATACTACCTGTACGCAAACCTGACGTCGCTCAATTCACTACGCAAGTCGCGAACCTTCAACACATTTGTTCTTCGACCGCATGCGGGCGAGGCAGGTGACACAGAGCATTTAATGTCTGCATATTTGATGGCACATTCGATTTCGCACGGCATTTTGCTGCGGAAGGTACCGTTGCTACAGTATCTATTTTATCTTGATCAAATCGGGATCGCTATGTCGCCACTCAGTAATAATGCCCTGTTTTTGGCTTATGACAAGAACCCATTCCACGACTATTTCAAGCGTGGACTGAACGTCTCGCTCTCGACAGACGACCCGCTCCAGTTTGCGTATACACGCGAAGCTCTGATTGAAGAATATTCTGTTGCCGCGCAAATCTATAGGTTATCATCTGTGGACATGTGTGAGCTAGCCAAGAACTCCGTACAGCAAAGTGGGTTCGAGCGTGAAGTAAAACAACATTGGCTGGGAGAACAATTCGAACGTGAAACGCATGTCGATAAGACCAACGTGCCAGCAGTTCGAGAGAAATATCGCCGTGAAATTCATCGACTAGAACGTCGGTTTTTAGCTCAGTTCTCGGGGATCGCCAGTACAGATGGTGATCGACCTAACGGCAGTATTGGCGGCGGTGATGACGTTGCCGACGGTGATGACGAGGATGATGACGAAAGTGATATCGCTGCCGATGACCTTGGCGCATCTAGCGTAGAGACTGCGGGCAGTCTGGAAAGGCAGTCAATGTCGGCTAGTATCCGTTCGACGGCGTCGTTTATATTTCCGGGCATTAAACATGCCTCTAGCCGAAGGGCAACGATGTACGAGCGAGAGTAAATATATACTAGTACATTTGCTATCATCAAAATACAAATACAAAATAATAAGTGTAACAAGAACATATTCAAATAATTCTAAATCTAATAGAAATCACCTTGATCAAGCATGGCTTCAGCGACTTTAATAAATCCAGCGATATTCGCACCTTTCACCAAGGAAGGTAGCTTTTCATCTTTAATTGAGGAATAGGTAATTGAAGTATTCAAACAGTTTTCGAAACAATTGATCATTATTTCTTTTAGTTTTTGATCTACTTCCTGTGTCGACCATGAGATGCGCTGAGAATTCTGGGCCATCTCAAGTCCAGACACCGCAACACCGCCGCAGTTTGCTGCCTTTCCTGGCGCATACCAAATCGAAGAATCCGAGGTCGAAGTTCGAGCTTTTTCAAAGATCTCAATGGCCTCCATAGTAGAACCCATGTTCGAGCCCTCGGCGATGATTTTACAGCCAGCTCTTATGAGCGCTTCGGCGTCCGCCGCAGAAACCTCATTCTGAGTAGCAGATGGAAGCGCAATGTCGATTTTCTTGATCAATGTCCAAGGACGTGCCCCTGCATAATAATCAAACTTGGCCTTGAATTTGTCGTCCAGCGAGTAGAGATCAAGACGGTTGAGCTTGACGTCGGCGATGAGCGAGATTTCCTCGGCGCTGAAACCAGCAGCGCCTTTGGCTACGTAGGCTCCTTTGGAGTCTGAAAGCGAGACGACAGTTGCGCCGAGCTCAATCGCTTTCAAAGCTGCGTACTGGGCAACATTACCTGAGCCGGAGACGGCGACAATTTTACCTGCGAACGTGCCAAGCGACGCGTATTCAAGCATCTTCTCGACGTAGTATACAAGCCCGTATCCGGTCGCCTCTGGTCGGATCAGCGATCCACCCCAGGTAAGACCCTTGCCGGTGAGTACGCCTTGGAAGGAGTTGCGATAACGACGAAACGCGCCAAAAAGAAATCCAATCTCGCGGCCGCCGACACCAATATCACCGGCAGGAACGTCAGTATCCTGATCGATGTGACGAGACAGCTCACGCATAAAAGCTTCACAGAACCGTCTGATCTCGCCATCAGATTTGCCCTTCGGGTCGAAATCTGCACCACCTTTTCCGCCGCCAATGCTCAGTCCGGTAAGTGCATTCTTAAAGATCTGCTCGTAGCCGAGAAACTTGAGAATCGACAGGTTCACTGACGGATGGAACCGCAAACCGCCTTTATAAGGCCCCAGCGCAGAGTTGAACTGCACTCTGTATCCACGATTTACCTGCATCTGGCCCTTGTCGTCTTGCCAAACAACCCGGAACATGATTGTGCGCTCGGGAATCGACACCACAGGCAAGACAGCCTTCAGATGGGGCTTTTTGTCGAATAATGTTGAGTCTTCGAGCGTAAGCAGAAGCTCACTATAGGCCTGTTCGAATTCGGGCTCTGTGGGTTGGACCATGTTTGGTTTAAGATGCTTGTGCTATGTAAAAATACGAGATGGAAGTGGATGAAAAGATTCACGGCGGAAAAGAAATACCTACTGGTACGGAAGAGAACAAGGGCGGTATTTATACTTGAGTCACAAACCAGACGGATATCTGCGTGCGACTGCCCTATTAGAACAGGCCGATCAAGATCCAGCCAGAGTGCTGCCTGTTCTCGGTGACTCTTTCTACTTGTCTCGGGGAAGTCGGGACACAGTCGAGCCAGTCGAGACTAGTCGTCCGAACGCGTCCTGGCTGGAGCCTGTTAGTGCTGGTTTAGTCGGGCTTGTGCTATGTGCGAGCGGCTAATTCACGGTATTGGCAACCAGGGGCGATGGCTGTTTTCAAAGGCCGGTACAGTTAGTTATCTATGGATCAAGGACAGGTGAACAGTTTAAGAGTTAATGGAAGTAAAGGTATTGACTTGAAAAGATTGATACAACATTACAATAAAATAATAATAGAACGAATTATCAAGGTAATAATACTACGCAGAAACGCATTATGTTAATAATATTTCACTATACTATTCCTCGATCCAGAACGTGGAAGCGCATTTATCCGCTGTGATGACCTGATTTGGCTTATGTGTCTTTGTCTCCGACCAGTGTGCCGCATAAGTCTATTTATTCGATTTCAGCATGCTCAATTGTATTCATTTCATTTAAATATGTATACTATCTGCACACAATATCTTTATATTGTATCAGACACTATTATTCCACATGTCTACCAAAAGGATCAGTTAATTACTCATGGTTCTTTCTGAGGATTGCTCTCAGCTGAAAAACCTTTTCTCCCATCGTCCCAGCCTCGACCTTTCCGCCTCTCTCGACCTCAACGTCCGCTCATAACTCTTAGTCTGTTTCTGTTTCCGTGCGATTCTCGCCGGTTTCGCCCGGCTCGGCTTGATTGGATCCTACGTCGGCTTATCATGGATTGCCTTCGAACGGCTCCTAGACCAACCATACTCTGGAATCTCAGTTCAAGGCCAGATCCGCTACGGCCTGCTCAATCAGCAGGTTTTTTGTGCGTCTACTTTATTTAGAAGATCTATCTATTATTCACTCAGCGCACCCTCCTTTAGCCTACTCCCCTTCACTCCTACAATACATGACCGCCAGTATTCGTACCCTTCTCCACTGTAGACACTTTTTTCAATGCTCGTCCCGCTGCTATCTGCTCCAACAAGGCGCCGCGGTTCATCGCACCCCCCGCTCCCCCTGCTCCAAAGTCAATTGGGGGCGCAATTGGCCCCGGCGGTGGTGGTGGTGGCATTGGTGCTCCAAAAACTGGCGGCGGCGGCGGCGGCGCTGGTGCTTCTGCGGTTCCATTTACATCAGGCACTGGCAGCGGAGCTGCTGGGATGTCGGCCACTGCTGGCACAGACACAATAGCTGTCGGTGCAGGAGTCGAAGGAAGTGCAGGACCCGCTGGCGCCATGCTGCCAAACAGCATCGACGCCAGCTCGCCTGGCGTAGGCTTCCGTCCCGCTGCATCGCTTACTCCGCCGCCTAACCCTGCTGGCCCGTCGTCATCAGAAGATTCCTCTGAGCCTGCCGCACTCCAGCCATCGTCGTCATCTCCACCCCGCTGTCGCTGGCGCTGGGCAGAGAAGCGCGCGTAGTCTGCTTCTTCAAATTGGTTCCCTTCGTTGCTGGCAATCGTAGTAGAACTACCATTCGCTACCGCGGGTGGGGGCGAAAATGGTATCGTCGGGCGGCCTACGGCCGCAGCTGCAACACTGGGACCACTCACATCTGTTGTAGCAAGAACCGACTTCGACGGCTCCGTCGATGCAACCCTCTCCTCATCTACAACCGGGAATGGATTTCGCGACGTACTGCCATGTCCACCGGTACCATATCCGCTATACGTCTGAAGAGAACCCTGACCAACCTCCTCATCCCTAAACGACACGGTCGGACGGACGGCGGACACGGGCGTCTGCTCTGCCACTGCTGGACTCGAAACCAGCGGAGCAGACGACTCAGCCGTAGGCACAGTAGATGGGCCTGGCGGAGCCGAAAAAGTAGAACTATATTGCTGGCTCGTTGGCTTCGGCACAGAGTCAAACACATTGGTATTGTCATTGGCACTTGCCTGCACCGACGGCGTAATCGCGAGTGCAGAACTAGTACTAGACGGCGGGAGCTGATTCCTGTTTGAAACAGCAGGAGGTGAGAATGCGTTGTTTCCTGCTGCCGATGATACAGAAGACGAAGGAGCGGGAGGAGAAAATGCACTTGATGTAGTAAAAGACGGTGCTGGCGCACTAAACGCACTACTAGCCGGCTTCTGCGCTGGTGCTGGCGCACTAAACGCATTGGAAGAAGATGTCGTTGACGTTGATGTTGACGTCGACTTTCCGGATCGTGAAATACCCAGCGCGGCCAATCGTTCATTCATTCGACGCTCGGCCTCCGCTTTGATCCATGCAGCACGTTCCTCGGGGTCCTTAAATTGAGCATAAAATGATGATGATGAAGCCGCCGTTCCAGATCCAGCGGATTGAGCTGCTGAGCTGCTAGATGTTGCAGATCCCCCAGTCACAGATTCTAAGGGTATCGGCCCACTTGAACTCGAGTTCGAATTCGAGCCCGTTAAAGAAGATGAAACTCGTCCAGGATTTGATCGCGAGGCTGCTCCTCCACTTGATGCCACATGTCTTTGACGACGAACAAGCTCTCGAACAAGTTCTCCAACCTCGTCCTCCAGCCCAACTCCTTCCTCAAACATCTGCCTCTCGCGAGACACCTTAAAATCTTCTCGCGACTCTCGTAGACGCGACTCGATACTCTCCTGAACCTCGCGGACTCCATCCTCAACATCTCGAATCATCTTTTCGTTGCCTGCCTTTTCCTCATTGATCTTCGTGCTCTCTGTTGCAAGTCGTAGCTCCGCCCCATGCTCGTCGTCCGCAACTGACGCTGCCTCAGGCGATGCCTGGCCTGTCAACGCTGCCATACGTGCTTGCAATAAAGCTAGCGATCGGGCTTTCCGTCGATCGGCTTCGGTAACCCGACCACCAGGTCCTGTTCCGATTATTTGAGATCCGGGATGAGCTTTACTATCTCGTAGTCGAAAGAGCTCCAGTTTTGCATCTGCAATCTTGTTCCCTAATCCTCGGGCACGGCCAACCAAAACCGGCAGTCGATCAGTCAGAAATTGAATCTGCCCTCTCAAAGACGCTTTTTCATCACTGCCACCGCCAGTAATTGATGCGCCAGGATATTCGTCAATATCTTCCTGAATATTCCGGATCCGACGGATCAAATCGTCTGCCTCATCACGGTCTCGAGTATCTAAAAACCGATCCTCATTGTATGCGAGATCGTCCTCTGCATCGACTGCTGCAATTAAAATCTTCTTCTCCCTGACTTGCTTTCGAAGATAGTCCAGAGTTTCGGATTTAGACATGCCATCTGTTGCCGCTGCACTTAGACTTCCACTCTCATTACTTTTGGCAGGCGCAGGACTACCAGTTCCATTACGACGGGAAGAGCGATGACGCGAACTCGATACAAACTGACTAACGTCGTCGTCATTGTTTTTGTACACGGTCGCATCTTTCTTCTTGTCGACAAATGTGCTGTCCGGATCTCGGAACGATCGTGCTTTAAGATATGATTGTTGGCCATTTGAGCCCGAACCACGGCGCGAATCTGCATCGCTTTTGAGCATGTCTTTGATTGCCGATACAGACTCACTAAGATTGCGCGTAGAGGGCGGCACCAACTCAGGAGGAAGTACATCTGGAACTGGAAACCCATTTAAACGACGATAGACTAGATGCATAGCGACGCTAAATTCACTTCTGTTCAATCTCCCTCTGTCTTCAGGATCACTGAGAGTCCAAATCTTTTCAAGATCGGTACGGGGTAACTGCGACTGTCCCATGATCTCGACCGCCGTCTGCCCAGAAACAAATCCTCGGCCAAGACCATCCCATGCGTCAAAAATATCATCAAAAATCTTCTTTTCGCTCTTTGTTATCGCCCATCCAATTCGTCCAGGCTGACCAGTGGTCTGAGGCATCATAAGGCTTGTAAGCATTGATGGCGGAGGCATACCAGTCTGTTGAGGAGCCATCATCCCAGGGTATCCAGTGCCCTGTGCATAGAGCGGTTGCTGCATTTGCTGGCCCTGCATGGGGAACTGCTGGAATTGAGCCTGCGGTGGCTGCACCATCGGTATCGGGGCACCCGTAGGAAATGCTGGCAGCATTGGAACACCCGACGGTCCATACTGAGGCATCATTCGGGCTGTCATTGCCTGCATACCTGGCAATGAAGCATAATCGGCTGCCTGAGCCTGGGGAAGCTGCTGTTGCTGCTGCTGCATGATGAGAGCTTATGTTGATCTGTTTATCCAATTAGTGGGCCAGTCGGCGCAGCAGAACAAGACCTGTTACTAACAATGCACGAAAATTAAAATTCCAATTCGCGCACGCGAATTCTGCGCTGAAAACCACGAGAAATCCTCTCCGAAATCCAGAGATCCAGAGATCCAAGATCTAAGCTAAAAATTGGGGTTGCTTGCGCAGAAAATAGGCTGAGAAGATGGCTGGCCAAATAAGGATCGAGGGGACTTGCGGTGGCTACTGGCTGGGAAGTTTACCCGGTTAGTGGTGTTTGGCAAAGGAATACTTTTCCATAATAATTCTCTACAGCTGTTGCTACGTGAATGTTCAAAATTGTTGCTAGGTTTTATTTAAATTGACGGCCGTAAAGAAGATAAAATATGGTGCTTCGGAAACTGAAACATCACGAGCAGAAACTGCTTAAGAAAGTCGATTTTCTTGACTGGAAGTCAGATAAAGGACATCGTGAAGCTGACATAATGCGTCGATATCATGTCCAGAAGCGAGAGGATTATCACAAGTAGGTTTTAGATTTTTGTCCTGACTGCAGATATGGGTTCTGATGGGTTTAGATATAACAAGTTATGTGGAAGCATCAGACAACTAGCATATAAGCTTGCTCAGCTGCCTCCGACTGATCCAGTTCGAATCAAGCACGAACGAGAGCTACTGGCAAAACTTCAAGCTCTTGCTATTTTGCCTCCCGGCGCTCCAATATCTTCTCTAGAAAACCACGTATCCGTGTCTGCCCTCTGTCGAAGACGTATTGGTGTAGTGATGTGTCGTCTACGAATGGCTGAGAACCTTACCGCCGCCGTAAAGCTTGTTGAACAGGGACATGTTCGTGTCGGACCGGAAGTCATCACTGATCCTGCTTATCTAGTCACACGATCTCGAGAAGATTATCTTACCTGGGTTGACAGCAGCAAGATCAAACGCACAATCATGTCCTATAGAAATGAACTTGACGATTTTGACTTGCTCTAGGAATAATGTAGATGAGTTATGTGGTTATTTGTGGGCGCCAACGGATAGGGAAAAGTATTGATGATTGTTTACATCTAAAATAATAGTTTGATTCAATTGGCTTAATTTTTTATTCTTCTTTATTACTTCAAAAATATTTAAAATTTTGCTTAGAACACCGTAATTTTCACTATGACTACATTAGGGCACACGAACACCGTAAACTTGCAAGCGTCGGACCCTGTGACTGGGAGATGTTTCAATTGAACCTTTTCTACAACCTCATGTATTCCAATTTCCAGGATAAGATTCTCTGTATTAGCTGAGTGGCTCATTCAATTCCTATCTGGGGTTGCATATTTGGCGGGCGATTGTGCATTCATAGTGGGGATTCCAGGTTCTAATTGTCGCGCAAATCTGCGCTTACGATACCATGGCAGCGACGCTACATTCCGATACACGACCATCACCGGATACGGTTGTTTCTAATACGCGTAAGTAGTAACCACCACTCTACGGAAAGATAACTGCTGAATGGATCTGATTTTATCCATAGATAGAAAGAGCCGATTTTCATGGGTGCGTAAACTTGTTGGAACAGGAAAATCGTCGTCCTCTACGACAGATACAGCAAGCACAGGCTCAGATGGAGGATCTTCACTGTCACAGTCATCTGGAAGACGACAAACGAGCTCACGGGTAACTGGTCGCAAGGCAGCTGTACAACGCCGTGGTATTGGCTGGTCTGAAGATGAATTACGACGAGGCCATCGTAATCCTAGTATTCGTCAGTCTGGAGCTATCAGGAGTATTTCCAATGGACAACGCCGACAAAGTCCTCAAAGCGGAGATGGAATCGCGGAAATAGAGTCGTTGAAAGCTTATTCAGGAGCTTCCTCGTTTGCTCTGTCTCTTTCACCGGCTCCTACTACGACTTCATCTCTTACTCCACTTTATCGATATCGACGAGAGGAAGACGACGAAGATGATGAAATCGAACATGAGGATGATGAAGATTTAGGGTCTATGACCAATTCTACAGAACAAACTAGCGAGACAATTATAAATGGGCAGACGGACCGTTCCAACTATAGCGAAGGAAGTATGAATGGTGACGTTGAAGACGATCAAGTAAGTGTGCCTCGATCGGTAGTTTCTTCACAAAGTCCATATCGTTCTCGAAGCTGGAGTGGCTCTTCAGCTGGCTCTAGAACTCCATACGGCGAATATATACTTTCGGAATCTGATTATGGTGGACTGATTTATGGTAATACTTTGATGAGCGCCGGATTTGGCTTGGGTGGTAGTACAAATCGGACTTTTCGGTCAGCGGGATCAACTGTGTTGTCGACCTCGACAGCGACTTCGATGAGATCTACAAGCATGTTTTCTACTGACTCTTCTTCATTAGTGACTATTCCATCACTAGCTCCGCCAGTACGTGCTGGGTACCTTCAAACAACCGGTGGACCTTCCCGAGAAGGAGGCGCGTATGATAGTGCGTCTGTGGTCACATTGGCTAGCTCCTCGAAGCGACGAAGGAGGAGTGTCGATACCAATGCAAGCACTCAGGCGCTGGCGCCAAAGAGTCTATTTGGAGACAGCAGAGAATCATTACCGCTGACTATTGCAACGGGCGGAACAGGCGGTACCAGTTGGCATGCTCGAGGAGGCCGGTCTGATGGAGGGGATTTGGGCAATGAGAATGAGAGCGACGGAGATATTACCGACGAAGACGTCTCGAGCACAACTCATTCTGGAAATAATATGGATGAGCGATCAGATGAAGGCTCGAAAGAGAACCCCAGCGAAGTTCAGCAGGGTCTATGATTTGTATTTTCTTCGTACTTGTTTGTTATTTTCAATTGGGGCTTCAAAGGGCACGGTGCAAATGTACAGGCGTGGTAATTTCAAACGGTTTATCAGTTATATGGGTTTAATCTATGATGTTCAACATGGAAATGTAAAATGTAATTTTTTTCAACATAGGGTCAGCCTCGAGTAGGTCTGTCTGTCCTCTAAAAGCGAAGTGTGCTTAGTTATAACGACGCGTTCTTCACTGGTTGCTACCCCTCCCCGACGCGTCAGTAAGCAGTCTTTGGTGTAGTACTACTGGATGCGGCGGTATGCTTATGCATAATTTACTACGAAAGAGGAGGAAATAAGATGCGGTTATGCAGTTATGCAGTCACGGCGTTCAGACGGTAAACAAACTGACGCTTGATGACTATAGATCTTCATGTAACAACACAATTCACGGTTATCTTGCAATTGTTTTTCAACTGTATAGAGTAGGATTCCGGGTCGATTCCGATTCTTTTTGGGTTGATGTATTAGAGTAGATATTGGCATAAATTCTGTTTTTCTCTAACACGGCGCGTTTCATCGATTTTTTCTGCTCTCGATCGCGCGTATTGCTTCTGCTCCGGCGTCCCTCAGTCTTCTACTACGCATACCAACGCGATCGCGAGCTAGCACGACCCTTTTCTGCCGCCAATTTTTCTTTTCAACGATATCTTCCCTCGAAATCATCATCGCCGGCCACGCTGCGCCCGCTTCTCCCCCCCGCGTGGCCGCCGCTGTTGCGTCGCTTCCACCCTGCGACTTCGCTCCTCATCGCCCCTTTCATTACTCCGCTCCCGCCTGCTTCTCTTGTTAAGCCACCCTCATCTTCGTCTGCATTACTCTCAGCTCTTGTATTTGGCAAATCACTTCATACATCGAGTCTATCTAGGACGAGTTGCGCCGCTGGTTCCGGTCAGAGATTTTCTTTGGTATTCATTTTAGCACTCCTGCTCCTTGTTCCTTCCCTCGCAAAGTGTCTCGCTGATAATCCTCTACCCTCAAACTCTTCGACCCGTCCTCATAGACTTCGTCGTCGTCGCACCCTCCTTCGTTTCTTATCAGCTGCCTTATTCATCGCGACAATGCCATCTCAGAGCGACTCTCAAGCTTCGGCTCAGCCACCACCTTTGTTGCCCAGGCCTAACATATCGCACTCCGCCTCGTCGACGTCCTCGTCCTCGTCCTCCGCTTCTCATTTATCAAATACTTCGTACTCCGAAATTGAACTTCGCAATTTCGTAGATCGCATTTTATACCCAACCAATTATCAGGATCCAGTTTCCAAGTCGCCTCTCTATATTCTCAATTCGACTGCTCTTCCGTCACCGCGTCAAGTGTCTTACAATCTTTTACTGCCTCATTTGTTGGAAGTCGTTGCTCGTGTGGACTATTCAATTCTGTTTTTCGCCGGCGGGGCAACCTCCCGACCAACCTGGGCTTGGATGATTCATACATACTCAACTCTTGATCGTGACGTTCGTAAACGCTTAAAACGTCTTTATATTGTTCACGAGAACTGGTGGGTACGCACGATTATGAAAATGGTTGCTAGTGCTGTTTCGTCCAAATTCCGTCACAAAGTGATCCATGGTGAGTTACTCTAATTTTCTATGCATCTTGTAATAATTGTACTGATTTTTTAGTTGCGGATTTATCATCTCTCGCGGATTATCTTGACATACGCTTTTTGAATATTCCTCTTGCCGTATATATCCATGATCGGAAGCTTGAACCAGCAATTGAGTTTGCAAGTCCTTACAATCCTTTGTTTGGACGCGATCTTCCTTCGGATAGTATGATTCCTTTGTTCTGGCGTGAATGTATTGCATATCTCTCTGTTGAAGCGATTTATGCTGAAGGCGTTTTCCGAGTTTCCCCTCGACTTGAAGATGTTGACATTCTTCGAGAAGCTTTTGATCGTTGCCAATTAGTCGAGCTCCACGACTACACACCACATGTTGTCGCTTCGGTTTTGAAACTGTTTCTTCGTCAACTTCCTTCTGCGCCACTACCCCTGACAATTATCGATGCCTTTCCTGAGTTTTCACCGTCGCTTGAAAATTCTGTTATGGTACTAGAAATGCTAAACAGACAAACAGTCTCACTATTTTCTCTGCTTATGCCGCTCCTTGCTGATATTGCTTTGCATGAGCGGACTACTCGAATGAGTATTCTGAGTCTATCGAGAGCAATCACTCCCAGCCTACTCAGGATTTCCGTTCCTGGAGCAGACGATCTTGGACTACCGAGCCGGACAATGACAACCCAGTCGATTGCTTCTAGCTCAACAGTTACTCTTGTTACCGAGGCTGATCCGATATTGTATATTTCAGATCCGATGGAGGTTGTTAGGATTTTGGATTATTACATCAAAGTGTTCGAATGCCTTGTCTATTACTGGAGTGACTTACCACTGATAAAGGAAGCGGCGGCAGCAGCAGCAGTCTCCGAAGATAAGGACAGCGATAATGATAGTGGGCGATCGAGGTCTCTCAGTCGTAAGAGTTCGACGTCGACATTGAAATCTGTGCATCAACTTCCGCCACCATTACCAATGCGCAAGTTCAGTGTCTCCTCTACTTCTAGTAATACCTCGAAACCTTTGGAGACTAGTACACTATCTACTGATGGTAGTTCCTCGACTACCTCATCATCTACTACGAGTAGTCTATCAGCGCCTTCTCCAGATATGCTGGAAATACTTCCAGAGGGTGCTCCTCCAACTCCAGAACAGTCACCTGAGGATTTATCGTTAGCTTCGATAACTCATACTAGTGCAAGCACACAAAAGTATTCCAGCTTTAAAAAGACCAATAAAAAGCGGATTTCATCTACAACGGTGAGATCCGTTCCAGCATTGTCGACTGCAGGCGAAGAGCGAAGTGAATCTGGAGATATGTTACTAGGTGCACCGGTAGAGCTTCGGGAGTCGCCATTATCTCCGCCGAAGATTTCACGATCTCGATCAGTGTCTCCTACGAAATATAGCTCTCCAAATAAGATCATCAGCAGATTGACAGCTCCTGTTAAGCCTGATTTTTCGTCGTCCACTGAAGCCGATACGCCGTATATTCCTCTTCCTCCTCCATCAACTGTTTTGTCATCAAGCGCTGTCGCTGCCGCGTCGCGGAGAAATGTTTCCACTTCTTCAAGACCGGCTATTTCTGTCGTTGGAGGGTTCCGAGCCATTTCTGCAGATGCGGATAGTAAACATGCTGCTGCACTGCGGGGAATTTCGCCTTACGTATCGACACCAGATACACCTGCGTCCTTATTACAAAGCTCGTCGATTAACGCTGCGACGCAATCACGGTCGAGATCGCGATCAAGATCAGCGTCTCTTACTAACAATAAGGCGAGCGGGAAAGAAAATACAAATATGCGACCACCTCCGCTACCACTCAAACCTGCCGTACGCAAGTTTGATGGCGATGGGGAAATGTCGGCTTCGTCGACAGCAACAACAAGAAAGAAGGGCAAGATTGTAGAGGAATTGACCAAATTGTATGAAGAACGGAGCCAGAGTGTCCATTTGCTGTTGCAGATGGACCAGGAGGATGTTTGAGAGTAGGAAGAAGCAAATGCATTTATACGATAGTAGATAAGACGCGGGGTTTTCGAACGGGTGGAGAATTCAATTTTGTAAATTTTGGAGATGGAGGGAGGCAGAGGAGAATAAAAAAGGTTTGATACTATATGAAAGTTTATGCATGGAATGGCAGTATATTGTTTAGGATATTGAATCTAAATGTCATTTGAATATAATAAGTTATAATTATCACAGGATGCCGATATGGAAACACTACTTTGAAGGATAGGATATAAGAGAACCTGAGCCGTATGCAAATTGCGTACATAGCTCTAATTGGTCAGTGGAAGTGATAGTTCGTAACGGAGTCCACGCATATACACGCTCTGTTGTTTTCCCGTTGCATAAATTTTGAATATTTTGGACACCATGATTTCGGCTTTGAATCTGGTCTTGAATACCGCAACTACTTTGTTCGTATTTGGTAGATGGTAGGGTATTTAATAGATCATGAAATTCAAAGGAAAAGTGAACATTATTCGGCTCATTCTCACTGTTGTGGTGCTCGAAAGTATTCACTTCCTGTCTGGAATCGAAATCAAGTATGCCATCCTTCTTGGGCTCTGATTCCAGATCTGCCAGAACTAATTCCGCAAATTTATCCAGCCAAGATGAAGCAGTCGACGAAGACAACGATGAAGATGAAGATGCACAATAATTGTCCATATCAATGGTGGTCCTACTGTTTGACCGATCCGCAAAAGGAATACAGTTCTGATCTACTGAAGTCGATGATAAAATCTTAGTAGTAGTCCGAGGTAACCTGCTTTCAACAAATTGAGGACATAGAGACGCAGGTGGTCCAGAACACTCTCTAAAGCAGGCAAGTTCAATAGTCGTCGTAAAATCCTGACACAGACTCGGATCAAAGCAGTAAAGACAGTCCTTACGATATCTGAACTTCGCTGGGCTTCGGCATTGATTTCTCTGAGCTGGCGTTTCATTTCGTTTTTTATTCTTCTTGGACGGGAAAAATTGTGTTAGAAGATTTGGGTTGTTAGAAAAGGCAAAACTGAGCATAGCACCTTTCGCATCAAATTGCAAAGAATTAGGATTATCAGATATTGGATATTAGAGACTGGATATCAGAAACCAAAAGTCAAATCAGAAAACACCATCTTTCCGGATCAGTCTACCCTCTTATAAAATTTTTTCTTCTCATGTTTCTCAAATAGCTATCCTTCTCTCCGTATTCTACTGAAGTTGATAGTCTAAATCCAGGTCACAAATTTGTTTCGCGGCGAAGTCACTGATTTTCACGAGGATCCAGTAGAGTAGTCAACGATGTACACCTTTCCACGTGTCAATTGCCACGTGATAATATTATATAATAGATGACAGGTATTACGCCCTACCCTGGCAAAAGCCCCAACGTTCGTCATGGTTGTCGTGACGGGAAAAAAAGTCTCCTTTGGCACGCACCTAAATAGCGAGGTCACAATTATTCGCAACTTGTGCACATTTTAATCACGAAACATTCTTTTGATTTATGCGCAATTCTGCACTAGCACGTCTTGCACAGATCGCTTCGCACACTCAATCTTTGAAAAAAACAGCTTTATCCCGCGCAACAAGAAACATGTCGACTGGATATACCACCCGCACAGTTGGTACACCCAACACGCTTGACTACCGTGTCTTCATCGAAAAGGACGGCGTCCCGGTCTCGCCTTTCCATGATATTCCTCTTTATGCGAACGAGCAGAAGACCATCCTCAACATGATTGTCGAGATTCCTCGTTGGACAAACGCAAAGCTCGAGATTTCTAAGGAAGAGAAGCTCAATCCGATCAAGCAGGACACCAAGAAGGGCAAGTTGCGTTATGTCCGCAATTGCTTTCCTCACCACGGATACATTCACAATTACGGTGCCCTTCCCCAGACTTGGGAAGACCCAGAGGTGAAACATCCTGATACCCAAGAAGCAGGCGACAATGATCCTCTTGATGTCTGTGAGATCGGCTGGCAAGTTGCTACCCCTGGCGAAGTCAAGCAGGTGAAGGTTCTCGGAGTCATGGCCCTTCTTGACGAAGGCGAGACCGACTGGAAAATCATCGCCATTGATGTCCGTGATCCTCTTGCTCCTAAGCTCAACGACATTGAGGATGTCGAGAAACATCTTCCAGGTCTTCTGCGTGCTACTAACGAGTGGTTCCGTATCTACAAGATGCCTGATGGCAAGCCCGAAAACCTCTTTGCATTCTCCGGCGCTTGCCGTAACAAAAAATACGCCAACGAGGTCATTAACGAGACCGTCGAGGCCTGGAAACGTCTCATGGCCCACAAGACTAATGTTGAGGGCATTTCGCTTGTTAATACTACCCTCAAGGACACGGATGAGTACGCGGAAGCGTCCACTCTCGACATCCCTCCGGCCGAGCACAACGCACCAGCCCCCATCGACTCTTCCATCGACAAATGGTTCTTCCTTGCTGCCAACTCTGCTTAATTAAATATAATAACTGCTTCTCTGGTCTAAATTATGTCTGACTAGTCCTAATTTTTTTTTGGATTATTTGTATGTCATGAATTGATAGAATTAACAATACCAAAAAAAATGAGTGCTGATCTATTTAACCCCCTCTCCAGAACCAAACTCCTCGTAATACTTTCTGAATTTCTATATGCCTCTCTCTACCGTCCTAATGTTACAAGAACATCATCCAGTTGAGTTTTCGTGTACTTGATATATTTTTCTGTGTGCTTGCTGAACTCTCCGCTCTTATATTTCTCGTAGAATCGGCCGTACAGAGGCGATAAAAAGCTCACTTCTTTCGCTAGATAGGACCTTAGGTCTGGATCCAAAAACCCATACTCACGGAATTTTTGAACCAGTTCGTCGAAAGATTGGTTGAAGTTTCGAAACTTCTCTTTAACTGCTTCTCGCTCCCGACCGCTCATACCACCTCGCAAAGAAGCAGAACTCGTCGAATTTGTCCGCACAACTGTTACGTCCATCAAGAAAGATGCGCATTGCTTCCATCCAACTAAAAACATATTCAGTGCACGTTTCCGTTTAACATCGATTCTATCGAATCCCCCGCCAGCGCTAACAATTCCTAGTAGCTCAGGCGACGCGCGGATCCGTCGTTCGAGATAAACCAGGTTCGCAATGATTTGTAAGCCGACCCGAGTCTCTTTTTTATATTGAACTCGCGCCTTGAGCTCGATGTTTGATAACAGGTCATCTACACATTCGGCAATAAACAGAGCAAGCATTTCAGGTCCGATATATGATGATCGCGGCGTGCTGGTTTTTGAGTTGCTGGATGCAGTTCCCTCCACTGTTGTGCTATTATACGACAATCTCAATTGCCATGAATCTGGTGGGCCCATACTAATCATGATTGACGCCAATATCATATCATAATCTCCCAAATGACTTAGCCATGCGGCCAATCTCTTGCTGATATCTAGTACTTTGAAATCAGCTGGTAATTGTTGCTCCTTCTTGACCGACCCTTCGATATATCGAAGAATTTCTTTCAGTGATTCTTCTGCAGATCTGTGCATTTCCTTAGCACTTGATTCTAAATTGATTGGAGGATTATCAATCTCCAATAATAGATCTCCCGACGCAGAATGAGTGATCTCTAACACATCGAAAGCAAGAAACGCATCCTGAATCAGACTTTTCCGAACACATTGCGACAGATAATTGACAGTTGTGGAAAAAAGATGTTCAGCTTCTGTGTAAAGCGAGACTATAGCCGCGGACGAGTCACTCGGAGATTTGAACAAAGAATGGACATTTTTTTGTTCTCGCTAGGGCGCACAGTTAGTCTATGGATCCTCTAACTCAACCCGAACCAATAAATAATACATACAACTAAAGACTTCGCCAGAGTGCCCGCAAATATCTTAAACGGAGTTGTGCCTTTCTGATAATAGCCATCTGCTCCTCGTGCTATATCATTCTTCATGACAACGTCAGAAAGTACGCTCAAATGGCTTATAATATATTTCTTTCGAATATCAACATAGATCGGCACAGCCAGTGTTGATTCGGTTACAATGAAGAAATCAATCATTGCAGATAAACTCGATACATCCTCCGCAGATATAGACGGGTCAAACCTGCTCTCATCACCTCCTGGGCTAGCTAGCGGGGATATCGAGGTCAACGTCTTACCATATCGCTCGCGGATATTTGATACCGCCGTAACTTTCAATTGCTTCATTTTAAGAATCACTTGCTGTGACGATTTCAATGAAGACCCTTCTAAAAGTGTGATTGCCTCGTTCAGACGATTAATACTTTCCAAAGACTCAAAAACGTCCATATTTCCTCGTCTGATTCTAGGTTCCTCCGCTTCAAACACAGCTTGATGCGAGCGCACTTCTTCAAGCTCTGAGATTGTGGATTCCACATCTATCTGAATTAGCACTAATAAACTCAGTAATACTAAAAAAATCTTACTTTTGGAAATATTTGAGTATATCTGTGTCGAGCCGGAAATCGGTTTAATGGCTGTCTCGATGGCTGTAGATGCGCCTCCAAGGCGATTTAAACTCTCCGCAATCTGTTTCGAAAGAAGATCGGCCTTCAACAAAGCTGACTGAAGAGTTGTCGAATACTCTTCCGATATTCCATTTAGACTTGGTAGATCCGACGTCTGGATTCGGACCAGTTGAGGTCGTGACATCGTTGTTCTGTTGTATTGATTTGACTGTTCTCGACTCCTGGTCCGTTTCGTTGCTGGATAATCGTAAGTGCTTCTGGTACAAAATACTTAAGTTCGACAAGTATTGAGGGAAGCTGAACGTTCTAGTTGCGTTCTTCAGGGGATTCTTCCTATTCAGGGAAATTCAACAATGGAATAACAGACAAAGTATAATGCACCAGTAAAAGTTTCTAGATTAAATATGCACTCAGTCTTATAGTCCTAATTTTTCAATTCCGATTCGAAAAACAGCCTTTTCCCATTTCAGGATACCGAATCGAACAAAGTATACTCATTAGAAGTACCTGTACAAGTAAGGCGTTGGTGCTGCGGTCATCCGGGATATGAAAAATTGCGCTGAATCGGAATGAGTAAGCTACATTTGAGATCTCAGATTTTGATGCGAGACTCTGGTATGCCAGAGTGCGCTGGAAATAACTGACATTGGATGGTAGTATTGACACACTTGGTCCCTGTTTAAGAAAGAGAAAAATTTTGAAAAGCTTAAGAGCTGTCGATCGATGTGATGACTTATCAATCGCGTGCACGCGAGACTCTGCTACGCTTCGTGGCAGCAAGAGGATCAGCAAGAGCTTGAGGTAAAGAGGATTAAATGAGTACAATACATCAATATGCTACTACTCTATATTGATTACAGTGTTTAATTCAAGTCTACACCGAACAAACCCCCATATTGGGCCAGCACCCAACGTCAGTGCTAGCACAAGGTCACCAAACGCGAGTTTCCTACGCGTTAGTTGATACGACCGCAGACGAGGTGGCTTGCCTTTGAAAATAGAGAGGCTGGGCAAACTTGATCACGACGATGAAATGCATGGTGAGAATGAAATGTTGCCGTTATACTTCGGTTTCATCACCATCAACAACAGAGTCGTCATTATATTTGATGATGGAACACTGGTTTTACAAGATAGAATAGAAGGTCATGGATGAACGAGTTGAGGTTGACGAATCAAGTTACTTTCTCACATGGTCCAGGACACTGAACATTGTAACTTTTCATGGGCAAAAAAATCTTAAAGCTTGGTTCTTTGTTAGGATGACGGGCAAAGGCCATCCAGGGTTTCTCAGAAGCGGCAAGCTGACCCCGCCCTCGGACGAACCTCAGTTCTAAAGCGCCGTAACTCAATAGCGCTCAAATGGGCGCAAAACCTCACAGACAATAGCGGAGTACGCTTCATTGGGACCTATCTATCTATTTGTCCGTCCTAGTAGACTACTGGTAGACTACTAGTTACGTATCATGTGGATGAATTATACGTCCATGTTCCTGAAAGATCAAACAATAGCACTCTAATTCTAGATGTCATTGCTGATGTGTTTGCCATCATGAATTATGTGGTCGATTGTGGAGAAACCAGTTCTCGACCAGAGATCTGCATCTGTTGCGGAGATCACTTATACCCCTCCAGAGTCTGCACAGCAACCTGCGGTTCCTGATGGAATTGAACAGAAGCGTTGAGATGCCCCTCCTTTACAGACAAGCTACGTGGGCAGTGGGCGGAGTGAGATACCTTGTCATCAGAATTCGCTTTGCTCTTATTGGACAGATCCAGCGAGACTGGGAGGATCGCAGACGGACTTTCCTCTTATGGTACTTAGTCCGCCTGCAAATGCGGCGTGTTTATCGGCCGGTCCAGACCTTGTCACACTTGCAAATCAATTCTAATTAGCCGTCAGCCAATGGCGATAGTACGTGGCTCGTCTGGCCAATCAGAGGAGATCTAATTGGAGCTGACTTTCTTTGGCGCAGCGGCGTCTATTTGTTGTTTTCCGCATTAGGAAGACTCTCAAAACAAGGCTTAGATGCCCCCGACGGCCGTTCGCTTGCTTAAAGGTCGTCCCGACGGCCCTTCCTGAGGTCGAGACCATCATCGCCCTTGAACTGATTTCATTTTCAATTCAGTCTGTCTATCAATTCATATCTCAGGCACAGCAATTCTGTCTTAGATCTATTCATTTTCAGCTAGCTCTTATAAAACTCCTAGTTACTGTCGACTTTCTCTGTTCAGAGATCATTTCATACGATTGCTAGTACTCTTACATATTTAAGATCCTACATACCCACAGCTTTCTGTCCTCTACAAACGCTTTTGCATATTCTCTATATTCATTCAAACAATGGTTGGATTCTCGATATTTAACTCCAAGAGCAATGACTCGAAACCGTCCTCGATGAGAGTCAGCAAGAACATCTCATATTCATCTCTTGATGACGAGTCTATGCTTGAGAACGCTGGTCGGTTCGCGGCTGCGTCTTCTCCATCTCCTTCTCCACCTGCCTCTCCTGCTAGAATGCGCTCGGCTCCTACTCTAGAGGAAGAATCTCGCCCTCTTCTTCATTGTGAGCGATCGGTTTCCGTCGGTTCTGCTAGTTCTGCTGGTTCTGTTACTCTTCAATCTGAAAGTTCTTCCTCCTCTTCTACTGCTCGGCCTTCATGGTTCTCCCCTAGAATGATTTCTGACGCCGTCATTGGTCTTTCTGATGGTCTCACTGTTCCTTTTGCTCTCACTGCTGGTTTGTCTTCACTTGGAAATAGTAAGATTGTGGTTACTGGTGGTATCGCTGAATTGGTTTCTGGTGCTATTTCTATGGGTCTTGGCGGCTACCTTGGTGCTAAATCTGAGAGCGATTGCTACAAATCGCAACTTGAAAAGGAGCGACTTACACTTCAGAACGCGCGAAGTGTATCTGAGGAATGTGTTGTCGAGAGTTTGGCTGAGTATGGATTCGCTGAATCTACACTTGCAGCTATTCTTGGTGATCTAGAGAAGAATCCGGAGGAAATGCTCAATTTCGTCATGAAGTTTGGCCGCGGTATGGAGGAGCCTCCTATCGGCAGAGAGTTTATTTCTGCTGCTACTATTGGAATCGCCTACTTTCTTGGCGGCTTTGTCCCTCTTTTCCCGTACTTTTTCGTCAAGTCTGTCAATCTTGGACTGATCCTTTCATCTGTGATTATGGTTGTTACGTTGTTTGTTTTCGGTGTTGCGAAGACTATTTTCACTGGAAGCACGGGCAAGGTCCAGGTTGTTTGGGGTGGTCTACAGATGATCATTACAGGAGCCATTGCTGCTGCATCAGCATATGCCATTGTGCGGTTTATTGATACGGCCTAGTAAAGACCTGGTACCTTATTGATATTGGTGCTTTTCATTTTATTACTCTGCATATTGAAAGTGGTGCTGCGCCACTCCACTTATTACATTAGCATTTGCGTGTATACGACTCCATGTTTACATTCGTTTTATTCGTTTCTGCACGCATATAACATAGAATTGTTTTAGTTTGTTTATTTTGTTTTACAAGGCTGTTTTGCTTTTCTCCACTATAATTGGGACGAAGGAGTTTGTTCATTTCATATATTGATATGATTTATATTTTGCTTGCTAGTGTGTTTTTGCTTGTTTAAATTACCACACGTTCATTTGATGATGGATCTGGATTGTCTGAAGGGGTCAGATTAATATTTTTTCTTCTTTTGTATATATTATTGATTTGGGATAGAGGTGTTTTAATCGGATATCATTGCTACTATTGCTATTAATTGGAATAAAAGACGTTTTGAGGCCGATCGGCTCTAGTCTGTTTTAATGACATTGCTGTTGATCAGATCGGGGGTTAAGTTGTAACGATGACAATGACGATCAGGCCGAGGCGGGGCAGGGGCATGAGGTTTAGGGGAAAATAGTGTTTTGTTTGTCATACCTCCGAGTGTTTACCGTGGTCTCGAACTTGAGCTGCTTCGACTGAAAACTGGAAATTAAAAGTGATGTGAACTATAGTATGACTAAGTGTTCTTTTACTTTAAAGCGCAGTGCAGAACCGGGAAAAGACAAGGTTCAATTAAAATAAAGTGCGGACTTTAAGATACAGAGAGGACAGCAACGGCTGTTTGTTTTGGGTTGCATAGGACGTTTAATTTTAGATAAACATCGTATAGATAATGTCGGATCAATATTGACTCGGACATGTCTTGCCGCATCTCACATTCGCACAGATAGTTTATATTGGTTTCGTAAATCAACATTAGAATACATCAATCTAAAAAAATGGAAAACACATAACATAAACAATTTGAGACTAAGTCAGTCATGATATAGGTTCGTCCTGTGTCGCACCTACTGATTCGAGCGGCTGAGTTTGCTCAGCGTCAGCTGGAACTTCCTTCTGATCCACCGTCATCGTAGACTCTCGATAGCTTCCAATCAACGTTCGCGCCTGACCAGCTGTCAGACTTCGGCGATGTGAGGTTCGGCCTAACGTAGACCCTAGAGCTA
The DNA here is from genome assembly GCF_038497815.1 of [Lipomyces] oligophaga. Classification (NCBI taxonomy): domain Eukaryota; kingdom Fungi; phylum Ascomycota; class Lipomycetes; order Lipomycetales; family Lipomycetaceae; genus Lipomyces; species [Lipomyces] oligophaga. The sequence continues at coordinate 875,782 of NW_027117787.1, read as the reverse complement.
AAGACTCGTCGTCGATATCGTCGGTGCCAGATCCCGCTGGCGGCGGACTCGACGTAGTAGTACTGGCAGACCCCGGCGAATTCACTCCAAGAAGTTGTGGTAAAAGCAATGGTTTCGGGAACGAACCTTCTGCACTCGAACCATTGGTATGACCAGCGCCTCTCGGGGAAGGGGAAACGGATCGCAATCCTGTGCCAGGACTGAGAACTGCCAATCCACCTCTTCGTGCGCGATCGGGTGTCCTCGCGTCGGCACTTCGATTCCCCAAATTCTCATTTGTATCCCCGCTAACTAGCTCTGAAATTATCGTCGGTGTGGGTGCACCGTCTGGAGAGTTCCGCTGGTTCCCTCTCATGCGCCCACTGTTTCGACGTTTCGGCCCACTTTGCTGTAATCGATCAAACACAGAATTACCGTACTTAAACAAGTCAAGCACAAGTCGATATCCAACAGTATCCCTTGCAGTCATACTCGTTTCCTCCAGAGGTCGCAAAAAACATCGTCCTAGTTCTGCTGCAAGTCGCTGAGCAAAGGTGGGCTCGTCTGACTTATCCACTGAGCTCGTTACCGCTATCAACCGGCAAAACATCAGCACCACCCATTTTAGCGTTTGTCGATGACTCTCTTCCATATCTCCGATCAAATCCACTAATCGATCGATCTGTACGTCGTCTTCTTTTCGTTCCAGGCCGACTTCTTGATCCTCCCCTGTCAATCCGTCGGCATTCCGCCGAATCTCTAAATGAGTCTTGTTGCTGTAATATGCCTTGAGCCTGTCATATCCATCGGGGTGCACTACTGACTCAGGTAGCTCGTAGAAATACAACTTCAGCATATTTGCAACTGCAAATGTACTATATCCTTCACACGCCTGCGCAAACTCCTCCTTGGAGATCACTTTACCCGTGTTTAATCTCTTTCGCAATCCATGAACAGTTCCAAGCCATACTGGCCGCAACCACATCTGCTGTGCATCACTATACGATGAGCATTGCTCTGCTGCTGCTTCTAGATACATCACAGAGCAGCGCACAATACTTGGGACTTTGCCTTCAAATAGATATCGTTCCTGTAATGATACTCCAAAAGTTTGCAGTCCCTCATTACTGGTAAAGGCATTTTCAAATCTAATCACTCGCGGATGAAATTGGCCTACCGCATATCTGTCTCGCATTTGTCGCATACAATCCTCAATCGACAGATTTTCCTGCAAACTTGAGAGACTTTCGACGAGCTCCTTCATTTGAGGCACGATATTCATAGAGACCATGGCAAACGTGTTAAGAGCCTCCTTCAATTCTTTCACACGCTCTTGCTCCCATTTGCCCATGGCCCAGAAGTGCATTACAAGTTGCTCTTCAACTTTACACCGAGCCTGGTCATGCATCCTCACTGATTCGTGATAAAGAGCGCGTGCTGTTTCGGTTTGCCGTTCCTGTCGCACAAGTGGCGACAACATGCTGTCGTCCAAGACACGACCTCCGACTTCAAACGCTTTTCGCCGTACTTGGTAGTATTTATTCGAGCTATTCACGAATCCATCGGTCGCTAGTGGTGTCGCATCTCGCAAGAATCCAGCTTCAATCAAATGTTGCCCGACCAGTTCAGCTGCCTCGACAGTGATTGTTAGTCGTTTCGACAGCCACATGCAGAACACGCTTCCTGGCGCGCAATCAGAAAGATTACCGCCCAAATAGACAGGCCGCTGGCGTTCACTTAATGGAACAGCGTCAATCATTTCATTCAAGAAACTTCGCATTTGTGCTTTCGTCATTTCTCGAATTCCAATATCATAGATTACATCGTCGTCATCGAAATTGTCGTCACTCAAAGTTGTAGACCGACTGAAATTCAAAAATGCCTGACGAGCTGCTTGGGGCCATGCAGCTGCCGAGCCAGATGTGAACGTGCCATCTGTAGATGCAGAGTCCGAGTTCGAATCGGTATTACTCTCCTTTGATCCGACTGCTTCCTGCTGCTTTAATCTCAGTAACGCATCTTGTTCATGACAATATTTTCGGTTCGCCGTTACTGTCCTCTGAAACAGCTTATTTAAGTCTACTGCTTCCCTGATTGCAGCCTCAGTACTCCGCACGACGACTTCTTCGTATTTCTTGCTAAACTTGTTAAATGGCTCAATCGCTGCCTCTCGAATACTCGCAGCGAATCGCAAATGTGACTGAGCTTTCTCGCTTAAAGTCCGCGTAAATTTTGCGTACATAGCTCGTAGACTATCGATTCCTTCTCGTTCGAACCCAATCGTGCCACTATTACTCCTTGCCTGAGCTCTCTGACGCTTCTGAATCTCTTCTCCGTACGTTGCCTCAGCGGCTGCAACCGTTTCCATCATTTGCACAATTATATTATTCTCTTCTATTCCTGCGGCAAGTTTATCTTGTAGGACTCGCAAACCTAAAAAAGTAAATCGTCAATTTCGTTCTACCTTCGGAAAGCCCCTTGCCAGTTGGCTAGTCTCGATCGCTCTCACCTTGAATATAATCCGACGTCCAAAAAAAACCGCTGAACGGGTGCGGATATTGACTAGGTTCTGCTGCAGCCATTGTGGCTCTATTTATTCTTTTAGCAAAAGCTGCTTCTGAATTAATCCGATCGATCTCGCTCTCTCCGTTCCGTGTTCTAATGGCTTTCGATCAACTTTCCACACTATCACCACTATTGTCACGGCAACACGGTCAATTCAGCGCAATAATACAAAATCAATTATTCCAAAAAAAATTGGACTGGTTCATCTCCTTCGACTATAGTTCGAGCTTGAGCTTTTAAATATTTCAAATTGTTTCCGATTTTTATCTGCTCATGAGAGCATAGTTCTCAGGGGAAGACTAGGAGAGGCACCTACTCGCTTAGCATCACCTTGGTCATACTTTCACCTTGTTCTACAACACACCATTGTTGTGCGCGGCAACCCAGAATAAGAACTATATTATGTAATTGTAGGCTGTATGTACTAAATTGGGAAATATTTTGATTATAGGAAATTGTGGATAGAAGAGCTGCCAAAAAAATATTTTAAATAAATCGATTACTAAGTTAGCTGAAATCCTGAACTCCCTTGCTGATAGCTTCCCAGTGATTCATTAGATCCAGCAACAATCTAAATCCATGAGTACTATCCATACTGGCTCTTGGAACATTCCCTGTTCTTGGATCTCTTGGAGGGCGTAGTACCACGAATGACATATCTCGGGCGAGTCTTAAGTCGAAGTTCGATCCTGCCTGTTCAGGCTGCTTAATGTAAAAATTTAATATTTTCATCAACCAAGACAACACAGTCCAATGAACTTTTTCAACGGCAGTGGAGAAAAAGTTAACCAGGATGTTTAGATCATTTTCTGGTAGCTCACGCTTTGGATCTTCTTCAGGCCGTCGAGTTTCATATATCCCCGCCACAGTATTGTAAAGCTCGTTTGGAATTAGCGATTTAGGAAGTTCGAGTAAGTAGAGCTTCAATATGCCGACAATCAGCTCAGGAGGGCATTCCTGGCAGATCTTCGTAGCTTGTTTGCTTGACAAATCGCATCGATTCAAACTTTTCCGAAGACGATGCAATTCGGAAAGAGAAACAGGTCCAAGCCAAGCACTCTCAACAAATTCCCATTGTGCTTCTGGAGCAAGGTTCACTATGTCGGATGCAATTGATTGACCAATTGACCCGAGAACAATCCAAACTATCTTTGGATCTTTTCCCCATCGAGCTTCCAAAGGTACTCCAAAAATCTGTTCATCTTCATTAGAAGTATATGGATTCTGATAGATACTTACGTGAGGTGAATAGAAACCAGTTTTGAAATTTTCAATCATGTACCGCACGTCTTTATCTGAATCAATCACCTCTATCACAGCGCCTAAATTCTCCATCAATGCATTGACTCTAGGAGGCGCATTACTAATAAATAAACAAGTCATAGAAATTAAATCCGATGCCATTTTTATACGCTCTTTCTCGTACTCCTCCATTTTCAGGAAATAGCTCATCAACGCCCTGTCGGCGGCACACCGTGCTTCGTCTAGTTTCTTGACAGCAAGCTTGCATCGTTCTTTATCTGCAAGAAATCTCTCTGTGGCTGTATCAATCGTCGTTGGTTCTGTCAAACTGCGCACGTTATCAAGTAATGTAAAAGGTTTTGGACGTCGCTCAACAAGATCGAATGCAAGCGGGCTCCATTGGAAATAAATTCTACTTGAATTTGCAAAAGTCCCTTTGAACCAACCAGTACTTCCTAATAATGACGATTCTCGAAGAAGGTCACAATCAATTAAATCTTGTCCAATGCTCTCGGCTTTCAAGGCTCCATCAACCTTGAAAACATCCAATATCCTGGCTACAATATCGGATCCTGTGGAGAGATTATTTGTCAATTTCAAGGTTTGGAAAATATTTCCAAGTAAAGTGGAAGCTTCTTCCCTTGTATATTTTTTTGCACCAATCAAATAAACTTCAGGTTCTGTTGCCATTGAAAGTGATCTTGAAGGTACATACACTGAATCCGAAATGTTTTCCTGGCTTCCGTCTCTCATTTGCGAACTTATTTCCGACTGCTCGCTCTCTGTTCCAGCTTCAACGTCTACATTCCTTTTCAAATTCTCGAGCTGCTCAGATCTGAGATGTTGTGCTCGAATCGCAGATTGCAAACTTTCTTTAGTAGCGTTCAGTTTTGAGATTTCATTCTGTACAGTGGCATATTCGATCTGGATTGATTTCGTATAGTTCGTCATTTTACTATTAAACGACCGAAGCCCATTATCCTCAATATTCTTAGAGATTTCAACATGCACTTGGCCTTGCTGTCGGACCTGGAGTAATATCTGGTCCATAACGGTAGTCAAGCTTGTCTGATTTTCAACATCATTTTCATCGTTGATCTTAGTCGATCCGATCGTAACAAGCTGATTACCATATGACTGCTCTGCATCAGAAATCGCATTAACAAGAGTTAATAATTGATGAGATTGCTTAATTCCAACTTGTAATCTTGAAAATAATTCATTTAAACCTGGCTCGGAAATCGGTTAGAACTCGATCAACGACTCAATGCAGTTCAGCAGTTACCAGTTGAATAATCGGACGTCCAAAAGCTTCCAGAAAAAGTTTTTGAAGCCATTGCTTTAATTTCAATCGCGCAAATAGATCAATCCAAATTTCGCGAAGTAAATACAATCCAAATAAGATTAACAGCCGTACGCTATCAAGTTCTCCAGACTAGTCTACAGCCGCAATAAACATCTCCCGACCTTTGTTTGCTTGCTCCTTCCAGGTCAATACGTACCTGTGCTTGAGTATCTTTATTCGACAGAAATAATTTATTTAGCTCCATAATAAAAAAATTGTATCAAACGCGTTCTAGCGCCATCTCTATGCCATTAGACTCTCATTTACAGACCAGGACATCAATTCTACAAAACGTTCTTCCATCGCCGCGTCCCGTCGAGCAGTGTACATATTAACCAAAATCTGTTTAATTCCGACTTCAACACTTTCTCTGCCAGTTTGATCTTTAAGCGCAGACAGAATATATTGAATCTTTTGCCGACCTTGATCGCTCTTGGATTTTCCGTCGCCAAAGGCATCTGCTTCTTGTAAAATATATGAAAGTTCTTGAGGTGTGGAAACATTAGGAACAGCGATTTGAGCATCAAATTTACTCAGTATATCCATCTGTTGCAATACCGAGCGTTCCGTAGTGGTCGCAATAATCAGTAGTCGTCGTCCATTTGGAGGCTGTTTTCGCATGAGGACTTTTAAAGTTTGCAAAATAGCATTGGAAAACCTTGGTCCGATAGGAACCCATTCGACTAGTTGCTCGATACTATCAACGACAACAACATTCAATGGAGATCTATAAGCGTCTGTGAAAGTTTTATTAATTGCCTGGATTTTCGATGCCTCACTGAATCCAACCATGGATTCCGGCGAAATAAGTTTGATAAATGGAAACTGAGACGCCATAGCAATTGACGCGGCCAGTGCTGTTTTGCCTGACCCCGATGGGCCGTGAAGTAAGATCGACATCAACTGTGAGTGTTCAGACTCCCGAACTTCCGCCGTATACAAAGCACCGCGCGATAGAATCCGGTCAACGTGAGCAGAGTAATGAATAATTCCATTCTGGATACATGACGAAAGCTCTTCCTCGTTAACACCAAATGCAGGTTTGACTTCATCAAGCGCATGCATGAAATCTTCTCGTTTAACCTTAAGTTTATCGATATCAGCAGATACTCCAGCAACCGTTCCAACTTTTATATGTCGATTAAAAGCAAACGATGTAGCAGACTTTACCAATCCGTTGAGCTCTGCGCCGGAGAAATTTTTTGTTAAGGCTGCTAATTCGTTGATATCGACATCTGACGCCATCACCTTGTTGTCTCGCATCTTAGCCGTATGAATTTTGAGAATCTGTTGTCGGCCAGTCTCATCCGGAAGTGAAATCTCCATATGTACTTCCAATCGTCCTGGACGTAAAAGTGCTTCATCAATCATGTCAAGCCGATTGGTCATACCAATAATCAGAATATTATTTAGCTGATCAACACCGTCCATCTTGGATAAAAGCTGATTGACGACTGAGTCGGAAACTCCTGTACTATCACGACTACTGCCACGCTGCTTACAAATAGCGTCCAGTTCGTCAAAGATAATAATATGAAGTCCCGAATCTTCACCTTTTTCTTTGTATTCCTTTTCAGCATCTGCAAAAAGTTTTCGAACATTCTCCTCAGACTGTCCAACATATTTACTCAAAATTTCAGGACCGTTAACAATTTTTGGCTCACGAGCATTTAACATCTTCCCAATCTGTCGAGCCATCAATGTCTTACCAGTACCTGGAGGTCCATAAAGCAATATTCCCTTAACATGCTGAATTCCAAGTTTCTCCACTAGTCCAGGAGGGAAAATACGACTCGCAAATGCACGTCGGAAAATAGCCGAAAATTCTGAATCAAGACCGCCAATGCCCATATCCTCAAATTTGAAATTCGGTTGGATGATTGCATTGGCAGAAGGTCGCTTTGTAGAGCCCTTTAGCTTTATTGGTGAGTCAGCAGCCTTATAGAAGGTGATTTGAGTCTGCTTAGTCAAAATTCCACGAGCCATGGGCGAAGAGGCTGTTGGAGCAGTAGTACTGGGCTTCTGACCTAAATCGACCAGCTGGATGGACTTTACCACAATCTTGAACAGCATAGCTTTATAATCCATGATAAGACGTTGGCCAGGAGCAAGAATGATATCATGATAGAGAGTAGTGAACCATTTCGCAAGTTCGTCTTGGTCGTATTGGTAGTCCGAGACCTTATTGCGGCTGTTGAATCCAATTTCAAGATCCAACGTGCCCAAGTAAATAGGATTTCCGCCTTGGAAGGGATCAAAAGAAGTAACAGTAATCTCCTGTCCTAAAGACCAGCCAGCCCATTCTCGCTGAACTCCAGAAGCTCCAGCCGTACCAGGCTGCATTGCTTCAGCTCTGTCAGAAGGAATCTGTTAGCATTGCCACGATTTACAACTAACGCAACTGCAAAACACCTACTTCGTGCTAAAAACATATAAATCATCGACCAAAACATATTCATCCGATCTGAACTCATTAGGAGAAACGACTAAACGATTGGACAAAGCAAGCTCATTCGTAGGTGCAGACATGACTCTGAGAACACGGGAGGTCAGCCCTGCTGCCGCTGGCTGCCGATAACCAGGAGTGTCGTAAGGCGTTGGCACGACTCTTCCCATTCCTGTTGGCGATTGCGAAGGCCGATTGAATGGCAGTCCTTTCGAAAACATCCTTTATGTTCCTTCAGCTAAATTCGATTAACCTCGATGACTCCAAAGTTGATCGTAATGAAGAAGGTTGATGGACACGTTCTAACATCCGAGATAATCCAGTATCAATCTGGCATCAAAGTCATCCGTGTGCTTACATTATGAACTATTTGTACAGTCACGTGAATTGTCTTTGATGAACGTGAATTAATCTTTTAACTTGACCAAACCAGGAATCTAGTAGATCTGGTTTTTAGACTTGATATTGTCATTTTTGATATTCAATAGACTAATGCTGATTGTGTATTTGGATTAATACATTAAACTGGAGTTCTGTAGGCTTCCTTCCCTCTCCTTATCTCTATAAGTTTTATCAAACCGATTTAAGTTGATCTATCTAATCGATCGTCTTTCTCAAATTTTCCTCCTTTGCATTCAAATATATTTAAAAAATCAAACTACATTTGATATAAAGTCAATTTTTGTTATTGCTGTATTTAAATTTGGCCCATTGTTCCTCTTCTGATACTTGCTGGACCTTCTCCGCTTTGTCTTCCTGCAATTATGTTCGAATCCGACTCCGGTCTTATGTCTTCTACATACCCCTCAGGGATAGCAGCCTAGCATGTGTGGCACCTTCGGCAGCGGCAGTGGCTGTTGAGAAGAGACGCCGTTTGGGACTCGACTCATTGTTCTCGCCCGGATTTTTCCCTTTTTTTTTTTCAGTACTCACTTTGAATTCGATTTTGTATTTGAATTTATTGTTCTTTTTCTAACAAAATCAGAACATCTGAAACGGACACGATTGACCTTGGATTGGTTCTACTTTCGTGTCTTCACCGCGAGAACCATTAAGTTTTAACTTATAATTATTCTAGTTGTATATAGTTCCCTGAGGAATCTATTTTTGTATGTTTGCACTAATTTACTGACTTTGTGGTTTCGCTAACAGGAATAACAGTTCCAGATTTAAAGATGGCCCTGAAGAGAACTGACAGTACTTCTAAATCCCTTAGCATTGTCTCAACTGTCGATGACGAGGACAAGCAGAATGGATTGAGTATCAGGGGCTCGGAGCTGTATGGATCGGCTCCTCCAGCAGTTGCTAGTGGTAGTCGTGTTAGAAATGACGATGGTGACGCTATTGATCTGGTTAGTGTTGACGATAATGGAGACGAGTATGCGGAATTTGCGGATGAGATGAGTGGACCGACTAGTACTACAGCGAAGTCTCATCCTGGAGCCTTTCAATTCATATTCACCTGGCATTTCTGGATCATCTTAATTCATGGTCAGATTCTTTCGCTTTGCATTGTTGCGACGAACACTTTTACTACGTTTTTGACCAACGATGGAAACGATATTCCTGCATTTCAGACCTTTTTCAACTACGTAATTTTGAATCTCATTTTTACTCCTTATACCATTTATCGCTATGGGTTTAAGAAATTCGCGATGTTGTTTGTCAAAGATTCTTGGAAATACTTTATTCTGTCGTTTGCGGATGTTGAAGGAAACTACTTTGTAGTTAAAGCCTATCAGTATACAAATCTCCTGTCTGCAGAACTGCTTGATAACTGGACAATTGCTGCTGTGGTGATCTTATCTTTCATATTTCTGAAAGTTCGCTACCACTGGTCTCAGATACTGGGTATAATCACATGTATAGCAGGAATAGTTTTAGTCATTATTAGTGATCTCTTGACAGATAAGAATTATGAGGCAGTTGACATGGTTAAAGGCGATTTATTTGTACTACTGGGTGCTACCTGTTACGGCGTTTCCAATACTCTGGAGGAGTTCCTTGTTTCGAAACGGCCTATCTACGAAGTTCTATCACAAATGGGCTTATATGGAATGGTCATCAATGGTGTTCAAGCGGCTATTTTCGAGCGCGAGTCAATCCGTGAAGCTCAATGGGGTAGTAAGATGGGAGGCTGGTTTGCTGGCTATACATTGTGTTTGTTGGTTCTCTACATGACCGCGCCGATTCTCTTTAGGATGTCATCTGCAGCATTTTACAATCTCTCAATTTTGACTTCTGATTTCTGGGGTCTTTTGATTGGTATCAAGGTTTTTGGATATTACGTATACTGGCTTTATCCCGTTGGATTTGTCTTTACCGTCTCGGGCATGATTGTTTATAACGCTTTTATCAGATCTTGGAAAGGTGAGGCCGAGAAGCCTTGGCTGGGAGCTGATCAGCGAGATGGAATCGCAGGCATTGGAACGGCTAAGACAGCTGATCATCGACGGGTCAATACTCAGGCGATCGATGAAACTGACTCTGTTTAGAAAATTGCAACACTTATTCAGTGGCCATCTTGATCTGAGATTAATAAATAGTTTTCTTTGATTTAGATTTTATATAGTTAATATATTTGACAATTAAAGAGTGAAAAATTTAACGAGTAAAACAGAAAAACCTGAAAGGATATCAAACGAATTAGAAGCTCACAATTCAAAAACGACCAAGACGACCACGAAATATGAAATTTATTCCCATCCGTCACCCCAGCCTTCATCTTCTGCTTTCTTACCGGCATTTGGATTCGCACTTTCAGCAGATGTACCGTACGAGCTGCCAAACCCTGTCATTTTCTTCTTGGTCTCAGCTTTTTGAGATCCATTACTCGAGAGGCCTGGAAGAGAAGACGATTGACTAGGCTTAGTTATTCCAAACGCGACTTCAATATCAGCATCATCACCAATTCCGAGGTCATCGAACAGAGAAGTGAATTTGGCTCCTTTCGGGTCCGAAGAGGACGATGACTCTGCTGTTGGCACACGGCTATAATTGCTTCTACCAGAGCCACTTCCACCAAACCCATCCGCATTTTCAGTGGTGAACGAATGGAATGTTTCTACACCATACCGACCTGTGTCTTGCATTTTCTGGCCAAATTGCATCATAGCCTTACGGGCATTATTGCCTAGATCTGATTCAGCCAAGTTTTTCACGTTAGGCTTAATGTATGATTCGTTGAGAGTTCCGATATTTCGGGAGACGGTGGCGGAAAAAAATCCAAATCCTCGTGATAGCGAGCCTATTGGGTCTGCAGTAAACTCGTCAACAGAGGTTGGCAATCCGGAAGAGCTACCGTTCGACGGTGCATCGACCGTGTTCCCAAATCCACTGTAACGGCCACCTTGAGAGGGCGGAAGTGAATCTGGACGAGCAAGATTGTCTTGGCCGAGTCGACTAAAGTACGCTTCGTTCCGAGTTTTTTGACTCGTCGGCCCATTAGTCCTAACTGATGGTGAAGATGAACGCGAAGAGGAGATCGACTGTACAGCAGGCGAAGACGTGCGCGAGATCGACGGGACTGCCGGCTTGGGAGCCGACCGGATCCACTCTCGTCCTTCGACCAGGGCGGTCAACTTCTCCTTATAATCCTCTGCAAATTGACTATTATACTTCTCTTTCACACTCATCGAGGGGTCGTAGCCTTCCGCAAGAAAAAAATCCTTGGCCGGCTTATTACCTCCTAGCTCCATCCTTTTCATCTCCTCAGGCTTGAACTGGTCCATCGTGATCGACCGAATAAACGAAATGTGCACACCAAGTCCTCGATGAAGTCCCGCGCAGTCCAAACAAATAAAAATGCCAAACTTAGGTGAGGCCCATTGTGGAGACGGCGCTCCACAGTCAAAGCAGGTCTTGTTATCCTGCTGCTTTTGTAGGTCTAGCAGCCGGCGCCGATTATCAGGGTCAACAGACCAATCCGGCATTTTGCTAATTCCGCGTAAAATTGTCCAGCTGTCTCTAGATGCTCTTCTACTCAGATCTCGTGGGCAAAGCGACGCTCAACAGGCAGAACTTCTCTTGGTGAAGTGAAGCCGAAACAGAACGGTCGAGGCTAATTAAATCTTGACGAGCACCTAGTGTTACTTCTTCAAATTATTCCTGTTTCAATCTAAGCTTAAAAAAAAATATAAAAGAGTAGCCTTGAAAGCACCACTAACTATAAATCTAAATTCAGTCAGACGCGTCTCCACTACGGTAGATCTTTCAAAAGAGAACTAGTCTTCTCCCTTCCTTCCCAGTGTGTCAATGGCTTCTCTTCCTTGTGTATGTCTCGTCCCGCCTGCGCCGCTGAATCGACCAACCCTGAAATCGCTGCTCCGGGCAAGCACCTTCCGAGGGACTATTGCCATCACACTTTCATGAGATGTCAATAGGTACAGCGCATTCTACTTATAGATCAACATTAAAAAAGAGTTCATTGAAAACAAAAGCAGATTTAAAAAAAACACAATTTGATAATGAATAAAAACTATGTACTGAACAAAATCGACATACATAATCAATCTCTCTTGCTCCTCTCTCTCACAACTCTTTTGTACCCATACTAACCCCGTGCAAATTAAACTAGTACTAATCTTCTCTCCACGGCTGTATGAATCTTGGTGTCTTTTGTCTACTTAACCCAGATAGTTCGTTAAACACACCTTTTTTTTGATCTCCTAAACTACAAAAAGACATAATGCGCCGTGTACACCCAATCTTCTTCAAGCTAAAAGCCTAATACTATAGCTCTTAGTTGGACTGCATGACCTGCCACACGCGAATCTTGTTGTCAGTGTAACCAGCAAAGAGATTCTGGCCATCCGAGCTCCATGCAAGACTGATGCACTCTGGTGCTTGTCCACCCTCGGAGAAGTCCAACGCAAGACTGTCGAGTGCAACCTTCTTCTCCAGATCAAAAATCTTGATCGAGGTAGAGGTAGCGGCGCACAACCAGTACCGGCTAGGAGAGAAGGTAAGAGCATGAATCTCATTACCAGCATCAAGCGAATAAAGATACTTGGCGCTGTGAAGATCCCAAAGCATAGTCTGACCATCTTTACCGCCGGAAGCGCAAAGGGTTCCATCAGGAGAAATAGTAAGAGTGTTAATGTTGCCAGTATGTCCAACAAAGTCGGCCTCGAGACCAGGAGTCTGAATTCCCCAAACCTAAAGAATCACAGGTCAATAAACCATGCTTTAAGACCAACAAGAAAGGTGGATGATTTATTGCTAGCTGGATCCTTCAATACCAGTCACATCAGTTGCAAGGTGATTGTTTGTCTCATGTACCAAGCAGTGACGAATGGCGTCTGAAGTAGCAAATATAAAACATGCGATGCATCATTTGGACATCGGAATAGGATTCCAGCATACTAATCAATCACTGATAAAATTGCTTACCTTGACAAGTTTGTCCCAGCCAGCAGAAACAACGATCGTATCAGCAACGTTGGGAGAGAAACGGACAGTAGAAACCCAGTCGCTATGGCCCTTGTCGATAGTGTACTTGCACTCTCCAAGGATATTCCAAATCTTAATAGTTTTATCACGAGAGCCAGAAACAACCAATCGATTGTCACCCGAGAAAGACGCAGACAAGACGTCACCGGTGTGTCCATCGAAACGGTGCATGGTCTTTCCAGTCTTCAATTCCCAAAGACGGAGAGTCTTATCCCATGATGCAGAAATAGCGAACTGGCCATCGGAAGAAATAACACAATCCTGAACGATATGCGAGTGACCGTGAAGAGAGCGCTTAGCAATGCCGTAGCTAGTATCGTCCTGAGTTCTGAAATTTCAATATTAATACACTATTCTGACAAAACCTAGTTCCTCTAACGTACAATTGCCAGACAATGAGGCTCTTATCTCTAGAACCAGAAAGTAAAAGGCCAGGGTTCTCGGGGGTAGTTGCAAGGCAAGTGACCCATCTAATTCATGTTAGCGATGTCCAATATCTATTTCTTAATTCACTATTAAATTCACTTTAATCCACGAATTTAACGAATTTGATACAAATCATACCCATTGTGACCTGATAAAAACCAATAATTAGCACTGCAAAATCTCCAATTATCTTGACTCTCCAAGAAAAAAAATTATTACGGCCAACTCACCCTCAAGAGTTCCACGAAGAACTAAAACTTCTCCCTGAGACATTATGATTTATACTATATGAACTAAGTAATGAACTAGTTATTCGTTAATCAACAAACAACAGAACCAAAATTATCCTAAATAAGATCAAAGAAAGTAGAGTTGTTAGACTGAATCTCTAGCCAATTGTTTGATTCTGACGAAGTCATGAGTACACCCGACAACCACCAATACTAAACCCTACAATTTCAATTTCCAGCCATTTTAAACCCTAGAAAATTTCGTGACTGCTTATACTCTCTGACCTTACAATAAAGTTTGCTCCTGAACTTTAATTGATGGAAGTGTTAATTACCCCAGACACTTCGCCATGATGGATTCTTTCCTTTGCTATAAAAAGCTTGTACTTCGATTTAAAATGAATATTCATGGGGGAATCATTGTGTTAATGATTTAAATGGATCTTGCCATTACACTAGAATTAGCTGTATTTAGTGATTCTGAAAGAAAAAATTCCAGTCTATGTCAAAATAAATAATGGCCACCACAACTATTTCAGTCCTAAAGAAGATCTATATATTCAAAGATCAGGAGTCAGCTTCCTAAATCTCCCAAATAACAACAATACAAATAAGAAGAAACTTCACCATCTGAATAACACTGACAGATTAAGTTCCCCAGCTCGTTGCATTTGAAGTAAAAAGGCAGCTAGTAAGAGTGTAAGAGAAACATACCCCAATCGATACAGAATCTTTCTAAAGAGCGATGTCCTAACCGAGCCAGTTCGTGGAAATGGAGCTGATCCAATAACTAGAGACTTATAAATTTTAATATTGCCTTCACTGAACGGAGCATATCGAACCTAATTAATACGTCGATCAGCAAAGTCACTAGTTTATATAAAGGGCAAACATACAGCTGTCAAAGTCTCACTCCAGAAAGGCTCATTTAAAAGAGCTCTCTGATGCGAAAACTTTTCAAACGAATACTTTCCATGATAATAGCCGGTGCCTGAGGTTCCAATTCCTCCGAATGGTACATAAGTCACTCCAGCCTGCTGAATAGTTCCATTGATCATGGCTCCACCGGATCGAGTGTGGTCGAGAATCCTCTTCTGGATTATCTTGTCCTTGCAGAAAATATAAAGAGCGAGCGGGGTATCATGATATTTATTGACATATTCGATTCCCTCTTCCGCACTATCAATTAACACGACCGGCAAAACAGGACCAAAGATTTCATCGACCATAGAAGAGTCATCCGGTAAAACGTCCATAATAACTGTAGGTTCGATGTACTTGGTCATCTGATCAGCCGAAGTTGTGCCACCAATAACGATCTCGCCCTTTGAATTGTCAATGAGAGATTTTACTCTGTTGAATGCTGCTTCGTTTACCAGACGGCCATAATCGGTATTTTCAATGGAAAGGTTTGGATATAATGCATCTAGAGCGTTTTTACAGTGCTCCACAAAGGTATTTTCGAGTCCTCTTTTCAGTAACACATAATCTGGTGCAACACATGTCTGACCCGCATTCGAAAATCGGCCATACATCAACCGTTTGGTTGCTAAAGATATATTTGAATCATCCAATACAAATGCCGGACTTTTTCCGCCAAGTTCCAAGATAACTGGTGTTAGTGTCTTCGCCGCATTGACAGCAACTTGCGTCCCGACACTGATGCTGCCAGTAAATAAGATCAAATCAAATTTCAGCTCATTGAGAGCCAATGCCTGTGGAAGAGCGCCCGTAACAGCTTGAAAAGCTGAGGGGTCTAGCGCGGAATTTATGACCTTGGAAATAGCACTGGCTGTGAAAGGTGCAAGTTCTGAAAGCTTTACAATAACTGTGTTTCCCGCCGCAATGGCTCCTATCAAAGGCACTAAGCTGAGCATCACAGGATAATTAAACGGGACTGTTATAGATACTATGCCCAGAGGTTCATATCTGACTGTAGGTTTCATTAAAAACCATACGAGATCACTTGATTGAGACTGAGGGGCAACCCATTTGTCAAGATTCTTGACGACATGTTTGATTTCCGCAAGTACGATGCCAAATTCAGATATAATAAACTCTCCTTTGGGTTTATGTAAATCTTTCCACATGGCATCTGCTAAAAGATCCTCGTTATCAACGACTGAATAATAAAGTTTTCGAAGCTGATCTATCCTGTATTCGATTGAAAGTGTAGTATGACTTCGAAAAGTCTCAACTAGGCGAGCATGGATCCCAGGAATTTCATTTAGTGGAGTCACCTTCTCCACTGTGTTAGCGAGTGATGTCGTATCCATTATAGTTTAGAATTATATTCTTATATCACAAAAATTGTCAAAAGCTGAGCCGGTAAGAAATAGCTTGATTCCAATAAAACTGCTTCGATTGTTGTGACCAACAACTCCAGCCAACCTCACTAGAATGTACGTGCCGGTTTGGGATCTCCCAAGTTATGATACAATTACGTAGTTCAAAAGCTACTTCAAGATTGATGTTATACGATCTCCATATTTGGATCTAATAGGAATGAGGGGAATTAAACAATGTTTTAATTTATGCATGTCAGTCAGGCCATGCCCATCTAATTCATACTCTTTTGTACTATCAATTGACAAATTATAGTAATGCCGATTTGAGACCGAATTAATTTAGTGTTGATCAGCCCGTGAGCTTTCTTCCTCTATTTCATAAAATATAATTGTCGATCTTTTCCTAGTGCGAAAATTATTTAAATGTACTCCAAAATGAATAATTTACTTGATAGCGATCTTCTATATGTTCACCATTTCATTAGAAGCGAAAAGGTATAGGCCAGGTGTGAGAGAAAAAATAACGACGTCGGCAGGATTCGAACCTGCGCTCCCAGAGGGAAAGAGATTTCTAATCTCTCGCCTTAACCGCTCGGCCACAACGCCTTACAGTTTAAGGAACGAATTTGTTTACTATAGAACCGCGCTACAGACGACAAAGCATTGCTTCTAGAATTATTAAGAATAAATAAATGATATACTGGATCTGTAATAATAGTTTAGCATACTTAAAATTTCCTTTTCAAATAGCAAAACCTTAGTCTATCTACTGTTGTGAACTACCAAGTGCTTAGAGTGGATCAGAATTCAGTGCAAAGTCTCACAAAGCGCCCTAAAAAATCATCCGAAGTGTGCTTGCTTACTAGATCTTTGAACAGCGTTATAAAGTTATTTCAATTCGTGTGGACTACAACTGAGCTTACAAATTTTTTTCATGAATTATTGGTTATCTAAAGTGGAGAAATGTAGTTGCTTAGATAGATGGTAAAGAAAGTCTTGAATTTTGATTGATCAAACTGCTTATCTGAGGGTTATAAAAATTGCTACTACGATCCCACCAAATACATAATATCTACAATAATGGCTAATTAATTAAAATAAAATAAATCATATATATATGTCTGTAATTTGTTAAGTATATTCCAAGCTCAGAAGTGAAGAAGAACCATAGTAATGATAGCATGACCACTTTCAAGAACAGTTGACTCATCACAACAGAAAATTTCGGGTATTGGGTCAAACAAAAGTTTACCACTCCCGTCTTTTATGTCGTTTATGTTCTCGTTGCACATTGCTAAGCTAAAAATTAATCAACAATTTCTATAAAGTTAGTTCCCTCTGAAGCAGGATTACCGAAATGATACTAATTGATTAGTCATGTCTAAAGGAAAAGTTTGTCTTGCCTACTCCGGAGGTCTCGACACTTCCGTTATTCTCGCCTGGCTCCTGGAGCAAGGCTATGAGGTTATTGCCTTTATGGCTAACATCGGACAAGGTTTGTGACCCGAGAAATGCTCCACAATTCGACCAATCTGTATTGACATTGAGCATAGAGGAGGACTTTGAGGCTGCTCGTGCTAAAGCTCTAAAGATTGGAGCTCTGAAATACGTTCTCGTTGATGTTCGTCGCGAATTTGTCGAGGAGCTTTGGTGAGTATGACTTTAATTAGAAATTCGAACCTATCTCACATTAATTTGTTAATCTAGCTTCCCTGCTATTCAGACGAATGCTATTTATGAGAATGTTTATCTTCTCGGAACTTCACTTGCTCGTCCAGTCATTGCACGAGCCCAAATCAAAGTCGCGCAGGAAGAGGGCTGTTTTGCAGTCACTCACGGCTGCACTGGTAAGGGAAATGATCAAGTGCGTTTCGAGCTTTCTTTCTATGCTCTTCAGCCCAGTATCAAGTGTATTACACCTTGGCGCTTACCCGAATTTTTCAACCGATTTGCTGGTCGCAAGGACCTTCTAGCTTATGCTGAGGAGAAGGGAATCCCCGTCACGCAGACTACTGCTAAACCTTGGAGTACCGATGAGAATCTTGCACATATTTCTTTCGAGGCTGGTATCCTTGAAGACCCCGACACCACTCCTCCGAAGGACATGTGGAAGCTCACGGTCGATCCACAGGATGCCCCTGATAAGCCTGAAGAGTTCACTCTCTTGTTTGAAAAGGGCATTCCAGTCAAACTCACTTACGATGGTGGGAAGGAAATTACTGACCCTGTTGATCTATTCCTAACCGCGAATACGATTGCTCGTCGTAACGGTGTTGGCCGCATTGACATTGTGGAGAATCGTTTCATTGGCCTCAAGTCTCGAGGTTGCTATGAGACACCGGGCCTCACTCTTCTTCGGTCAGCCCACGTTGATCTCGAAGGTCTTGTTCTCGATCGTGAAGTACGAGCACTTCGTGACCAATTCGTCACTGTTACTTTCTCTCGTCAGCTTTACAACGGCATGTACTTCACTCCTGAGTGTGAGTATGTTCGCTCTATGATTCCTGCTTCCCAAAAGACCGTTAACGGAACTGTCCGATGTGCTGTCTACAAGGGCAACTTCATCGTGCTTGGCCGTTCTTCTGAAACCGAGAAACTCTACGATGCGAGTGAAAGTTCCATGGATGAGATTGGTGACTTTCAGCCAACCGATGCCAGTGGGTTCATTGCGGTGCAAGCGATTCGTTTGAAAAAATATGGCCGCTCTAAGATTGAAAGAGGTGAATCTTACTAGGGCCTTTGCTTTAAAATTTCGTCAGCACAGGATTTAAATTTTCTAGTTATTCTTGAGTTGTGCTGTACTCAAGATTATTAGTTTAAATTTGGCTATAATTTAATAATGACTCTTCAAGTAGATATTAAGAATTGAAATGATTGAAAATTAACAGCGTATCAATCAAAATTAAATACTATGTTCTGAGACTTTCTTGTCATCTTCTGCTTCCGTTTGGGAGATGTTAAGATACACTGCGCCTGTCTTAATATCGATCCTGAACTTTTCGCTACCTGGAATGACATTCAAAGCCTTTTTGAAGTGTGTGTCAAAGACCCGTAATGAAGGCAATCGCTGCCAGCCAAAAGTAACTGCTAGAGGAAGTAAATCATAGTCTAGCCTTCGAGAAGTATAAGGTAATACCCGGACCCCAACTTGCTTCGCACCTTCGTAGTTGAAATTTGCGTGCTGTATTTGCAGTTGCTTCTCTCGTGAAAGTCTAGAACTTTCAAGATCATCAGAGTCTCTACCTCCAGAACTCTCGGCAGTATACGCTTGATGCCGAAGCTGTTGACGAATAGGATATGATAATGTCATATCTGTGTTGACATCAAGTGTAACCGAAAAGCTTAAAAAATGGCTTGTTGCATTTTCAATAAAATATACCAAATGTACGACCTCAGACGAAACCGATACAACGTCAACAAAAACCCGCGGCTCCAACAGCGGGAACGTTAGTTTTATTGGTGGAACGACATATATCGTTGTAGGTCCCTCATTTTCATCCAAAATTTTGCGCTTCCATCTCAAAGTAAATAAAGCATCGACAGTTCCTAGCCTTCGTTCAATAGCATCATTATTGGTTGTGTCGATTAAAAACGTATGAGTATAAACATCCGAATCCTTTCGGCCCTTTAAAAGTCCCTTCGCTCCATCTTCAATCAAAAGAGTATCAACGCCTACTGCATTCGTCAAATCAAAATCATAGTCTTCAACGACTAAATGGGTCATATCGACAGCATCGATGGTGATAGACAAACACCATCGCTTTGTAATCTGTGGACTATGCGACTCAAGATCATAAATGAAAAAAGGACTTGGCCATTTATCAGGATGAATCTGAGGGGAAATTTCATAAGACAGCTGGAATGGAACAATCACTGGCATATCCAGACTGAAAGTTTTCGTAATATCCACTTCAGGGTCGGACAATAGCTGATAGGTTATAATAGTGTCCACAACAAGATCGCATGTCTCTGAGGGCATCATTAGCGATAATTTCACGGTCACTGGATCTGAGCCAGCTTTAATGATGCCAATATCGATTGTATCATTATCCGCAGATTCAAATCCGACCCATTCTACTTTAAACTCTAGTTGTCCTTCAATATTCAGCACTTTGGAAGTTACTAAAACTTTAATATCTTCGCTCTCCTCGCTTTGAATCGTTATTGGGATTAGGAGAGTTTCATTGACATACGCTGGTCCTTTAAGAGCTGAAAAGACATTCAAATGCGGTGCTTTCGGTTTGACACTTCAAAATGTTAGTGGAAGATTTTACATCTCGCTAAATCACAAAAATATATCCACCTTAAACGTCGAGGAATAATATTGGATAGCTTCTGTGAGGTCACTAGAGATTCATCTGCAACAATGTTAGAAATTCTTTTAGCTCCAAGAAGAAATTGCGCTAACCTTTCGTAAACCATTGTGCGATCCAATCATTAGTTTCTATATTAGTAAGATCGACCATGAGCTTTAAATCAAAATCTCTTTCAGTAAATACTAATATAAGTTTTGACGCTTCTATATGTTCTATTCGCCTCACAGTGAAAGAAAACTCAAAAGTTTTGATTTGGTCTGATAAAAAGGAAAGGTTAGCTTTCGAAGTGAATCTCTCATCTTCCTCTGTTAACTCTAAGAATCGGAAACGAGAAGATGGTTCAATCGACGGTTCATGCTCAATGACAAGCTGTTTGAGACTTCCCGTGAAAAAGAGAACCATATGCGAGATTTGAATTTCAGGAACAGAAGGAATATGACGCGACTGCATTGTTAGCTGAGCTCTAACTTCCGAGGAAATAAAAACCTCAGATTTCATGAAGGCGAAACTGGTCGAGATGAAAGAGACAATGGTAGTAGAATCAATAACGTATTCTGATTTTGAAGAGAAACCCAAGTCGATCGGCAAAAACTTGTCAAAACCTTTTGCATTTGTGTTCCAGGGAGCCAAGTCTTGAGCCAGATATTCAAATTGCAGCTTCACAAGATCATCTGCACTTTTAATCCTATTAGCTGCAGTGATAGAATCAGTAATAATCCATCCCAGAATTTCAAGCCATTTCTCTCTGCGATATACACCCTCTGCAAGACGAAAGTATTTCAGCGCCGAAACAAAGTCTTCAGACTCAAAATATATCCGCGCAATCTGGAGAGCAATCTGAGCTTGAAATCTTGTTTGAATTCCATCTCCAGCATCGAATCTTGAATATGCGCTTTCCAGTAAATTTACGATCAGCGCGGCATGATTAAAATCCCGTTCTTGATCTGCCGGAATACTCATATACAAATCGACACTCTCTCCTGAGGAAAACTTACAAAGAGCTCGACGTTGAATAGTCATCCGAGCAGCTTCCAAATACTGGAATCCCGCATGATGTAACAAATTTTCAGAAGGGAAATCTGGCTCTATAACGACCGTTGGATTACTTGCAAAGGGTAACGATCTTGGTGACACAAATTCGGGGACCATTTCTAATAGTTGAGCCAAAATCTGATATTGCAGTGCTTTCCAATTATAAAAACTATAAACCTCGGTGGTAGAAAATATTTTTTCTATGAGACTTGCGACGCTCTGCAGATGAACGTTAAAAACTTTCTGTGCGACAATAGGCTGATTGAGATAAAGATTGCACTTTAATATTTTAAAAGCTATCGAATCTAAAAGTGTCCGTGTTTCATTCCATCGAGTGCTTAGAGGTGAGATGGATTCAATAAGTCCAAGCAGAGATTCATATACAACGCCATATAACTTAATCGCCAATTCGATGTCTTGACGATATTCCGCAAATACAGCCTGTTTAAATTCATAGCGAACATTCCAGCCCTGAGAACTCAACACTGGAGCGCCAGGCACAGATACCAAAGAAGTTCCATTGTGGCCTTTCTTTCGTCTCGCGTGTTTAAGCAGGTTATTATAAAAGTCTATTGCTGCACTGTATGTCGCAGCTTTAACTCTAAGATCACAAAAAGTTAGCATTTTCTTAGTTTCCTAGCATTCATCCAGACTTACTCTTTAGCAAATACATTTATTTCGACTACTGAGCTAGGCGGCAAAAAGAATAGACCCGACCTTGCATCGAGTCCCGTATTTTTCCGCAGATACGCGATACGGTCATTGAGATCGATGCTCTGGAGAATCGTTTTGCGGCTAACTATGACAACACTAAATTTTACTCCCCTATCATAAAACAGTTTTTTTTGATCGCTCAGTTCCTTAATTAGCTCGCTATCCTTCGCGATTTTGATTTGGACATCCTCAGTTTGAGTATATATTTCGTAGAAGCCGACAAAAACGGAAGGTAACTGTTCTCTATACTTTCGCAGCCAGAATTGAGTAATGAATCCATCTGGATAAAGTGGAGACTCGGGAGATAATGGAGATAATGGAGAGTGTAGTCCTGCGGTCTTACTTGAAGTTGACGAAACCGAAATTGTGGATCGTGGGGAAAGTGGAGATGCCTTCTTTAATGGGAACTGATATTCTCTTTTCACGGCGACAACACGGAAAATAGGTTGCTGTCTATATTTTTCCGAGCGCTCGGCCGAAGTGTCCCATATGGACCCATCGGAGCCATCTGAGAAGGCATGGAGGAGTTCTGACGCATATGGAAAGGCCTCATCGACAACAACAGGAATATCTGCGCCAGAAGTATTAATCCGATTTGCAGAAAGCTGTCGGGGACTGACCAGACCACTGATAGTCATCAGTGGAAGGTTATGACACATATACTCAATCGGATATAGATCCATTTTGTAGTAATCGATCTACTGAGTCAACGATTATCTGCTGCTGAAGGCATGTGCTAATGTGGATTTGATCGATTCAGCTTTTAGCATGAACACGAAGCACTACTATCAGCACTACTCTCAATAATACCGCCGTATCCCTAACAGAATAAATGATAGATAAGAGAATCAGGCTAATTTATCTACTTTTTCGTCAGACTCATATACAGCTCCTAGTTGTCCCGGACTTTTCTTCAGTAGCCTTTTTACGACGTAGTTCTTACAATATCAAAGGGATTGGTTCTATGCGGCTCAAGTGCGGCTTAAACCGTCGGACGGGGGTTTTCGACAGGATTGAAGAAGGAGCAAATAGAAGATGATCACCAGGCGAAGAAGACTAAGCGACGGAGAACATTCGGAATTTGGCAGAAGAGTTGAAAAGGAACCTAGGATACTGTAACAAATATTTATAGTGTTGAAGTGCAAAAAAGAGGTTCAACTATGATTGATCAGCATGTTCTGGATGAGATAACGTAAGTCCAGCAATTGTACCGCTGGTTTTTGATCGGACGCTTACTATATTTGAAGGCGATTCAAGGCGGCAATAGCTCGGCAGGGTGATGGTAAGTGTTTGAAAATTATTTCATACTTTTGCGAATTCAGGAATAATTTGGAATCAAAGCGTCGGATTCGGATGATTCGGTTGAAATGAATACGAACCGGGGCAACAAACTCAAGCGGAAGGCCCGAACCGTGCATGAAGGCAGTCTCGGTATCGGCTACAGGAATGAAATGACAACGCACGTAAGTTCATTTGTGATTATCATCCTTTTAATGTTAGGCGTCGAGTGCTGATTCTGTTAGTTTGTTCAATATGCCAATAAGAGGCGGGCTGTTGCAACCCTAAAATCTTCCTATCTAGGGCCCCGAGGGAACGACGAGGACGAAGACGAAGACGAGGACGCTGACGAGGGAAATGACGATGTCGATTCTAATAGAGAGCTAGATGATCCTTATCATGGTATTGACATAGAGGGTAGGCTTGAGTATTTATAGGCACGAGATGGTCATACTAACAATAGATTCACAGCTCTTCTATCTCCAATCACCCATCCGTCTGAGCTTCCTTCACACCCTGGCATTTCGAAGGCCTACACCCGAACTACAATAGCAACTTTGGCTCGGAGAGCACTGGATTTAATTTGCACTGAACAAAAGCAGCTTTCGCAGATTAATCGCTTGCTGGCTGCATTTCTTGGGGATAGCCCGATGTATATGCGGGACGGAAACCTTAATCTTCCTGAACTTTTTGATCACGACGGACAGGAATTGCTCAACATCCACATGAACGGAGTGGAAACAAAAGACGAAACGTCACAGTCGAATGGCACGAGTCGTTCTGACGGCAAAAAGATTAAGGACGAACCGGGCACTAAGTCTGGAACACTTAACGGAACTGCGGATGACGATGTGGACGATGAATACGCTGATGGTGAAGATTCAAATCGCGCAATAACTAGGCGAATTACTCGGAATCAGACTACGAACGAATTGGAGCCTTTTTTCGCTCTACCTCGGATCGAGATCGACCGTAACTTTGGTTTTTCGCCAGAAGTCGCGCAAGAGACTCGGCAGTTGGCACAGATTGCTTCCAAGCGAAGTGAAGAGTTCATCAGATCTCTATATAGAATTAGGGCAGGTCTACTTCGAGCTGACAGATTCCGTGGTAAGGTTTACAAATGGTGCCGGGAAGTTGGAGGAGACATGAGTGAAGACGAAGAACCCACGAAACAGTCTTAGGTCTTTTTGTATCTGAGTAAATGTTTGGTATCTATGTCCTTGAGCATTCTCATAATGTCGTTTTTAGTTTGTAACTTTTTCTTTCTGGATGATGGAATTATTGATTGATGAGTAGTTAGGAAGGGGGCGAGCTGCAGGGATTAATTTTGTTTTGGCGTTATAGTTCGTGTAAATATCCTATTTGTTGTCGATTTGTTTTGACCAATATGTTTGGTGTTTCAACTCAGATATAGGCGTATTAATTCCCAATATAGCATTTAAATTTATAATTGAACTTATTCTTGGGTAAAGGGCCTGGATAAATAGGCTGGGATAAGGTAATGACGGGGTAAGGGTATACGCGCTGGGGAAAAGTAAACAAAAGATCACAACAAGGAAAAGCCCCTTCGCTCTTCGTAGGCAACCGAATCCAGCTATTGATTTGTTTCTGTTCAAGCGCGTTAAGTTGTCGTTTGAGGACGAAAGAAATTATATTGAAATTATCCTTGTCGACGCTCTTTTTATATTTTGAAATTTGACTTCTTTTTTCGATTTTTTTACGATTTACTGGTTGCTATATCCACTATGAGAGAGATTGTAAGACGCGTCGGCTTTTTTTCCGCCCACACCAATTTAATGCTATAAATCGAGATTCAATAATTTTCAAATTGATCCGTTGCGGTTTATGATTATAGTTCATTTATTAACCTTTTGTTTCGTTAGATCCATTTGTCTGCTGGCCAATGTGGTAACCAAATTGTGAGTCTTTAACAGGAGCCCTGCCTTCACTATCTCTGCCTGTAGTTGACTGCATATTTGGATTTTTCAAATAATGCCTATATTTGTGGTTGATCTTATTCAAATTTCTAACGTCAAATATTTAGGGTGCTGCTTTTTGGTAAATAAAGTTGAGTTTATCAATTTGAGAACTGAGCCACTTAACTAGCATAGGCAAACAATTTGCGGTGAGCATGGCATCGACGGCTCTGGAGCGTGAGTGTGTTAGATTTATACGGTTATATCTTTTCTTACTCTTTCGATAGCTACCATGGAACTAGTGATCTTCAGATGGAACGACTTAATGTCTATTTCAATGAGGTTAGTAGCTACTCAAACAGTTCTAACTCCGCAGATTTCTGATTTCAGACAGGCCAGTGGAGGCAAGTATGTTCCTCGGGCAGTTCTCGTTGACCTTGAGCCCGGAACTATGGATGCCGTTCGCAGCGGCCCATTTGGAAATCTTTTTAGACCTGATAACTTTGTATTTGGCCAATCAGGAGCTGGTAACAATTGGGCCAAAGGCCATTACACTGAGGGAGCAGAGCTAGTGGACTCAGTTCTTGACGTTGTTCGTCGTGAAGCTGAAGGAACAGATTGTCTTCAAGGATTTCAAATTACTCACTCTCTGGGAGGTGGTACTGGCGCTGGTATGGGCACTTTGTTGATATCCAAAATTCGAGAAGAGTTCCCAGATCGCATGATGGCTACGTTTTCCGTCGTTCCTTCTCCCAAAGTTTCGGATACGGTGAGTCAATCGAATTTTATTGGTTAAAGTAAAGAGTCTAACTATCATAAGATTGTCGAGCCTTACAATGCTACGCTTTCGGTTCACCAGCTCGTCGAGAACTCCGATGAGACTTTCTGTATTGACAATGAGGTTTGTTTCTGCTGCTTTCCACTAGACCAAATCAGCTTTTCTAATCAAGTTAGGCTCTTTATGATATTTGCTCTCGAACTTTGAAGCTCACCGAGCCTTCTTACGGTGATCTCAACCATCTTGTCTCTGCCGTTATGTCTGGTATTACTACATCTCTTCGCTTTCCTGGAGAGCTTAACAGTAAGCTAGCCTAATTTGCTGTTTCCTTTAATCTTATAGTAATGTTGTTTAGGTGATCTTCGTAAGCTTGCAGTTAATATGGTTCCGTTTCCTCGCCTTCACTTTTTCATGGTCGGCTTTGCACCTTTGACAGCTGCTGTAAGTTACAATGTGATGGTGGACTCGCACTGTATGATATTAACAGAGAAAAGGGTTCTCGCTCATTTAGAGCTTTGTCTGTTGCAGAATTGACTCAACAAATGTTTGATTCCAAGAATATGATGGCTGCATCTGATCCTCGACATGGCCGCTATCTCACTGTTGGAGCATTTTTCCGTGGTAAGGTTTCCATCAAGGAGGTTGAAGATCAAATGAGAAATGTTCAAACCAATAATTCTGGCTACTGTAAGTATAAGTCTATTAGTTTTAACAGATTGCTAGCGTTAACCCGCAACTAGTCGTAGAATGGATCCCCAACAACGTTCAGACCGCGCTCTGCGCCATTCCTCCGAAAGGACTCAAAATGTCTGCCACATTTGTTGGTAACTCGACCTCTATCCAAGAGCTTTTCAAACGCATTGGAGACCAATTTGCTATTATGTTCCGCCGTAAGGCTTTCATTCATTGGTACACCGGAGAAGGCATGGATGAGATGGAGTTCACTGAGGCGGAGTCGAACATGCAGGATCTTGTCAGCGAGTATCAGCAGTATCAAGAGGCCACTGTTTCCGATGAGGAGATTGAATATGAAGACGAACTTCCTTTGGAGGAAGAGACCATTTAAGGGGGATCTAAATTTCCCTTGCTGATATAATGTTTATGGTGTTACAAAGGACTTGTTACAAGTTTCTTGAAATCTTGTTTTCGTGTATTGGTATAAGTTTTAGTTCGCGCGTCGTGTTTATTTCTATTATTTGTGCTACTTCATGTTTCATTATTTATTTTTATTATTCCCATATATTTTAGTATACACATAAATGTAATTTCGTTATTGAAGCTTGATATCCAAACTACTTTGCGGTGCCTCGTGCTTGCACAGAATTGCTTGCTTGTATTACGAGTTGGCGCAATTCCAATGCTATATTGTACTCATCTAAACTGGTTATCCTAACCTGGAAACTAGCTCACTTGTGCATACAAAATGAGAAAAATAGAACAAACTAACAATACATAGGTATTGACGCATAACTTTTCGCTACTCCTGTACAGGGGACCAAAAACTATGCTGCTTGATAGGGGAGTCGAACCCCTGTCACATCCTTGGGAAAGATGTATGATACCGCTACACTAATCAAGCAAAAATTTACTTTTTACAATTTGTTTGAGGCCATGAGGATGATGGAGAAATTTGAATTCGTGATTAACTGAGTCGGACTGTTTGTAGCAGTGTTTTATTTTAACTAAGGTAAATGAAGTAAGACTGATTATTGGAAGGTAGAGCAGCCATACGCCCAAATTCAAGAACTGTGGAACGTGTTAATATCCTGAAGTTTAAGTGGCTTATAAGTAATCTTCGTATTCAGTTATGAACGCCGAACGAGTTCTAACTTGCAGGAGTAATAGTGACTCTGAGCTAGCTGGCTAATATAAAAGATAACTTGAAAGATAGATAAAATTTATTAAGTCCTTTCCAGTGAACTGAAGGAGATTGCTAATGAATGATTCAAACCTGCTTGCAAAGAATTATTGAGGGTGGATAAGTTGATTACATAAAAAGCTTGAAGAATCTGCGCAATTGGAGGAAAATAGCAAGCAAAAAAAGAAGGGTAAAATAACAGCCTAAATTAAATAGGTGGTATAGTGTATCTCTAGTAATAGTCAAATATTGTAATGGAATATTTAATAAAATTTGCTTGATACTGAGAATCTAACATGTCAAACTCCAGATGAATTTCAAATATTTCTTATCTCAAGTTAAAATACAGACTAGTTGAAGAGATATCAACGAAATAAACTGGGAGCCATAGAAAAATTCGATCATTAAAACAAATGAACATAAATAAATTATTGAGTATGTAGGCAGGAATAACTGATTCAAGTAGCTTGCTAGAATCTGGCAATGTGCGGTGAGACCTTTCCCAGACCGTAGTATTCTTCCGGTTTGGTTGCAATGCGATGAGCAGAAATATGATGCACCCACGTGCGTAAGCTACTTAAGTTGGGTGGACTAAAACGGGGTAATACAAGTACCAAAATACGCGATGTGCCGATTATTTCGCCCACAACAGATAATTCTCTTTGACTTACGTAGTTCGCTTGGACGATTCTGAGGAGTAACATCCCTCATATTCCAAGGCTCTCGTTTCAAATTTTGACGCCTGGCCGGATTTTGAACGAGTCTTCGGATAATACCTTTTTCATATATATTAATCTGCAAACAATTGTTCTGCAGATCAGACGGCACCCATGGCTCCCCGTCGACGATTGACTACGTTTGATGCGTTCACAAAGACTGTGGAAGACGCGCGTGTGCGGACGGCTTCGGGAGGGTTGGTGACTATCGTAGCACTGATCTTGATATTTCTGTTGATACTGTCGGAATGGAGAGACTATCGGCGTATAGATAACCAGCCTGAACTAATAGTGGATAAGACTAGAGGTATGTGGACATCACTTGGATCAATCCAAATCCTTGGCTCACTCAAGCAATTTCTAGGCGAACGGATGAATATCAATATAGATATCACTTTCCCAATAATTCCTTGCGATATGCTTACATTGGATATTATGGACGTTTCAGGTGAACAGCAGACAGAAGTAACTCATGGCATTGTCAAGACACGTCTTTCCGCTGAAGGTCAAGTCATTGCATCAGATCCTCTTGATCTCAACCCTCAGGAAAAGGCATTTCATCTTGAGGATGGATACTGTGGTCCATGCTATGGTGCAATTCCCAAAGAAGAAGAAGGCAAACGATGCTGTCAGACTTGTGACGAAGTCCGAAAGGCATATCAAGAAGTTGGCTGGGCGTTTGGGGACGGCACCGGTGTCGAACAATGTGAGCGGGAAGACTATCCTAAGCGATTGGAAATAATCAAACATGAAGGCTGCAACATGGCAGGTTCTCTCTCAGTGAATAAGGTTATTGGCAATTTCCACTTTGCGCCGGGCAAATCTTTTACCTCGCCAAATGTCCATGTGCATGACCTTAATTTATACGAAAATTCGGATGTGTTGCATACATTTTCGCATACAATCAATCATCTTTCATTCGGTCCCAAACATCATTCGATTATCAACCCGCTTGATAAAACCAAGAAAACTACAAATGAGCGGTCATTCAACTTCATGTATTTCATCAAAGTCGTCTCGACTCGCATTGAACGGTTACAAAAAGATCCTATAGAGACAAACCAGTATTCCGTTACTTCCCATGAACGGCCTATCCGAGGTGGTCGTGATAGTGACCATCAACATTCATTGCATGCCCGAGGTGGAATTCCCGGAGTTTTTTTTTCGTATGACATTTCGCCGATGAGAGTCATAAACAGGGAAGTCAGGACAAAATCCTTCGGCAGCTTTCTGATAGGCGCTGTTGCTGTAGTTGGGGGAGTTTTAGCAGTAGCTGCTGCTGTGGATAGGGGAGTTTGGGAAGCAGACAAAGCTCTGCGGAACAAAAAGGCATTATAAACTGGAGAATCATCTGTGATGAATATGATTTCCACCGACTTGTTAGTATAATTTATTGTAGATAACGAGTATAGACAGTGCCTCCAAATATTTATATTTGTTGATCAAAAGTTAAGAAAGCTGACTGAGGGCTCCTTCTATTTGACTAATTATATCATCCACAAATGGTCTAGTAGCTGGATCAACTGTCAGACATGACCGTATAATATTTTTCGTTACTTCAGAATATCTAGGCGATTCCGGGAATCTGTACTGGCCATTAGCAATAGCCAAATTGAGACTGGCTCCTGATTCAGAAGTTTGGAGTTCAAAAGGCGAAGAACTATAAAGCAGACAAAAAAAAGTACATCCCAAACTCCAAATATCGACTCTTTCGTCAATAGTTGTGTTTGTCTTGACGTCGAATAACTCCGGCGCTCGATATGGGAGTGTGCACTGTTCTGCAGCACTATCTTGAATTTCTAAAGCTTGTGCGCGGGAAGTGACTTTTGTCCGAGCTCGCATACAGCTACCGAGATCCATAAGAACCGGGACACCAGTCTGGGATAGCATTATATTTGCCGGCTTTATATCGCGATGGGCGTAGGGAGCAAAAGTGTCCGATTCGGAAGACTGGTTAACTAGCGGAGTTGAGGACCGCGATTCACCCAATATTAGTGGTTGATTAGCTTCATGATCACCTTCAAGAACTGTACTAGAGCGTGATTTGCCAGCCGGTAACTCTGAATGCAGATGCATGACTCGTAACCCCCTTGCAATTTCCAAAAACAAATCCAGAGCATCGCGTTCTGAATAATATGATCCGTTTATTAAATTCGAATTCACGGTGTCCTGAAGATTACCATTCCGAAAGTACGGAAGCAAAATGTATACCGTTCTTGATCCGTCGCGCTCTTGAACAACATTCGAGTCCTATAAATATAAAAAGTTAGCATTATTAATATGTGCAATATAGCCAACATAATTCCTTACTACAATATGAATGATTCTTTCATCATTGAATAGTCTATAACTCTCTATTTCTTTCATAGCTACCGATAGCGACTCGGCGCCAAAGGGGCATCTGATCTTCTTCAGCGCAAACAGCTCGCCATTCTGCGCTTGCACTAAATAAACATACGAAAAGCCACCCTAGATTCAAAGCATGTTTAGATGTCGATAATATCTCTCAGCGGCAATACAATCTTTCCGAACTCACCTCGCCCAATAAGCGCTGGATCTTATAGCTGCGGTTGTTTATGTATAAAGTCGGCGAAGGGAAACATGATACGCATGACGTCAGCGTATATACTAGATCTAGCACATATGTAGCCATTGATCCAGGTGGTTAATCTATTTCAAGATCAAAAGGAAAAATAGTTGTGATCTCTAGTTCGATACTGAAGCGGTCCTGGCTAGACGACTGATGCGATTATTCGAACGCCGTTACTCAGGTTGGGAGCTCGAACGCATAGTCGCCGTGTCACCTTGAACGCAAGGCCATCTACCAAAACAGCTTTTACAACTTGCATTAAAGATAAATGTTTTACATATATAATAAGGTCTCAAGTAAATATATATATATGTAATCGAAGTTGGTGATAATTCACATGAACTTTTAGAGGATTGATCTAACATCATTTGGCAAAATGCAAGTCAAAATTCAACCATTTGCGCGAGAGCACCTGAGGAACATCGAGCCCAGGAGAGCCATATGTAAACGGACTGAAAAATAGATAAACCCCGTACACAAATCCGATGATTATACCGGTAACCAGATAGCTGACCAATGAAGCAGGAGCGTACACTATTGATGATTCTGCGGGCTTGTTTCTAGATGAACCTGGCTGAGCTCGAGGCGTAACAGGAAATGCTCCAGGATTCGTGAAAAAAAAATCTAACAAAGCTCCAGCAGCAAGAGCAGACGCGAGCTGTGCGGGAAGATAATGATGTAAAAACAGCTGTCGACCCATGACATAGAATGGGAAGTAATGAGACGCCCAAGCTAAAAGGAAGAAACCTGCAGAGTTATACAGTCGATTGCGAACATTCTCTGCCAAAACATAAAAATGACGACGTCTCGTAAGCTGATCAGCAACTAGCACGCCTGCCAAAACTGCTAATGAACAGGTCGCAAACCACCAGCCAACCGGGTTACCAACCTGATAAATTTGCGAGCGGGAGTTATTCTCCGTCCAGAATGACACACCTCGAAGCATGAACGGCCACTCAGGTGGATGAGAGGCATATGGGTGTGATGATGTTAAAGCATTGTTATGACGAAACATGGCTAGCTGAAGTTCGAGCCACTTTCGCAAGAAAGATAAGTGTTTGACTTCTTTCGGTGCCGTCAATCCTCGATCTTCGGAAAGTCCTATAATGTCATCAACAATCCAAGTGTTTGATGACTGAGCAATATTCTTATTTCCGTTCACTTCCTGCTGACTGAAACCCCAGTCCGGTAAGAACTTATCATTGTGTGTCCACATGGCAACCTTGGTAGGAACATGAATCAACTTAAAGAAACCAGCCTTGGTTCGGAAACCCTCGTTTTTTCCATTATTAAGACGAAGTTCAAACAAGGTATCCTCACGTCTCTTCTCTGCAGCCTCCTCGGGGCTAACTGTCGTAAACTCCTCATTAGTCGGATAAAACGGCGATGCTACATCGTGAGTAAGGAGAAATGTTTCTGTGCTGACATGGAAAAGCCTAATAATATCACCACCTTTCACCTCATGTCCTAGTCTATGATCTTCCGGGAAGTTAATAGCCGGCAAAATGATCCATTCATTATTCGTATCAGCATAAGAATAACCAGTAACCTGTTGCCCCTGAGATGATATTCGTCCGTCCTCGTAACGAAGAGGATATTTTGCGTCATGAGAGTGTAGAAAAGCTTTAGTATCTTTATGGATAATTGTAATCTTATCATAATAATGAACTGGTCGGGACAGAAGTGTCATCTCGTTGTCGCCTAAAGTCTCCTGGAACTCTGGAGTCATAAATTCGTCACCTGGGCCGGATTTGGTAAGAATCATGAAATGGATTTGAAAAAAAAGCAGATAGAGCATAAAAGGGAATAAAATGAGAGCATATAATCTAGCTGCAAAGTGTCTAGCAAATTGGCGCTAAAAAATTAGATGTGACTGATATAAAAAACATTAACCGAAATTTTACTTACTAAAGTTAATCCGGACGAAATATCTAATAAGTTCCACAGATCCATAATCACTGCCATACCAATTGTGAAGAAAGTAAAAGCACCGACATATTTCGTACTAATAGTGCAAGCCAATGCGAGTCCAGTTAGCATAAGCCATTTCCACCATGAGAAGGAGAAAGCTCTATTGCGATACTGCATAAACTTGACGTAAGAGTACAAAGCACAACTCATAGAAAAAATTAAAGTAGCATCAAGTAAAATGAGTCTAGTTTGAGTGATATGCGCATTATCAAAGAGCACCAAAGATGTCGCAATCAGACACGCAGGAAGGCTGTACCCGCTATTCTTCATTGTCAAGAAGACTACGACGACCGTCAGAGAGCCCAGAAGAGCCGGTAAAGCTCGATACGCGAGATAGGGAACCTTATTCGAAATATATCCATCTCCAATGTTCTCGAATAAAAACGCGCCGTCATAACCTACTAACCAGCCAACCAACGCAAACAGAAGTTTTCCAAAGGGAGGATGGACATCGAAGAAGTAAATACGTTGTAGGTACTGAACATGGAGTCAACAACGAATGAGCCAATTATCGCGGATTGAAACTTACGTAGCTTGCAAATTTGCCAAAGTGAACTTCATCGAACACAACCTGATCTGGATGGTTCAGAAGATAGAACCGCGTATAGAAAGCTAACACCGTGACAACAATTAGAGCAACTTTAAACTTCAAGTTCTCCTTGTAATTAGCCTTTGCCGACGGAGGTTCCACGACAAGTTTAAAAGGAATGTCTCCATCGATTTCAGTAACAGTTGATTCTGATTTTGGGATAGGAACAACGCCGGCAGACTGATTTAAGAGCGCCGAGTTTTTCGCGTCCTTAGGCGAGGACTTTGATCGCTTCGATGCTTCGGACTGTGTTTTCGGGCCCATCTCAATCCAACTTCCACGTACTTCGCAGGCTTGAAATTTGCAGATAATTTATTCAACGTAATTATTACAAGAATACACAATTGCGCAAATCAAACCCCGGCCAGACTGGACATTACTTAAATCAAATACGACCGTGTAGATCTCAAAAGTAGCCACGCGTTTTTAGACCCAACCAACTCTGCGGCTTCCTTTCATAGGCGAACTACCGGAAAATAATAATATCAGTGCCTAGACGAATTCCATGATTCTAATTGCGGAAATAATTGTCTATAAATCCTTCGAGATAATTTAAAGCTGGATATGGCTGATCTCCAGGTGGACGGCGAGCGCCAGCACGGCGTCTTGCTCGAGGATCTGGTAGTTAACAATGACTATACACTTCAAGGAACATCTATAAAGGCACAAGCCTACTTGGACGAGCTATCTCGAAGACAGAAAGCTAAAAGCATTGCTGTACCGACCGATGATGGACGCGTGAAATCTAAGCTGCGTGAACTTGGAGAACCAATAACTCTATTTGGAGAGGACAAGGCTGACAGGCGAGCGCGACTACGGCATGTACTGCTTAGGTTACAAGAGGCAGATAACGAGGATGTGGAAATGATGAGTGATAATGGTAGTAACTCTGAAGCTATTGCTGATGAAGATGAAGAATTTTATACTCCAGGTGATAATGACCTGCTTGCTAGTCGACGATATATCGCAGAGTATTCTCTTCATCGGGCAAACTTGCTTCGGGCGAGATTGGTCGAGGAATCGAAATGTCCGCTCACAAAACTTTCGCGGCAATCTAAACTATTATCTGAATATCTAAAACGATTTTTATTATTGGGAACTCAATTCACCTCTACTCGAGCCGTGTCGGCAGTGCGGATCAGTCCCAACTCACAAATCATTGCCTCAGGTTCTTGGACTGGCTCGATCAAGCTTCTGTCAGTTCCAAGCATGAAAGATTTTAATGCTATCACTTTAAAAGGACACAGTGATAAGATTGGTGGTTTGGCCTGGCACCCTCTGGCAACAATGTCACAGTCGCCGGAGTCATTGAATTTAGTTTCAGGCGGAGGTGATTCTACAATAAAGCTATGGTCATTGACTCAGCAAGAACCTTTAGCTACCTTATCAGGCCATGAGGCACGAGTCTGTCGTATTGCATTTCATCCCTCTGGAAGATATTTAGGGTCTGCATCGTTTGATTTAACATGGCGGTTCTGGGATATTGAAACACAAAAGGAACTTCTTATGCAAGAGGGTCATTCACGAGAAGTTTATTGCATTGCCATGCAATCAACGGGTGCTCTTGCAGCATCTGCTGGTCTCGATGGGATTGGACGAATATGGGATTTAAGATCCGGTCGCACAATCATGGTTCTAGATGGCCATAGTCGAGAGATATACGGAGTAGATTTTGCTCCCAATGGATATCAGGTTGCAACTGGATCTGGTGACTCGACAATTAAGATCTGGGATATCCGTAAAGTACGTGTATCGGCTACTATTCCTGCACATCAGAGTCTTGTGTCAGATTTACGGTTTTATTCTGGCTCGGGCCAAATCCCTGGTGCAACCTCTGATCCTAATTTACCTTCATTAGATGGCTCCTATCTCCTGTCAAGTTCATACGATGGCTCAATTAAGATGTGGAAATCTGATTCATGGGTGCTGTTGAAGACACTCAAGGGTCATAATGGTAAAGTTATGGCTGCTGATGTTGCATCTAATAATACATTTGTGGCAAGTAGTGGGTGGGATCGATCCGTCAAATTATGGGCCGATGAGTTGATGCAGTTTTAACTAGGTTTTATCAAAATTATGTATATTAATTATTTTTTTTACTACAGATCCTGGATCTTTAAATATCACCCGTAATTCTGTTCGTAAGCAAGGCATTCTCAGTTCATCCGCATGGACATGAGGATTCAGCTCATCCGGCACCCCAGATCTATATTATAAAACTGTAATTTACAACTAGCTAAATCTACTCAATAATTCTTTCCAGTGACTCCAAAACCCATAAAAAACCCATAAATACAGTACATGACTTCTTTTCGCTATCGTCCTGTCATACCAAATTCTAACTTCACACTTGGATTCAGTGATTCCCGCAAAGCCTCAAATGACTCTGGCTTTTCTGAGTTTAATCCATCCAGTAGATAGGACCTGATTTTCCACTTTCGATACGCCCGTATTCTTTGGAGTGCGCGTAAGGACCTCTTGTCCTCACCTCTGATCGACGCTAGAAATTTCTCGCATTTATCCAAAGCACGAGGATCCTCTGTGTCATGGTGACACACATGAATAAATTGTGTCAAGATCCGATACTCCATCCTGATCGAGGATTTTCTAGCTAGCCACAGTAATCGCATTCCATCCTGATATGTATTAAGCGCACGCATCAGCTTTTCGACAATATATTTATCAGGGATAGCTCCATTCTCAACCATCTTATCCCAGAGACTGAAAACCGCAGAGGACTTCATATTTTTGGTCGTTAAAACTTGCTGAAGAAGTGCATCCCAAACATTGACATCCTTGGTCGTTTCAGAAGGCAGATTCTCAAACAAATCAAGAGCAGTATAAAAGTCGGGACATGTCAAAACATCAGCAATTAAGAGAGAATTGGGTCCTTTTGGAATATACTGACATGCAATCGCTGTCGGCCCTGCTTCCACAAATTTTAGGAGAATCTGTCCAGTGATTCCCAAGGGATAGCCGTGTTGCTGCATTGTCACGAATAATTCCTTCGCATATCCGTTTTCAACGTTCCGAAGCAGGGCAATCAATGCAAGATATCCCTTTCGCTGCAGATAAAATCCTCGCTTGTTCATATCCGCAAGAATTGTATCCTTTGCTTCCAAGTAAAAGTTTATATATTTGGGGTGTTTGATCCCAACCTCTACAAACATGAAATATAGCAAATCGTTATAGACATCACTTCGGCGGAGTTCTTCCTTGGCTATTTTGACAAACATTGTCGCCAATGCAGAAAAGTATTTCGGATTATTGTGATGTGCCCGACGCAAAAATAGTCGGCAACAGATGAGTTGATCTTCAGCACTAAAACTACCAAATTGCTCCATTATAATAGCTTTGAGCAATCTCAAATGGCTGTGTTTAAGTTCTCGTTGCATTGTATAATGTAGTAGAAATGGCGGCCAGAATTCACGGCCCATAGCTTCGATCGCAAGATCTGTAGTTGAAGCTTTCACACATCGGATCCACATATCCAAGTGATCTATGGTATAGCCCTGCGCTTTTAGAGATTCGTGAACCATTCTTGTCACTATTCGTTTTGATTTTATTCCTCGTTGAGGATAGAACAAATCTTGATGATCATGGCCCGTGTAAGGGATATGCATGGAAGCAACTGTCAACCATTCAAGATCCATATACTCATTTGGAGACTTAGAAATTGGGGGATTCAAATAATTGGGTATGATATAGTCACCCCGATGAGCCTGTGATATTTTGAAATCGTTGTCGGAGGGATTAAGGGCCGCCTCCAAGCCAAATGGTATTGGCTTGCCATTTGGAGACCAATAAGTCACAATTTTCGGGGCAGTTCTTTCACTAAATATCCGTACGAGTTGATCTTGAAAAGCTCTGTACTGCAAAAAATATTGATTTCGAGAGCTATATTCTGGTTCAGACGGCGAGTAAAGTCGAACGTCAATTCCCAGTTGGACGGTTCTCAGATCTTGCGGTTGGCTAGGAATTCGCCAAGCAGCAGTGAAGAGTCTTCCAGTGTGATCCAAGTATGGCAGCTTCCTTCGACGCTGCTCGCCAAACAAATTTCTGATAGTTTTTCTCAGCATTCCTTCGAAACTGTTATAGGAAAATATTGGAAGTTGTGCAGCGGTTCTGGCGTTCATCTGTCTGCGCAAAAATTCATGATTGTGTAAAAGAAAGTCACTCGCTTTGAGCGAATCAACTGCTGGAATCGCCGAGCTTAAGACAGGCTTTATTCTAGGAGACATCACCATTTCTACATGTTCCGGGCGCCTATCCTTAATAAGGAAGCTGAAATTTTAAAAAGAGAGATGTCTTGATATCGAATTGGATGCTGGAGAACTCCCAATGATTCAAGGAAACTTCTCCTCCAGGGAAGCACTTCCCATTTCAATGGAAAGACAAAGATTAACTAAACAGCAAGAGTATAAATGAGATTTGCGACTTTTTCAGTTTTCTCAAGAAAATCAATAATTGCCTCCAGTGGATGTCGGAAGTATACGTCTAATGTGCGGGCAATTTCTAAATATCCAGGCCTGAAATGTGGCCTCGAAATTCATGTCCAATTGAGTACAAACAAAAAACTGTTTTCAGGTATTATGAGCTGTAAGTTGTTTAGGAGTGCTACAGACTGATTGGATCATAGCTTCAGAAACAAGTTTCCAGGCAGACCCAAATTTGAATGTCTCACTCTATGATGCGGCCATTCCAGGTACTCAACCTGTAAGTAAATGGATTTTCCGTCGGCCGATTCTTCACCAACACTCAAGATTTTAAACAATCATGCCGTTCTTCTAGCTTTGCGTGCTGCAACAGCTCTAGAATGTGACATCCATCCCAAATCTTCATTTGACCGCAAGCACTATTTCTATGCTGATCAGCCCGCAGGTTATCAGATCACCCAGTTCTATCGTATGAAGACGCGACTTTGAATTGACTCTAACTCAGTTACTTATTAGAATACAGATCCGATTGCTTCGAAAGGACATTTGCGTTTACTCGGCAGAGACAGAAACTCAGAGAATTCGCTGGAAGTCGGCATAACGCAGATCCAGTTGGAACAGGATACAGGAAAGTCGTCTCATACTGTTGACTCCGACAGCTCCTTCATAGACTTCAATAGGACAAATCATCCATTAATTGAAATTATTACTGAACCTGATATAAAAACTCCTGCAGATGCGGCTGCATTCATATACAAGCTACAATTGATTCTTAAACACTATGGTGTATCCACAGGTCAGTTTGAATCCGGCGCGATGCGTGTCGATGTCAATGTTTCCGTTGATGGCGGCCAGAGATGTGAAATCAAGAATTTGGCTAGCCCGCAGGAGGCTTCACTAGCGATTATAGCTGAATATAATCGTCAATTGAGTGAGAAGGCCAAGGGAACTCCAGTTACATCGCACACTCTTGGGTGGAATGGAAGTGTCATCAGAGTTCAAAGACCTAAGGAAAATGCTTCGGAGTACCGCTACATTCCAGATCCTGAACTACCACCTCTTATTCTTTCTTCAGATTTGACTTCTAAAGTTCGACAAAACTTACAACAGTCTCCAGATGCATTTATTGACGAATTGATGGCACCTCCGGAGAAACAACAGCTTAAGGATGCTCGAGTGATTCTTAGGGACGGCCTTTGTAGTTATTACTACGCGGTCAAAAATATTGTTGCTAGCAAGAGGGGCCCAACAGGAAAGATAGCCTCTTGGTAAGTGAGCTATACAAACCGGAGAGAATTGCAATCTGATCTTTACAGGATATCGGATCGAGTTGTGGGAATTTTGGAACCGCACGAAGTTAATGTCTTGCCCCAAGTCATAACACCAGAAAGACTGGCAGATATTATAATTTTAGAATCAACAAAAGTTCTTTCGAGTAAGTGAATTCGGAGAGGCTCTTCTAAGTTTAACTAATTGACATATTTCAGAACTAAACGCGAAAAATCTCATAGCCTACATGTTTGAAAACCAAATGGACAGCCGGTCTATCGAAGACCTTATCAAACATTTCTCCCTTCAAAATGAAGACGACTCAGAACTGAAAGCATTATGTGAAGAAGTATTGGACGAGCGTCAAGATTTAGTAGAAAAGTTTATTACTGAAAAGGCTAAAAATGTTAAGAACTTTCTGGTTGGACAAGTAGTGAAAAAAGCTGGAGGCCGTTCGGATGCTCAACGAGTAAAAGTTTTACTTGATGACTTGTTCGTGTCAAAATATGGTATGACGAGAGATGAATTATAAAAATGATGACTACGAAATGATTATGTAAATACTTGCTTAAGGTACATATTGCTAGTTCCGTCTTTGAAATGAAGCTTGCGTGTGATCACAATTTGGTTAGGGTTCAATAGGGTTTGAAATAGTGACTGCTCTAAAATAAATCTGCACTGAGACTGTTGAAGATTTGGGACAAGATCACGGGACTTTAGCTAGTCTGACTTCCTGCACCAAAGTGGATTCAAGAAATTTAACCACTAACTTCTTCTAATTTGTATTCAGTGCGAAATATCTCATTGCTAGTCAAGTAAGTTTGATATCGAGTTGTGGATTGGGAGGGTTTGGATATTAGATCTAACAGGTGTTGAATTAGAAGTTTTCGTCGCGATGCAAATGTGAGTGCGTAAATATATTTGGAAAGGGCTAAGGCTGTTCCATTCGAAAGGATTTGGCAGGTTCAAATAAATTCAGAATAGTCGTGCTAACTTTCATGTTCGCAGTTTCGTGAAGACCCTTACTGGCAAGAGTAAGTGATAATTGGATTGTCATCAGGTTGCAGTGAGTTTAGATTGGGCTGACATAATATTTAGCTATTACCCTTGAGGTAGAGTCTTCCGACACTATCGATAACGTCAAGTCCAAGATTCAGGACAAAGAGGGAATTCCCCCGGATCAACAGCGATTGATTTTTGCAGGAAAGCAGCTTGAGGATGGTTAGTATAAAATAGAACAACTGTTTTGTCTATGTCTGAGGCTTTTAATAACGTGATATTTAGGTCGCACACTTTCTGACTACAATATTCAGAAAGAGTCTACTCTTCATCTTGTCCTTCGTCTCCGTGGTGGCATTATTGAGCCTTCTTTGAAAGCTCTGGCCTCTAAGTATAACTGCGATAAATCTATTTGCCGTGTCTGTTATGCTCGTCTCCCACCGCGTGCTACCAACTGCCGTAAGAGAAAATGCGGACATTCCAACCAGCTCCGACCTAAGAAGAAATTGAAATAAATTATTTCAGTTCTTTTGTACCTGGCGTAAAGTTTTTCTTTTTAATATGGGTTTCAAAAGATTGTTTTTTGGCTTGAGGAATATGATTTCTTTTGCCACATATGCAGTACACCGTTAATATCAGATTAGCTTTCCTGATCAGTATTATCGTAGGTACTTAGTACTATCTTGTATGTTAATACTAGAGCAGAATTAATATACTTGTTTTGTGTATATTCATTTTACATAACTACTAATGTATTGATATTTATTACGTACATCTTTATAATGCGAACAATAGTTCGTTGGTATGAATCACGTGATATCATTGGTTGCTAAGGCAATGACTGGGAGTAAACAAAAACGCGATATAACAACAAAGTCGACGTTCGCGATCATTCTGGTATCTAACTTATTTTCTTCAGTCCTCAAAATTCTTCTTTAGGTTTTCTTAGTTATATTTTTTAACTAGCTGATCAATATTATGTCACAGGAACGGCCTCTCACATTTTCAGGATTTCGTCGTTCGACGCGAGAGAATATGACTCAAGAGAATGTGACCGCTGGTACGGTGCCGATGAATATGGTACTCCCACGAAGCTCACTACCTATGCATCGAGCATCCTTGGCATTAGGAAATTCGGGAATTTTAGGAAATGGATCTATGACTGGACCGAAGAGCGGTGCGAGTAGGCAGTCTATGGTCCCCATGCGAAGCTCCTTTAGTCGACAGAGTTTGGCGTCTGGTGCGGAATTGGCTAACGTGCTGTCGCTTTCAAATCCGAATGTTCTCAACATTCCAGGCTCTGCAAAGACACCTGCTAGACGAAGTATTGTGCCGGGACTTCAGAATGCTTCTCAGTTGAACCTATATGGATCGCAGTCGCAGAACTCAGCTCATGCGAGGAAGAATAGCGCTTCAATGGGAGGATCCGGCAATGGCAGGTTAGGAGGTGCTGGAGGTGGATTTTTGGCAGCAGTAATGGCAGCTCCAGCTACACGGGATTCGCGGATAATAAGAGATCGTGGTTTTCAAAATAGGATTGCAAATGTGGTATATGAATATCTTGTCAACAACAATTTTGAATTGGAGATGAAACATTCAATTACTCCAAAGAGTTTGAAGTCTCCGACTCAGAAAGATTTCGTAATGATGTTTCAGTGGCTTTGTAGACGTTTAGATCCCGGATATCGGTTTACAAAGAGCATAGAAAATGAAGTCATCCCGGTTCTCAAGGGATTAGGATATCCATACATGGAAACTATTTCTAAGAGCCAGCTGGTTGCTGTTGGAGGACAAAACTGGGGTGCATATTTGGCTATGCTCAACTGGCTAGTCGAATTGAGTGAAGTAAGTTGGAAGGTTATGATAAGATATTATGTTGACGCAAATGTAGGGATTTGATGCAGAGGAGCAGGGAGATTACGATATCGAACAACCAGAAGATGTCGGGCTGAGTCAGATTGTGGTAGACTACCAAACAAAGGCATATGCGGCGTACTTACAGACGGTCGATGACTACTCAGAATATGAAGCCGAGCTACGGGAAGCTTTTGAAGAGAGAGACGCAGCGATTCAGGAGACTGCGAATCAGTATACAGAACAACGAGAAAAAATCGAGGAAGAAATTGAAGAATTGAAGCGGACAATGCCTTCACTCGAGGCCATCATTAAGAAGACCGAGATGCTGAAAAATGATTTGACGCACTTTCAAGAATATATTGAAGGTCAGGAAAAGAAGAAGGTTAAACGAGCGCAAATGTTGCAGAGTATCAAAGAGGAAATCACGAGTATGACGGCGGAACATAACCACTTTACTCAAGAGAAGAAAGAGATTGAAAGCAAAATTTCCGAACAAGGAATGACACCAACAGATATCGATCAAATTGTTATGCAAGGCGAGCAATTAAGCCGTGCACGTCAAGCAAATGAAACTCGGTTGGACGAGCTATCAAGAAAATTTCAAGAAAGGCAGCTCAAAGTTCAGCAAGCAGCCGATAGTTTGGATGCACTTGTACGATCTTACAATACTCGTGGATATCGAATCGGAATCTTGCCTGCCGGAGCAGTCAATGGGCCATCAGATAAGAACTTCGAGATCAAGTTAGCGGACATTCTGGCTGACGAGAATTTGGGGGCACGCCCACGAGAACTATTGAACGGGATAGATTTGTGTCACGAGGTTACTCCTGCATTGCAAAAGGCGCGAATGAACATATCCGCTAAAATTAACAAGTGCCAAGAAGAATCCATCAAGCTAGAGACGCTCTTAGATAGAGTTGCGGATGTGCTCGTCGACAAACGCGAGCAAGCAGATGTGCTAGAAGCGCAAATAGCAAGGGTGAAAGTTACTTATGATGAAGCTTTTGAAACAATGAGCTCTGAAGCTAGTTCGTCGAATGCAGAATACGAGCGACTGGAGAGCAAAATTGCGGCATTGAAAATTGGAGTCGAGGACGGCAAACTGGAGCTGTCTCAGAGAGCTGAGCGAGCTGAGATAGAGTAAGTAATATAAAACTATTTTTGCTTTACAATACTAGAAATCTAATTTGGAATTTTTTAGATG
The DNA here is from genome assembly GCF_038497815.1 of [Lipomyces] oligophaga. Taxonomy (NCBI): domain Eukaryota; kingdom Fungi; phylum Ascomycota; class Lipomycetes; order Lipomycetales; family Lipomycetaceae; genus Lipomyces; species [Lipomyces] oligophaga. The sequence continues at coordinate 832,287 of NW_027117787.1, read as the reverse complement.
GGACCAGATGCAACGAGATGCGGAACTAGTTCGTGAAGACATGCAACGACAGATTAATTCATCTATCGAGCGTATTGTAAATTTCAAGCTCCATATCCAGAAAGGCTTGGAGGAACATGAGAATTTTGTGGTCGATGAACTCGATGCATGGCATAAAACACAGAGTGAGCGTCAAGCGCAGTCGGAACAAGACGTGTAGTATTTCAATTGAAATGATAGTTTTCAATTATATGAATGCCAAAACACAGCAGAGATCATACTCAGTCCAAGCAAATACTAAATCACATATAGTCACGTGCAAATCACGTGCAAATCACATGACAAATTTCAGGTCACGGTGGGGAAAATTGTTTTTTTGCTTTTGAGCTGAGTCCATTTTGTCCTCTGAAGTTTTTCCATTCTTCCATTTTGTTTCCCGAGACAAACCTCTTTGTTTTAGAGAACTAAAAACCATTTTTCATTCATTAGAATTTTGATTACTGAATTTATCGATCATAATGTCTGACGACGCCGCCGTAAGTGGTTTTTTCTAGTTTACCTGCCTGGGTTTTTTGGCTGTTATTTGAGGGCGGAGTACAGGGAGAATGTGAGACTGCGAGACACGGGCTGCGATGTGCAAATGCGATTGTATTTTATTATTTTGTGTTGGATGCATTTGGTTTTTTGAGATCGGACGGTTTGCTGGATCGACTTTGAAGATTAAATTTTTTGGATCTCATTGCTAAGTGAAAGGGGAAGGGCGATAGATGACAACTCGTTTGGTAGTAGCGACTGATTCTGTCCTGGATTTGCGGTGTCGTACACCAGTATGTGAAGATCGTCTGTCTCGAATTCAGTATGAATTGCTAGAATAAGCTCATCAATCATGTCTATTTTTGCCTCGGCTATGCTTCTCTTGTTTACGCTCATCATTTGACTCGCCGGCCGAATTATGTTAAGGATGGTTATTGACTGTTTCTCTAGCAAACCTTTGAGTCTGTCTCTGCGGGTGCTTCCCTCACCTACCCCATGCAGTGTTCTGCTCTCCGCAAGAATGGTCATGTTGGTAAGTTTGGATATTTCGATGGATTATCGCGTATATTTTATTAACTTGCTGAAGTTATCAAGGGCCGTCCTTGCAAGGTTAGAATCTCAGCCCATCATCCTGTGAGACATTGCTCTAATTACTTTCTAGATTGTTGACATGTCTACTTCCAAGACTGGAAAGCACGGCCACGCAAAGGTTCATATGGTTGCCATTGACGTAAGTTTCAAAATAAATCCCCAGTTAGATAGAGAACAAAATCAAACTGACATGACTTAGATCTTCACCAACAAGAAGCTTGAAGATCTTTCTCCTTCCACTCACAATATGGAGGTCCCCAACGTCACTCGTACTGAGTTCCAGCTCATTAACATTGATGACGGTTTTCTTTCCCTCATGACTCCTGATGGAGCAACCAAGGACGATGTCAGAGTTCCTGATGGCGAGCTCGGTTCTAAGCTTGAGTCCGAGTGGGAAGAAGGCAAGGATCTTATTGTCACTATCATTTCCGCCATGAATGAGGAAGCCTGTATTTCCTACAAGGAGGCTCCTAAGGGTGCCTAAATATCAATCTAGTATAAACTATGTCAATATTATTTTGATCTGAGAAAATTGTTTCTTATGCGCGAACTACTCTTTTATCACTATATCTACTTTGTATAATCCCTACTTATTTTCTTTAGTGTCATCGCTTGTTGTATCGCCATGTTCTTGTGTTTTGATGTGTTTTTTTGTTAAAACGTTGTTACGTTATTTCTCTTCTTTTATTTTTCTCTTTTATCTATTTCATTCTCACTTTCTTTTGTTTGGCGATCAGTAGAAGAATCTGGGCGTACTGAATAAGATTGGATCCAATTTTTTGCGCTAGATAGAAAAATGAAGGCGTATTTTGTCGTTTTTGACTTGCTTTTTTTGCAGTTAGGATTTTAATTTGTAGAATGCGCTCATTGCAAATTATTAGGATTTTGGTTTCAAAATTGGTTTGGTATGTAGTTTAATGTTGTCATAGAACTGGGTCGCTGGCTGCGGCTAAGTTTAAGTACACAACTGAGAGTGTGAATCTACCTTGAAACGACAATTTAACAATTCTCTCTTCCTCGAGAATCGAAGACCGCCTCGGCTGACCTGTTTCGCCAAATGCAAATCTGGAATTCGTCACGTCATGGACGTCCTCCTCAGACAGGAGCGTTGCCACCCACAGCGGCCTCCTCCAACACATCGTCATCGGCCACCTCTCATCTGTTCAGTGGTGCACGGAGGTGGCCTGGTCTTCCTACAAATCATCATCCCCAACATCAACAACAGCAACGCGAACAGCATGACACCTCGCTAGATTCGAGAACAACAGATAGTCGACGTGTTTCATTAGCCTCGCTCGCATCACAAGATCTGACCTCTGCTGCTTTGACTATAGCTGATTCACAGACACCGACAGCATCTGCACCTAATCAGCTGTCATCAGTAGATCCAGACAGCGGGCTTAAACAAGTTCCCGCTTTTCAGGATGAAGATCCGCTAACAGTTTTAATTCGCCAACTTGGTTCCGACAACGGATATATTAAACTCTCCCAGATTGATAATGAGAAGAGTGAGGAGAACGCTGGCGCGAAATACGACACCGACCAGCAAGTAAAGGTAGCAAGAATAGACGCAGATGCGCTTGTTGCATGGGTCAAACTAAATAATAGCGTTCTCGAGGAAGTCGACATTTTCACTCTGGCTGGTATCGAACAGAGTTCTGGTCTAGAAACCCTCTCCAGCGTAACCGAGTCCGATCAAGATTTGGAGAGTGTTGGCACTCAGGCTGAACGGTTGAAGGACCTGCATGTGTCGATTCAGAAATGCGACACCGTTCTATCATCTGTGGAAGATTATTTGTCGATGTTTGAGAAAGATCTCGGCATGCTGTCTGCTGAGATAGAAACTCTGCAAAATCGTTCAATATTTCTCAATCGACGACTGGAAAATCGCCGAGAAGTTGAGTCGCGATTGGTTATACTAGTCGATGATATTATTGTTCCGCCACATGTTATTAAGACGATTTTAAGAGGTGAAATCAATGCTAAATGGATTACCACAATCCAAATTTTATCGTCGCGATTAAAGCGCATGGCGTTATTCCGGGCTGAGATTCACGCTCGTCAGCAGCAGGGCGATGACTCTGTCGCGCACGCTAGATTGATTAATGAAATTAGCCCGTTGCTTGATATGCTTGCAGACAAGGCAGTTGAACGAATTAGAGACTTCATTGTTTCTAAAATGAAACAGATCAGAGTTCCCAACACAAACGCGCAGGTAGTTCAACATGCCGTCTTGTTGAAATGCCGTTCACTATTTTCCTTTTTGGCCAATCGGAATAAGCAGCTTGCAGAAGATATTTCTCGCGGATACGTTAACATTATGAAATGGTATTACTCTTCAAATTTTGCACGGTACATCAAGGCGCTCGACAAACTGCACATTCGGCCAGTAGACCGATCAGCATTATTAGGTGAGATTGCTGGTGCAAACAACATTCGGTCTACGAGAATAGCGCTGAATCCATTAACACTTGGTCGTCGAGTTAATATCGTTTTTTCTACTGACAGTTCGGTTGTGCTGGAGCTTACGGCGGAGCAATCACAGGATTCGTTTTGGCTCGAGATTCCATTCCGCTCGCTGAATATTGCATTGATGGATAATGCGAGTGCCGAATACTTATTTATAGCCGATTTTTTTCAATTTAAGTCTACCGAGCAACAGGCGCGGTTATTTTATTCGATATTTCAGCCAACTTTTACATTGTGCGAGGGAGAGGTATCCAAGATAATGGATCTGGGTAATATGGACGCGTTTGGCATTCTTCTTTCGATTCGAATCATCACCTTACTGGAATATGAATTGCAGCGGCGAAAAGTTCCGGTGATGGAGGCGTACTGTAATTCAATTTCTATGTTGTTGTGGCCTCGATTTCAATCGATTATGAATGCGCATTCGGATTCAGTTCGCAAATTATCTGGACGGCCACCCATCGATCAACATACATCTATGTCTGGATCTGCAGCATCCGCAGCTGCTGCGGCTATTACAGAAGGAATATCATCTCTGCTGGGCACAACTTCGAACACAGGCTCGGGTTCGGTAAAGTCACTACTTCCGCATCCAGTAACACAGATATTTGCGACGTTTCTGGCAGGGATCTTAGAACTGAGTCCCGAGGACCAAGAGACAGAGCCTGTGTCTGTGTCTGTAGTACGGCTACGACATGAATTTGAGGTTTTCTTGTCGAAATATAGCACAAAACTGATTCCGACCAGCAGTTCCAATTCCAGTTCCAGCAGCAGCTCTGGTGGGGAGCTAGCGACCGCGCTTGCAGAAGCACAGAAGCTTCGGGAACGATTTCTGTTTAATAATTACGTTGTTGTGTTGACCGGCATCGTCGACATCGAGGGTAAATTGGCAGACGAAGAGCGCCGGCATTTTAAGAAGTTAACAGACGCTTATGCAAGTGTTATTGGGCAATAACTGAATACTCGGTCTTCTAGTCATTAGATCCTTTATCGGTGGGTTGCTAGCCATCTGGGCTTAGATTGTATATTACGTATCAATATTTTGTGAAATAATTATTCTGAACTTCGTAAGAATATGCTTTTGAATCTGAATTACCACGCGTATATAAATGAGTTAGCAGTTACTTGCTCGAATCTTCTTTCAAAGTAACAATGCGATTCAAAATCAGCTGATCGCTAGCTGTATCTTTGTCAACGCAAAAATATCCAACGCGCAAAGCCTGGAACCTCATACTTTCTGGTCCAGCTGTGATATCACGTTTGACAAACCGCTCCATGAAATCGCGGAAGCCGATTTCAACAACTGCATTTGTAAATAGGTCCAGCGAATTTGGATTCAGATCCGCCAAAAATCCGGCAGGATTCGATTCAGGATTTTCAGACAAAAAGAGGCAATTGAAATTCCGCAGCTGGGAAATGCAAACCGGCGAGTTGTAGGTCACAGATTTGCATACCCACTGCAAGTATGTTTTTGGTTTGATTTTCTTGTCAGACTCATACTGCGCTCGGATCTCGGTTACCAGTCCGGTCTTGGGATCTTTCGTAAACGACGTCACCCTGACGGTGTAGGGGACTTTCAACAAGCCTACTGATTTTCCAGGTGCAAGACGGAAATAATCCTTTGAATCTATTTCCCGAAAATCACTCCGATCAATATACACCGTGCGAGTAAATGGAACCGTATGCTCACCCATCTCGGGGCTACCAGGCTTATACGGCAGTGAAATTTCCTCCACGTAATCTTCAGGAAGATTCTCTAGAATCATCATAATTGGATCTTGAATCAGCATCATTCTGGGTGTATTGTCTTCAAGATATTTTCGGATTGAGGACTCGAACCGCACAACTTGAATATTACTGTTCGCGGTCGTGACTCCAAGCTCATTAACAAATGATAAGATAGCCTCCGGAGGCACACCTCGTCGACGAATCGCCGCCAGCGTAAACAGCCGAGGATCATCCCAACCGTTAACGTATTTCTCGTTTACAAGTCGCATGATTTTTCGCTTGGACATTATTGTACCCGTAATATTCAATCTGCCATATTCACGTTGCGCTGGCTTATAAATCTCAAGCGCATCGCATAGCCATTCGTACGACTGACGAGATAAATAAAACTCTGTCGTACAGAGCGAGTGTGAAATGTTCTCAAAGGAATCGCAAAGGCAATGCGTAAAGTCATAGGTAGGATAAATTTTCCATTTGTCTCCCGTACGATGGTGAGGCGCATTCAATACTCGATATGCTACAAGATCCCACATCTGAGGATTCGGATCTTCTAAATCCATCTTCATTCGCATTGTCGCCTGACCAGGAATGTATTTGCCATCGCGCATGGCACGAAACTCTTCAAGATTTTGCTCTACGGGCTTGTTGCGATGTACGCAAGCAACTCGAGGACCGCCTTTGAGGCCACGGTTCTCATGGACTTGATCGGGAGTACAGAAACAAATATAGCCCTTGTCCCGCTTGATTAATTCCTCGCCCAATTCATAAAGCTCTTGGAAATGATCCGATGAATAGGTAATCTTGTATGGCTCAAATCCTAGCCATCGAACAATCTCGAGAATCGATGTGAAGTATTCTTCTTTCTCTGCTTCTGGATTCGTATCATCATATCTCAGATAACAGAGTCCACCATTGTACTTAGCATATCCAAAATTGACAGCAATCGCCTTACTGTGACCAATATGAAGATATCCATTCGGTTCCGGTGGAAAGCGAGTAAAAACGCGGCCGCCGGTGGCCTTTAAGTGGGCTTCCATCAATTCAGGCTTAATCTGCTCATTTCCGCCTGGCTTATGGAGATCACCCAAAAACCCTTCAGTAAACATATTGCGGACCTTTTTGGGCTCTTCTGTAAGAGACACCTTTTTGATACCTGAATCTGCGGCCTTTTTGGTTTTCTTTACGAGAGCGTCTCGGCTGTCTTTGGGCCCTAAAACTTCTAATAATTTTGCATCAATACTCTTTTTGATATCGACAGGACTAGCCCACTTTAGAACGGGTAGCCGTTTGATTCCAGACATGATTGAAGGCAATGATTTATACCGGTTCGTCACGATCTCGTTTTCATTATCAGAAATGTACTTGTCAACTGTGGATTTAATTTGTTCCAGAGTAACTGTTTTACCTATTCAATTCCTAGTTAGCTCTTGCTCAACTATGAAATAGTCGCTATTGCAAGTTAAGAATTGCAACATACCAACGCCTGATGCCTCTTCAAGATCAGCAACATTGGCCTTATCTCCTGCAGACTTGATATATGAAACGGCACCTATAAAAATTAGCCCATCCGAATATATACTGCATATAGGGATTACAAATCGCAGAGATAGCGTACCATCAAGCTGGGTAGAGGACTTGATTTTCCTTGCGAGCACTGCATCGACCACCATTACGCGCGCAGAGAGCACACTCGAGTCTGTGACATCCTTGAGTAACAATGCCAGTGATTGCAATAAAACGGCGGTAGATTTGTCGTTGATAGGTATGGAAAGATGAGCATCCTCTATCACTGCCGCAATCGATCGAGCAAGCTTCTTGTTTTTAAGTATGTCTGCCAATGACTGGTCTGCGAGACCCAGAAGAGCCAGACGAGAAGTGAGAGTAGTAGTTTCTTCTGCAGACATCAACAATTCTCTACTAATTAAGAACTGAATCTGAATCGTAAATAATGTTGGCAAAACAATAGGAAAGAGAATGCAATCGCAATAGATGACTATTTCTAGCTCTGGTCTGCAGACACAAGTACCTCAGTCTTACATAACTGTTTGTAGGAATATTCAAGTACTAGAAATAACATTCAATGACCAAATTATCCTAAAAATACAAATATCAATCACTTATTACAATATCGGAGAAGACCATGTAGTAAAATAGACATGGGTTGAAAGGCTAGGTTAGAAACCCCACAAAACAACAAAAGAATCCACTTCAACAAACAATAACAAAACGTACATTCACCAGTATCTCATCCCTTATTTGCTCAACAAAATATTAACTTTAAACATAAATCTCTAATCGTAAAAAGGTTGTCTCAAGCGTATATCAAGTCCACTTCAAACAGAAGCTTGTGGGCAAAAATAGTATATCGTACATCACATTGCATGGTGCTAAGACTGACTAAAAGAGCATGCCCACGTATAGGCCTGCAAGAAGACAGATACTGCCGCCTATAAACGGAATAGATCCGAGCGCAATCTTAACAATCTCTGCTCCGCCATCGATAAATGGAAAGAAGGCGGCAGACCCTTCAGTATGTCGAATCAACAAAAGATAGGCCAACAATAGCTTCACAACGTTAAACGTGACTGGATCTACAACTTGACGCGCCTTGGAACCATGGGCCTTGAGCGATGTGAAGTTAACATAATACGACACAATCCATGGCAAAATAACGAGATATGTGGCCCAGAAAAACGTCGGACGCCAAAACGCATCGTATTTCAGGAGAGAAGCCAGATTGGGCAAAGTGACTGTAGTTATAGAAATCGAATAGCCAGTGAACGGAAAGCTAATGAGATTTACTTCATATGTCAAGGGGAAATAATAAATCGCAAAAAAAATTGCTTCCAGCGAAAGTTCTAACATGTTCACGACCACAACAGACGATAAATTGGAGCGAGCCCGACGACTGCTACTAATTATTGTTGACGCCGAAGAGACAGTATAGTCGGTAAATTGCCTTTTGGCGGCTGAAGAAGCTGACGATACCTGGTCCGCATACAATGAAAACGTGGACGGAGTAGTCGGTTGTGCCTCAGGAGAAGGCGTCTGTGACGCGGTACTAGATCTATCTGTACCGACGCGTTGGATCGGGGTAGCAGGGAAAATAAGACCTTGCTTAGAATCTCTTGTAAAATTAGCAAAAATCAAAAACAACATCGTGATATTAAAACACAAATCCGTACCCAGGCTGAGAACTTGAGATAGCCGTGCTTGTAGCTTTAGGCGTGGTATTTCTCAAATAAAACTGTCCATAGCTCGGATCACTCTTGTACGTCGAATGATTATCCAGCAAGAAATCGCTAATACGATTTTCAAGATCAATTTTGATACCGGAAGAACTAGAACAGAATCAGCACCTGCTTGAGAGTACCGTAACAAACCAAATCGCGTCTACTTACTCGATACCAAGATTCGATGCCATATCAGCAAGATCCTTCTTTTTAAGCGTACCCAAACGATAGACGGCAACCATGATTTCGACCTAATTTCACAGACAGACAAAAAACTATTTGAAAAGTCAGCAAGCAAATCGCGTCTTGTTCTCGAAACTATCGTGCAAAACATCAAAATATGTGATTAGTAGAGAAAACGCGACTGCCAGAGAAATGTAAACAAACATATAATCACGTGATATTATAGTCCCGAACGGGATAAACCTTAACCTTTTGCAAGCGAAAGTTTGGAGGTTGAAAATGGGACAGAAGCTACGGTACGGAAGAAAGCAAGAACATCTGGCAAATCATCGTATCTATTGACAGGTTACTTAAGCAAAATTTGAACAAAGTTAGCTTGCAATACGAGCATTCAGATAGGCGCTGTCCTGTTTTATGCTCCTAGAAAGAGAGCGGAGTGATTTAGGCTGCAAACGGGTATTTCCATTGGCATGCAGTTCCGACACAATCAGCCAATTGGAGAGTCGTTGATCTAATAGCAATTTCGCATTTCTCGCTCTTTCACTCAAATAATATTTGCTAATAATGCTGCCTTCAACGCCAGATATGGTATCAACTGGCCCGCAAGGGGGCCTAATACCGAGTAGCTCGATAGTGGCTCCAACTCATTCGCATGTCGATCAGTCTCAGAACACACCAATAATATATGTAAGATGCTTGTTTTTTTAAGTGTAAACTGGACAATTGGTTAAGAGAAAGGAAATGCTAATTCATTGGTGCAGAATATGATTGCAGGAGGAATAGGTGGTGGTGCTGGTGATTCAAGTATGCACTCGTTAGATACCGTGAAAACCCGTCAGCAAGGCGCAACAAATGCGGTAAAGTATCAGGGCACACTACGAGCATATGCAACTATATTCCGCGAAGAAGGCTTCTCACGAGGTCTTTATAGTGGATTCGTCCCTGCGATGTGGGGAAGCTGTAAGTTAGCTGCTGTTCTCAAATTAAATATCGTATTGATCTCCTTTTTGTCTAGTACCTGGAACGACTATTTTTTTCGGAACTTATGAGTTTACAAAACGCACTCTACTGGCTTATGGAATGCCGGAAACACTCTCATATCTTGCATCTGGCTTTATAGGTGATTTTGCCGCCTCCTTCATATATGTTCCTTCAGAGGTTTTGAAGACAAGAATGCAATTACAAGGAAGATATAATAATCCTTATTTCACTAGCGGTTACAACTATCGCGGATCTTGGGATGCTATGAAAACGGTAAGAGTAGCGTCATCTGTTATGGCTTCAGGGCTGACAGCAACAGATAATACGTCAAGAAGGATGGTCTGCAATGTTTTTCGGATACAAAGCTACTCTCGTTCGAGATCTTCCATTTTCCGCCTTGCAGCTTACTTTTTATGGTACAATAATATTTCACTGAATTCATATATGACTTAATAACTGATATAATTAGAACGGTTTCGAAGTGGTGCTCAATTTTTTATTGGCTCGCCCGACATTCCATTATGGGCTGAATTTTTCACGGGCGCGGTTGCGGGTGGACTGTCTGGCGTTTTGACAACTCCTACAGGTATGAATGAATTAGTGTATTTTCACGTAAGCTGTACTGATATATCGGTAGACGTCATCAAAACTAGAATACAAACACAACTAGAACTTTCCCATGTTCAAAGCGATACCTCGGCCATGCCGACGGCAAATTCAGAATCTACTATTTCTAAGGATATCCATATCAAGTCAGCTTCAACTAGTACCCAATCTCCCAGATTATCGCCGGACAGTACTATCCGGGCGTTGTCTGTTATATATCGCACCGAGGGAATGCGGGGGTTGTTTGCTGGCGTCGGCCCTCGTTTTGTTTGGACATCGATACAGAGCAGCATCATGTTGTTTGTCTATCAGAATGTTTTGAGAGCGCTGACAGGCAAGGATAGTGTCGAATTTTCTGCTTAAGATCTTTTCAGATAGAATTGGGCGGGTACAGATCCACTCTTGTCCACTGCCAAACCGTTTTGTATGCCAAAATGATTCTTTTTTTTTTTTTTTTCATTTTTGTTTATTGCACGCTTAGATGTACATAGTAATGTTTCCAGGAATAGAATTGGCGTAAATATTATATAATCCTGCTAGAATGTCGTTGTTTGTGCTGTTGCACATCAGGAGAAAAGGTCAAAAAAAAAGCTAGCGAACAGTAGTTGGGACCAGTTCCATGGTGATTACCACGCACGGTGAATCTTGCCTATTTATTTGCTAATTTTTCGTCGGAACTGAACGTCTTAATTGGCATTTTATGTTGTAGTGTGTCCATCTAGACGAATGACTGCATCTTACTAGATTTGGCGATTGTTGTCTTATATTCAATATTTTTTCTTGCATTGATTGGTTGGAACCGGATGAGAAATTTTGCGCTTGAATCATGGCGACACATCTCTATTCCTTCACTCTTGTACCTCCAACCGCTGTAGTTTCTTCGGTAATTGGGCAGTTTTCAGGTCAGAGGTATCAAGAAATTGTTGTCGCTCAGGGCTCTCGGTTGCAGCTGTTGCGTGCAGACAATTCGACTGACAAACTATTACCGGTTCTCACAACAAATCTGTTTGGAACCATCCGTTCGATAGCCTCGTTCAGAGTCGCTGGTGCTTCAAAAGATTATATAATTGTGGCATCTGACTCCGGTCGGATTTCAATTGTTGAATACAAACCCGAACAATCTCGATTTGTTCGGGTCCATTTAGAATCGTTTGGTAAATCTGGAATCAGAAGGGTCGTGCCTGGTCAATATTTGGCCGTGGATCCTAAAGGACGAGCGACACTCATTGCATCTATCGAAAAAAACAAGCTCGTTTACATTTTGAATCGAGATTCTTCCGCAAATATCACAATCTCGTCGCCATTGGAAGCTCACAAGCCACGGTCACTTCTGTATGATGTAGTTGCTCTGGATGTTGGATACGACAATCCCATCTTTGCTACTCTTGAAGTCGACTATTCAGATTGTGATCTAGATCCAACTGGGAAAGCATATGAACAAGTTAAAAAATATTTAACCTATTATGAACTTGATCTTGGTCTGAATCATGTTGTGCGTGCCTGGTCTGACGTCGTTGACCGAAATGCAAATCTTCTGCTGGCGGTTCCTGGTGGGCCTGATGGCCCATCTGGTGTCTTAGTTTGCACCCAAGGCTATATTGCCTATAAGCATATGGGCAAACAGACTCATCAGGTACCTATTCCCTGTCGTCGCACTCCTTTTGATGATTCTTCACGTAAGCGCACTATTGTATGCGGAGTGATGCATAAAATGAAGAGTGCCTTTTTCTTCTTGTTACAGTCAGACGAAGGCGATTTGTTTAAGCTCACTGTTGAATATGACGTGTTGGCTGTTCAGGAAATCAAAATCAAGTATTTTGAGACTGTTCCTCTAGCAAAGTCGCTTAATATTCTAAAATCAGGATTTCTGTTTGTTGCTGCAGAGGCTGGTTCTCATATGCTTTATCGATTCGAAAAGTTAGGCGATGATGACGATGAAATTGAGTTCTCTAGTTTGGATTATAAGAAGAGTGACATGAATCAATATCCTACAGCTTATTTTACTCTCCAACCTTTAGAGAATCTGGTTCTTGTGGATATGCTGGACTCCTTAAATCCTTTAATTAGTTCTGACATTGCAAACCTCTGTGGAGAAGACGCGCCTCAGATATATGCGCTAGCCGGTCAAGGCGCAAGATCGACATTCAGAACTATTCGTCATGGTCTTGAAGTCACAGAAATTGTTGAGTCAGAACTTCCAGGAGAACCAATTGCTGTCTGGACAACCAAACTGAAAAACGATGATGAGTTTGATTCGTACATAGTTTTATCGTTTGTTAATGGTACTTTGGTATTATCGATTGGCGAGACTGTCGAGGAAGCATCTGATTCAGGATTTTTATCGTCCATGCCTACTTTACTAGTTCAGCAAGTAGGAGAAGACTCAATTGTTCAAGTTTATCCGAAAGGAATTCGTCATATATCTGTCGACAAAGAGGTCAATGAATGGGAAGCCCCTTTACATACTGCAATTGTGGCCGCAACAGCTAACTCTCGACAAGTTGCGATCGCTCTTTCGACATCTGAGATTGTCTATTTCGAGTTGGATGAGGATGGACAATTGAATGAATATCAATATAAGCAAGAAATGGGCTCGTCTGTGACTGCCATGTCTGTGGGTGAAGTTCCCGAAGGCAAAATGAGAAACGCGTTTCTAGCCGTGGGATGTGAGGACAGTACAGTTCGTCTAGTTTCACTTGATCCTGACAATACTCTAGAGTCTATGAGCGTGCAGGCTTTGACTGCTCCTCCCTCTGCCCTTAGTATTATGACTATGCCAGATTATGTTTATGCGGGTAGCATGCAATCTTCATCTGAACCTACAAGAACGTTGTATTTACATATCGGCTTACGAAATGGAGTTTATCTTCGATCCGTTCTCGATAACATTTCTGGAGAGCTGTCAGATACCCAGACTCAGTTTCTGGGGCCCAAACCAGTTAAGCTTTTTGCAGTGTCGCTTCAAGAACAACCAGTTGTCTTGGCACTTTCAAGTCGGCCTTGGTTGGCCTATACGTATAACGTGAATTTCATGATCACTCCGCTGGCATATGACTCGTTGGAATATGGATCTGGATTTTCGAGTGAGCAATGTGCGGAAGGTGTGGTCGGTATCGAGGGCAAAAATTTACGGTGAGCTATACCCATGCATGTTTGATTGTCAGGAGTGATGAATTTAAGGTATCCTACTTACAGAGTGAGGAAATAATATTCTAACCAATTGTTCCTACTGAAAGCTGATTATCTATGCGTCTTATTGTGCTAATTTGTGATGAACTAACTAACCAATACAGGATTTTCTCAGTAGAGAAGTTTTCCGAAAATATCAAGCAAGATAATATTTCGCTGACTTACACGCCTCGTCGACTCGTTCGCAACCCATATAAGCCTGTTTATTATGTCATTGAAAGTGATAACAATACATTGAACAGTGAAGAGAAGCGACAATTGATGGAACAACAGCCTGATTATGAAGAGCCACCTGTAGAAGAATATGGAAATGCCAGATATAATGGTAAATGGGCATCTTGTGTGGAAGTAATCGATGCCGCAAATCAAGAAAAGACTTTCAGAGTGGAATTATTTGAGAACGAGGCTGCTTTTTCGGTAACGGTCTGTTCATTTGCAGACTATCATCGACGGAGGCGAGAGGAGGAGGACGAAGAAGGTCATGATGACGAAGAAAATGAAGCGGAAAGGGTTGGAAGTTCAATAGAACCAGTCTACGTGGTTGTTGGAACTGCGAAAGATCTCAGCCTTATTCCCAAAAAATGCTCGAAGGGATTTTTGCGAGTATACCGCGCTTCCAAGCATGGCGAAAAACTTGAATTTGTACATTGCACGGAACTTGATGAGGTTCCACTTGCAATGGTCGAATTTAAAGAAAAGTTGCTAGTCGGGGCAGGGGGATCTCTACGATTGTACGATATGGGAATGAAACAGCTATTACGGAAAGCCGAGTACCGGAACCGGAATTTGAATAGCATAGTTGATATTCAGACGATGGCAAACCGAGTAGTTATTGCAGACAACCAACAATCAGTCACATATCTTGTATACCGGAAACAGGACAGCCGATTTCTGCCGCTTGCAGATGATATAATTGCGCGGCATACGACTTGTTTCACGATGCTGGACTATTCGACGATAGTTGGAGGTGATAGGTTTGGGAATCTCTGGCTAGTTCGCGCGTCTGAAAAAATAAATCAAGTGGGGGACGATGATGATGGCGCCTTACTGCTTACTTCTCGGCCGTTTCTTGATGGAGCGCCATATAGGTTAGACAACATCGCACATTTCTTTGTGCAAGATATTCCGACATCAGTGCACCGAGTACAGCTATTACCTGGTGCGCGAGAAGTCATAGTTTACACTGGATTACAAGGCACGGTCGGTGTTCTTGGGCCCTTCACTTCGCGAGAAGATATTGATTTTTTCCAGCAATTGGAAGGGTTTATGCGGACTGAGGACCCACCGCTGTCTGGACGTGACCATTTGATATACCGAGGGCAATATGTTCCCGTGAAAAACGTTATCGACGGAGATTTGTGCGAGCAGTATGCTCTACTACCGATAGAAAAAAAACGAAGTATTGCTGCTGAACTCGACCGAACAGTTCGCGAGGTGGAGCGCAAAATTGCTGGCATGCGGACACGGTATGCGTTTTGATCGTATACCGAGGAAAAGCGGCTGGGATGGTAAGCGGCAGTATACGTTATATAGAGGTATATATGTAGTATATTTAATACATATAATTTTAGTATAGCTAGCTTTATTATATTCACGCTCAAGAATTGCTAGATTCAGATCTCTCGTCGTCTTCGTCGTCGTCGATATCTTCGACAATAAGATTCCCATTTGGAAATAACGAAGATTCATCACGAATAAGTTTTGCTGAGTCAACAGGCATCAACTGCCTGGGCATTGGAGAAACTAAGTTGAACATGTACGAGTGATGATAGTTTTTAGGCTTCAAAGGCGCAACACCAGAATCTAGTTGCCGAAGCGCTGTGATAGCTTCGTCCGAGAGACCGTCGGTCAAGTTATCTGTAGGATAGAGGAACAAGTAGCAGTCGACGTAAGCGTATATATCTTCGACTGACTGCGATTCTGACAGAAACTGTGTTCGAATTCGTTCTCCATTTTGCAGCCGGATGCTGATCCGAGCTATAGGCTCAGAAGTTGAGGAAGATGAAAATTCAGGAAGAACAGTTTTCAATTGTGTGGCTCGCCATATCCGATAGAGGTCCTTCTGTGCAGCAAGCTGTTGTCTTTGCCGTTCCGCGTACTCGAGAGCGGCTAACCGGTCTAGCTCCGCTCGTTCTTGCTCTTGTCTGATGCGTTCACGTTCCCGGTCAGCAGCAAGTGACGCTTCATACGCAGAATCCTGCTGCGCGCGAATGTCCCGTGCAGATTGTTGTTCTTGCCTTTCTAGGCGAATGCGCGTCAATGTAGGTCCATGACGAGTGATTATGTTGTTAATACTAGCAATTAATGAGGGCGGAGAAACGTATCCTTGTAGTCTTGCGTGGATTGACATCGCAGATGGGTGCGAAGAAGATGCTGGCGTATACGCGATGACAGCGAGAAAAGGATATTTAGTACAAGAAAGTGCATTAGATACCTGATAAGCTTCACTTTCTCGCACGTTACCTCCCCAAATAATTATGTCATTTTGTTTGAAAAACTGGACAACATCTGGAGAACATAACACGTCCTTATTGAATTTATGCGTGTCGTCATGCTCGTCACTTTGAAGCAACACTACCAAAATTCTAAGCTCCCGCCGTGCATAGTCAAGTGCCTGAGTATATCCACCATCGAAAAACGGAAGAATTTCGTCTTTGCCAGGTATGGTCGTCGCTGTCGTCGACGTCGTCGATGTAGTAGTAGTAATTTCTCCTGCTTCCGACGAGTTTGTCGACTCGGATGTTGACGAAGACAAAGCTGCAGTCAAGGGGCCGGCATAGCCAACATCTTCTTGGAAGTCCCGGATAAACCGTGCAGCTGTGTCGCGTGGATTGATACTCCGTCGTTCCGAATGCGCTGCACCGAGATTGGCGGGATAGACACCTGTCCAGCGAGGCAAAAAGGGAAATAGAATAGTAAAAAAAGAGTACAGCGACTGGCCTGCCCGCGAAATGATGGTCAGAGGAAACAGCACGATGGAGGAGATCACCGAAGCGAGAAACGATGTCCGCGGTGGTGAAAATGTCCGAGGTGTTGGAGCTACGACCCGTGGTGCGACGACCGGCGGCGGAGTTTGCTCACGAACTGGTGCGTTTGGGTTTGGTCGTATCGGTCCGCTGTCGAAATATCGTGTTAATGCTAGCTATTTTTGTCAGTAAGCACTTCGGGGAAATACTAGCTTTGATTAGAATCAATTATAAGAAATTACAAACCTCCACGTTCCAGTTACAGACTTCCATCATTTGAACTGCACCTGCGATATCATCTTCGGGCCAATCCGTGATCGTCACAAACTGTTGCAGTGCCTCAACATTAACTGCATCAAGATTGTCAAGATCCATATCTTGTTTCGTTTTCAATTCAGGTGTCCTTAAGTGCCTATATCGATTTGTATCGGTTTATGTGTGTTAAGATGCACGATTATATCATGTCGTCACATGATCCTGATCCATATCAAAATAGATCTCCATATGTTTTTTCAGACTCTACTAGAACAGAATACAAATATATAATTCAAATCATATTAATAATTCATTATATTTTGTGACATCAGAAAAGTCTTCGGCATCATTTGAAAACCAGAAGTACATGCATAATATTTACGACAGTTTCAACATGGATATACAACAATACAAAACTGCAAAATGGATACAGACAAACAAAATTGCACTTTCAACATCAACTCGCTCTCACATGCCCTAAATTAAAAGAGATTTCTCTCAAAAAAGTCTAGTAGTCAACCCACCCCGCTCTTTTATGACCTCGATTGTTTCACAATAGTGCAAGCTGTGCCTTTTGCTGTTCTCGCGCCCAGCGAGCGGTCTCCCGAAGATCAGGTGAAAATTCTTCAGATCGTGCCTTCTTTAGTAAGTCTGTGATCCAGTCCTCCCGATAATAGATCTTGACATCTCCTCGAGGATATATGTCTGCGATGTCACCAATCAATCCAACCATAGAGCGCAGCATAGATTGCGTCCGTAGCGTTGACGGCTGGCTGTGCAGTAACGACAAAAATCCAAGAATTGGCTGTACATAAGGTAGTAATATCTCTGGCCGTTCTCGTAATCCTTGTACAATACCCAGATATGCATCCACAATCGCCTCCTGTAAATCATAGATATACTCCTGAACGTCGATGGCAGCTCCGGGTTCTCGTCGCAAGCTAGAGGCCTGCACAAGAACTTGCATCACCACCGCCAGGTATTTTTCAAACTGTACTCCAATTGCTGACGCAATGTCGCCAAAGCAGGACAAAATACTGACCTTGACATCTCGACGTACAACTGGGTTTTGAAGATTACTGAGAAACACATTCATGTACAAATCGCAGAACGGATCAATTTGCGCTCCGAGCGCAACCGCAAGATCCGCAACAATGCTGACCGCAGTCTTGCAAGTTGGCGAATCAGGATCTTCAAGAGCTTTCATCAAAAACGGATTGAAAGCTTCTAAATACACGTTGAAATTCTCCTGTACAGCTCCAGCAATCGCTCCGATAGCCATAAAAATATCTTCCTCTATTAACGAATTCGAAAGCTTCTGCTGCAGCATACTCAAAAGTAAAGTCATTAGCCGATCGGAACTTGTTCGGTCCTTCGGTGAGACCCGTCGGATTACACTGGTAACCACGCTAAGTAAACTAGATTGTAACTCTTCCAAATTTGCACGATCATCCATACCAACAAGCTGTTGTTGCATTATTAATGTCTGCTCCAGTCTCTGCACGATTACTGAACTGAGTTCAGTAATTCTGGGGAGTGTATCCGCCGCACTGCAAGAGACTAAAACACCAAGAGCTTCATAAGCTGACGTACGAGATGACGCTTCATTATCCGCACGATCGCTGGCAACTAATAGCGCTTTCAATAAAGGATCGTAGTACTTGGACATGACCATAGTTTCCGTTTCAGGATCTTCTCGGCCGAACTGTTCAGTCAAATTTATTAACGTCCAACAACAGTTAGTGATAACTTTCGGGTGATCTTGAAGTCCTGAAATTAAAGCACTGACAATGCCAGGAAGATGATTCTGTGTATCAATACCTTCAATAACTAGGTCTGCAATGCGTCCCAGGCACCACGCAACAGTGTCCTTTACTTGAATCATTGGATCTGCCATCAAACTGAGCATCGGTGGAAGAGCCTGACCAATCAAATAGGCAAGAGTCTGCTGATCTGGCCCATCTAGAATTGATCCAAATGCCATCACAGCAGCCTCTCGACGACGCCAATCCTTTTGCTGTAAGTTCATTTCCACGAACGTCAAAGTCAGATTTACAACAGCAGATTCAGTGTCTTCAGCAAATAGCTGTAAGCAAGAGGCTGCAGCCATAGACACATTCCAATCATCATCTTCGGTATCTTCATCTTGTTTAGTTAGTAACTCTAACAGAGTCGGCAACACCTCGTTAATTGCAAACTTGGCGAACTCGAAATTCTCTGCGTCCTCGGGTAGTGCACCGTCACTATATCCGGTCTGCTCCCGCTCTCTTATCGAAATTTCCACATCACAGACTGTGCTCCAAAACTCCACAGCCATACATGCAACATCCGAATTCTCACTCTTCATGCCCTGAACAGTCAGTCCGTACAGGGCCTTTTCCATATACAGACGCATGTAAGGATAATAAATGCTCATGATACGCGCCAGAGCACCGAACGCGGACGCTTGAAGCTTAACATCAGAAGATTGAGTAGCTTCGCATACGACTTGCATGATGTAATTCCGCTCCCCTTCGTGAGCAAAATTGGCCCGCACGAACTCAAGGGAGTTGACAAGAGCATTAATAGCAGTCAACCGTACAACAGTTGAAGGTTCCTGAGAACGAGCTCCCTGAACAATTGCAGTTAAGATACCGCCAGCTTGGGCGATGACACCAGGACTGCTAGGATCTGCTGTCTCGCAAATGTAACCAATAGTTTGTAGCGAGGCCCTCTTAACGTTGACAGGTCGATCTTCGCTAGTATTCTGCACTAGGACATGCATCAGAGTTGGCCATTCCATTCTGGGTAGTTCTATATCCGCAATTGCAGCGACAAGCTGCGCAGCAGCATTTGCAACTCTGTCATCTGACGAAATTAGAGCTTGTAAAGCCTATATAACTAGTTGGTCAAAAAATTTCACGATATAATAAACAAAATCGAATGGAAAATAAACATACAATCTGCTTGATCTGTTCCTTAGGATCGCTTTCAATAGCCACCCATCGTTCGGACTGAGATCCTCGCGTCTTTGCATCCTAGAAACGTTACGTGTTAGAACTAGCACGCACACTGGACAAGACCTGACAGCACACACCTTGGCTACCAATTGATTTTTAATCGCAAGTCCAGCAAGCATGCGAACTTCGGTTTTCTGCGATTCATCTGCGAGAACGGTCGTGAGCATACCCAGGTACGGAACCTAGAATCAAAATTAGCATTTGTCAACGTGGGACAGCACTACCAGTAGTAGCTCTATACAACGGGGTCACATACGAAATGCTCTTCAGCGGCCTGCGCCAATTGCACCTCGGCCTCCTGTCTAGCCTTCGGATCTGAGAAAACAAAGAGTGTCAGTAAGATACATTACAAGAAAGAAAAGGTGGTGGGCATTCCAGTCAAGGCAGCAAAGATGTATTGATAAAACTTACCTGGGCTCAGAATGGCCGTCTCCAAGACGATGCCGATATTCATGGCGATAAAGACGCTAGCTGCTTCGTTTGAAAAGATTAATTTCGTCTAGAAAGCACGAAAACAAACGGCAAATGAGTGAACTAGATCGAAATTTGAGATATCTGCCGTTGTCTAGTCGTTCACTCAGACCGAGCAGAAAAAGAGTAGAGCATTCAGCTACGAGATGGAAAGAGAAAAATGGTTCCAAGACAGGTAAACAAAAGCCTTAGCTCACGCGTTTTAAGGTATATTTTATTAAATTGTGATCTAGTTATGGCTGTAAATGTATAAATCTGAGGCTACAAACTTGTCTACTACTCGATCTGCACAGTTCTTCACCAAATGCGCGTTCTAATAATATCAGAATTCTGCCGATAGTCTGATCGAAATGAGTGGGAATAATCTTCAGCATCACAGTCAGGGGGGTCAAGGTGGATATGATCGTCGGGGAGGTCATCGGACGCAGTACCAACATGACCGGCCGAAGAAGGAGGCCATTCTCGACCTCGCAAAGTATCAAGACCGGGAAATTAGAGTAAAGTTTGCAGGTGGAAGAGAAAGTACGTCTGTGCATTACGTTTCTGCCGATTTCAATAGTCTAATATACATTATTTTAGTCACCGGAGTCCTAAAAGGTTACGATCAGCTTATGAACCTAGTCTTGGATGATGTTGTTGAACATCTGCGCGGTAAGTTTAAACCAAAATCGATTTCTTTCATACGGCTTCATAAATAAGAGTGTTAACTCTTTCTTAGGTACAATTGGGGAAGACGGAAGTCCTCCTGAAGATCAAACCAGATCGTTAGGTCTGGTGGTAACTCGTGGAACATTACTTGTATCTCTTTCTCCTGTCGATGGAGGTGAAGAGATTGCGAATCCATTTTTGCCCGCCGAAGAGCCCGCTATATGATGATCTGAACCAGGAAGATGAATAATGGACTTGTATATTATAATCTACATATCTACGACTTTGAAATCTTTTGACCCTTTAATTTTACCTCTGTCCCTGACCAAAAGAACACTGTTATTACAAAAACGTAAGAGAAAAAGTTCTACTCATCTACCCGACAGCAAGACATTTGCTTTAAGTACTCGGTCGACTCAAATCCCGAAACACCATGTCAACGCAGTTCTTCAATTCCTTATATGACACAATCAAGCAGCTCAGTTCGTCTCTTGAAACAAGCATTATTTTCTCGTCTACACCTGCGTCAAGTTTATTTAAACATCGGAGTACGTGGCCCATGTCTAGAACTGGATGTCCAGCCTCGTCGCTCTGATGAAAAACATAGTCACGGAACAATTTAAGTAAATATCTATCTCCAGTTTCGGACCAAGCAGGATCATGATCGTACTCTGGTCGCTCATTGATAAAATTGAACTTGCATAGCAGTCTGAACAAGCGGCCATTCTCAACTTCTTTAGATAATTCTGATTCTAAATCATCTTGATAGTGTAGAGAGCTATCAAGGTTTTGTTGATAATATGTAGCGATTAATCGAATGAAATCATCGATATTACGACTTGTCGAATCAGGCTCCAGCTTTCCGCTAAACAGATACATAACCGCATTCTGCAATTCCATGGAGTAATATTTCCCCAACTGTTCAACACTCTTAGAAATAAGGCTAAAAGATCCAGAATTGCTCTGAATCACAGGATTTGCACAAGCAATCGAAAGAATTAGTCTTCCAAGATTGAACAAATCGTCTTGCTGCAGAGCCAACAGGTTCTCCTCCGCTCCATTAAGACCCTGCGCAGCTAAAACATCAAAAATACCAACAGCCGTCAATCTCAGACGCATTTTTGATGAAACAATAATTTTCGAAGCATCTAAAATCCGCGCTGAAAGTCCAGCGTTGTGTATAGTTCGCAAAGTAGAAGAGAGCTGTACAAGATAGCTCCATAGGACTTGCTCTGGCACCGAAGGAACCAATTGGCCCAAGTTATTTCGTACGAGAGGATAACGTAAATTCGGGCCAAAGTGAGCATCAAATAATGTGTACGACAGGGGATAGTAATCGTAAACAAAAATAATGGAATTGTCCCCGAAAGCACGAGTAGTAAAAGCCTCGTACAGTGTTACCAAGCCAGCACTTAGAATGCGCGACCACTGTTGAACTGTTGCAATAGCTTTCTCGTCTGTCAATTGAAATCCTTCTAAACGTCTTAAGGCATATGTGTTGCCATCTGTCTTTGAAAAAGCCTTATAAATCCAGCTTGTATATCCAAAGACGCGAGAACTCTTCTCCGCGGTTGTATCGATTGGTACCAAGGAGTAGTACATTTGTACAGCTTCAGGTAGTCCAGATGCTATGATATAAGCGTTAATTTTGTAAATTGAAAATGAAGTAGCCAAAAACTTACTGGGTAATGTTTGGAGAGTTGCTTCATTCTTGCTCTGAAGTTCCTCTCGTAACGTGTCGGACATGAAGAAATATCTCACATTCCGCTGATACGGCTGCAGATTGGCCTTATGGTATTGGTGTGGAGCATATAGATGGTATTGAATCTACCAGCTAGTTAGCATTAATCTATCTGTTATAGCTCTGTAGCATACTGGCAAGTATTGTGGCGGTTGAGACTGTGGATAGAACAATTCATGAGATGGGGTTGCATAGGTGGGCACTGAACTGAAGTCATAGCGAGAATTCTACTTATTAGCAATATACCAAAATAAAGAATTACTTGTTTAAGTCGAACTCACCGGATCCACGCCTATATGTGAAGAGACTCCCTGGGGGACTTCTGAGAAACTTGAACCAAATTGAGATTGCATAGGAGGCTTCTGATTGTACACATCAATAGAAGAATTTGAATAGCTGTTCATTAGAATTACATTGCAGTCAGGAATCATCCAGGAAACATACTCCTTTGTGACATCAGTCATGACAGGTGTAGTGGCATTTCGAGGTACAAAAGCGGGAGCATCAGCCGACCGAATAGAAAGAGCTGGAGATTTCGTAGCCGTCACTGATCGCGTAGTCAACGTAGGAGTAAAACTTGGAGAATCCACAGTCAGACGAGGTTTGAGTCTAAGACGAAAGGTTAACAGACGTGGAGTTACGATGTTGTATATTCATACATTTCTGCCTTCACAGCTGGCTGAGAAGTTCTCGACACACTTTGTGGCTAAATTTAACAATTAAAATACCGAATTAAAAGTAAAATTTATGAAAAAGTAATTTACCGTATCGTGACGAAATATGCACCCATTGTTCTCGAATTTGCAATATCCATGGATCAAAATGTTTTTGCACAGTGTCTGAGATTGCTTTCCCGAACCGGACGTAGTGGATATCCCCTCTAATCATCATGCGTCAATAATTTCAATATACTTGCTTTTAATTATTCTCATTTGGCAATCCTAATTATTTACCTCTCTTTATTGGTGACGTGATAGCCGAAGGATCGAGATTGCTATTGTTGCTGTTGTCGCTTCCATCGCCTGCAACCACCGAGGTGGCTGTCTGCTTCCGCATAGCGCGACAGCAAAACTGAATTCTGCTTTGGCCGGACCTTGAATCTGCAGTAAGACTCTGGAGCCCAGATGACTGTAAGGAAACACCGCTGGCAAAGCAAGGGAAATCAAATCACAAGCTTAGAGCAGCACAAGTTGATTTAATCAATAAGTTGGGTGTTAAAGTTGACATAATTTGTTATTTATGGCATATATCATAAATATCTTGACAAATAGCTCTTGAAAGAAGGGTCGTCCGAAACCAGATCTTAGCTCTCGCGAGCTTGCCATATGATTATGCCATTTGATCCGCCAGGAAGAGAGACCTTTCTGCACCAGAAAACTATGTCCTCTGTGTGCGAAGATGAACTGCGTCAGTCCTTCTCGACACTCCATCAGATCACGCTCGCGGCTCCGGTTCGCCACGAACTCTTTTCTTGGTGTCCAGTCATGGATTTGCTCACTTTCTCGCCTGATCTGCGAAGTTTATGGCTCTATCGTATGACTGGAGAGCTGATTTGGAAATTCTCACTGCCAGAACCTACTGTGTTGATTAGCTGTATCGCCTGGAAGCCAGATGGTAAGCGGGCTGACAATGAGCTAATGTGTACCGATTCTGATTTGATCCAGGTACCGTGCTAGCTCTAGGTTGTTCGGACGGAACAGTTCGACTCTGTACCACAGTGGACGGGAAAATGATTCACAAAATATCTCTTCGACGCTCTTTAGCTTGTCTTCGATGGACAGTCGAAAGTCTGGACACTTTAAGGTCTCGTAATAATGAATTGTTCGAGGGTGTTTTTAGTTTTGATGTAACATCTATCTTACCTCGCCTAAGCCCTCTTCCAAGTTTACTGTCTACAGATAGTCTTTATATCGGCAAGACTACCGTGGATAATCTATTAAATGCTCCGATTCAGCATGAGAAACCCTCGCGAATCGACATGCTTGTTTCTGGAGAAGACAATGGAAATATTGTGTTCAGCATCTATGGAAACTTCTCAATCGGAGATCTTCCTTTTCCGAAAAGACTTACAGTAAGTGTTGCTTCGTATACATACTAGATATTTCAGCTAATTTTTATAGCAATTATTGCCTCTAGAACAAGTTTCGACTGATGACTTGTCTTTTCACGGATTTATAACAAAAACACGTACAGATGATATTTTATTGGTTCCATTAAGAGTACACTTTATTCGCCGATTCGGATCTGATTTAGATCAAATTGCAATGTCTTCTACTAGAGTACCAGCTTTATTGAGCTTTGTGTCTGATGTTCTAGAAATAATTCATCGTGAATGGAATGTAAATATATTGAAACCGATGAATACGCTATTACAATCCCTATGCACTGCTGTTAGCACGTCTAGTATGTGGTTACTTCTGACTTCAGCTCTTTCATGTACTAATTTCGAAAGATCCAAGAGGAACGCTGATGGAGCTGCTAATATTCGGGGTTGCGCGTGGCCGAATGAAGACTTGGATGACTGAGCAGTATCCAGAGCGAGTGATAAAAGCCTGGAGAAAAGGCGCAGTCGGGTCCTATGAGAACTGCCGCAAATTATTGGTTGAGTCTCTGATTCCCGCATGTGAAAGGATTGGTATTTTAATTTCGCGCATCAACGGTCTTGCTGAATGGTAGGTTGAATAAAAGACGTGATTTTTTCTTTAATTTTAACATATGAAGGCGTGATAGAGGACAGCATCTGGGACTTTCGCCGGAGACCTGCAAATCTATGCTGGATATATTGAAGGAAATAATGATAGGAGCTCATCGAATGCTGCGTGATCTGAATTTGGAATACGACAATTATAAATCGTTCATTCAATGGGTCAAGTATATGTATGATCAGACAATGGGCACAGCCTTGAAGGATGAAGAGAAAAATATATCGATTGATACCTCAAAGGTTTCAGATTATATAACTAAAAATATGTCCTCTCCGGTTATCAATATGTACTTTTCTACAGCGCCAAAGCCGACAGATTACAAATCCACGAAGCCGATCAATTTAAGGAATCTCGCTCAGCAGCTTGAGGAAAAGTGTCACGAGGTGTTTAAAGATGCGGCCGATCGAATGCGCGGCCATGCAGTATTTGGTAGTCCCTTAACTATAAAAGCGGCATGTGATGTGGACAATTTGAAAGTGGTTAGCCGTATTATTCAACCGAATGAAGATGTTGTATACATGATTGTTGTGATGTGTATAAATTCAAAGAAAGACGAAAGTAAGTTTGATTTCAATTGTTGCGTGACATTTATTAATTTTTTTTTAGTTTTATTATTAAGAATATCGGTCTCTCAGGTTCCATCAGAGCTGATGTCACCGATGATTAATGTTCTCCGAGTTAAGATCGTGAATGAGGAAATAATATCTCTATTCTTCGTTGATGATTCAAAGCTGATGGTTTTGCTACGTCCTTTGACGGATATGGATTATACGTCACGTATGGTGACATTGGAATTTCAAGATCTGTTCACAATAAGTAGTGTTGTAGATGCAACAAACATCTCAACCGATTTGTATGATATGATCGAGCAGGTGCCACAAGTAGAACCCTCATGGGCTCAAGTGAAAAAGTTTGATGATGATTTCATACCGGCTCAGATTACTTTAAACGGTCGAAAAGGACGTCGAGTGGGATGCGTTTTGGCGCAGGACATGCAGCGCTACAGAGTATTTGATTTGGATGAAGAAGAAGAACAGGAAGAGGACATTGAAGGGGGAGCAGATGAAATATAAGTTATGAAGGTAATTCTACGGCGTTTTTTAGGCTTATTTACTTGCACATTCTGTATATAAATTTTAGACCATGCACATAAGTTAACAAAGTAAGGCTAGCGCCTGCTTATTATTCCGTCCTGGGGTATCATTTCGAAGATACCTGATCAACCCAAACCCGCAATCTGGACGAAAATGTGAGCGGCACACAAGACTGAAGACACGCAAGAATATGGGTCTTTGTATATATTTTATATCTCGGGCCCGTCTTTTTGGCATGTGTCCAGTCTGATTTGGTAATAGTATTCAGAGCCAATTCTTCTGTGTGGTTACTTCTTGCATTCGAAGGAGCTAGATGTCGCGGAGAGCTGCTGATCTGGCTTCATCGGATGTCGAAGATGACTTGGTAATGGATGATAACAGAAACGAGTATTCCGATCGGAGTCCGAGTCGAGGAGATCCTGATACGGCAATGGAAAATGGAGATTCGCAGAACTTAGAAAATACTGAACCGAATCCCTGTGCGAGACCGGAGGTGCTGAAAGATATTGGGCGACGTGCTACCTGGCGGTTATCAACTTGGAAGCCTGGATATGGTGTTCAGTCGTTGCTGGCAGAATCTACAGAGCTATTCTGGCAGTCGGATGCTCCCCAACCGCATCATGTAGATATCCATTTTGCTAAAAGGGTCGCCATTTCGAAAATCATGCTATATTTAGATTACAGCAAGGACGAGTCGTACACGCCAGCAAAGATTGCTGTCCTGGCAGGGACAGGCTATCATGACTTGCATGAGGTGTTATCGCTTGGTATGGAGGAGCCCGATGGTTGGATAGAGGTGTCACTAGCTCACGCAGGGAAGGAGTATGTCGCCTTTGTATTGAAGCAGGCGTTAGACTGACGATTGTAGCGGGTATCTCAAAGCCTTCCTTGTCCGACTTTCCGTCATACAGAATCATCAGACAGGCAAGGACACAAGGATCCGAGGAATCAAAGTGCTGTCCCCTGAAAAGTGAGTTATTTAGATGGCCAAATTATCACATACTAAATCTAATTAGTGAAACAATGGAGATGGCGGATGACGGGCTGCCATTCACAACCACGAGCATGCTAGCCTACAGTACAATCCGATAGTAAATACGAGTTTTGTGTGGCATTTCCGTCTGACTTTCTGGTTTGTCCAAGAAACAAGAAGCCAGCGGTGATTCTGTCAAATTCAGCTGAAAGTCGTTCTGCCTTGGGACGTTAGGATACTTTCTCCCCCGCATCTTGCACCTCCTTCCCCGCCTTAACTAAATACCGAGGATCAACCTCAAATAGCTTGTTTCTATCACATTTTCTTCATCCGTATATCAGCTCGTGCCAATTTTATTCTTATTGATCCACTGCCTTTCGGCTGTTTTCAGCAGTTATCCTTCTTATTGTCACATGTGTTTGCTTACTTGGTCGCCCTTTGTGCGGCTGGGCTGAACACTTTCAACGAATGCTGGGCGAGTTTACCTTCAGTCATCAGTATAAGATTCAGTACAGTCTACTTGGCGACTCACACGTGCAATAACTTCTACAATTATCTGTGATTACTATGGCAGACGAGACAATTCATAAAGGAGTCGAGCAGCCTGCTTCTAGTTCCAGAGAACTATCCGATGGCACGGAATTGGTTGTAAGTCTCTTATCAACGCGATGCCTCTTCTCATATCTAATCGACCTAAAAAGCGCAACTCCACTAGCAACTCCGCTATTCCTGCATCGATCTCGTTTAAAGATCCAAGGGCTGGTATAAAGGTGTCTCTTGCTTTGAACAAATCACTTTCAGCCGATTTAACAGATGTAAGCGGATACAATTAGATTCGGTTTGTGGCTCTTACTAAGATGGATGCAGGTGCTTGCTGCGCAAGGTGTTTCCTGGGCTGTTCGGACTGCACTTAAGTATGCTCCCGTTACTGTTTCATTGGACTATTCGTTTTCGGAGGAGCTTGATGCCATTATTCTCAATATCAACCAATATCTGCCTGCGGGTGTCACATCGACAGAGTATCGTATTGTGGACAATACTGAAAGAGCTGTAGTTTCGCCTGTGTTCGGACCTGTCATTGGGTACTCCAAATATATTCCAGTATCTGAAATAGATGAGAAGTTTGCTTTTCTAGCGAAAGGATGGGATCAAGATACGATTGGCAACGGTGTCATTTTTGCTCACGCCCGAGGAGATCCCACCCAGCCAAACGGACTTGAATGGGAGTCCTACCAGGCAATTGGCTTTGCAGATGTTATTGTGGACGATGGAATTATTGAGCGGAAATATGTTTCTCGATTGCATTTCACGTCGCCCAAATTGAAAGAACCACTTGAGAAGCGAATTGTCTACGATTTTGTCAAAGAAGGTTTGTAAGGTACTGCGGATCAAAGTTAGCAGTCTATATATATTTATATATTTTGCTTTACAAATTTCCCTTATAAACTCCTCGGGGAAGGCCCCACTGGCCTTTTATTCTGATTTTGAAGAGATCACCGCCTTTGTCAAGTTTGTAATCTTCTTCACTCCAGACATAAGTCGGACTCTCCTTGACTGCCGCCGTAGTTACGAACAACTCATCGAGATTCTTGCCACCAAAGACAGGGCAAGTGACTTTGCTCGCTGGAAATTTGTAGACTGCTTTTAGGGCACCTGATTCAGAAGAGCGCCGCTCAATTCGACCGCCTTCCCAGATTGCAATGAAGAGATCGCCTTGTGCTGAGATCGTCATTCCATCTGGGTGTCCGTCGGTGATTTTTATGAATGCACGTTTATTCGACGCGGACCCAGTTTCAAGATCATAATCATACGCCCAGATAGTACTAGTAGGAGAATCTGAATGAAACATTATCTGCCCATCTCTAGACCAGCAAAGACCGTTTGGAACCCCTTGATTGCCGTAGAGAGATTTTAGAGATCCATCGAGATCGACACTGTACATTGTTCCAATCAGATCAGGAGAAGTTCCCTCCGGCCACGATTGCATCATCGACCCAGCTAGGAAGCGTCCTATAGGATCGACATTTCCGTCATTTATTCGCATACGTTGCTCCATCTCAGGATTGTCGGGATAAATCTTATTGATGTATTCAAGTTCCGCAGACTTTCCGGGCGAAGCAATAGCAAATCCACGTTTCCCGCCGACGAGGAAGCGTTTAGGCGAGTCCGGAAGAAGGCAAAGGACACCTACAGGATCTTGATATTTCGTCGTATGGACTTCTACTTCTGAAGTTCGCGTAAATACCTCAATCGGCTCCGCTTCGTTTCCATTTTCAGGGTTGACTTCTGATATAACTGTCTGTTCGTCTGCGAGTGAAAACCATTTCACTTCCCGCGCATGGATATCAAGGAAGTAAAAGCTGTTGTCTCCGGAAATGTAGGTCGGACCTTCACCGAGCGCGCATTTGGTATGGAGATAAGACTATATAGAATGGTTTGATTAGAGATATCCTAATTTGGAACTAGAAGCTTGCAGGATAAACTCACCTCTGCAATGACGTATTCAAAAACAGTCATTGATTTTAACTGAAACTTTGGTTTTCTTTAG
This sequence comes from [Lipomyces] oligophaga, assembly GCF_038497815.1. NCBI lineage: Eukaryota > Fungi > Ascomycota > Lipomycetes > Lipomycetales > Lipomycetaceae > Lipomyces > [Lipomyces] oligophaga. The sequence continues at coordinate 802,394 of NW_027117787.1, read as the reverse complement.
TTCTGAACACCTAATTAAAGAACTCAAAATGTAATCGCCGTGCTAAAAGAAATTGCAATGAAGATTTGATTGTTACGAGGGAATGCACATTAGCTTGTATACAGCCTGTCCCAAGTCGGCTTTGATCGGTTACATAGATACAATTTACAGGACTTACAGCTAGGATTACTAGATAAATATACACTTAGCATTCATGAAAACGGAGCATTTATTGGCTCCACGACAATGCCTGGCTTAACAATCACTTTCGGCTTGGTCAGTTGCTGAATAGTGGATTGTGTGCTCCATTCTTTGCCCATTGGAAGTTTCATAGCCCGCTCGTATTGCTCCTTGGTTTCGTACGGATACGGAACCTGGCCTGTCATATATTTCGCAGACTTTTTCAAAGTCCGCTCATTGATTATTACTTTTTTAAGTTTCGCATCTTTGCGGTCTTTAGCGTTGATGCCGCTAATTTTGTTGACAAATCGCTTTGAAGATTTTTTAGTGCCTGTTCCTGTCCATGAGCCCTAGCAGATTGTTAGCAGATCTGAAATTGGAATGTGCTACAAAGAAAAGCGAAGAATCTCACCCATCCCGGAAGTGTGACGTCGACTTCTTTGTCTCCCTCGTCGTCTATTACACTTTGCTTTTCTTGCTCGAAATCTCGTACAACATCATCGCCTGCAAACGCCTTTTTAACCAGTTCTCGCTGTTCGAACTCAATTGCACTACCGCTGTGCCCACGTCGCATATTAGCAGAAATGAGAGACACTTGGGTATCACTAACTTCAATTTCGTTATTCCTTTCGTACTCCTCATCGTTGATATCTCGGGGCTCTAGTATTTGGTTGACATCAATTTGAACGTCGACGGAAGTTTTGTTGGAGAACACATTGGTATTTGAGCGGACTGATTTTTGTAATTTCTTCAGCCTAGATTGCGATTTCTGATCGCGAGTACTGTCTTTGGAAAGTGAAACTAGTGCCCCGCCTCTAGAAATTGAATTACTGGTTGAGTCTAATATCCATGGATTTTCAGGCTTGGATTTCTGGTCATCGTCGTCTTGAACAGAGTTGAATTTTTCATTTCTAATCTGCACTGAATTGAGCTGTAGTTTGGAAAGTTTTTTCTGCATCGTAGTCGGTGCTGTCTCTGCTTGATTTGATGCTTCAACCGTCTGATTCAGAGCATCTATAGCATCTTGAGCGCCAGGTGCGTATTTGCGACGGCCAGAATTGATCACTTGAATGGCTGAATCTTCTGTTTCGTCGCTATAGAGGACCCCGTCTTCGTTTGCTCGTCGTATTTCGTCTATATCTTGTTGCCTGCTATTACGAATAGCTTCGTCGGCGACCTGCATAAACTTCATATTCATAATCCCCTTTTTTCCCGAGAGTTCGGTATCAAGTCTTTCGTCCTCATCCTCACTCTCCAAATCACCATCATCCCCACTACTATCAGACGGTCCACCATTAATTTTTTGTGTAAGCTCTTCTCCGCGAATAAGCATTTCTTCAAGCTCTTGCCGCATATTCCGATCCTTATTTAGTCCTATTTTCTTCACATCACGAGCCCATTTGCTGGAATTTTTGTGTTTTAAACTCATTCGTTCTCGCGCTCTATTCACTGCCTGCTCGTACTCGTTCTCATTTGGTGCGCTGTCATCTTCTAACTGTGATCGGACAGCTTCTGCATGCTCGCGCTCCCTCTTGCGGATTCTCCGATATGTTTTGCTTTTGATTTTTTTTACTCTTCTAGCCTTCATTTCTTCCCGAAACATAAGCTCTCGCATTCTCCGTAATTCATTTCGCCTAGCGGCAAGATCTTCAATATTTATTTTCTTTTCTTGAAGATTATTTATCAGCTCTTCCCCTTCAAGTTCAGCGTCATCATTCATCGGAGCCCCTGTTCCTGCTACACGGGAAGCATCCAAAGTTTGCAAAAGTGGAAACTCTAAATGATCTGCTTGTCGAATTTCTTGCACAGTGGGGACCCATTTTTTGACTTCGTCTTTGGCAAACTCATACGCTGCTGTGCGATCGACACGTTCCTCGAGTCGGCGACCAAGCCGTGACTTGACAACTTCGGAACGAGAGCTAGAATGACGCTCGAGATCTTCCAATCTGGATAGTGATCGCACTCCAAATGCGGAAGACGTCGATGCGCGAATGTCATCTAGTGTAATTTTTTTCGAAGACTTAGACTGCTCAGACATTTCATCGTCCGAGCTTGAGTGAGCGAGTAATAGTCCAAACTGTTTCCGTTTTCGTAAATTGCTCCTTGACTCTTCTTCTGCTCTTTTTTTAGCTGCAGCAGATATAGCTTGTACTAGATTTGTCAATTCGGGATGATCTTCAGATTCTTCGGAGTCTCCAGATTCCAGCTGTTTGGAAACTGGAGTGCTGAGATTATCTTCTTCCCTCTCGAAATTTCCAGGTGCAGAACTGTCTGATTGATCGCCGTTTCCTGCTGACATTAAAAATCCAAATTCATCTACATCTGCATTCTCTTTTCTATCTTCAGGTTTATCTCCTTTCTGCTCAATCCTGCTCTCCTCTTCCAAAAAACTATCTGCTGAATCGCTTTCTTCTTCAGCATCAAGCTCCTGTTCAACGTGCTTCAAAGCTGCGGACAGCTTGCTTGAAGCTGCACTTTCTTGTCGTTCAAGTTGTTTACGGTTATTCACTCCTCTTTTAGCCATCATACGATTTCTCATGATTTAGCTGACGTTCTAGCTTTTAAGGTCGCTGATCATCGACAAATGGGCTAATCCTTCACTAATTTTTTTCTAATTTTGAACATTGAACTCCCAAATGCATCGGTCTAGGGTAGTAGCAAATCAAGGAACTGTAAACAAATCTTCGGCCATATTCCGTTTGTCATTTTATAAACAAGAATGTAAAATTAGATTCAATTTATTCCAAGACAGCATTCAGGATTTGGAAATGAATCGGTAAAATCTACTTCAGTGAGAAAAAATGGGCACGCTCTCCAGAATTGCCGCGTTTTTTGGGAAGAAAGGAGTATGACATCAATTTGATTTAGACGCAAATATTAACATACAAGTAGAGTTTCAAAGATGTACGTGAGTTTAATAAACTTCGTGCGATTGTATATTAAAGCATTTGATTTTAGTCTATAATCAGTCAAGTTGATACTGACTCATGCGACACTGTTTTACGAAAAAGCGAGCTGGGTGAAGAGTTAGTTGAGTTCGATGTGATCCGGCCCAGTTCATTGAGGCGGTTACTGTCAAAGCGACGGTCACAACGACGAGTGAGTTTTAATTGATTAGTAAATATGTACACATTCTGACTACTTTAGAAATTGACAGATTCGAGTTTAGGATTGTCTTCAGATCAGTATGACTTGGAGGCGCCAACAATTGAGTTTGTTGTCCCTGAACAGAGCCAAAACAAGTCCAGCCAGGAATTATTAACTGCACAATCCGAGACCCCTGAGCTATTGGGAAAATCAGGGTTCTGGCACTCCAATAGGCGTCGCCGTTTGAAAAAGAAATCCAAGGAACTAGATACGTCGAAATCGGCGAACCTAGACAGTTCAAATATGACTAACCATTCGCGATCGCGATCGCGATCGCGATCGCGGTCGTGGTTTAGTTCATTTCGACGGAAGCCTAGGTCACCCAAACCAGGAGAAGAATCTACAAATTCACAAGATAGAATCCTACTCTCAGGCTGTATTTCATTGTTTGGGAGCTTTCGTGGTACTAGCTGTGAGCATTTGGGACACCAGCCGCAGGACAGTTCCGACGAGTTGAAAAATCGAACAGGAGTGACTCTTTCCGGTCTAGATATATCCAAGACTGAATCAGATTACTACGATGATGATTCTGCCTTCACGTTCCAGACATATTCTGGTGATTCAGCAATGGGTGACCATCTATACGAGACGTTTACAAATACCTACCAGGGTGCGAATATACCCTACTTTTCCACTGGTGCTAGTTACTTTGACTACTCCGATATTTCTGACTACTCTGGTTATTCTGACTGTTACAACTCTCGATCATTCAGATCTGGATACCCTCACCGTGGCTCCGAACTGTATACCATTCCCGAGGCTTCTTGCGACGAAGAAAGAAATTCCGAATTAGTTGTAACACGTCAAGTTTTATGGGCGGATGAACCAGCTGATATGAGTATCTCTAGCACAGTTGCCTCGATAAGGCCTCGAGACAGTGAATATGATGCTGATATTGATGATACTATCATTGATACGCATCAGTCGCACAGCGCTGATTCCAGTATAGATTCTATCAAGGGCGAGCCATTTTTTGAAAATTCAAGAGAAAATTCAAACGAAAATATATCTGCGATACCAGTTGACTTAATTGTCGAGAAATTAGATGATCAGATTAAAGAGAAGGTTCAAAAACAGAGTTTACGGGCTTATTGCAACTGCCTGGACAATGCAAGCAAAACTGGCGCAAGAACAGCTATGGGAGAACTCATGCGAATGTATATCGAGGACTGTGCTCTAGAGAAGCAGCGATTAGAAATATTGTCTGAGAAGTCTGTTCACTCTTGTATCAAGACTGAGGACACGATAACGAAATTATCTGAGAAGCTGGAAGTCTCGCCTACTGACACTATAGATGAGTCGACTTTGCTAAATCTTCCCCCAAGCAAACTGAATCCTCAGCAGCTAGTGAAATACCGAAAAAGTTTACGCAGGATCAAAGAACAGGTGCTGCAAGCCAATAAAAACGAGAACTCCCAAAACCAGTTTGAAGGGACTAAGATCCAAGCAAACACAAAATCGTTATTTATTCATCCAAGCCATTCGGTATATATCTACAATCCACCATTTCATTCAGCAGTGACTACTGGACAAGTTTTGGGGAATCCTGAAAAACACTTGCACAGATACAGTGCATGTCGGGTGACTCAGGAAGGAATTAATGCGGTATTAAAACTGTTTTCAGTAGAACTAGAACGGCTTATCCATACAGACATGCAAGATCCAAGTCTGATCATCATCCACGGCTCATTAGCTGATCGTGAAGTACGAGGATGTGATTTATGCGTGACGCAGTATAATTATCTTATCAATTTCTACCGGAGATTTCGATTTTTAATGGTCGAGACAGAAAAAGGAAGCGGAGAAGGTCATGACCGAGTTCCTGTGAGGATGCAAGATGTGCTAGCCAAATTGGCATGGTGGAGCACTCGCCAGGAAACGATTCAAGCAACAGAACGACTCCTTTTGTGTAAATTGTAGTAGAAATAAGTACTTTATCGAATTAAAAAAAAGCAAAATTAGGCAAAAAGATTTAATTAGTTCGAAATGATATCAATCCAGTGACGCGTTGAAATCTTTCCTGTTTGGGCATTTGACGCGTTTCCGGCGACATCAATATTCATACGTGTCTGAGCACTCCTAACTTCACGCGCTGTGCAATTCTGATAAACCATTTTTCCATATTCATTTTCTGAACTTGCGATCTGAGGTGCAAAAATAATTTTCGATATATCTTAATTATGTCTGAATCGGAAGAATCGTACGTAACTTTTCTAGTTCCACCGCAATGGTATTAGCTAATCTTGCCAGAATTTTCGAAGAATTGGCCAAGCTAGAGCCTGAATTCGAGAACGCGGAAGTTGATATTTGTAAGTTTTTGGAATCTGTTCGCATAATTGCTGATTCGATATAGTGAAATATTCTACAAAATTATTTGCACCATTGTATGAAACTCGAAAGAATATTATTGCAAAGATCGACCAGTTTTGGCCGTCGGTTATCTCACAAGTAGGGGAAGAGATTGACGCACATATAACGCCAACCGATAACGAAGTAAGATTTATTGCTTTTGAAAAATCTTTGAGAATTTTTTTAATCTTGCATCAGGTTATCGATTGTATAAACTCGATCGAGGTAACTAGAGATGTTGAAGACCCTCGGTCATTCACAATTACGTTTGGATTCAATGAAAATGAGTATCTTGAATCCACCACGATTTCAAAAACGTTCACTTTTATCCCTAAACTTCCAGATTCCTTTTCGGGTGATACTGTCGCAGAAGCAGAGAGAGTCGTGTATAAGTCTACCAAAGTGCCTCTGAAGTGGAAACCGGGCAAAGATTTGACGGAAACTAAACCGGGCGAACCATACAGCTTTTTCACATTTTTCGATTGGGAAAACAGTGCGGACAAAGCAGAGAAAGATGTTTTTCCTGCTGCTCATGAGGTCGCGATCTTGATCGCAGATGAGCTATATCCTAACGCAATTAAACTATATAGTAAGTTCTCGACTCCGGTCTAGAATCTACTGGCTAACGTTGATAGTCGATGCATTGAATGAAGGTGAAAGTGAGGACGATGATGAGGAAATCGATCTCGAGGGTGAGCATTTTGATCATTGAATCATTTTATTCATTTCAAATTAACTCATATAGATGAAGACGATGATGACGACGAGGAAGAAGAGGAACCACCTCGCAAGCGGTACAAAAAGTAGAACTAGCCTTCGTAAAACTTTGCTTATTTTTATTAATTCGCCTTATAATCGACGTATAATTTATGTACAATATTAAGACTATTTTGGCATTACAAACATCAAACCGTATAACCCAGAGGAATGCAGAGAACAAAATAAATTGAAAAATTGGTAAATGGGGAATTAGTTTGGAACGACTTCCCAGATATTGATATTGCCATCATCACCACCAGTAATGATGATTTCCTCAACCAAACTATCTTTCTCGCTCGGGTTTTCTCTTGGAACAAGGGTTCGTTCAGGTTTCCATTTTCTTGACCAAGCTACCGCATTTATTTCAAACACTGAGTGAGCATCCTCTTCGAAGGCAATGACCTCCCAGGAGCCAGTCTTGATTTCTTCGTAAACGACCAGGAACCCATCTGCTCCTACAGAAACAATCCGCCCACTATATGGACTCCAACTGACAGAATAGATCGGACCGGAATGCGGGGAAGGTAAAGTAGCTTCTTGTGTCCAAACTTCAGATACGGGATCCGACCGAAACGTCGACGGAATACGCATATCTCCATCTTCAGCACCCGAAGCACCCGTTAAAGACGTCCTGGACCATACTCGAACGGTTTCATCCGCAGAGCACGACACCATTCTTGCTGGCAGTGGCTTCGGGGAATCAGGTTCAAATGTTTCGGAAACTGGAGGCGGTTGCTTGTCGAAATCAATGCACCAGACAGTACTTCTATGGCCAATAATTTCCGACGAACAAACCCAATCGTCGTCATCTTCTCGCCAAAGTCGAATCGTGTCGTCATATGAAGCGGACGCAAGTAACTGATCCGGTTAATACTCTATTAATCTGAACCCAATATTCACTCTACTTACATTCTCAGTAGGATGCCAAACAACGTGCTTTACGTCTTGAGTGTGATCTTGCAGTACAGCAATACACTCGAACTCCTCGTTATCTTCGTCTGCTTCCCAAATCCAGACACTCTTATCGCGTGAACACGACGCGAGATAACTGCCATCTGCCGACCAGTCGACGCATTTCACTTCATTTTCATGGCCTTCCAGCTGTGCAACAAATTCCCATTCTTCGAGTTGAACATCTGAACCGTCGTCCGAGTCTTCATTTCCATCACCAGCAATTTTTTGGGCGTATCGGTCCGCATCACGGATCCAAACGCCTACTGTTCCATCAAATGATGCAGTCGCAAGTACGATATCCGACGATGACGATCGCGGAAGTCGCGGCTTCCAAGCGACGGACCGGACAGACCGAGAGTGTTGACCATCAAGCACAGCGATAGGAAAATACGTGTTTAGCGAGAATACTTGCGCAGCTTTATCAGATGTCGCGACTGCTAAGAGCGGTAATGATGGATTCGGAGCTAAACTCCATATCCTATCAACGTGAACGGGGATTGACTGTATCTGCTTTAATGGCATTGTTGTGGATGTGCTTGTTTGAGTTCTATATTAACACGAAATCGAACCGAATCTAGGTTGAAAGGGGATTTTGGTAACTTTCAGACAGAAATAAGCTGTTTATGGCGGGACCAATTTTTTTTGAGTGGACATTCTGCTGGGAGTATTCCCAGAGTCCGTGGACAACAACACTCTATTAATTTTCAATGTGTGCATAAATTTTACTAATGAATTGTAATTGAAACTGAATCTCTACTTCGGTATTCTTGTAGCTTAAACAAGCGTCAGAGCCAGGTCTGACAGTGGTCGCATTTTTAGTTCGAAATTGACCAAAATTGAGCTGAGCTATTTGAGCCGGACCAGAGCAGAGGAGAAAATATATTTGGATTATACTGTCAGACTGGGTGATGAAATCCAAGAGAGGATGGTTTAATCCGAGAAAGCCGGTACAATATCGGCACTGGTAGATCAAATAAAACGATTGTGAGAATTTATTGGGATTTAGTAAAAAAATATCATCAAAGTTGGTGGAATAAACAGTCAGACTATATAGAATCAGTCTGCCGAGTCGTCCTTTCATAAAATTTATTGAGACAAGGCAAGAAGTTCAGAGCAGAGGAAGCCTTTTCAGATTAGCTTCCAGGGCAGAACAACTCACATATTTTAATATATTTCGCCTGCTCAGCCGGATTTACAGGTAGTTACGCCTTGTGACAAACCTCTTAATGTTTTCACGTTCCAATCGCTACATTCGCCGCTGTTGCTTTGCTCCTTCGTCGTCGTCATCGCTGCCAGCCAAACATCCGCAAAAGTCAAGCATTAGCCAGATCAAGCAAGGACCAGCTCGCAGATTAGCGCTCAGCCTCATTCATTTACTAGTTCTGGGTCATAGTATACGGCGTATGGCACAATAATTCTCCGTTGATTTAGATCCAGTTTACCATATATGCGGCGGTTGAGCATCCTCCCATCGCAGACATGTTGATTGGATTGGTACTTTCGGGACTACCTTCTCTCAATCAATTTGGTTCAAGGTCGTCATTTAGAGCACAAACGAAAATTTTAATCAAAGGATAAAGATACACATTCGCTGTTTGGAAAGTATCAAAATGCCCTCTAGTCCTGCTTCTACGCCAGGAGCCGTTGCCAACGCAGCTGCTTCGACCGTTTCGTCTGGGATCTTTTCTATCATTGGAAAGATTCAGAATCAGCCTTCCACTTACGATAGACGGGGAAACTACCGATTTGGAAAAGTTCTCGTATGTTTTGATGATTGTTTACAGCGTCAGTCGTGAAACAATGAAATAGTGAATTAACCGGCAAATAGGGCGCGGGAACTTATGGTATTGTTAAGGCTGCGACCGCGCTTGACTCAGGCGAGCAGGTGGCCGTGAAAGTGATTTTGAAAAAAAAAATTAAAGGCCATGAGAGTATGGTTGAAGAGGAGTTGAATTTACTGCAGCGATTGAGCCATCCGCATATTGTTGGATTCCGAGATTGGTTTGAATCCAAGGTAATTTACATTCCCAGACTTGCGTAACTCTATCAAGCATAAAAACGACTAACTATTAATAGGAAAAATATTACATTGTCACTCAATTGGCAACGGGAGGAGAACTTTTTGATCGAATTGTTGAGCGAGGAAAGGTTTGTTAGATCAGTTTGTCGGGCTAGATGATGTCCCACTTACGCAGTCGCAGTTCACCGAGCAAGATGCAGTAATTACTGTTCGAGAGATTCTAGAAGCCGTCGACTATCTACATGAGCAAAATATTGTTCACCGAGGTAAGTTATTTTTTATTCTCAAATTTTTCTAGACCAAATTGAGACTAAATGATTTTTAGACTTAAAACCCGAAAATTTGCTCTATCTTACGTCCGACGCGGCGTCGGATCTTGTTCTAGCGGATTTTGGTATCGCCAAAGAACTTGAAAGTGAGAATGAGGTTCTCAACACTATGGCCGGTTCGTTTGGTTATGCAGCGCCTGAGATTCTTTTACGCACAGGTCATGGTAAACCTTGTGACATTTGGTCCCTAGGAGTGATTACGTACACCCTCTTATGTGGGTATATCCCATTTCGATCTGAGACTGTCAATGAATTTATCTCCGAAGTTCAACAAGTCGGAGTAGTTTTCCATGAAAAGTACTGGCGAGAAATTTCACCGGGTGCAAAGGAATTTATCTTTTCTATGTTGCAGTATGATCCTAGTCGGAGAGCGACAAGTACTCAGCTGCTTCAACATCCATGGTTAACAGGGAAGTCCGCTACCACGAATGACTTGTTGCCGGCAATTAAAGAAGGATTTCAAGCACGGACAAAATTTCAGCAAGCTATCGAAGCTGTGCGTCTGGCGAACCGAATTCGAGCACTTCAAAAGGCTGGTATCGACGATGATGATTCGACCTCTGCAACTCCGTCAAGGAGTGCTACTCCAGGAGCTATCGAGCAGCCAATCTCTGAACTTCTCTCAGTTCCTAGCAGTATGGGAGCACGAAGACCGTCGTTCAGTGGCCAGTCAACAGCTGTTTTTCAAGAAGTTGTCCGAGCGGCGACACGAGCCAACCTTGCAGAGAAAGAAGGCCAACAACATAAGGCGTCCGAATAGCAGTGATCTACGAAGTCAATGTTCAATATTATCAGTGTTAATTGATTTTATAATTCATGAGATACGCCAAAATCATTCGAGATATCTAACATAACAACAAACAAGAGACAGAAAATGAAACCAATACTAAAACAAGAATAACATCAACTTAATTAACTTCTAAACCAGGTACGATTCCTGAATCGTTAATACCCTCGACCAGTTCATCTTGCGCAAGCGGATCGCAACCGGATTGAGCTCTTATAACCCTAATTCTATCTATTCTCCAGCCCGAAATAGTTCGTTTCGATTCGTCAAAAACGTCGTCGCCGAATCGAACTTTGCGTCTACCAAGTCTTACTGATTTTGTAAGTGCGCAGAAGTTTGTGCTATAACGCCAGCCTAGACATTCATCCCATGCATTGCAATAGGAGATACACTTTTCTTTAGATTCGTATGCATCATCGCGCAGTGCTTTCGGTCTATCGGGCGAGTATTCGCGATCGTTGGAACGGTTATCCCACTCATCTTTTTCTTCTTCAATCCAAGGATGCATGAATTCATGGTAGACATCGACATACCGAATATAGTCGTTGGGAGCGTGGTTTTGGCTCCATCGTAACGCAAAGTCGTGGACTTTGTTGATATCATGAGGAGAAATGTGATGGAAAGACATAATAGGAGCACACCAATTTTCCTTATTTGCATAAATAAAGTGAGGTGCTTCGCCTTGGAATTTCCATTTCGAATAGGGATATTCATGCTCCGATTTGGCGATTTGCACACCATGCTCGTACAACAATTCGGCAACCATATAGTCGCCACAGCATCGTCGGATGGTTGCTTGTTCATATTTAAGATGCAATTCAGGGTCGTTGGCCCAGGAGCGCAACATTGCACCTCGAGAAATGACAACGACCGAACCGCCATGACCAAATTGGATGGGTGGATTGCCTACAGGTGAGCCCAGATATAACGCGTGGCGATAATTGAGAGTGCGCAGATAGTGCAGGAGTTGATTCCAAATAACATACGAATCTGCATCCATGAAAATGTACCATTTCGCGTTTGGGTTTATCGACCAGGCATGCTGGATCATCGGGATATTCTTGTACTTGTCCAGATCCCAACCGAGCTTACCGCTGTTGATGCCGTAGTGGTCCTGAGGTTCAGTGTTGGCATGAGAAGATAGAAGTTCCTGTTGAACTCGATAGAGTTCAAAAGGCTCGGTTGCTTTGAGAGTATCGGAGACGTTTTGGAGAGAGTCGACGACCTTGTGCCCGAAAATAGTCTCCTCCATATCTGAGTAAACTTGGTAATATGGGACCTGCTGAAATGTGGTGCCGAAATGGATGGGAAGTCGTTTCCACAGGACAGTCGCGCCGGTTTTGACCATAAGCATTACATCTTCAGCACCTTCCGCATACGCAAAATCCACGACTTCAGTTGAATGTTGGATCGGAGAACCAGCTGGATCAAACCGCGGTGGTGGTGAGTGATGTCTGTCATGTCCTAATGACGGTGGTGGTGCGTCTGGTCGTGAGGGACCTATGCCAGGATAGGGAGCGTGTTTAGGTGCTCTCGCAGATGAGGGGTCCGAATGCATCAAGGACATGAGTGACGCGGTTTTGTTTGGGCCAACATTGAGGAACACGGGAATGAAGAATAGAAGTGCGATGGATGCCAGGAGAAGATTGAGATATCTTTTGTTCTTGCCGAGCTGGGCAAACATTTGTTTGGCGCGTTCGAGCGCAGATTTGAGGTGCAATCTCCGTAATATCGTCATCTTGCGTGGAAGTTGTGGATTAGAGTCCGATGAGTAATATCGTATTTAGACGGGAGAAAATATTGAAATGACAAAAAGCTGAACAACAATAGAACTCGTGCAGTTGAAAGATACGAGCTGGGAAGTCTGGTTTATGAAAGAGTTCGAACCGCTTCTGCAGATGCAATCTATCCTTACAGAAGATTTCGCAAGTCGCAAGCCGAGAACTGTCCAAATTATAACCAGTAGAAGTTCCTGCGAGTGCTTTGCCGCTTCCAATTCCGAACTGTCTGAATTTCGCTCATTCGTTGTGTCTTGCGTGCTGCTTAGAATATCCTGCGAAAAGTTGGCAATTCTCTGAACCCGTATAAGCGGTTAACCATAAGGTCAGAACTGCTCGAATTTTTCTGGGTCAAACGTTTAGTGTGCTACCAAACAAGTAAATCCCTGACCCGTACAACCACAGATAAGGTAGCCAGACCCACACGGCTGGGTGTTCTTCTACCCTTCCAGCCGTACCAGGTGAGTCGATAAGAGCCTTATTTTCGGGCTAAAATTAATGGCATGTGATGAAGCTGAATACCAAATATGAATATTAGTATATTGTTATTTAGAGTAATCTAGTGCCCGTCTAGTTCAATGTGGCTGAAACTTTTCATGTTCTTAGACTCACATGCAGCGAACTACTGGCTTCAGCCTGGAAAATGGAAAACTCGACAGCTTTGGATCCGCCAATCATGTGTCTTGTAATTGCGAGCAGTCCCGAACAAGCGGCGGCCATGAAGTTGCTGGTCCAGAGACAAGACGAGCGAAGATGCCGGAGATTAGATGTTTTGTAGATAACGGCACGACTGGTGTTATCGTTGAAGCTGCAGAGTTCGATGTTATCGTTGGATCGTTGTAATGGCTGTAATTGAAAATCTTGGTTTTCTTTTCTTCGGTCTCGATCGGTCCGAGCCTGGAAGCCCAGATCGTGCGAAATAAGGAGCCTAGATCAGCGAGCTTGTCCCAATTGATTTACGGCTCGAACCACGTGCATATTCAGCACAAAATATTGCATTTGGGGTAAGAGAACAAAGGAGATATATACCCGGCCACATGATCTGGACCAAATGAAGCGGAGTCGGAGAGAGGAGGACGGCACCATTGGATGAGAGTCGGGTGATCATACTTTGCAGCCTGCCGAATTTCTAAAGCACTTGCAGCTTGAACAACATTGTCTGGAATGAGCGGTGTTGCGACCATAGACTTGCTTGAATATTCTTAGCCCATTTATATGATCAGCCGGAGAGGACATAAATTCGCTGCCGTTCAATATCTCCCATTGTGGAGAACTATCTTGGGCCAAGAGAAACTACACCGATGGCTTGGTCGTCAATATTAAGGAGAATATATGCAAATTATGTATTAATGCCTTGTAGCGTAATGCACTCAGCTTATCTTTCAATTCATACCCGTTTTGCCTACTAAATACGCGGCTGCCTTTCGAAGTATCGAGTCTGTTTCGATGGCTGGTACTGACAGTTGTTTCTTGCCTTATTTATTTATGGATGTAAGCTCATGCTGATTATTGTCCTACCGGACGTAAATCGCACTGTATTGGTCTTGCTCTGCTTTAGCGCGCAATTCAGCGCAATGGGTTGATCTCTCACTGATTAATGTAATAGAAAGTCAAATTCGCAAAGTCGGTTTCATAAAGTCGCGTCTATAGACAGGCAGACCACAAACGCTAGCTCTTGACTCTCTGCAGACAAAATTAGTTTGTGTGCTCTTGCATTACAAATATAATTTTATGATCGAATAATGCAACCAACAGCTTCCAGTTTTCGCAAATTCCCTCTTTCTCGTGCTAGATATACAGTTATGGGATGCAAATTGACGAATATTTGCTATTCTCCATGCAGCGCCACTCTCACACTTGCTTTCATCATAGTAGTTTCACTTAATGTACCGTTCATAATCCAGTGGCCCACTATTATTTCTTGTCAATTAGAATCTACATGTCCAAGAGTTGTCCCAAATAATATTATTGTTTCAACGGAAAGTCAGTTTCAATCTTGACTATCGCACATATATCCTTGACACATGATACAAACTGTAATATCCACTAATCTCTGGCATATTAATATTCGTAAAGCTATAGTCGACCATCATCGAGGCTACATAATGAGACATCGTGCAATTGTGGCCATTCGAGCGTTGGCTGAGGGCCATGCCATGACACTGTAGTCGAAAGAATCGGTTGGTCTCAGTTGCGTTGTCATTTGGCTCCGAACAATGAGAAGTTGTCTAACGAGAATCATTAAGTCCAGTAGAGTAGATTAAAATCTAAGGCCTGAGAATGCCAAGCGATCCGACATATTTGTATGTACGTTGATTCATTTGACCAGCCAACATACGACGAGCCTGTCCTACTAAGCTCATCTTAACCTCTGGGGAAGAATTTGAATTTCAGACAGCCAGAAATAACTAGACTCCTTAGTAGTAATACGGAAGACTAAACAAATTCTTGTTTTAATTGGTTCTATTTACTCTTCAGATATGTTGCGAAAGGAACTGGATTTGTTGGACAAGGCAACGTAATCACATTATTATTAGACCAACTTCATCATACCATAATCACTCAAACTTCGTCGCAATTCAATTTCTATTATTCAGGAATAAGACACAACCAAACAATTCAAGTACGATCTATTCTTCTCTCTCAGATACCAGCTCTAAATGTCTCGGACAATCATTGCGGCCCGCGCAGCTCCTACTCCAACGTATCCAACTGGCACACCTAGTTCCTTCTCCATAAAAGCTAGATAATCGCGAGCTTCAACAGGTAGGTCATCCCACGTCCGGCAGTGAGCAATGCTGGTCTTCCAGCCTTTCAAAGTCACATACTCGACTTCGACCTTCTCAAGCACACGTAAGTCGTCAGGGACAGAGACAGTATACCGCTTGCCTTTGTATTTATAGGCAACTGCGACAGGAATCTCATCAAAACCATCAAGAACATCAAGCTTAGTCACATTAAGCTTTGTGAATCCATTAATTCCAGCGGAATGTCGGAGCACAACCATGTCAAGCCATCCACACCTTCGCTTCCGTCCGGTAGTAACACCAAACTCGGCACCGACTGATTGCAGCTGGTCTCCTTCAGCATTCAGTTGCTCAGTAGGAAATGGACCTGCGCCCACACGAGTAGTATATGCCTTGACAACGCCGATAATAGTGTTCAGCTTTTGCGGTGGAATCCCAAGTCCGGTCAAAACACCACCAATAGAAGTATTACTCGAAGTAACAAATGGATAGGTTCCAAAATCAAGATCAAGCATAAGTGCATTTGCACCTTCAACAAGAACACGCTTCTTTGAATCCAGCGCACCATGAATAAAACTAACTGCGTCAGTCACAAAGGGCCGCAGCTTCTGAGCAAGCGCTTTGTATCTGATGAGTTCGCCCTCGACGTCGTAATCAAAACCACCAAAACGCTTTTGAAAGGCAATGACAATTCCTCGGAAACGTTCTTCGAACTCCTCCCATGCACCGGGCTCTTCAGATACAAGATGATGAACTCTGATACCTGACCGCTCGGCCTTGGTCATGTATGCAGGGCCAATTCCCCGGCCGGTAGTTCCGAGAGCACCTTTAGAAAGCTCTGCTTCTCGAAGGGCATCCGCACGCTGATGGACATCAAAAACAAGGTGACAGCGTGACGAAACATACAAGCGTCCATCAGTGTTTAGACCTTGCGCTTGGATTTTCTCGAGCTCGGTGAAGAACGAAGGCACATGGACGACGACTCCTGAGCCAACAAGATTGACACAAGCCGGATTCACAAGCCCGGAAGGTAGCATATGGAAGTCAAAAGTTTTTCCATCGACAACGATCGTGTGACCAGCGTTATTACCGCCCTAAAAGTCAGTTGAATGCACATGAAGTGACAAAAATATAGCTTTATTTACCTGACATCGGGCACAGACATCGATTTGATCGCAAAGAATATCAACCAGCTTTCCCTTTCCTTCGTCGCCCCATTGAGCGCCAATTACAACAGATGCCATGACTGACTGCAAAAGCAACTATCCAATTGACTATTTAGCACACGTTACCGTCCGACAATATCTCACAAATCAAAGCTTGATTTACTCTGACCTACACAGTATTGTGCCGAATATTTTTCCGCCTGTGTCTGCCCGTTGTCCGTAGTCGAGTCATCGCTAAGTCACGTGAAATGCGAAGCGGCGTATATCATCAGCAAAGTTTTGCGCTCTCTTTGATAATTTCTACCGACTCTTTTTCTCTTCATTCTTACAAACTGATCATCTGGATACCGGTGGCTACGAGAAGTCTGGTGAGAATCAGTATTTCGGTTCGTATTGTCGCGATAATGGCCGGATGTAGAAAGAGAGAAGTTGCGGTTGTTGAAATTGCTACTCTCGAGAACCTCTGCTTTTTATAATCCGGTTTTGATTAATTTTGGTGTTGATATCGGTTCGCTCAGTGGATACATTTATGATTTGATATGATTTTTTAATCTGGTAATTGATTGCCATTCTTAGTGTGTAGTACTACTTGAGTTTTTTTTATAGTCTATTTACATTCCTTCCAGTCCTTCTGGATTTGCAATCATTCTGATATACTGCTATTTTATATAGTGGTCAATGCTGTTGTCACTGTCAAGGATTGCGACAATCTGTATATATTTCCAATTTGCGTTTTATATTTCTTAAACTGTCTCTTTCATCCTTCGAATATCACATTCTAACATTTCGATTACATAATATATACACTATTCTTACAAATTTTGTAGTACAAAACACAATTTCACGTGTTGCTCTAATCCCTTTAAATGTAACAACGCTTACATTGACTGGCCCAAGCTTGAGTTACTACGCCCTTGTCTTGATTGTCTGGTCAAGTTCCCTCTATTTGAAGTATCACCAATTGCAACTTCCGCGACAATACTGTCTCTTTCCGGCTCGTTTTCTGCAATAAATTCGTCGCCAACTCATGACTGACGCCGCAGAGCATCCGCCGGAGCGCTCGTTTCGTGTTCGTGCGGAATCGGACGCGTCCGCAGCTGTTGCAGCTGTTGCAGCAGCTCGAGCTGCCAAACGGAAGGGATTTGTCGTCCGAAGAAACGAGCAGCAGCTGCAACAACTACAACAACAGCAGCAGCATCCGACCCAACTCATGGGATCTGTTGCTCTATCACACTCAATGTCTTCCTCGGCAGCTAATACTTCTTATACATCGTCATCTACATCTGCGTCTCAGTCTGCAGGATCGTCTCCTACTGCTACGACTCAAGCTGCACAGCCCTCATTTGGCCCGTTCTCTGCCGGACCGATTCCTCGAAGACGGCATGTCCGTGGGATCTCTCACGACTCAATCATGGATCGTGAACGCCATCGAGACCGCGACCGAGACAGAGATCGTGAACAAGACCGAGAACGCGAGAGTATTCGTCCGCTGCGTGATGCTCCTCCTACACCCCTAAATACCTCTGGTCCTAGCAATGCAGCTTCTTCGAGTCAACCACCGAATCCTGCACAGCTTTCTGTTCGCCGACGAGCAGATAGTCTGCACAAATCTGCACATATGCCGCCTCAGACTGATCTTGCTGCCCAACCGCATGCCTATTTTCAGCGTCTCTCAGTAATCGCAGGTCAGAGCATGATCTGCGTTGCCCCACTCCCTGATTCAACTCCTGCTTCCGCCTCTACTTCTACCATAGTTTCAAGCACTATCACTACTCCTGCTCCTGCTCCTGCTCCTGCTCCTGCTCCTGTTAACTATGTCGCTAGTCCTAACTCCATGACTTCTGCTGCACCTACTGCAGCTCCAGACTCTGCTGTATTCTCTGCTCGTGTGGTTGATTCTGCGCGTGCTGTTCTGTTTGCTTTGTCTCAGGTTCTACCGGCTGTTCGACAATTTCTGGCCTTTTGCACAGACAGAACTTTGGTTTCGCTTCTCACAAATATCATTTACGGTGTTCGTTCGCTTATCGACAGTTTAATTCGTGCTTTAGATCATCATGATGCACTGCCTCAAGGATCTCCTGCAGCAGCCGCTACGATAGAACCAATCATCCATTCCACCTTGGCCTGTCTCCCTACCTTCAAGAGCGTCACAGGACTTGTTCACGATAACTTAAGGTCTCTTGTTGCTAGCGCAGAGATCAGACATACACGTGCTCTATTTTTACTAATGTATGGCACACTTGCTGAAGTTAGAAATGCCTGGACCACTCTGTTGCCTGCGTTGGCTGAATGCAGATTACCTGTAGCTTCTTACTTGAGTATTGATTCTATCTCACCAGCTTTGCATTCGACCGCAGTTTCACCTATGCCGTCTACAAGAGCAGCTTCAACAGGGATAGCAGTTCCGTCTATGGTATCTATCGACTCTGCTGGACAAATGTCGGGATCCATTGCACCAGCAGCATCTCCACAGCCTCCGCCTCCGCCTGCATCAATTTCTGTCCCTCTAATGACGCCCTCGTTTCTTCCTTCAGCATCTCATTCTATGCCTTTGGCTTCGATTATAACAACTTCGCTACCTTTAGCCACATCAGCAGCGCAAAGTGCGCCACCGCTGACACCAAATTATTTTGGACTGCCTCCTCAGATGATTCATCAGCCCAAAAGTCCGCAACACTCGGCTCCAGTTGGTGGTAGCGCAGGTGCGTCCAATACTGTAGCTGGCGTTACGGTGTCGTCTGTACCGATGCCACCGTTGACAATTCCTACTTCCAATTCACTACCACCCTCTCTTTCGTCTTCTGTTTTGTCGCCTTTGGTAACAACAGGTCCCAATGGTAATGTTGTGCATGTTCCTATGACGCCGCTAGATTCTTCAGCTCCTTACTCATTTTATTTCCCTATTGAGCCCTCAGAAGCTGATGAAGAATTATACGAACGGATTAGATTAGCCACGAGTTCAACAATGGCTGTTTTAGAGCTTGTGCGATCTGGAATTGTCGGCATTGGGAATGCTGAGAGTGATAGTAAAATGCAAGAACTCAAGTCCATGTGCGATGTTGGATCTGAGATCACTGTCAAACTTCGAGAACGATTGGAGACAATTCGGGAAGGGGATTTTGCTGAACGTCAGCGATTTGGAGACGAAACCAATACGTTTGTGAGAGTGGTTATTAATTTTTTGGAGTACACCAAAATATTACTGAACGACTATACGTTTCTTACGGAGGCGCGACCATTACTTTCTTCGTTGACAAAGGTAACGAAAGAAGTTTTGACCGGTTCACGAAAGGCCGCTGCTATCGCAGCAGCAGCAGCAGTAGCATCTGGTACGCCTATCCCTTCTGTACCGACGACTGTAGTATCTACTCCAATACCGTCCTCAGCGACCGTAAATTCGCACTAGATTGGTTTGAGCGTATAATTATTTTATTTTTACTTGTATGATATCATGAATTTTTAACTTTTATGAATTGGAGTCTTTGGGATGGAGTCTTTCCGTGTTGAGTGTTCATTTGGGTAAAATGGATTTATTTATATGGATGTATGAAAATTATTTAGTATGAGGGGGAGATGGATATGATGAAAATAATATTCTCTATGACTTTTTTATCCGACTGACAATGGTTAAGACAGTTGAGACGATCATGACGATGACTCCAAACGCTACACAGGCTATTGGGCCCAGTCGATGCCTGAAAGATCTGCTCTCTAGAGAGTTGGCAAGCCGTAGATAACACAGTGGAGGCAAAATGTATGCGAGTACACAGGCTGAAGTTGAACCGACTAGTTCGAGAACGAACCCGAGATTTCCACCAACAGCGAGAGAGCATAGAAGAGTAAGAATAGTCAAGCCTGCGGTGGTAAATCTGTGAACAAGCAGGGAAGGAGAAGTCGACACCGTCGAATCTGTTGATGTAGCGGATGAAGTAGTAGAGGTGACAAATGTAGAATATATATAGTCTAGCAGAACTTCTCTGCAAACAAATATCTCGAGCGGGAAAGTGGTCAGCATGTTGAATCCAAAACAAAACCTCGCAATATTGATAAATAAATTATCTTGTGGAAAGTTGTTGAGCACATTTCCCTGAGTTTTATCCCGAAAGGTGATGAAGCCAGCAAGTGCGAGTGTGAGACATGCCAAACAAGATACACCAGTAGACCAATGAGTAACCTTAGCAAAACGATCAAGAGTCGGCTTGCGGAGCGCACCGTAAATTAAGAGCGAGTTGTGATGGCACACAAACGCAAAAGAAATGACTCCGATGCCTTGGAAAACGCCCGAATTGATGGTGAGTAGACTGGAAGAGAACGAGCCTTGCTCATCGCGCGCAACTTTTCTGCCTTCAACACATACCGAGATGATGATTATAAGCATGCTAACCAAAGCCAGTAGAGATGCTTTCGCCAGATGAGCGATGTTTCGGGACAGGGAGAGTGGAAAGGAAATGAATAATATGACGAAGACTATGACTGGCGTTCGCTCAGTGAGTAGGCTCAAACCTGGAGTGCTTGCAAACCAGGGAAACACTGCTGAAATCACAAATGGAATCGTATCCCCGATGATCACCGTGAATGCGACCGAACCGCCAAACGCAAATAGTCCCTGGGCAAGCGAAATAACAAGATACCCTGGCCGCCCAAAACAAGCAGAAACTGTTGCTTGATATGAGTTCGTACCACTCAATTTCGCGTTCACGACCATCAGCCGGATGGTCCAGTCAATAACAAATGTTAGCACTATCAACAGCAATATTCCTGTAATCATGCCACATTCCATCATGGCGTATGGCTGTCCAATAATCCCGGCACCGATTATACTGTTTGCCATATTCATGAACGCCATCTTGATTCCATTCTTGCTCTTCCCTTCCCGCTCCGGCAATAACTCCAACGCCCAGTCGTCATTTCCACTCTCTGGCTCATCTCCTCGGCTATTATACTCCGATAAAGTGACAGCTGGCGCTTCAATCTGGGATAACCTGCTCTCGTGGATTAAAGGCTCTGACACACCCACACTAGAGCCAGCTCCTGTTCGCCGAAACTCTCTGCTATCCTCTAGATCTGATGCCAGCTCGAATGAATCTATCGAAAACCGCCGATCATCATCTTCTCGATCAGAAGCAAGCGCGTATCCATTAGACGCCATCCCACCCGTCAACTCGCTGGAGCAATTCGCTGATTGATTCCAGTATCGATGAAATATTTCTGTTGTTAATGTCCCGCCGCACCAAGAGTACAATTAATCTACGACCACGCTAGTCTAAGAACATTAATAATTATTTGAAAAGATATGTATATACAATTAAACCGGATGCATTCAAAGCAGGCTGACTGTTCCACCATTTTGTATCCCCAGACCGACAGTGGATAGTGTCTCATATGCTGCCAAACATGTTCTCAGCACATCACTGTCGAGTCTACTAGGCCACCGACCAGACACCTCGCCTGCAAGCGCATCTGTCGCGGCCAAATATCCTTGCTGAGCAAGCTGTGGCTGTCGAATTTGAATTGTCTGCCAATGTCCAGGTTTTACATCTTCAAGTAAAGGCTGCAAATCAGTTCGCGTCTGTCCAAAAGCTGAATCAGCAGGCTTGGTAGTATTGTGTCCTAATCGATGCCGCCGAGAGGACACTCCATCGGCAATGGCCCCAAAAAGATCCAGACAAGCCAGATCTTCAGAGGAAATAGATGATCGAGATTTTATGGAGGCACCAACGTCGTGAATGAATTCTGTCCCAGCTTGGGTTGAGAGTAGGAACCGTGCATATGGGGCATGATCTTTGGCGGTCTTCGACAAGAACTCAATCTCCTGAAACTTGTATTCTCCTGTTTCTTGTTCCGCAGTAAAATACCGGCGATAGTTAAGTAAAATCGACGCCATCGCCCGGGCAAAGGCTGCTCGTACCCTATTTGCGTCGAATGACGCTGGCAGACAGGCTACTGAAATTTCTTGCTCCGCACATCCTGTGTGCAATATCATTCGACATGCTATGCATTCGAGCATTTGCTTTTCCGCCAGTCCTGAAGCTAGACAATACGCACAATGCTGTGTTTCTGTCGGATCAATAGCAGTCAGTCGATGCCCTTCCACGACCTTAATAACCGTTGCAAGAGATGTTGAGGCGATTGATCTATTCTTAGGTTGATGATGGACTCGTTGTGGTGACCGTGGCTTTATCAAAGGAGGTACTGAATTTTGTGGCGATAAATCAGAAGGGAAAGATTTTGCACTGAAATCAAATAAAGAGATTCGCCGAGCTGATTTGGGTGGCGGCGTTGGAGCTAATGCTGCTTTTGAGGTTCTTGTTGTATTCAAACTTTGGGATGGCGGAGTTGGAGGCAGTGGCTTATTTAAATTAGGCATGTTTTCGGGCACATCCAAAGCTGATTCTTCAGCAATAGCCATGGGCTTATTCTCCTGATGCGAAAACTGATCATGTCTTATCTTTATAGAGGTCTTGATATTATTCACTGATGAATTAAATACCTTGCTTGCTCGTCGACCTTGTTTCTGCACTCCTGCAAGTGCGCGGTCCCGATTTCGTAATATAGTTCTGCCTTGTTCTTCCTCCGTAGCTGACTGGACTTCTGACTGCGCCATCGATAATGCTCTGATATCTAAAATGGGAGGATATGATTTTCCTGGAGGCTGTGAAAACACGTTTGCAGAGCTGCCCCGAACAAGCTTCCCTAAATATTGTGATTGAGGAACTGGATTTGCAATATCGGGACTTGTCAATCCAAACATATTTCCCGGAAATGTTTGTAAAGTGTATGGAGAACCCCCTATAGGAATAGCAAATTGAGAACTATGCAGTGGTGCAGACAACTTCAAGAGTGACCGTAACTTGGAACGGACTGGAGCGGGTAATAATGGAGGGGCTGACACCGCAATAACTGCATCTGCATCAAGATCGCAACAAACGCAGTCATCTTCAACGGGAAGAAACGGCAATCCAGTAGATGGTGAATTTGCGTATGGCGATATAGATTCTTCGGAATGGCCAATTAACTTGTGCAGTCCAATAATATACGGAACTGGCATTTCCAGACAAGCTGATAACCGTGCTGGTAGGACTGGAATACAGACGCCTTGCCATTTTAAAGGAAAGATCAATGATAAAATAGCTCGTGCTGAAAGCGTTAACATTGCGAGATCACTGGAAACCAGAACAATTCGCCGCTCTGCTAGCAACGATTCAAAGAGTTCGATAATAGTCTCGACAGTCAAACATCGAAATAATGCGAATAAATCAACCTGAGATATTAGCACAGAGCCTTCTTCCAAATCCAAATTAAAACTTACATCTCTTGAGCCTGGGATTTCAGTTACAGCATGATGTCGAGCATATAATCTATAAAGTTAGGTTGCGCGCCAACTGTAGTTCCAAATTTACTTACGAGATACCGCCGATATCAAATTTGAGTTGGATCTTTGGATGAATAGTGGCGGAAGTGCCAATCAATTGTGCTACAGCATATTCCATGGGCACTCTTGAGAATTTAGCTTCGAGATCCGACTTCGACGATGAGAGAGCATATTCGCCATAAAGCAAAGCTTTTAGCCACTCAAGTCTAAATGAGCAAGAATATGAATCTCTAGAAAGGAGTCCATACACACGAGGTAGCCAAAGACCGGACTGCTCAGAAAGTCCTTTGATTTTGGTCATAGCCCCAAGACGAATTGGAGCCAATAGCTCGATCAGCATGGCTATACGATCGTTAGCAGCTTCAATTTTATCCTTGATTGCACTTCTTTTTGATTCATCTTTATTTGATTGATTCTTCAAATCAGACACATTAGCCAGTTCATCTTTCAATCGCATAGACAAGCTTGTCGCAAATTCCCGTTCCGTAGTAGGTATATTTGCCTTCCGCCATTTCTCATTTAAAACTTCCACCGCTACAGCTATGTGCGAAGGTACAGGCACCCAGACTGTGATACAAGTGCCATACATTTTTTCATTAACTTGATTCGTCATGATCTGTAGAGATTGGATTAGTTAGTTGTTATGGTGTCTGAAACAGATAGGGGACGACAACGTACAAAATGATGCCACGAACTCGGAGGTCGCTTATCGGAGTGAACCAATTGGATATCATCAGGGAATGCAAACATAGGCACATAAAGAGGTAATTTGACATCCGAAGTCGACGAAGTAGAGACATCCTGACGCGGAGAGTCTGGTCGCGGATAGACATCTAGTAAGACCGGATCAAACTTCCGCATCAGTGGATGTTGATTCGGGGAAGTAGCGATAGGTTCGGGATCAGGAATAACAGAGTCATAGTCGGAAATTTTACGTGCATGTCCGGCGAGTAGTGGATCAGTCAAAACTGGTGACCGCTTGTAATTTTCAGGCACTCTTCGGAGTGCGGGAGATCTGGTCAGTGGAGACTGACGACCACGGGATTGGCCCACGCCATTGATGCTGCCAACTGAAGGCGAATTCGAAGCAGATGAATTTGTAGATAGTGGAGATTCACTGGTTTTCAAGGGATGCAGACGTGTAATAGGATTTGAATGAACAGAGCTGGAGAGCGATGGAATAGCTGGAAGCTGAGGCGATTTGTAAGGTAGATTCTCCGGTATAGTATCTGAAGCAATGCTCAAATCAACAGATGATCGGTCTCGTTTGTGAGAATATCCTACTTCTTTCACACTATCAGGAGTAGATGATCGGTGAGGAGACTGGCTCCCAGGTCTCCGATCAGCTATCGAAGCAGCAGCAGAAGAAAACACATCTAATGCGTCCGAATCTATACCTGAAATAAAGAAAAAGTCGACAAGTGGAACAGCAGAGCTCGATTCATTAGCCATATCTCCCTCCCCTGGCTATCCTACTCGATAAACGAAGCAAGACAAACTGATAATCCTAGTTGGTGCTTGTGTTTCGAAGATATTAGTCCAGCAAGCCAGATATCAGGGGTAATTTCGAGGGCAATCTGCTGTTTCGTAGTGCATGTGACAGCCAATGCAACAATCAATTATTGTTCGACATCATTCTTCAAATCAGTTGCCTGGCCGTCTTTTAAATCTCCAGATAGATTCTGGTTATCTTCTTGGAACGATACATGCATATCTAAATAGTGCTTGTTCCGATTCAGGTCTAGTACTTCAAAAGCGTATCTGAAGGTACTTCAATGCGTTCACTGTCCTGGGGTCAAGTGATCAAGTTTCCTATTAGAGCGGTACTCATTTATTTCTGAATTTGATACCCATTATATTAAATCAAGACATCCACTCATTAAGCACGATCTACTTCTCGAGAGCCCTGGCTGAAATACCCGGCAATTTAGAGATGCTTCTAATCTGGTCGTGGCATTACTTGATTTTCGCAGCGAAGTTCACTATCTATTAATTTGGCTGCAGTCCACTATATTTATTTTGCTATCATGGACCCAAAATTTACTTATTTCCAGGCACGAAAACCAAATCCTTTGGCACCGCCAACCGTTGGCGCTATGGTTCGATCTCGTTCAGCAAAGCGTCTCATAATCTATCTTATCGCGCTTGCAGTCGTCGGCTACTTGGTTCTTTTCGTGGTACGAGGATCTGCAGAGCAGAGGTTACAGGAAAAAGAGGCGTTACAGAAATTTAGTCAGTCAAGGATAACTCAAGCAGAGTTGATAAAGGACCGAATCGCGAAAAATCCTAAGAATGCTGGTATAGACCAACAAGTCGTTCTTGACGATGAAGGAATCCCGCGCGTGTAATACTTTTTTTTGTAATGTGATATTTCATTTGTCATAATATATTCATCTCTTCATTCGTGCGTCGTCAGGTTCTATCAAAATCCAATACAGATACTGAAAGGAATACAAAATACAATACAAAAGAGATCAAAGCAGACCAACATTTCCAAAAATAATAAAAAATAGCCTTCCAAACCAACCGGATAACTAAAAGTCAAAACTCCCAATTGTATACAAGTCAAAAACTCCAAAACAATATCAAACCTACTAACTTCCATATTACATCTCCCGCGCAAAAAATTCTCCTCCATAAGTTCCCCCTTCCACTGACACTATAGCTGTCCCCGCAGCTGTCGGGGTTGTTCCAGTTACACTGCCATTGGTACTAGGACTGACTCCTTGGTTGCTGATTACTGCTGGCGAGGGTGTTCCATTTCCACCGATCATCTGTTCTCCTCCTCCTCCAAGCATAGTTCCAAAACCCGGTCCAAATCCTAACAGTCCATTATTCGGCGGCATTACGCAAAATTGCTCCCAGATAGATGCTGAAGGTAGCTCGTTCATCATCTCATATATTCGCTGACCATCATACTCATCATCAAAAATCATTTGTGCTTGTGTTTGGCCGGTAGCGGGTTGTCCAGCAGGTAGCGCTCCCGCGGAATTACTGCGGGAGGAAAACATAGGCGGACTGGAGCCGTTTAAAACGGTCGTAGGTGGGGTATTTCCCTGACTGTTAACCCCCGCCGTAGCTGTCGAAACAGCTGATCCAGTGGGTGCGCTAGTCGCTAAAACTAAATTACTACCGCCATTTGTGATAGAGAATGATGA
Source organism: [Lipomyces] oligophaga (assembly GCF_038497815.1). Lineage (NCBI taxonomy): Eukaryota > Fungi > Ascomycota > Lipomycetes > Lipomycetales > Lipomycetaceae > Lipomyces > [Lipomyces] oligophaga. The sequence goes on along the minus strand of NW_027117787.1, from coordinate 775,669 downwards.
CTGACGGGGCCAGATCGGTGTCTGACCAGGCGAAGTCGAGGTAGCAGATACTGTAGAATCTCCAGGGGATCCTACTATTGATTAGCATTTTGTGTAATTGGCTGTTAATTTAACTCCAAATATTCAACTTACCATCCATTCCTGCTCCAAAATAAGCACTTCCAAACTGCTGCTGCACAGCAGCGCCGGGGCTGAACTGATAAGCATATCCTCCTCCTTGAGTGTTTCCACTCACGTTACCAGAATATGCCACAGGGTGAGTGTAATTGTCGTGCATAGGCGGTACCGCCTGTATTTCAGCAGCAGTCTTGAAAATCTCATCCAAGTCAGGCTCCATCTCAGTCATCCATTGTAGAGTGTTGGTCTCGAATGACGCAAAAGGAGACAACGCGTTTCCGGTAGTTCCTACACTCGCAGAACCGTTTGGTAAGAGGGACTCTGTAGCTGAAGAGGTTGACTGCGGTGTGCTAGCTTGAGAGTTCTCCGTGCCGGTATCTAAAAGAGGAGTAATAATTGAATTGGAAGATGCTGTCGTGATAGGAGGTACTGTTGCAGTACCATTGCCATTAGAAAATTCCACTGAAGCCACAGTGGGGACAGGACCCATTGAAACCATCTGAGGATACTGCGGAACTGGCTCTGCATTAGATCGCTGCATAGACGGAGCCGAATTTGCAACCGTCGCCGACGATGCCGACGATCGTGATTTCCGAGATCGCTTTGCAGGAGGTGGCATGGGCGGTGGAATAGGAGGGGTGGCCATCCGCCCCGGAGCACCTGGAGTACGAATCTCTGCAGACGAAGAATATTCCAAAGCACCGGAAGGCCCAGGATGAGCAATAATCTCTCCAGACGCAGCCTTTTCATTATAACACAACCGTAAGATAGCAGCAGTGAGTAATTCGAAAGTATCTCTGCAGCCAGAAGCTGCATCACACTTATCAACCATTGCTGATAAGACATGAATACAAGCCATGGTATTGAAATCAATGACATCCATGCGAGTGCGAGATCGAACTTCCTTGGAGTGATAAAGGCAGTACAGATAAGATGTGCCTGCCATAAATAAATTATGAACCGCCATCCATGTGTAGTTGATATTTTTCTCCCGATGAAGTTGTCGATAAGCACGAATAACCTGCTCAGATGCGTCCGCAATAATAAAGAATGCTTCTACCGAGGGACGAGGAATTGCAGGAGAAATACCATGCAAAAGTAAGCGAGTCTGCTGATAGTTGAGATCAAGAAAAGAGAGATTGAAATCACAATTCATATCTTTAGATGACTTCGGCGCAGACTTATGCCACTCCTCCAGACGTCTTGACATATTGTTTTGCCACTCTTTCAATGTCGCGAACCGACGTGGTAACTCGGCTCTCTCGTAAAGAATAGTTTGAACTTCCGACTGCAGACGACGAATCTGGAAAATATGGACGGCCACTTGCTTGTACGAAGGTGGAGTATTTTCCGGTGGGTCGATAATGCCTTCCGAAGTAATGAAAACATCATCTAGATCGCTAGGGAAAGGTACTTTGATACTACAATCCGCAATACCAAATGGACGACCAAGATATACACCGACCTGACGATCCATGGCATATGTACACCAAAATAGACGCCTACGCAGATCTAGAGTCCGAGCATCGAACGGAGCAGAACTCTCTTTCTGATTTGATTTTGGGGTAATATTGGTACCCGACCAGGATTTTACGCCGCCTTCGACATGCAATCCAAGATCGACGCATAGCCGCAGAGCAACACCCAAAACATACCAAACGCCGGGAACTGCAGGTCTCATGATAGAATAGAGTCCCAAAAGTAATATTCCCTGCAATGATTCCAACCTCTCCACAGAAGCGAAGACAGGCTCAATATAGCGCATAGCAGTGGCATGATAAGATTCGCAGAGTAACGCAGGGTACTGCTGCTGGTGAACCGAAACTCCAATAGCAAAGATGAGGTTCAGAAAGAAGAGAGCGCGATGAGTTTCTGGGGAATCAGAACTCGAACGGGAATAAGATGAATTAGTCCCTGTCTTGGAATCTGAAGGCGGAACTGTGAAGCCAGCGGAACCAGATGGTTTCTTTGCAGGAATAGATGTATTGGGCGTAGGCTCAGCTTTAACGCTAGCGGTAGGAGAAAACCGCAATGACTGAGAATGATCGGGAGAGGCGGAATGAGAGATAGGAGAATCGTTCTGAACATTATTGATGTTTGCAAGTTTTGTCTGTACCGAATAGGGACCGTAAACTGGTTCAAAATATGTTTTTATGAAATCATTGCGATGAAAAATTGGAATTTGAGCATTAGCTTGATTAAAAAAATCCTCAATTAGCGTTTCAGCGACCTTTTTGGAGGGCAATGGAGCAGGCTGGATAGTAACCGGTTTCCTTCGAATAGTCATATCAGGTTGTTCGGAAGAAGCCATGGACATTGCAGCTGATGGGATGTCTTGGCCCCTCAGCTTGACAGCAGCAAACATCAATCTCGCAAAGGAAATCCCAGAAGAAAGACCAAGATATGACGGGGAAGACAGAGTAGAAGATCCTTTCATAGAAACAAGACCAACGGTAGAAACCAGTGAATCAACATCCTTAGAAGAATCAGATAGAGCTGCACGTTTGGCGGGAACTGAGACCGATTCCTTGGAACCATTAGTCGATGGAGCAGATTTGATGCCAGTCGAAGAATTCGGATTATCAATCGGAATGCCCTGATTTTGAAGCTGAATCTCCAAAAAAGCAACACGCTCTTCAAGATGGGCAATGTAGCTAAACAAGAAAGAATTGAGGTCAGATACTAAAAAAGAAACAAAAACAAAAATAGGACAAATCACTTACCTGCGGGGTACTTCACGACCAGTAGCAGCATCTAAGCCGACACATTCTACCCCAGATTTGAGACACGCCGAACATGAAGGAAACTTTTGATCACATTTTATCTTTCTAGATCGACATCGAGAACAAGCGGAGATAATTCGGGTAAGATGGGATGGTGCCGGGCCATTGCCAGTAGATGCCGCAGAAGTTTTCATACTTTCGGGAAGCTGCTGAGCCGGGGCCGACGAATTAAAAGAGGAAAAAACAGATTTCGAGTCTTGTCGCCTGTTTAAGGAGTGAGAAGAAGCGAGATCCTTGCTCGGTTTCATAAGACTCTAAGAAGAGCAAGTGCAGATGACTCCAAAGAAACTGGCTAGATAAGACGGTAAATAAAATCCAACACCAGAAAGAGAGAGTGAGTCAAACCAAGAGAGCAGAAAAAGTAATCAAGCAAAATAAAATAAGATGCACAAGACTAGTTGAAAGTCATCAGTCAGCCAAATTAGAGATTCCAGCGAAAATTTTATATATTCAAACGTAAAACCCCGGCGATGGTGATGTAAGAGTATGCAGCGACGGTAAAAATCTGAACCAACGAAAGCGGAGGGCCGCGATCGGGGAGAACGGGGTTGTGGGTGGGTTTGGAGCGTGTGCAAAATCCGCACAAGTAGAAATAAACGAGGCGCAAACCTGGACCGGCCGCTCGTCTGTTGATAAGAATCCACGGACGAATTTGGAACGGAAAAGGTACAGAAGACCAAGGGATACAAAAAAAGTTTTTGCGCAATCGAAATAAACGATGGTCGTATTTGTGAGACTCAGATAAGATAAAAGTCAGACTTACGTAATTACCCAATCCGGCAAGCCAGCACAGAACGATTTTTGCACGGCAACTGGCTTCACTGGTAGGGTTTTGAAAGGAAAATTTTTTTCTTCAGTAATTTTGACTGAATCTTGTTGATCAGCCACAATTCGGAAACAATTCTGATTTTATTCCGCTGTAGAAAGTCTTCGAGATCCTGGTTTTGTTAACCACTTCGAGTCACCGATCGTCGTATTTCAATCGCCGTCTATTGTGTAGGACCTGTCTCACCGGCCTTGTCTTTGGTTCTTTGTAGCTCTTGCTTCTTTCGCGCGCATCGGGCCTCGTCCGTGCTTGCAGCAGGACAGGAACCAATCTAATACACACCCCTCAATTAGGTCGAGCCGCTCTATCACGTGTAATGACCTAAGATCTTAGTAATGACATGTAAGCAGCAAGGGATTTGAAGGCGGGATTGTAGAGCTGCGAGTGCGCTTGTGGCATAGCTCATCCTCTTGTGACATGATTGATATCCCTGTCCGCAGAACTTCTCGGTTGCCTTTTGGACTTTCCCGAATTCGTTCGTGCTGAGTTACACTTTTGGGGCCCATTCCATCACTCAGACCGTTGAAACCTTCGTAATATCATCTCATTAGTCCAGAAAGGTCGCAGTCGCGAAATTGTGAAACTTGATTACAGTGCCGCCATCCCTTGCTAGAACGCCTCTGTGCGCGCGTGCCTCGACGCGTTTTTGACGCGTGAAATCGGAATCGAGTTCGCTTGCGACGCGTCTTCTGCTCGCAGATTCTCTTTGTTAATGGATGTCTATTGCTCGACCAAGCAATTTTACTATGCCAGCCACACTTGCCTCTTGCCAGGCTCGCGTCCTCGTCCCCGAACTGTCAGTTCGGCCCTCTGACGACGCGTCGTTCGCCTAACTCTCAACTCTTGTTCGTCCCGCTAGCCGCACATTCGCGCTCATATTATTTCGCCCTCCCTCCCATTTGCAAGTCATTTACTTCCCCTTCCTTGGACTACTTGCCTTTTGCTAATTTTTTGGTCTCGAAATATTGTTTTCGTGAATTCTTTTTGGGTCCATTGGACATCATATCTGTGATATCGGCTTTCACTCTGTTCATCTCTGCTAAGAGTCTGTCCAAGACCTCCAACGATGACCATGATCTCCTTGCGCTCTGCTCTTGGGCTGGTCGGCGTTCTTTTAACTGCTTCATTGCCTGTTCTCGGCTCGCCTTCCCTGGATTTTCCTATTTCTGAGCAATATCCTCCTGTTGCAAGATTGAACAAGGCCTATTCGTTCACACTTTCCTCGAACACTTTCACAACCTCAAGTGAAGGCTCTCTCTCGTATTCAGCTTCTCAGTTGCCGTCCTGGCTATCTTTCGACGATTCGTCCTTGGTCTTCTCGGGTACCCCTTCTTCTGACAGCGACCTTGGATATCCGGTATTCACGATCACTGCAACCGATTCAGCAGATTCTTCAAATACTACGGATGAAGCGACTCTTGTGGTCGTGTCTTCAACCTCTCCTTCAGTTGCAATCTCGTGTGCTGAACAGCTGCAAGAAAATTTCACAACTTACGCGGCTGATGGTATAAGTTTGCCTGCAGGCTCCACGTTTACACTTGCCTTCAGCGCAGGAACTTTTAAGGGAAATGTATCTGCAATTTACGGTTTATCTTCTGGGAATAGTCCTTTGCCAAACTGGATATCATTCGGTGAGAGTGATTTGACCTTCTATGGAACAACTCCATCTCTCTCTTCTACCATTGCGCCGCCACTTTCGTTTGACTTTGTCATGGTCGCCTCTGATGTAGACGGTTTTTCGGCTGTATCTTCTCCGTTCTCGATCTCAATTGCGGATCATTCGCTCGCTGCTGTTCAGAGCTCAGCTTCGGTTAATGCGACCGAGAATACTGGATTTTCCACCTCTCTCAATGTTACTCTTGATGATATTTCGATTTCATCCTCTAACATTTCGTCCGTCGTGGTAAATGGTACGGAGTCGTGGATGGACTTTGATAAAAGCACTCTTACACTCTCTGGAACTCCTGATTCTAACGACGTTGGTGAGTCGTCGGAAGTGGTAGTGACTGTGACCGACGTCTACGGAGATGCTGTCACTTTAACTCTCAGCGTATTTGTCGTTTCAAATAGCTCGGACACTGATGGTGTAGATGAAGAATATTTCTTCACTGAGTCGCTTGGTAACCTGACCGCTTCCCGAGGGAAATACTTCCAATACCAGCTGCCAGTAAATTCCTCAGACACTGATATATCAGAGGTCTCTGTTGCATTTGAGCCGTCTGAATCGTGGTTGAGTTACGATAGCAGCAACTATACTCTTTCGGGTACGGTACCTGCTACCTTGTCTTCTGTCAAAGTGAGCGTTACCGTCAAGACGACTGACAATGATAAGCATACAGCAGCCATGTTTTATATTAATGGCAAAGGTCATGTAGTTTTATCGACATCTACATCTTCTCATCGACATAGTGCTACTTCTCGAGGACTTTCATCCTCGACTAGTTTGGTATCCCTCACAACTACAACTTCGAGCGCTTCTACTACATCTTCTTCTATTACTACTGCGGCTGCCACTAACGCAGTTTCGAAGTCTTCATCTAACCACAAAGCGGTTGCAATAGCTTGCGGTGTTGTGATTCCATTGGCAATAATTCTTGCTGCCCTACTACTATATTACTGCTTCTGTTTTGCAGGAGGTGCAGCCCGCAATCGTCGTAGTCGCTCTAGTTCGTCTGCGACTGCGGTCTCACCGACAAATTCTAATATTTCGAAGCCGTATCCTATTTCTCCTGGTCCACTCGATAACTGGCCCCACGACAATCCTCATTCTGACAAAACTAAGCAACCTGCTCGTGCATGGGACGGCGTGTCTAGACGATTATCAAATATCTCAGCACATCGCCGGTCATATTCTGATCTAGAGAAAGAACCTCATTCTGCTGTTGGTGGATTTGTTATTCCATATGATCCAGATGATTTATCCCGTCCAAAGAAATCACATTTATTTTCTGGATCGCGAGGATCTTCACGTTCACTTTCACGAGGTGGATCAAGTACTGTTGGAGACCGAGACTCTCTAGCCAGCCTTGCAACATGTGCTACGAATGAGATTTTCAGCATGCGTCGAGTTGAGTCTAGTAATGGTGACATAAGTGGTCTTGCTCGGAATCAATCATTATCTTCTACGCATACTGCTTCTGAAGGTGGAATTTCGTCCGAGAATGTTTCACCCAGTCGATCAATTGGCTCAGGAAGTTCAGGCACTATGCCGCGAGTGGGTGGTAGCGTTAGATATAATGCACATAGGCGTAGCGCTCCTTCGACGGGAACAATTGGACGTTATTCAACCTCATCATCCTCAGATCAATTGGGCTCTGTTAGAGAAGAGGATATCGGAGATCATTCTGATCGAATTGTACGAGTAGGAGCTGGAATTGGGAGTATGTCGTCAGCATCTATTGGTGGAGTTAGCAATAGCGACGAATCGACAAGTCAACGATTTGAACTTGTACCAGGAAGTGGACGTGAATGGCGAGAAAGACGATCATCCGGCCGTGAATTGACCGACAGCGAACCACGACTAGTACCTTTCAGGAATGGTGGATTGCCCGCTCGAAGGCAAAGCGCCAGTGATACGTCAATGTCGATATCTCATGCCATAGAACATCATTCCGCGGAAGCTGAAGAAGACGACGGTCAGGTGTTTCTCTGACACGACTATTTGAAATTGTCGTTATTGTGTAAATTAGTTTCTGTTTGATTGTTAATCGTTTAGACGGCGTTATGTGATTTTGCTTTTTTTTGTTATCTTTGTCCGATATGCGTGCATTATTCACGAATTTTAGATCATTTAGGCAGATAATCATTTATAGTTTCTTGGTCGATTTCTCAAATTATTTAACCGCCATGTAATGTAGATGTGAATAAAATTTGGTCGCCTGCTTGAAGTATATATTCCTCTTCGCCTTCGAGCTCCCAGTCTGCATCGTTGATCAGCACAAGGATTCCTGGTCGTCTTGGATTCAAATTAGAAAGCATGCTAAACTGAGAACTACGTAATACTAACACATGAAATCCTTCAATGACAAATAACTCTCTTCGAACATCAGTCATATACGATTCACATAGTAGCTTCACCAGGTCCGCTATTGAGCTGTTGTCTTGAACGGGTACCTTTAGCTGTCTGTTGCCGCTGAAAAGAGATTCTAAACCGCCACTAGAGTCGATATTAGCGATATGATCGATCTTATGGTAGTGAAACGTACGAAAACTCGACTTTGACTAGGAATTCTGGCATTATTAAAGAAATACTATAACAAGTGGTGGTAACTTCAAGGAAGAGTGAAGATAAATTTTGGTTGACTGGCCGCACGTAAATATATATATACACCTGGGAAACAATCTTCTTCCCCCTTGTTGCATATTGAGTCTCGCAGGTGACGAAACAGCACCAGACTTAAATCAGATTTCAATCAGATTTCTTAACAGATTTGGCTTCAGCTCCTGGAATGACTCAATTGCAGGAGCTGTCGCTTTTCAGTTCACTGCCGCCAGGCCGACTAGCTCAGGCTTTATCTGCGTTGTCTGCGTCGACTGGTATGCGGCCAATCAAACTTTTGAAGCAACACATTGTGTTTGCACCCTCGACACCCGGCCAATCAGGAGATGGATCGATGGGTCCGCAAAATGCAGGCAGCGGTACACTGCTCGAAGCGTCTCGGTTGACAGCTAGTCGCGATCTTTTACCGGCATCGGATGATAGTGCGCGTATTGGAAAGGCTGGTAACGAGACCGATGAAGAAAATCTTGATCCTGTTGCCGAATGGTCACTGAGTATACCCTCCGTGCCAGAATCAGGGAAGCAACCAGTTCAAGTCCAAGCAATTTCCAAAACTAATTTTGGTCCGGTTCCGCTCACGTCGAAATCGGATAGTACACGGATTTTGTTCAGGTTTTTGCGCGCCCTGAACTATGTTTACGCTTACGACTATCTAGAGCAAGGATATGCATTTGTACACTCTGGCCGGGTCATAATTACAATATCGCAGATTTCACCTCAGAACCCGTTACAATTACACGAAATCCCGTCAAGTTCCAGCGATGAACTTGTCGCAGAGTCTGTCGCCAAAGGAAGAGATTCTGCACATGCGCGATTCGTCGGCACTTGGATTGTTCACGCTTATGTTGAAATTTTAACTGGTTCGGAGACAGTTGGAGATGATTTGGAGAAAAATAAGACTGCTATTGAAAGATTGGAAGCAGTTAAGGCAGAATTGAGCGGCGTAATCGATCTAGAAGTTCCTGATCGAGTGGTACTAGATCCTCGAGTACAACTGAGAAGATGAATACCAAGATGTAATGTTAGTGTACGATAATGACGAAATGTATCATTTTGATTTATTCTTTACTGTTATCCATTCAGCTTGGAAATGAGAGCTTGAGCCAAACCAGGCCAAAAAAAATTGCAGTACTTAAGATTCCAGCGTGGTCTCCCACCGCAGTACTAATTAAGCCCATAGTAGGTTAACTGGAGAAAATCTGACGGGGTTCTGTTTTTTCTACTAGGTGTGACCGCAACTAATACTATTAGTTTGAATAGGAACTATGTATGATCGTAAATCAATAAATAAACGCGCCCATGTAAGATAAATCTCTACAAACTACTGGCCATTGAAAGAACCGCAACTCATGTCACACTATTTGTTCCCCAAATTGCCAAGTCAGACCGAAAGAGTCTTTCAAGATCAGCATAAGCCAACTTTCTAAATGTTTGAACTTATATTTAATCAGTTTCTATTAATAATTGCTTGTCCATTGCATTTAGTCTGAGGAAACTCTATTATCAAGCTTGTTAGAGTGGGTTATCTGAACTGTTGTGATCACATGATTATAATGCAGATATTACAGTTTGAATATCCAGAATTGTAAACGTGATGATGTAAGAATAGTTTTTTAAATCGGAATAATCAGCCAAGAGGAGTAGTATAGCGCAGGATTTTAAATGTCATCATTAGATTCACAGGTACTATCGCGAAAGGAGCGATTAGCACAGTTACGGACCTTGAAACGGAAGCGAGATGGTGAGAATCAGAATCAGAATGAGAATGGGAGACCATTAGATATAGCGCCAGAACATGAGAAAGTCGAAAATACGGATTCTGAAAAGATTGAAAATAAGCCAGAACTCATTTTGAGGTGAGTGAATTTGTTTATGCCCTTTTTTTTTGAGGTATCATTTGTACGTGAAGTACATTCAGATTGCTAACACTCGCAGTCGACGAAACTATGATCCGGAAGCAGGCGCTCCTAAGCAAGGATTTTTGGAGCCGCCCACAGCAAATCTTGTCACTGTCGAAGACGAATCACGTCGCCTCGAAGCGGAAGCATTGGAGAAGACCGAATCTGGTGAAGGAGAGTCAGCGCAATTAGATCTTACCACTCTTCAGCCGCGACCTGCAAATTGGGATATCAAACAACAGCTATTGGAGAAACTACAAATTCTAGAACAACAAACGGACATTTCAATCAATAGAATATTAAGAGAAAGGTTGCGTGGATTGTCGCCTAGTGACACGGGAGGTGTCAATATGCCGGCCGGTGTAGATCTGAACAAGGCTATTGAGAGAACTGAGAAGATTGAGAGGGTGTAAATAGATGTCAATGTTTTGTACGTAAAATTTGTTGTTTCAGGAATATAATTTGCTATCCTTACGTTTCGGGTGAGCAAACATTAAATCAGTCAGTATGGTGGACTTGCAGATGCAATTGGGAGTAACCGGCAAGCGGACGAAATCTTCCAAATCTATCGGAATCAAAGGGAAGTTTATCAGACTTCATCGATTTGTAAACGACCTGCTTTTTTCTAGCAGTTACGGCGAGACCATAAAGAATTTTTATTTTGGACATACAACTATTGTCATAGCATCTCATCGTCACTAGAGAATTATGTGCAGATCGTACTGCAGTTCGCTTAAAATATTAAAGGCAGTTTTGGAATCACGTATATTCCAATGTTGAGCATTAATTCAATAAGAACAAACTGACATGAACAGAATGACTAGATCGGCTTTAGGAATACCATTCCATCATTCGACCTGTTCCCGTACTAGGAATTCTCGAATAATAGAGTGTATTCGGACGCCAAGTTGTATATGGATCAGCGAGCAAAGGCTTATAACGGCTTGGAAGAAATTTGTTCATACAACTATTGATCGTCAGCTTCCTATTGAATCTTCCACTTTAGTGCGCAAGAAAAAACGAAAAAGCCACGAAACAGAGCATGATTCACGGGAGGTGGAGATTTCACTACTATTTCCCCGAGGGCAATCTGGCTGGCGACCGACGACAGCAGCTAATTGGAAATCAACTTTTTTCCAATACACAAAACCGCCACACAAAATCTCTGCTGAAATGCAAGATCCGGTCGATCTTTGGCCACAGTTAGCGGCGACCTTCAAGCTTGACCCGACTATCTTTGATTCAGGATCTGACCGGAACAAGCAAGCCGAACAAATGAACGCTGTCATACGACAAACTGTACAGGAATATTCTGAAAAAAATAATATTCGCTATGCACAAGGTGTCTCTAATGTCGAGGAAGGCTTAAATAAAACGCCTAATGCCTCCTATCAACAGCTCGTCGAACCGCGAGAACAGCCCTCAGATCTATGGAAGACAATACGGCGATATTTCGAAAACTTTGTCTATAAGCAAAATGATTTTTCTAACGAGAAAAATGTGTCCGAAAGCGCTAGTGCTTTTGCTACAGAGATCAAATCTCTTGAAAGTTCTTCACAGAGCCGGTTTTCTTCTTCAATGGATGGTATGTGAAGAAAGTTTCTTATTTTATTCTTGCAAATGTTCTTACACCCCATAGACTACGTTTTAGAATTTTTCCATTACCTCAAAGGAAAAGCTCAAACAGAATGGATTGACTCAGTTGAGAAACTAGAAACATTGAAGATTCGTGATAAGATCCGAAAAGCCTTGTCAAATTTGGATTCCCCCGAGTTATCAACGACTGATATGATGACTGCTATTGGATATACTCGTTCGGATGTTGATTTCCGGGAATTAGTTCCAGATTTGATTCGTCATTGTTATGATCATGCGTTATTACTTGATGTGATTAGGTTTTCAAGTAAATATGGAGACACGGATCGATCTCTCAGTGCAATTTACGATTTAATTCGGGACTCGCGCGACCCATACGTCACATTATCATATCTGGTTCAAGCACTCATCATCCAGGGACGCGAGCGAATTTCGTTTGTCATTACAAAATACATCGTCCAGCGAATGATTGGAGCTGGTAATCAGTTGTTCATGAGACATATTGACCCCGTAAATGTTGACAGCACGATATCTACAATTCAATCGAGAGCACGGCTTGAAAAAAGCATTTTGGAAGCACCGAATTCGCAAGCTGTAGAATCAATTTTGCAAAGTATGCCATCGACTAGCAAATTGACTGAAACTACGGTCTTACCTGTGATAGTGAAATTCATTCAGATTGGCAAATTCAACGAAATTACGAAACTTCTGAGATCTATAGAGTTCAGTGAACCACAAATTGCATTTAGGATCTGTGAGAGCTCTTTGAGATTGCACAAACAAAAGTTCAAGGTCGATTTAGAGACTATGTTGGAACTAACTCAAGTTTGTAAGGAGATGCTGTTAGCTCGAGGTCGTTCGTTGGACTGTTTGGCTTGGCTATCTTATATTGTTGATGAAGATACCATCACTCCAGTATGGGATCTCATTTGCAAACCTGATCAAGCAAGCATTCCATTAGTTAGAGATAAGTATATTGACACAAATTGGCGGATTTCGTTACATATTGTCTTGAGTTTTCTTAATCGCGCAATGGCACTGAATTCTCGGGTCGCAGCTGGAAATATTTACTCTTCAAACATATCTAATGAGGCTAGACATCATATGGAACTAGACTCTTTTCGAACATTAATCGAATGGACGCTCTCTCCTGTAATCGATCCTGGTGCGTTGTTCAGCGAGAAGGAGCAGGCGCGACAGGCCGCATTCCGGTTACTGGAGCACCAAATACCAGAGAGGATTATTAAATGCTTTAATCGATTAATTGGTGAAGTTCAAAACCGAAAAGAAATTGAGCATAGCTCTTCTGTAAAAGCTAAATTGCGTGCTGTGCTGGACGTGGGACTGCAATTGACGCTGTCATGGAGGGAGCAAGGAATGTTTGAAAATAGAGTCAGAATTATTTCAGATGCAGCGTTTTCAAGGATCCAAAGTATTATGCAATCTTTGGATGATGATCAGGAATTAGAAATTGAATTGGTGACAATGTACTATGAACTGATTGGTTCCAAATTTGCGTTAGACGTGATTCAGAGTAATATCATGCGTGGACAGCCGAAAGGAAACTACAACTATGACCTTATGACAGGTTTTATCACGGCTCAGAGGTATTCGAGTCAGACCGAACTATTTGAACGGGTAAAATGTTTGAAACTCATTTTGGCACAGTTATTATCTCATCGCGATATTTTGGGTCCAGGACTAGATAAATCTCTCAAAGAGACTGGGGACCAAACATATATGATATCCAGACCGGAGACTCTACGAAAAAGGGCGTTATTCGTTATAACACTGATGAATTCACCTTCAGTTATAGGAGCATTTCGTCCGGCTTTTTTCATTTGGTATATTAATCTTTTAATTTCATATCATCAGATTGATCTTGCGTTGGTCGAGATCGGTAAACTTCTTACCCGTTTGAAGATAACGATTTCGTCTACAAAGAAATCAATTGCATTTACAGTAGATACTAGCGAAGATCTCATTGACAAGAACACAGATGATTCAGTGGAAGAAAACCATATTGATGAGATTCGAGAGCTCACCTCGGACGGAATACGGGCGGAGGTCAGTGGGAGGCTACTGGAAAAGATCCAAGTAGTAGCACTAATGGACGGCAAGCCAAATCTTGCTGCAGTTGCTTTTCGCTTTCGACAAAGGTTAAACGTTCGGCCTCGGATCAAAGGTGGAGTGGATCGCTGTATTGATCTTACGTTTGAATTATTGAGACAAGAAGCACAGAGACATTTGGAGGATCAGGATTTTATGGTGAAGCTTGATTGCTGGTACTATTTGATGCAAATGTATGAAGACAGTTACGCGACGCGAGCCACAACCCAGTTCATAAGCCGAGTGTTTACGGAGCAAGCAGCGGCGATTTGGACAGAACAAGAGCTGCAAAGGCAGCGCAAGTTCTATACCAAAAATATCGAACGCCAGGAAATGGGAGTGGGAGGACCAGTCGGAGGAAGCGATAGAGGTGTTCGTCGTGGTCGCCGTGGAATAATGATGTCGATGACAAAGATGAAGGCTTCAGAAGAGGTGATGGACCGAAGACATTTGGTCCGCGCGATGAGAGCTTGGATGGTCAATGCGGCTGTCCCAAATTCCAGGATTCCAGTTGGCCAGTGGGTTAAGGAGTTAATCGAACTGGGCCAACTAGCATTAACATATGACGATAGCCAAGTGCAGACAGATTACTACAGACGGAGCCCAGGAGAACAGAGTGAATTACGAGCCGGTGTTAAACGGAACTGGGAAATTTTAGTGGATGATATTTTATATCAAGCGCAATTATTTGACTACTGGCGTCGAGAGCTTGTGCTAGTTCGAAAGGGGCCCGAGGCTTGGACGAGAGCCTACCTTGAGGGTGAATGGCGACAAAGACTTCCGGATGATGAGGTGAGGCGGCGTATGCGAGAGCGTATGAAGAAGATGAGTGGAATTTGGCAGTGATTTGATCGCATGGCCGAGATTCTAGGCGCTTTATGACTGATTAAGGGATAAATGGGCTTTCGAGTTAGAATGGAAACTAAACACATTTTACAGAGATTGAGTACACCTATTTGAATAGTCACTGCTTCCGCACTACAGAGTGGTAATTTATGTTTGAATGTAGCAAGGTACCATAGCACATGTAGTCAACTTAGTATCCTCCGATTTTGGTAGAATAGAATAGACCATTGTTTGTTAAAGCGCAGGCATGGACGGTAAAATAGCAAGAAACTCGGGAGAAGACACCGCAGACGGACGAACGCTTTGGCTACGTACGGCTGATTTGAGTGCACAGATGATAGCCGGCAAAAGAAACTCAATGAGCCTCGTTGTCGCTGAAAACGTCCTAGTTGACGTCAGAACGAGAGGGAAATAATCGATGAAGTTTAGGTTTTAACATGGCTGTGATAACGGATTCAACGTTCTTCATTTTTGTTTCTATATTAATAAAGAATGGGCTAACGGGTGATATTTGTACCTCTAAAAGCTATTGCTGTTGGTATTGACCAGCATAGGAGACCAGCGTATGAATCGACCCAGATCTATGACTATTGATGAAGCGCTGCAAGGCGGATCGTATAAATAGCTCCAGATTGTGCATTGTGCAAGTAGAGATGAATTAGCACAAATTTGCCTTTCACTGCTGAATTCCTGAAGGGAACTGGTTTTCTAAATTAGGCCTAAAAATAACTTTAGAAAATCAAATCGAGAATCAGCCTACATAATCAGAGAAACAGGAGGAGATTTACTAACGTATATCCACACAGTCTACTAGAGAGGCGTACTCGTATATATATAGCTCTAGCTTCAGGCGCTTGCTACTTCTTGCGACTTTTGCTCTTTTTGTGTGATCCCTAGCACATATTGCTCCTTATAATTCACCAAACGAGAAGGAGCGCATAATATGATTTTAGGCAAGTTAACATCAAGGCCGCTTGTCGCAGTTGTGGTTACTGGCTTGCTGCTGTTCGTCACCCTCTCCATCTTTGCCGCATCTCAAATTGCGCCTGCAACACATGCTGCGATTCGCAATGCGGTCACCTCACAAATCATAAAAGACCCAAAAGCCAATCTTGCAAAGGCTGCTTATAACGAAACTCTGGGCTTCGGAGAGATCGCGTACATCAGTATGCCTGCTAGATTGGATCGGCAGGATGCGATGAGTCTGATGGGCTCTTATTCTGGTCTGAAGTTCAAATATATTCCTGGTGTCGATGGAAACGATATCAGTCCTAAAGCGCTGCCGGTAGGAGTTTCCAGTACACTACGACCGAGCGAGCTTGGTTGTTGGCGAGCTCATGTGAATGCCTGGCGATATTTACTGGACCAGAGCGATGCTGAAACGATGCTCATTCTTGAGGATGATGTAAGGCAATGAAAAATCCTTATAATGTCCCCATTTTACTGAATCACTTTGGCAGCTTGACTGGGATGTGCGAGTACATGAAATTTTTGAAAGACTGTCGTTAAACATGCAGGAAAATCCACTCCGGATCGATAAAGCAAGCGCCCACGAGAAGTCCTCAGCGCCGTATGGTCTTGACTGGGACTTCATGTTTCTCGGTCACTGTCTTGATAGTTCGAATCCGAAACGACTTGATCTTGTACATACATATGATGACCCAACGCTGCCATCTGATATAAGCAAGTACACATACGAAATCAAGCAAACCATGCGATCTATGGGTATCGGCAATAGTCAGATTGTCAAGCAGCGCGCCATATCACCCACTTGGGGGCCAGCATGCACTATGGCATATGCTATAACGCGCCGAGGTGCTCAGCGTTTACTGTTCCAGCTCTCTTACCTGACGCTTCGCGGACCAGTCGATAATGAAATGGCCTGGCGGAGCGAGGATGGAAAATTCCACTCTTATACAGTTAATCCTCCGATATTCAATGCTTTCCATGTCGGTGGATCAAAAGACTCAGATAATGTAAACCATGCAAGTGCAAGCAAAAGCAACTCCGAGGGAGTAAGTCTAAATATTGACCGAAGCATACGTAAGGCTCTCTTCGAAATGAATAATATCGACATATGGAAAGACTACGCAAGAACACATCCCAAGACCACCACCACAATAGCAAGTACTGAATAAGTAAAGAGCTCGATTGTGATGTTCAATGTCATCCTTAATTCACATTTTATTATAGCTGTACTATATACTTATATAATTTTTATATACAATTACTTAGAACTTTACTGAATTTGGTGCAGACTATACTAGACTCTATTGTTCACGTGAGCTTTTCAGTGGGAGATCACGGTTATTAGACACGAATGCTAACCGCGGCCCGAGGAAATTTGCCCAAGAGGCGGAGGAGAAACTAATGAAACCCCACGAAATCTCAAATGCGGGGTGACGATTACATAATTGATGATTCCTTACGATGCAAAATGCTATTTAGGAATATATCCAAGCAAGATCGATGAGAGATTAAGGCGCAGATGAGCTCAAGAAGTGTACGGAATTTCACCGGCGGAAGCTGTTCCTCACCTGAAAAAGTCCCGGCCTAGAGGAGAAAGAAGATCCAAACGTCTATTAGGTTCTGGTCTCCTGCTCTATCATCATGGCCGAGGCGCACAGAATATATAACCTTCGGCTTTTTCGTTTCTGTCTTCAATCTGTAGTTTTCTGTTAGGTTGTACTACAAATAATTCATACACATTAATCGATCCGATTAACGAAGATTTTATCATTATGGTTCACTACAAAATCGCAAGCATGCCTGGCGACGGCATTGGTCCAGAGGTCATAGCATCTGCAATTGAAGTTTTAAAGAAAACTGCCGACGTTTGCAAGACTTTTACACTCGAGTTTGAGGAAATTCCTTGGGGCACTGCGTTCTACAAGTCGACCGGGGCGTACATGCCTGCTGATGGCCTCACGACACTGAAGAGGTTCGACGCGGTGCTGTTTGGAGCGGTTGGTGCTCCTGATGTGCTAGACTCGATTTCTCTGTGGGGTCTCCTGCTGGCCATGCGGGGCCCGCTTCAGCAATACGTCAATTTGCGTCCAGTTCGCTGCTTACCTGGTATTCAACCGGCTGTTCGATCTGTCAAGCCTGAGGATATCGACTGGGTGCTTGTGCGAGAGAATAGCGAGGGTGAGTACGCTGGACAAGGAGGTCGCTCTCATCGTGGATTTGAGTGGGAGGTTGCTACTGAAGTCGGAATCTTCACTCGCAAAGGCATAACGCGGATCATGAAATATGCCTTTGAGACTGCTCAGAGCCGTCCGAAGAAACATTTGACTGTAGTCTCGAAGGGTAATGCTCAGCGTTATGGTCTTGTACTATGGGATGAGATTGCTGAAGAGGTATCAAAGGAATTTCCGGATGTCACTATGGATAAAATGCTCGTTGACGCAATGACAGTCCGAATGGTCCATCGACCTGCTTCCTTAGATACAATTGTGGGAACTAATCTTCACATGGATATCCTTTCAGATTTGGCAGCCGCGCTTGCAGCTTCGATTGGTATTGCGGCATCTGCGAACATTGATCCTACTCGTACTAATCCCTCGTTGTTTGAGCCGGTCCATGGCTCAGCGTTTGACATTACTGGAAAAGGAATCGCAGATCCTTTAGGTGCTATATGGTCTGCAGCCATGATGCTCGAATTCTTAGGTGAAAAGAAGGGATCTTCTCTGATCTATGCTGCTATGGACCAAGTCTGTAAAGATGGAAATGTTACCGGTGATCTCGGAGGAAAATTAAATACGAAACAAGTCACGGAAGCATTGGTGAAGTCCATTGCTTGAGTTTCTATCTGCAGGTCAGTTGAAACTATCGGAAACGATGTTTAGTAGAAGCGTGCGCTATCTTTTAAATTTGTCTATATTGTATTAATTCAGATTTCATTTGATATAATTTAGCTTAGAATTTTTTGCAGGGTAGACTTCGCAAATAGGAAAAGCTGTTACCTACTCCTTTTGAAATCTCTATCTTGTTTTTGAGTTGAAATGCAAACCTGTGGCTCTAATTAAATGTTAGATCGGCCTGTTTGCTAATACACGAGTGCGGCATTAATGAATCGATGCTCGAATTTCAACAAGGGATATATAATCGATGACTGAATTAGTAAGAAAGACGGAAATAATGTTATATAGCTATTTAGCTATAATATTCAAAGACATTTTAGTGCAAAAATTCAAAACAATTAGTGTTCCTGATCCTGACTCAAAGTCAATTCGAATATATTTATAAATATACGTGTCGTTTTGCTCAATAAGTGAGCATGTTACTGCATTTTGCGCTCAAAAGAGATGATATTATAGTGAGCAGAAGTAATATGTATGGCAGATTATCGAGTAATAAAACGATTAATTGAATTCTCATTGAATTCTGATATCTGAGAACAGTTCAAAATTATTCAATGCAGAGATAAAAGCTATATTTTCATTATCTTCAATTACCGCGAATTTCAAAGGCATCGGAGACTAGAAGATCTCAGGATGCATCATTGTTGAAAATAATTAGCAATTCGATTAGTTAGTAATAATTACGCAACATCATTTTGCTATCGTTTACCAGTAGGTTTGTTTTCAATATTTTAGAACTCAGTCAGCGCTGGACGTAATAGTATTCGAGCTATCGCCGGAATATTACCTCGACGAGCAATTTCAACTAGTAGGTATTTCGCACAATATGCCGAAATGCCAAATTGAGTGGAGATTAAAATTTTGACTGCTCAGTTAATATGTTGTAGAGCATTTGAAAAGACCAAATCGGTCGGTTGCATCAAACTCTTTGCCTGCGATATGGAAATATATGGGATATCAAGTATGTCAAAAGCAGCAACAAATCACAGGACTTCAGAACAATCGCTCACAGGTCTCAGATTATGAATTCAACTAGTCAGAACAAATTATCATTTCTTATCTCCTCTATCGATATAGATTATGAAAAGCTTTAATCTAGCTATTCAACTCTGTGTCAACAGTTATGACTGACAATAAATTGGCTGCGACACTGAGAGAGATATCCATTCGGCCAACATCAAGCCGAGATAACAATTTCGCTGACAATGATAATATCAGAATTTCTGCAGGTATTGCTGCATCTAGTCTGGATATGAATATATCCGTTAAAGGTATAATCAGGATTTCCCCCCCGCGCTTTATTAACGGTTCGGCTTAGTATCAGAATTTTGGGAGTCTGCGAAATGCAAATAAAGTTCTTGCTTTCAAGGTTGTCTTATTACTATGCTAATCTTTTCATTCCTGCATTATTGCTGTCTCAGTTCTAATTTCCTTGCATGCTTACACTAAGATATTTATGCTCACGAAATGATCGATATAGAAAAACAAAATGCTCGAATGTGGTGTTCTGTCCGAGTCTTGGACTTCTCGCGCAGCAGCCAACTCAATAAAAGCAACGTACTTTACACTGTATCCGTCTTGGCTGGCCTGTTCCTGCTTCCGGCGGAGCAAGTCGTAAACTTAACCTAGTCGTGTTTAAGATTTCATCCTCCCACTTCATTTGGGGGGAGGGGCGGGGGGATGAGGAGGGGGGGGCAGAGGGGGTTCGGAGGAAGGCGACCCCCCAATCCAATGTCGCCCGACATTAGCAAATATTCTTCCGGGAGATCTGCTCCTCGAATATATTTCAAATTCTAAAATTTGAGTAATGATATTACATGAAACGCACCAAAATCCAGAAGAAAAGAAATCAATAATTCATAGGTTTTGAGCTCTTTCCTCAGTATATTTCGACTTCTATTCAGTAATTCCAACTCATCGAAACATTAGTGGACTCCCACTTTTCTTTCTTACCAGCAGCCGCCCTCTTTTCCAGTCTGTGCATTCCATTCGAGCTCAATTTTCATCCAGTGGGCCCCCAAAATTTATTCGTTTTGATAACTGATTATTGTTGAGTTATTTGCCGGTGTTGAAAATTACTATTTCAGACTACAACTGGCCGACCGTAGCTCCCTTCCCCCCATCTGCCCCCTCCCCGTGAGGCTGTGAAGGAGGGCAATCCGCTTCCCTAAGTTGTCACTAAGCTTTCACCTTTGGAACCTAAGCATTTGAGGCTTGTGGGGGGAGTAACATCGGATGCACAAGCGAGTTTTGGATAGCAGGCTCTATTAGGAAAGGTGTGCGCAAACACGGAGAAGAATAGGAATTAAAACGAAAGGACTCCCGGAAATAATTATTAGAACAAAAAACTTATAGAACTAAAATACAAAATATGAACACTCTTAGGATTTTCTAGTAGATGAATCTGTATCCAGTAGCTCCGTCCATGCCATCAACAACCTCTCCACGCTCAAGTCTCTTGTTCAAACGAATGAGCTTGCCACGAATCAAAATCATTCCAAGAACCGATACAAATGCAAAGCAAATGCAAACTCCGAATCCAGCGTAGAAATGGGGAGACATACCAGAGGTATAAAGATACGGCATGAATATATTTGGAATATTGAATCCAATGTTGATAATAGCAATAGCAGCTGCTCGCTTTGGAGCAGGCTGATTAATTGTCGAGGTAATCCAAGCAAATCCCACACCCCAAGCATTGTAGTTTTGGAGCAGAATCATAATAGAAACGTAACGAGGCGCAATCTTGGTTGTGGAAATACCAATAATAAATCCGACCATAGAGAGAACAGGACCCCAGACCATGTGCCAAAATCGCTCACCAGTTTTATCCGAGTGTGCCGCATTAAGAAAGCAAGTGATAGCACAAAGGATCCAAGGCGGAGCCGTCAACAACAAAGTCTCCGCACGGGCGTAACCAAGCGACTCAACGATAGTAGGGAAAACAGTATTAATAGATGCAGTTCCACAAACACAGAACATAGTGCAGAAAAACATAATAACTTTGTCGTCGGTAACAGCATCCTTAAAACCCATTCTCAGCTTTTGCCATTCGGAGAGCTCATCCTCGCGAACTTCATCGTTAATTCCAGCAACAGTCTCATTGGTCGTAGTCGTCGTAGCAGGATGTGTCAAAGCAGCCATTTTTTCAACGTCCACACTCTCAGTGTCCGTGCCTGTCTCATTGTGGTCAGCCAGGCCCGCTTTCTCGGTAGTATTGACCGTAGCAAGAGTATCAATAGTGTTTTCACGAGACATTCCAGGCTCTGAAGCAAGTTGAATATCCTCAAGCAGACGAACGACACCCAACAGGCGTTCCTGCTTGGAAAGCCATTTTGTGTTTTGGGGAAGCGAAGGAAGAATAGGCATAGCAAGAATTGAGAAACCGATAGTAGCAACACCCTCAATGATGAAAAGCCATCGCCAGGCGGCACGACCATGCACACCATCCATGTTTTCCAGCACGGCATAAGAAATGAGACCAGAAAAAGCGCCAGAGAGGTAAGAACCAAGAACGAAAATTGCCGATCGTTTTGCAAGCTCTTTGGAAGTGTACCAGCAGGAGAGATAGTAGATGACACCAGGGTAGAAACCAGCCTCAAAGATACCAATCAATACGCGGAGGCCAACCATCGCACCATAGGTTTTAGCAGCACCAACCGAAGTTGAAATAACACCCCAGCAAATCATCACAGCAGGAAGATAAATATTAGGACGAGGAATACTCGAGAGGATTAAGTTGGAGGGAATTTGAAGAATGATATAGGAGACAAAGAGAATAGACACACAAGTAGAATACTGAGTGCTCGAAAGATTCAGATCCTCAAGTAAAGTTCCGAGTTTAGCAGCAGCAATGTTATTGCGATCAAGGTAGTTGAGAATGAACATGCCAACAATGATAGGCAAAATGGTAAGATCAAGTTTCCACTTCATGCGATTCTCAAGCTTGATACGTTCTGGCGATCCAGGAGGAGGCAGCACAACATCATCAAACTCATCGGCCATGTCACCAAGAACGCGTCGAACTTCAGCGCTGTGAATGCCCATGTGTCTGACTGTGCTGGCACCATTGGTATCCGTAGGAGCGACAGTCTCCTGGCCAGAAACTTCCTGTTGGAACTGTTCGGTTTTGTCTGTAGTAGCCATTGTATTTCTAGAGCAACTCTGACAGTAAAATGCAATAGGAACTGTCGATAAAAGGAACAGGTCAAACGGGGGAGACTTGCCGTTTAAATAGGCATTCGTAAGGGTTGGAGAATTGCGGGGAGTAACATAGTCTGGAGCAGCCCTGGAGCAGCCCCGGAACGAACCTGGGGTGGCCTGAGAGAGACATCCATTCCGAGACAGCAAAAAAAGCAAGTCGATTAAGAGGATCCGGGGACACGGTGGTCTCGAGGACGATATCGAAGTCGGACACCAAGCCGAAATAGGAAGAACAAGGCGAACAGGGGCCAATGTCCTGACAATGTATTATTCATAATTAGTGGGATGATTGGTATCGTGGCCTGTTGTATTTCGAGTAAATAGAGCAGATGTCATGTAACCTACTACTGACCTCGCTAGAATCTCGATTTGAAAATATGATTTATTGATTTTATTCTTTAATAATTCATTATAATAATATTTACCAGTAAAATAACGATTACGACGTTTCACGGTTTGTACTCTCTGTTCTCGTCTATCATCATATCGACTATCCCTACTCCCTCCGCCCCCGCACGGCAGTTCATCGGCACGGAAGCGGCCCCCGCCTTTTGTATTCTCCACACCTCACACAAGGCGCCACCTCTCCTGCCCCCACACCTCTATTGTATGCGTAACATTAAAGTTCAACGGCTTTGTCTTATTCTAGTCTAGCTTTGCATCTTCCCCCCGACCCTGATGTATTTTTTGTCGCTGACGGAAGTCTTAGATTGTCTTGGATTGTCCGTTTTTCGTCTATTGCTGTACTTCCGCCGGATCAAAATTCTTTGCTGCTGCTTCCTCTGCAGGGTGGTTATGCGGAATCACTTTTGGCAGTTTCAGTAGTATGAGAAAAGCTGCAAGGACGGCTTCTTAATATGGCTTTGCAACATAGATATGCAAAAATTCGATAGCGCTGTTCTGCACTCGCAATCAGCAGCGAATACACCTACTCCAGCAAACCTTGGTCGATCAAAGACGGTCAGGTTCCGTCCGCAATCTGCTCCTACTCCGGCTACTGGTCTGTTGGTTTGCCGCCTGACATAACTCAACGAGGGTGGGAGTCTTTCCTGCCCCTCATTTCTCCACTGCCAAATCTATCTGTGCAACCTTCGCCGCTGCCCCCCGCATCATGCTCTATTATTTTGTCCGCTCTCGTGCCGATGCTCCGTCTAGATACCTATTTATCTGATTGGCATTGAGTAATCATCACGCAAACCCATTTGTGTTGTTATTTAGTGTTTAGTCGTCTCGAGCGCTCCCATAGTCAAATGCGGTATCTGACCAGTTCACTCACGCACTCTCCGCACGAGCCTGGGCCACAATTTTTTTGATTTTTGGCTCTACTTTCCTGATTAATGACTTTAACTGAACACCTCGAGCTATTCTCAGCCCATTTTACGAAAGCAGGTCTCAATCATAACTGTTCTTGCATGAAGACTGATGATAGATTTCCGCTCCTTTATCAGGAACGATTTCTAGTTGTAGTATAAATGTTTTGTCTTAAAGTAGTCGTCGCTTTTGTTAAGTTGCCAACCAAATATCTCTTTATTAGACTATTTCTCGTGACAATTACAGTCACTATTCAAACCTCGAGTAGATGCGGTAGTGCTGTTCTTAGATTAAAAGTTATTTTATGAGTAGCATTCATGATATCACCAAAGCGGTCAGGGCACATGTAACAACTTGGTATTTCAGACAGTACTGCCTTGTCTGACAAGACAGACCCCTCCTCCGCTTCCTCTGTCTTATCTTCTATTCCCCTCCCCCTCTTTCACTCTACCCAAATAATCAATCTCCAGATGACACCGAGTTGAGGTTGCATATCCCCGCACTTCTCTCGCTCTTAGCCGTTTTATGTATGCATGGATTTGTCATTGGTGGGGGACAAGTAAATCCTTCGGAGAGTACACCCGCCGTGCGAGAAGAGTACCCAGTCAGAATTCTCTAACTATATTTCTCTAGCCTAGTAAAACATGTTTAATTAACATTTTCTAAAACCATAAACTTATTGCTGCTAATATTGTATTGCGGATTTTATGTAAACTTAGTCCGGACTTCCTTGCTCTGAAGAATGCGGTCGGCTAAGAAAGAAGAAAGCTTCTATATCTGCAGATTCAGAGGGCCCGAATTTCAGTTTTCCACGTAAATATGAAAAGTTGAATCTGACTTGCGAGCTGTTAATGGATAGAAGATATAATTTCAACGATATTTGACACGTCATTGTTAAACCTTCTCTTGATAGCATGGATCCAATGTAATGCTCTGATTGCGGACAAGCACAAATTATACGAAATATTGACCAAGGCATAGACCGAAAATGCGGTAAATATGTATTCAAACTTGGACACATCTGAGTTTGATAATCCTTTGCTAACCTGCCTGGGGCAAAATTATCCAACGATGAGTAGCTACTCCATCCGAGCTAAAATATAGTTGTTATTTAGCCATGTTCCTTGGTTGGCAGATTAATCATTGCCAGATGACATCTCACAAACAGAAATAATCGTAAAAATATATAGACTAGAGATATACGACATATTGAAAAGTCATTATATTATTGCAGAGCGAAAACTGAATACAAGCCTAGGCTCCGAACCCGCAATAACTCAAGTACATTTCGATTAATCATGACGTCATATCCCTATATAAGCTCAGAACTTCTAGTCGAACAATAACTTCTAGCTCATCCCATAGTCATTCAAAGAGATGTCAGAAACAAGCAGCAAGCTGTGAATCTCTACAAATCGCCGTTTGACTCATATTACCTATATACCAAACCAAATCATATTGCTTTGAATTTTCAATAATTTCAGCAAGAAAATTACTAGCTTTCTTATTCCTACCATGATCATTCTTTCTCTTCTTCAATTTGCACAACTTCATCTTTGGCAGAGATAAAAGAGATATACCCAATAGAGTAGACCAACTCAAGATCTGTGTCAAGCTTTCATTCTACCTTTGCCGATACGAGGAGCTTCATCTGATCGGATGGCAATCGCTTCTGAAAGCTCTGCTGCATCTCTCATACCTCCATCATTCAGACTCGTAAGCTCTTCGACTTCACCTATATAGTTCGCCAACGACGAGGCATCAAGATTGACACGCGTGATCACGTGTGCACGCGTTGGCTTCTCAGCACTAGCTAGAGAAGATGACACAGAAGGTTTGCGACGAACTTCGACGCTATTAACTGAGTCGTTTGGACCATGACCCGGACACCATAAAACAGGAATTGTACTGTTTCCTGTCAAAACCTCAAATCCAAATCCGAAACCGGTCTCTCTGGCGCATCCAACATGAGCTGCTCGTCCGCAACGACAGCACGAGACACATGCACCGATTCCACAAAGCCCACATATTGAACACTCCGCCCTCCACCTGCTTAGAGGCACCTTTCCAATATCGGATATCGGACGGCGCGTTCCTGGCTGAACTTGCACTTCAGGAGTCCAGGCAGCACACAAAACATGAGCCCAGTTACGTCCGGTTGTAATTCGAAGAGCTCCTCCACGCACGGGACATAGTACACATCTGTTGGACGTTGGCAATAAAGCCGCTCGCGGGCGACGAGCATTATCACAAGGCTCGCATGTCCACCGACGGTTCTTGCGGGATGGCATAGAGATCCCATAGCAAATCGCATGGACTCGTAGTCCGCACCGTGAGCAACGTAGTGTAGATTCACTCTCGCCACAAATAGCGCAATCGCTAGACTTCGTTGTAGAGTTCGTTCCGTCAGAAACTTCAGCGCTTGGTTTAGATTCGTTCTCTCCAGTTTTGGTCGGCACATTGCTTCTAGACTTCAACACCTCGAGTTTCGATGCAGTCTCCTTGGTTCCAGATTCTTCCAAATTGTTAGTAGTGCTTGGTATCATCTTGAGCGGTTCGTCTGATTTCACTCGTTTCTTAGTTGCATTCGTAGCGACTGCAGGACGAATCTCAGCATACTTTCGCCATCTCTGTCCGCACGCCCAGCAAAGAGCTGAAGCCGGACTGGAATTAACAGGTCCTTGACCGGGAGCTCGGCGCCATATTCGCGATCGATTTGTTCCACAAAACTTGCATTTAAACTTTTGGCTGTGCTTAACTAATTTCTCGGCATCGAAGGCACTATCATCTTGTGAATCTGCAACTCCATCAACTAATCCGTTAGTATTGCCCACCGTAGAAGAAGCTTTGATATCTTTCTTTCGTCGACGACCTTCGAAATGATCCCATATCCGATGGCCTGACGGAGTCTTCTTCCATAAGTAATAGAATCGGACAACATCAGCACTATTTGCAGTCTTCACAAACCGACTAACAGGTCCAAGCTCGCTACCCCAGCGGCCAACACCTTCCTCAAATCTGGAAACTTCTTCAGGGCTGAGAGTCGGTTCTTTCAGACTGGAACGCGTGAATTTCCCCACGTCAACAAGCGCAGCCTCAGCATTATATCCATGAGCCATAAGCGCAGCAAGTGAGTCGTCCAAGAAGTTTGCAGACCATCCTCGCATACCTAATCGTTCAGCGAACGGCTGTGCTTGAGCTATGAACGCATCAATTTGATCATTACTTAGTATCTCAGAATTAGGTGTACGCCATCGCAAGGTCACAGTAGTATCTCCGCCCCGCTCCACAGACTCCTCCTCCTCCTCACTTTCTCCACCTCCCGCAGCTTTCCATTTCTTGCCTTTATACTTGTTTTTCAGTTTGCTTTTGCTTTTCATCGGTCGCAGTTCAAATACTGCTGGTATACCTTCCCATTCTGATACCTCCGCTTGGTGACGTGCTCCTAACCGTGAGACGGCACGTGGAAAAATACGATCATTATTATTCAGCACATTTTCCAATTGGCAGTGCTGGCCAACATATATATATGGCCACATGCTTAGCTCCCTACGTTGCTCGGCACTCAGTTTGTCGTCAGCAACTTTGAATTCTTTCATAGCAGACTTCGTATTGTCTGTTGAAATACTTGTACCAGCTAAGCTATCGTCATCTCCAGTTGACGAACCGGTCTCCTTAAGAGACTGGTCGGCATCTTCACCTTCGCTATCTGGAATTTCCTTTAATGAAACATTCTGGTCTTCTTCGGGGTTATCGCCCAAAAATTTCCCCTTCCGTTCACGGCGCTTGCGTTCTTCTTCTTTACTGCATACTGCACAAGACCAAGCGAATCCTCGCGTAGGCTTCCGCACCAAAGCAGGTCGAACACAGCCCATATGATAATTTTGTCCACATACAGCACAACATACACTTTCATCTGGAGAGCAAAATTGTCCACATCGAACGCAGTTTCGAGCAGGCTGGCATAATTCTTTACTTCTCCCCATCTCGACAACACCAAACCGAGCTCGAGCTCTTAAGGCCGCTGCAAAGTCCGCTGGCATGTTTTGTATTTTCTCTGTGGGTAGCATCTCATAGAATCGGCAAATATACCGATCATATAGCTTATCGAACCAAAAGCAATCTGGATTAGCTCGGTATGTCGCTAGGTCAACACCAATATGTGCTCGATGTTTCACAATGCATTTCCCTCTAATGCTTGCGACTGGACATAAATCGCTGTGCATTGTTGCATATAGCTGGCGAGTATCTGTAGATCGAGTTGGAATATCTCTGGGCCGATAGAACCAGTTTATCCGCATTTGCCATTGTTCAGTTCGTTCTCCGCGCTTAACAAACTCCATTATCCGACCAATATAATATGGCTCACTAGGTGGCTCACAAATTAAGTATATGCAGTCTTAAGAGGAGGTGTTAGTAAAATATGATCTGACGGTTACATATTATATTCAGCTTACCATTTAGGTGAAACACAGTGCCATCGATCAATTTTAATTCACCTTCAGAAGTTAATTCGGCATCAGCCAAATTTTGTACATTTGTGTGCACTTCCACATCCGGAGAGTCGCTCGATTCATTGCCATTAGAGTTGTCGTTAGAAGATGTTGCTCTCTTTGGCCGTCGACTTCTTGTAGCAGTTATTGCATTAAGGCCAATTTTATTGCTATTTTGGTGATTGATGTCTTCATGATAATCTAAGCTCATTCCTTGCTGTGCCGACTTTCTATAAGCTTTAACAGAGGCTTCGTCCAGAGGACCACCAGACCGTCTTTTCCTTGCCGCCGCAGGATCAACAGCTGCGGAAACTGATTTTTTAAGATCAGAAGAACTTTTTAGTCGCCCTAGCTGTCTCCGATGAATAATGTCATCACTTAAGTGCGTATCTTCGTCAGAAGTTCGTCGTCGTTTCTTGTCCCTGGGGTGATCCCCTAGCAGTCCAGTATTACCCGCAAATGTCCTGCGTTTCTTAGGTCCTGACGTATGCGAATCTCTGGGAGCGGGGCTGCCACTACTGCTACTACTTCTTCCGGTAGTATGTAAAGCAAATTCAAGATCTTCATAATCGTCTTCACTGGGTTCGACGTAGCTCACACGCTCAGTTCCTCGACGAGGGAGGCGAGGGCGCATAGGAGAGGAAATATTATTACTTGGTGAAGTTGAAACGCCTATTCGCGACTGATTAGGTATTGTAGAATCATGGATACTTAGAAGAGATGAAGCAGGCTTGGCTGAAAGCTCTAATTCTCCTGTGGATGTTGACATGAATAGAGAAGGGGATCGGAAATAAGTTAAAGGCCGGGTTGATTGAAAAAGATTCGGCCTAAAAGCAAGTGATGATCCGACAATTGTGCTGAACTATTCAAACTTCAAAATCTAGCTATGAAATTTAACGGCAATAAATGTCAATAACAAAGCTGATCTATTTTTTCAGACTGAACGGATAGCTCATCCGAGCAAGAGAAACTCGATAGAGCGACGCCCTGAGGAAGGATCTGATTAGCTGTATGTAACTAGAAACCAAGCATTTGGCCGCAAAGCATATATAGGATATGCTCACCTTAAAAAATACACAATGAGAAATCCTTCCGCGATAGCAAAGCTTCCCGAATGGCGGAATCTGGTATATCCGGATAGACTGATACTTCGTCAGCGGGGACATTCCACGGAAGTTCAGGCAACCAAGCTCGTGAAACCGGAATAACTGACCTTGTGCTCTTGGAGCAAGAGAAGCGGCGTGTTTGGACCGAATAGCAATTGCTAAATCGAACCTCCAAAGCGTCCAGCAAGTGCGTTTTCGAGCTTTCTAGTAATTTGAGGGAAAATTCGGTGGAGCAAATAGAGAACGCTTATTTGTTCATGTCCCAGACCTTAAAACCCTTCCTCGTTTCTTGGTCTCTGCGCCTCCTGACTTCCACTGAATCTGCGGAAGTAAAGGCGTCTACAGCGATTACGTTATGACTGAAAAAAGGTTAAGGGATGCCTTGTTAAGACAGAATTTCAGCGGTTTACTAGATATTGCTCAGACTGATTTGACAGATCTACCTGGTAATTAGACCTTCACGATACACGAGTAAGCCAGGATGGGTCTTACGGAATCTCAATGGCAAAACAAGAGTGGAAGAGCACTGTATAGGAATTCTACAATTACCTCAATCCTACATGCGATGTATCTACAATTCGGTCGATCTTCATAGGTGATATTTCAACAAACTTTCTTGTCTGCAAATCACATCTTCTGCTGCGAACTTTAGGCGACACGCGAGCGAATTTTAAAGGACTGCTGAAATTTGACTGCTACTAGAAATTAATTCGACAAAAAATAAAACATAGTACGACTGGATTTTCGCTTTTAATTCTTTCTGCTCGTTGTATAGACTTCCGGGTGACGTACTCTCTGAATGCAGCGGTAACAAGCAGAGGAGGTGAAGATCATGCAAAGAATCACTGAACAGCGGTTGCTAAAACAGTGATTTCAACCTACCTGCGACGAGTTCGGTCAGATAATAACATCCGAGTGTCTATTGAAAGATGTCAAGCAGACATAACAGATAGCATAGTTCTTCTATGCCGTTCTCAGTCTGTTTCGTTACTCATCTCCTGATAACTAGCTCCATATCCGCCCCTTCATGGTTCGGCTAAATCGGCTCTTATGAAAGTCCTCCTTAATTATTAACCGACGAACACTAGTTCGTTCAATTATTGTCTCCGTAACACTATTCTCGTCCTAATTTATTTTCAAACCGATTAGCAATCTCCCATCTTCTCCTTTCTTCATATTACAAGCAACCTCTGCTTGTACACGAAATTCTCATTTGACACTTTTGGTATCCCTTGCCCATTGTATCACGTGATTAACAATTTGTCGCCTATGTTTGTTTATAATTTACTGCTCTGTGGAGTGCTGTTCGCGATTTTGGTGCAGGTTATTTCTTTGTCCGATTTATGGAACGTTCAACAAACGTATCCCGAACTTCGATGGTAAGGCCGCCTTCTGCCGCTGCGAAAACGCCTAGTCGGGCGCTTTCGCCGTCGCCGTCGCGTCTCAAGTCCAACTCTAGAATTTCTCACTATCCACCACGACCCTCATCTGCAAGTTCAAATGCAGCTAGTCCTCGACCAGGTTCTGCTGCAAGTGGATATCATGAGATCGACATTGTTGTTGGTGATTTGGTATATGTTCCTGGAGGTGCACGCGGGGTGGTACTCTATATTGGATCGGTGCATGGAAAGCTGGGCGATTTTGCAGGTGTTGATCTTTTAGGAGAAGATGCTTCTAAAGGTAAAAACGATGGTACAGTGAACGGGTATGTAATCACTTGATAAATATGAATTGTTTGCATTGTTTAATTGATTTGTGCTAAGCGTGCGATATTTTAATCCGTCTCACGAGCGGTCAGGCATATTTGTTCCTGTTCGAAAAGTCACCTTAGAAGCGCCTGATCCGGTCATTGTTCCTGCCGTGCCTCCCCTTCCAAGTACTCCTCGTCCACGATCAGTACTATCATCTAGGACTGCTGGAGCAGGGGCAACTCCTATACGTCCTCCTTCCTCGCTTGCCTTTGAAAGGACTATGTCTCCCGTTCCTGCACAGACGAATGGTAATAGAAGAACCACATTGGGGCATGTTCCGGTTCCTTCTTCAGGTCGAACATCGCGCTCATCTCTTTCCAGGCCTGTCGCCATGTCACCTTCTCAATCCGCGCCTTCTTCTTCCAACAATGGGATTTTGACTCCTCGGTCACGACTACCGTCTACGCCCAATGCGACGGGTCGCCGCAAATCTTTAGCACCTTCGCTGCCTGCCGTTCCTTCTGCGCTTAAAAAAGGATCCCAGTCGCTATCTGCCGCATCTTTAAATGACTCTAATTTCGCATCTACTACAAAGTCTGATTCTTATGAAATGGAGGACAGTATAGATGATGGCTTGCACTCAGTATCGATATCTTCTTCAGCGGAGGTTACTGCGCTAAAATCGGAGCTGAAATCTACTCTTATTCTGCTAGCTGAACGTGAAAGTAAAATTAAGCAACAAAATGAGACGTTGCAAGATATGCAGGCAACAGTAGCGGAGTTTGCTTCTCTGTATCCAACACCTGGATCAGGTAGTCTGCCTGCTAACTCGTCAGATCACAATTCAAATGCCGCTCCGGCTGAAACAAGGACAAAGGAGAGTTCATCAGAAGATGCTCCACTGACTAAACGTGAGCTGGAAATGCGTGAAATGCTGCAAAATAAAGACTCGGAGTTAGCGCAACTAAAGCAGGATCTTGAATTGAAGCGACAAGAGTTTAAAGACACTATGAACACACTTCAGCGCGCTAGCGAAGCTGCAAATCAAATGTACGAGCTGCAGATTGAAGACCTTCATAGCCGAGTTCGTGAAGGATCCATGGCTAATAGCAACGATGCTTTGGAAGGACTACATGATCTCGAAGAACGTTTGATTGAACTTGAAATTGCACTTGAAACGTCACATGCTCGCGAAAACGAATTAGAAATGAGTCTAGCAGATACTCGGCTAGCATTACAAGCTAGAGATAACGAGCTGAGTGAAGATAGTGGAGCCCTGAAGCAGTCTCAATCAACTTTGGATCAGTTGGCTGCGAGGGAATTGGAGATTGAGCGTAAGAATTGCGAAATTGAAGACTTAAAACATCAGTTAGGCGAGACTCAAGAACTTATCACTGCTAGCAATTCAACAGTTATCACTAGTCAAGAATTTTCCGTTAGCATAGAAGCCAAAGAAGCTGAGATATTTCAACTTCGCGCTCAGCTCACTGACGCGTTAGCAAAAGCATCTGAATCTGTAAGTAATATTAATAACTCTGATTCCGAGCGTGTGAAACTCGAAGCCGAAATTTCAAATCTGGAGAAGATGGTAGAAATCCGAGTGTTTCGAGAACAAGAACTTGAACGAGATTTGATTGCGTTGCGCGACGAGTTATCAACCGCTAAAGATGAATTAGAGACTCAGAGGAGTCTAATTGAGAAATTACAATCCCAAAGGCAGCCTATGCTGCCACTACAGAAGCTGCAATCTAACCCGCCGAAATCCCCTCTAAAACCTACGTCGATCACAAGTCTGAACGGAAGTACTCTCTCAACTCAGCCCGTATTGATTTGCGATATATGCGGATTAGAAGGTATGAATCGTTATTGTTTAGAATAAAATTTCGGGCCGACTAACATTTTCCCTTCTGCTTCTGAAGGCCATGATATAATAGATTGCAAACTCGGCGGCTTTGGCTCTTTAGGGCCAGACGCAACTCATCCAGTCTCCTCTGCAAATCCTCCTCCGGCTCCTAAGCGACTATGGTGTGCACTATGTGAACGTGATGGTCACTCCAGCATCGATTGTCCTGATGGATTGTGATCTGGTGATTGACTTTCAGAATAAAAATATCATATTGACTCAATTGTAATAATTTTTCATGTATATAGAATGTGCTCTCACAATTGTAGCAGGCTTTTATAATTACGCTTTATAATATGTTTTGAGCTCATTAATATCTTATCGCTTAAAGCCCTGATTATTGGAGCCCACTTACTAGAGAAATCTTGAATCACTAGTTACCGAGGTCAACGTTCTGGATAGACACGAATCTTGTATTCACTAAAGGATATAGGTACTCCACAAACATTCAAATACACAATCGAAAATCAATTAAACTGGTTTCCACGCATTCACTATTCAAACACAGACCGTATCACGGACCTCGTTACTTGTTCCTTCCTCGCCATTTGGGAAAAGAAGAGAAACTAACCAGGTACAATTAAAACGCATCCTGCCGAAAAAGTAATAAAATAAACAGCAAAAAAGCGCAGAGACAAAGAGACAAAAGAGACAAACGACAAAACTTTTCAAAATCATGCCAGTGAACCAAATCTCAGCAACTTTTATATAATCAGAGACAAATTCGGTAATATCCCCTTCAAAAAACAGAAGAACTCCAACAGCTGCTATTTCTCCATTCATTCATTACTAACAAAATAATAGACAGCAATCAATAGAATAACATATAAGGAAACCTTGAGCTATCCTTGACTCGGATATCATCCCCCAAACATATCTCCAAACCTCACAGTTTTGCCCCTAGATTCTCCACCACCCATGATCACTCATCCGTCCACGACTTTTAAACCGAAACAGAAGGCGTCTGAGAGGCCTCTTCATCTTCACTTGTCTTCGCGAAACTATTATTGTACACCTCCACAGCCTCGTTAATACGGAGTTGTAGAGCTTCATCATCCTCCAATAAAGCAAGAAGGCTATTCGTGTCCAGATCCAAAAGCATACCAGTAATCTTACCCGCAATTTGAGGTTGTACTAACTCAATTTTTGGATAAAGAGCCTCTCCAAGCATCTGTCTTTGGAGCTCAGGCGGGGCCGCAGAAATCGAGGCGGGTGTCAATTCAGGAACAACAGCCGCAGGAGCCGCGGCAAGGACAGCACCTTCGTCATCTCGGCGCTGTTGATGATGAAGTCGATTGGTCCGTGAAAGACCATTTCGAGGGCCCTGTTGACCAGAGACGGGATAGTTGGTTCGTTGGGGTCCTCGTCCACCTTGAACACCAGGTATCTGTTGTGGGCCACCCTGTTGTTGAATCTGTTGTGGTGTGACCTGTCCAGGTAGAGGAACTGGAGGTTGACCAGGAATATAGCCATTATACATAGGAGGAATGCCGTACATTTGCAAAGGCTGACCGTTGGGTCCCGGGACTCCACGGGGAGCCCATTGACCCTGACCAGGAACACCCTGTCCTGGCCGCGGTGGAATCCCGCCTTGCTGGAGAAGAATTTGAGGTCCCCCATTAGAGAAAACGTTTCGTCCAGCAGGAACCGGTGGAATAAAAGCCTGTTGGCCGGCTTGAGGACCATAAAATAAGGCGTTCGGAAGATATTGCCCAGGCATTCCTGCTGCTGCTGCTTGCTGTTGCAAGCGGAGCTGGTTGCGAGCCTGGATCTGTTGCTCCAGCTGTGACTTTCGGACATCCTTACGCTGAGCTAGAGCAACATAAAGAGGCTTATTATTGAGCATACGCTGATTCATTTCAGTGACAGCCTTAGTAGCATCATCAGGAGAAGAATAGCAAACAAAACCAAATCCTTTCGATTTTCCCTGTTCATCACGCATAACCTTGGCAGAAGTAATAGTGCCGTGGGCTGAAAATTCTTCCCGAAGACGATCATCATCAACATCATCCTCCAAGTTCTTTACGAAAAGATTAACGCCCTGGTACTTTGACATCTTTTCAAGGCGAGCAGCTTCATACTGCTTGCGAAGTTCTTCTTCACGCTCATGCTTCTTCTGAGCACGACCAACATAAAGCTTTTTACCATTAACATCAGAGTCGTTGAGCTCCTCGACAGCTCTCTCGGCATCCGCATGCTTTTCAAAATTAACAAAACCAAATCCCCTAGGCTTTCCCTCTTCATCCTTAGCGAGCAAAACTGAGGTTACAGGGCCAAATTTGGTAAAAAGTTCTTCAAATTGCTTATCAGTGACCTCGGATTCAATATTTTTGACGTAAACATTAGTGAAGTTTGCCTTTAGTTCATCAAAACCAGATTGTCGATCTTTCTTAGCAATGTGACGTCCAACAAAAACTTTCTTATCATTGAGAAGCATACCGTTAACGTGTTTAATAGCATTCTCGGCAGATTCGCCAGTCTCATAATGGACAAAACCATAGCCTCGAGATTGACCATACTCATCAACAGCAATCTTACAAGATAAAATATTTCCGAAGGCGGTAAAGGTGTCATGAAGGGCCTTGTTGTCAATTGCAGCATCAAGGTTCTTAATAAAAATGTTGCCTGCACCAGTCTTGCGTAAAGAAGGATCGCGCTGCGACCACATAATGCGACAGGGACGGCCCTTAATCGATGTGTAGTTGAGCTCATCAAGAGCACGCTGACCTATATTTCCCACGGTTAGAAAAAGATTACGCAAATACAGACAAAGCAACGCACCATCGGTCATATTATGGAAATTCACATAAGCGTATCCAAGGGAACGACGTGTAACTGCATCACGGCAGACACGGATAGAAGCGACAGATCCAACCTGATTGAAGAGCTCGAAAAGCATGGCCTCGGTGACAGTAGGATCGAGTTCACCAACGTAAAGTGAGGCAGAATGGGCAGGACCGGAGGCGTTGGAGGTAGACTCAGACTTCGACTCACTCTCAGTACCGTTCGTAGAGGAAGCTTCAGTAGGCGAAGTAGCGGAAAGAGCAGCAGTAGAAGAAGCCGACTCAGCGGCTGGTTCGGGAGCGGTGGTTTCGACTGAGAGGTTTTTGACCTCATCAGTGACAGCATCAACAGCAGCGTCAGACATGTTTTGAAATGTAAGAATTGAACAGTTAAAATATTCTTAAGATCTAAGAAATGTAAGCTATTACGGTCACTTAGAGAACAGCACCGCTAGACTTAAAAGACAATGCATAAAGGGATAAACTGGTGACACAAAAAGTGAGATGTTCCAAAGGGAGGGAGAAAACTCACCAAATGATACAAATGCAGTCAAAGCAAATATATCAAAGAATATAAAATCCGTGTATAAGCACCCACGGATAAATGAAAAGAACTTCTTAAAAAAGTTCAATCAAGATATTTCTGAGGATAAAATTCCACAACACAAAGATTCTGGAATGGACGAAAAAAGAAAGACTACCGCGAGACACAAGCAACGGAAGTCAAAGGAAGTAGAAAAAAGGGCGAAAAAACACTTTTTAAATCTTTTAAAATTTTTTTGAGAATTTTTTCAAATGATTAAAGAAATCGAAGGGAAAGTTTGTCAGGAGATGGGCTGGAAGAGCTAGAGGGGAGTGAGTACCTGAAAGAAAAAAAATTCAATAGAAGCAAATTTTGTGTATTGGGTTGGGATTGCGATCGGAGCCTGAGAAGGCGGACGAGTACTCCTTAAGCAGTTTGCGTAGTGAAGTTTGAGGATTTAACGTTGAATAATTCTACATATAGGTATTTTTCACGTGCTGGCAGCCCATATTGAAAGAGCCCAGCAACAGATAGGAAAGACATCGGTCATTCATGCGATTTAGGTTGCCAGAATTGGATTGAACTCTGCAGAGTTACAGTATAAGCTGACACTAAAGTAAATGGAAGATGACAGAAAAAAATGTTGATAGTACGATCCTGATAATAGCACTCATATTATTTTCCGATACTAGTCTAGAGGTCAACTTCAACAGTATCTATTGAGTCTTAGTGGCTTCATCGATATTACTATCAGGCAAAGCGGTAGTGTTTTCACTTGTGCCATCTGTTTCTATTGTTTTATTTCCGATAGCATTTGGATAATCACCAAGGTCTTCAACTTTAGCTTGCTCGTCAAGCTCTTGCTGAATATCCTGTTCAGGGAGTTGGATATCATTATAATTGAGCATATAAGTGTCGCCCGATGGCGTGCTCCAATCTTCCATTGCTGTATCTATCGGCAATACATTTTCCCCTATTGCCTGGTCCTTGGTATCACCAAAGCTTTGAGCCTTGTCGGATTGAAGATCAAGAGCCATTCCCAAAGGTGATAACTCTGTTACTCTTTCGACCGACTCCTCAGCTGTAGTCGCAGTGATCACTGAAGTCACATTATCGGTGGTTATTTGCAATTTTTCTCCGCTTTGTGTCTCTCTAAGTGGGTCTGTATCTTTTGCCAGATCTTGGGTTTGAGTATTATGCATGTTTTCCAAATCAGTATTTACTGTATCTACCACTGGAGGTGTAAAAGTTGGTTGAAGCTCGCTTTCTTCGGCCAATACAGTCATATTTTCAGCGGAAGAAGACAGATCAATACTCGGTGGATCCTCTATAGGTGCGCTTGGAGATTCCAAAATCTCTTTAGCTCGAGCAGCAATCTTAGCCAGTAAAAGTCTATTCCAGTCAGTCTCAATCACTCACTCTTCAGCTGTGCAAAGTACAAACCGTTTCTGACTGATCTTGAACTGAAGCATTGCTATCTTAAATTTCTGGTCTTGCACACTATCTGACGTTGAATCTCGAGGAGCAATCAGCTCCAGCGATTGTCGGGCCCGACCTATGGAGTTGCGTATTTTTCCTGCTTCACTGTCGACATCTTTCGCAAGTAATGTACCATCTGATACTCGCTCAAGAATAGATACTAACTCTGGAAGATAATCAAAATCTGCGTGCTGAAATAATTTCACAGGATCGTTGCTTGACATGACTTGATCCAGTATTTCATCTGTTCCTTTACTAGGCGTTCACAAGCATGTTCTGGTTTCAAATGCTGTTCAATCGTGACTATACCCTTACCCTATCCTGCTTGGGAAATTCATAGAGAATTAGCTCACTGCAAATATACAATAGTGCTGGAATGGTGAAGCTGGTGGAGCTGGTTAAAAATCAATTGTACAATTAAAAGAATTTCAGCACACATTCTAGCATACAGGAAATATTCAAATTATAAACAAGTCGTATTTCCTTGTAGCTGACCCAGGAACACTATTGGCACAGGTTCATACAAAGATCACGTGGTAAAGTTTATCGGTCGACTGGTCCCATTCCCATAAGCTTTCACTTAGCACTCATGCACCAAACATATTCTGGCCATTTACAGGGAGTAGTTTTTTGCGCGGGATTTGATATAGCAAAAAAGAGAATCGATTTAATCCAGAATGTCTTTGGAATCCGCGCTGGAAGAAGAGCGACTTGAAATTGTTAAGTTGCTGGAACAGCATAAACCGAAGGATGAATTGCAACTACCTTCACGAGTATCACGTTCCGCATCTCCACTGCGGTCACGGCGTGAATCGGCATCTCCGTCTGAGCCCAAAAAGCAGGCGGATAATCCATATGCTAAACGTCGAGGTGAACTTATTACATCGTCGATGCTAGCTAAGAATTTCCATAATTTATCTCCTGCTGCGCAGGAGTTGCTACTATCAACCACCTCTGTGCCTGAAC
Organism: [Lipomyces] oligophaga; assembly: GCF_038497815.1. Lineage (NCBI taxonomy): Eukaryota > Fungi > Ascomycota > Lipomycetes > Lipomycetales > Lipomycetaceae > Lipomyces > [Lipomyces] oligophaga. The sequence continues at coordinate 736,894 of NW_027117787.1, read as the reverse complement.
TCGATGAAGAACCAGTATCAAATCAAACGAAATCGGCCAGAAGTTCCTCAATGCCGAGAAAGAAGCATCCATCTTTGATTTTACCTTCTGCAGGACCTGAATTAAAGCCATATCCTAGTATCCGGTCTGCTAGTCATGCGTCGTCGATGCTCTATCCGGTACAGTCCTCGAGCTCTCGCCCCCGTTCGTCCTCATTCAATTCTTCCACCGATGGTGGGACTCTCAGAAGATATAAGTCTGCTGATGAGACTGGCTCGTCTCTCCCTTATGTATCAAATGAGATTGATACGGATTCATATTTGTTATCACCTACTACTTCATACGGACAGCCTCTGTCTCCTACCTCCACTAGCAACACACTCTCACCGACGCATAGTCATAAGTCTCCTTCAGACAGCTTTTCGAATGCATATCGAAGACTCTCAGATGCTAATATGTTAAAGGCTGGTGGTAAGCTTGCTCAGCTTGCGGTGAGCAAACGAAGTCAGTCGTCTGACACTCGTTTGGAAGAAGATGATGATGATGAGAATGCTATCGAGTCGTCTTCTGAAGATTCATCTTCAGATGAATCGGATTCTGGTTCAGACTTAGAAGAATCTGTTGCTCGTCAACAGCCTCCACCGGGTCGTCAGCCTCAGAGTTTGATGGCAGCTATGGAAGACGAGCGCAAAGCCGTATCATCTGTTGCACAAAAATATGTTGTTCATTCTTTGATTGAACCGCCTCCACCTTCTCGAATTGACGGATTGAGTGCCAAGGAGCGACGTCATTTAGTACACCCAAAGACGGCATTTGATCTGGTCGATGATGCAAATAAGAATTCTCCTTACACTTCTGATGGCGAGGAGCGTATTGACATTAAGAAGGCGATGCGCCTACCGATTAAAGTCTCTGATATTGAGAGTAATCGTGAAGCGGGCCGGGTATTGCGTACAATCACTCGAGGATATGCGGATGAGTTTAAAGATAAGGAAAATGTCAAACATCGATCATATATTGTAGCTACAGACGCTTCATCCGAGTCTATGTATGCACTGGAGTGGACGGTCGGTACGATTCTGCGAGATGGGAATCTGATGTATGCTGTATATGCAATGGAGGAGCCGGAAGAAGATAAAAACAATCCCATAGATGAGTCTGTTTTGGAGCAGGAACGAATCGATGCCGCTAAAGAAGTAACAGCGTTTATTGTCAAGCTGCTTAAAAAGACGCTTTTGCAAGTTGAGTGTGTAGTGGAAGTTATGCACTGCAAATCGCCCAAGCATCTACTATGCGATGTGATTGATTACATCAATCCTACAATGGTTATTCTAGGTTCCCGTGGTCGATCTGCTCTGAAGGGAGTTTTATTGGGAAGTTTTTCAAATTATTTAGTTACCAAGAGTAGCGTACCTGTTATGGTCGCTCGCAAGAAACTTAAGAAGACGAAACACCGCAACAGACCTGTCAAGTTCTCTAACAATTTAAGAGAGGGTGTTTCTACATTGAGTCTTGCAAAAGTTGACTAATTGGAACTTAATGTCTTTCGCTTAGTCATCTGGTGGTATTGGAGTATGCATGTCGTTATTAAATGTAGCATAATTATTTGGTTTTTTTAGTTAATTGAGTATTATATGTGTAGTTTTGAAATATGAAGAATGTCTACAATACATGCGACCAGATATAAAATTTTTCTATCGATTACGGTCCCATATACTGCGCTTCTTGCGCCTAGCCGCAGAATAATCGCCAGAACCAAGATCCCAATCTTCACCCATGAATTCGTTCTGATTCGGTTTTTTCCGTTTAGACTTGTTTTCTGCCAAGCGAATAAAATTCATTTCTTCGTACCCGCGGATCCTACTTTCTTGGGCCAAATCTCTAGTTGTTTGAGTACCACCTCTACCATGTGCAAGAACATTAGCTCCGACTGAAGGGGCAGATTCAGGTGCAGTGGAAGTAGTTTCAGTAATATACTCTTCAAGAGCCGTGTTTTTGCGCAATTTGTTGACTAATTTAGCGGATTGCTGTCCAGATGTATTTCGAGTGGAAGGAAGTTTGGTAGGATTGATTTTGGGAGGAATGTACTTTGCTGGCTTAGAAGATTCTTTTGATTGCTTCGTTCTGGATGATGTGCTATTCACCAGCATATTAGGCCTGGGCTTATATGACAATGGCAAATCGTCTTCTTCATCTTCTTCTTCGTCCTCATTCTCTTCCTCGTCTTCTCCAAATGCATTCCCTGATGTTTGCTCGTCCGAGAGTGCAGACTCGTCTTCGTCCGAATTATAATCAATTTTCTTCGCAAATTTTGAAGTCTTGATTGGTGCATCAGCAGCCCGCAAAAGCTTCTGAATTTGATATTCAATCTTCTTTTCCAGTGGCCTCACACCTCGCTCTAGAATAACTCTATCTGTAACAATCAACTTCCGTACCTCATCATCAAATTCGTCAAGTGACTTAGGGCCTTGGTCCAAAGTCTCGTTTGCAGATGATTCCTCTTCTATCAGCTCTTGGTCTGAGCTAGCCAGTGAAATTAAACATCTCAGCACAAGATCATGTAAATACGAAGTCATGGTTTCATCTTTTAGCCCCATTAGCGACACACCAGCTGAATCCTTCCCGAGTTGAGCCAGATCGGAACTATCAAGCAGAGTCTTAATGCGTTGGTTCACAGACTCGATCGAGGAAGAAACAGTCTTCATCGCTAAAACGTATTTTTGATCTTCTGCAATCTTGTCCTCACTCGCCATTTCATGTACTGTATAAATGCTTTGAGAAAGATTCTGTACGTATTGGGCTCAAATGCGGTTTTCCGCAGCTAAGTAAAACTTTCAACCAAGTCCGCCGCGCAGCTGGGACTGGGAGAAATGATGACTTCAGTCAAGGATCTTGTACTACAACGATGACTTATTCCCGCCACAGAATTTGTGCTGCATTTTAAGAAAGATTTAATTTCTTGGGTATAAAATTTCCGATATCAACGCAATAATGACGAGTATAAAGTAAGTGATTTGTTGTACGTTATATGTAACTTGAATACTAACAACGTTTCAGAGCTGATATCAACAAATCGACATGGGAGGACACAGATATTCCTTCGATTTGTGAGAGATGTTTAGGACCGAATCCCTATACACTAATGACGCGAGCGAGACATGATGAAGAATGCAAGATATGCACTCGGCCATTCACGGTATTTCGCTGGCGGCCGGAAAATTCCGGAGGCAGATACAAGAAAAATACAATTTGCAATACATGTGCGAGGCAGAAAAATTGCTGTCAGAGCTGTATGCTTGATTTGTCGTTTGGGCTACCGATTGCTATTCGCGATGCTGCTTTGAAGATGGTGAAAGGTTCTGGAGGGTCTAATGCGCTGACTAGTACGACCGTGGAACCTCAGAACATCATTTCAAAGCAATTTGTTGCTCAAAATATTGAGGAGAAATTGAGGGAAGCGGGTGGTGAAGATCTGTCACTTTACAATCGCGAAGAAGAAGCAGAGGAAGTCGGGAAGAGATTATTACAACAGCTCGCTTCATCTCAGCCATATTATTCCCGTAGTAATGTAGGGAAATACGACGACAATAAGAGACCTAAAGACCTGCGGAACGTGGTCACGAAATCTGCAAAAGTTCTCAAGAATAATACAAAACTGCTGAGCAAGATTGCTAGTCAATCGAAAAAACTAACTGTACCTAGTGATCCCAAGATCATGTCATTATTTCTCACAGGAGTTGAAGATGATTTACCAGAATATGCAATCCGGAAATATTTCCAAGAGTTTGGGACGTTGAAATCTGTTGTCTGCTCACATCGAAGTCACTGCGCGTTTATCAATTTTTCCACGCGTGAGAGTGCGGAAACAGCTGCGGAAACTACGGGCTCGACAGTGATTATTGACGGCTGTCCTCTACGAGTAACTTGGGGCCGTCCCCGACCCATCGATGACGAAGACCATAGTTTACAAAACGCCAAGCTCTCAGCCGCTAACAAACGTAAAATGCTTGCTGAAGCACGAGGAATCAATGAGAAAAGCCAGCATTCTGACAATTCGAAGAATTATCAGGCAGGCGAATCCGTTAAGCTTCTGAAGCCTGCGTTACCGCCAGGTCAAGATGCGCCAGTTTATGCAAGCCAGCAGCCTGATTTCGAGCTGTAAAATAGTGTTATGAATATAGAATTTTGTATAATGATTGGCAGTAGACTGCCAATACGATAGTTATGTACACTTAAATTTGAAATTTTGGCAAATTATGAACATTTATTGAGTCCAAGAGACCCGTTTCAGTCTACCAGACAAATTTGTCTTGCCACCTTTGACCGATTCATTATCACCGAGCTCTGAATATTTGTGTAGTTTTATTTCTAGTATGCGTTAGAAAGAATATGTCCACAATCGTAGTCATCAACATTATCCTCTCCTCCGGAAATTGAACTCACTATATACTCCTTGATCTGTCTCGACGTTGCTGCCATCAGCGGTTTGGGAACCATCGATTTCAGTTTTGCTACTATCTTCGACTTTCACGCCCTGAGCAACATTACTCTGAAGGATTAGCGTGACGCCTGCAGCATGCTCGAGGCGCTTATCAATGTCTTCAAAATCTAAAGGATCACCTTCTCGTAATTCGGATCGGCCAAGTTCGAATTGTTTCCGAATCTCACTATGTGATGCTGTTCTCATTCGCAAGTCATCTGCAGGTAGAGAAGTATCCCAGATTAGTGTTACTGAATATCAACTCTGACTTGCGTATACAAACCTCCAAAGGCATACCGAGTAGCCCTTAAAATAGAGCGATAGGAATGTAAAACCGCTAATCGTCGAGACATTTTGCGCAATAGGATTTAATCATGCATCATTAACTGAATAAACTCCTATTGATATAGATTTGTTTCCGATTAAAGCATTGGCCAGACTACGCTGCGGCGCAGCAGAACCAAACATGTTTCTTACGACCTATTTTCACCCCTCTCTACTTCTGGAGTACGAACAAAAATAAAAGTCTATTAAGGCTATGCAACAGTTTGTAAATAGACCAGTTTAAAAATTATAATAAACAGAAGATAGACAGCTACGCCATATAGCTTCCTAGCTTCCGATCATTTCAAGAACTATTGAAGCTTAAGATTTGAAAAGACAGTGAGCTAATTCACCGCACATAAACTTGCCTAATATGGGAGGTAAAGTGCTTTTTTCGCGGCTTTCACAATGATTTCTGGTGTTGGAAAAGCAAAGTCCTCAAGTTCCTTGGCGTATGGTGTTGGAACCTCGGCACCAGTGACTCGTTCGACAGGAGCATCAAGATAGTCGAAAGCTTCAGATTCCATAATTTGAGCGCATATCTCAGATCCAAATCCGAAAGCCGGGAATCCAGAGTCGACAGATACAAGACGGTTGGTTTTCTTCACAGACTCAATAATAGTCGGCACATCCATGGGCTTGATCGAACGAAGATTGATAACTTCCGCAGAAACATTCTCAGCCGCAAGTAACTCTGCAGCCTTTAGACAGAACTCAACATTTCGCGAATGGGAAACAAACGTGATGTCTGTGCCTGCGCGCTCAATCTTGGCCTTGCCAATTGGAATAACAAAATCGGGAGAAAGACACTCTTGGGAGACCTCAAAGCTCTCACCGTAGAGAATCTCATTTTCAAGAAAGACTGTGACGTTAGGATCACGAATAGCGGCTTTCAACAATCCACGAGCATCTTCAGCAGAATAGGGCGAAACGACTTTCAGTCCAGGAATCGAGCCGTACCAAGCAGAATAATCCTGTGAATGTTGAGCAGCGACACCAGCAGCTGCACCATTGGGGCCACGGAATGTAACATTACAAGGCTGGGTTCCGCCAGACATGTAAAAAGTCTTTGCACCGGAGTTGATGATCTGGTCGATGGCCTGCATCGCAAAGTTGAATGTCATAAACTCACAGATCGGCTTTAGCCCGGCGAGAGCAGCACCGACGCAGAGACCAGTGAAGCCGGCTTCAGTGATAGGCGTGTCGACAACCCGCTTATCGCCAAATTTGTCTAAAAGTCCCCGGGAGATCTTGTAGGCACCATTGTATTGGGCGACCTCCTCACCCATGAGAAAGACATGCTCGTCTCGCTCCATCTCTTCGGCCATTGCCGAGTTAAGAGCATCACGGACAGTCATCTGAATACAAATTAGATTATGATTCTGTTGGTTTAACAGGGAGTCACCAGATTGTGCAGAGAAATGTTGTTCATGTACCAGCAACAAACAGCCGCCGCGCATAAGACTCAACATCACGGCATAATGTCTAATTCAGAAATCAAGATTAGCTTTACATACCTGAGTGGACCCGCCACTAGAAGACGCCTTGCGAATACCGAGATCAACCATACGCATGGCAGCATTTTGCCCGACAACTGGAATTGGAGTGTTGGGGATCAAAAGACGAGAAGGATGAGAAACCGCGGCAGAAGTGGTAAAGGCTCGCTTCGCCAGGAAGCGTCTAGCCATGAGTTGCGAAGTCGAGACCATCGAGGGAAACACGATCTAACGATGAGCAAGCTACTTAAAGACTGAAGGATTGGAACAGAGACCAATTATTATCCAATTTCAAATCGAATAATCGAAATAGTCCTTATAATCCTGATAAAAGAAAGCAGAGAGATCCCACCTACCATTCGGGAATCGTGGTTGCGAGAACTCTGCTCTCGGCCAATCATGGCCGATCACGTGAATTTCGGAAGCGCGCTGCGCTTGAGTGGGGGCGGGGTGGCCATGATGGTCGATCCAAAAGCTTTTAGGAATTTACGGTTAAGAGGTTAGTTGGCTTTCAGTTCATACTGGAGCTCTCATAGGATAATATCTGTATAAATTTTCCAATTCAGCTATATTCTTTGATTTGAAAGGCTGTCAGATCTCTCGAATTATGATTACATAATATATATTGCTTCTAATGACTAATCAAACTTAAGCCGCATTGATTCAGAGAACAGTCTATCCAACTCCCAACCACTCTAAAAATATAGGTTCTTTCTCGAGTTGACGAGTCCACGAATTTTGTAAAACGGACTCTATACAGGTTAGAATATTTGGTCATGGCAAAAAGGAAAGCGGCAGCAAAGAAGGATGAATCTTATTCAAATTCGGACTCCGAAGACTCAAGCGAACAGAAAATTGTTAATGTTGACTTCGATTTTTTTGATTTGAATCCAGATGTCGATTACCAGGCAATCAAAAATCTCCTTCGTCAAACTTTGGACGCAGACAATGCTCGACTTGATCTTTCCGCACTAACAGATCTTATTCTTGAGCAGGCTCGTGCTCAAGCCATTGGGTCTACAATCAAGACTGACGGGCCTGAATCTGATCCTTTTGCATTCCTTGCTCTAGTTCCGATTTCGCCCAGCAAGCTCACCGCTCCCATTCGAGAGTATCTTGATTATCTGTTATCTCGATGCCGTACGAGCAACAAAGATCTTTGCACGACCATCCAGACATTGACAGAGGCAACATATGCTGGGCCGAAGACTGCAATTTTGTTTTCCGAACGCCTAATCAATATGCCAACAGAAGTCATTCCTCCCATGTACCGAATGTTTCTCGATGAACTTGAGCGCTCTAGTGACAGCTATGATCAATTTTTTCTACTTTCAAAGTCCTATCAAGAAGTGAGCTCTCAGCTTGACAATGATGCCGATGATTATGGTGATTTACCACGCTCAAAACGTACTAAGAAAACCAAGTCAAGAGCCTCCAGATCGAAGCTCAGCACTAGTTCTGAGGTCTTCTATTTCCATGCCGAAGATGAGATTTTGCGGCAGCATTCTATTACAAGTTCCCTGTTTCAATATGCAACCCCCGCACAGGAAGCTGACTCGCGACGAACTTTTTTGGATTACGGAATTGCTCCTCAAGGACTTATTGTATTCATCTCCAAGTCTGAGCTCCGAGCGGCTGTCAAAATTATGCTTGAAACGTTTGCTATTCCAGCTCCATAAATAAATGTTTGAATTTGAAGTATGGTGTCAGTTTATGTACAAAATGATGAAGCAAAAAATGTTCTATAAACATATTTCTGTCTTTGATCGTCTACTCCCTCAGGGACTCCCATTCAAGTATTGAAGATACCCAAGCACCTCTCATTGGATCCGCCATTTCTCCACCAACGGGAGCAAATGCACTTTCAAAAGCTCTAGCGTAATTTTCTCCATTGTCCCCCATCAATATAGCCTGATAATCACCTAATACACTGCCTGTATCGTCACTGTCATCATATACTGCTAAATTTGAATATTCATGATCACTGCTTCCGGCTTCTACGTTACCATTAAACTCAACTTCATATCCCTTTCTGCCTCGAAACTGAGTCTCGCCCAAACTCGTACCATTAATGCTCTCATGCAAGACGTTGAATCCTTCGTGTCCGGTAAATGCAGTCAGTCTTATATCAGATAAATGTCTCTCTTCCAGTCTATCACTATGTGGATTGTAATCGTGGTTCCTCTCAGTAAAATCATCATTTCTGGTGTCCAATTCAACATCCTTATCTTCCGTACCGTCAATCGAAACCACCACTCCCTTAAAACTATCGACACTAGGATCAACGTCTTGCGCATTAACCTGCTCAGCGCTTTGATCTTCTTCATCTTCTCGTAATAGTTCTATCCGATAATCAATAACTTGACCTATTTGATATTAACATATAGTCCACCATTTCTAGATTTAAGCCTACTCTTTTCTTCCAAGTCAGTCTGCTGGTCACCATATTTTGTCAATCTCTCGTCGTTCTTGTCTCGTAGTGCAATAAGCTGTGTAATTCTGTCATTAATTTCTCGATTACTTTGTTGAACCATGGCCTACATTAAGTTAACATGCTGACCAAATTTCTTAACCTCCAAACCTCTGACAAAATATACCTTTCGAATAGCTATTCGGCACAGTTTTCGCTCGATATCCTTTTTTTGATGCTCTAGCAGTTCGATACCAGTAAGCTCTTTTTCAGGCTCTGAAGCTTGATTTTTCAGCTTCGATTCGTCATTCTTGCGCCGCCGAAAGAATAATAATCGTTTTGCACTGTTGTTTGCAACCACTACTTTATCAGATGCAATCTGATTTTTTCCCGGACTATCCGATCCATCTGCGTTGGGATCCGGTAGAGTCGCCTTAAATCCATCCATTAGTGAGAACGGAATATCACTTTCTGGTAAATCCTGCAGCATATCGCCAGTTATCACTGGGCCATTTCCATTCGCTGCTCCTAGAACACTATGGGATCGGTCAGAAGCTACATGCTTGGGCGCACTTCTGTTTGACGAAGTGAAAGCAAACATTCGACTTTGCAGACCGGGCTTACGCAATGTAGGTGCCATTTCACCCATCAATGCTCGATATTGTGCCGAATTTATGATATCACCGCCATACGAAGCAGAATTACCTCCAGCAACCAGAGCAGAAGAAGTCGCAGCTACCGTCTTAGAAAGTCGAGCCAGATTAGAGCTTGTCGCCACAGAAAAAGCAGATGAAATCATAGAGGGCGCTTGTAACAGTTGTTGGCTCGATTGCTGATGATGATGGTCACCACCACTAGCCGATGACGCCGGTGTGCCTGTAGCCGCCATGACCGGAATCTTGCAGAAATGAGAGCTCCCCACCAAAACCAGAAATTAAATAGTATATACCTTAGCAAAGATAAAACGAAAAAAAAATCAAAACAAAACAAAAACAGGAAACTGTGTCGCGTAAATAAACAGCTGGATAGACTAGCAGCAGGTAAATAACACCTCCGTGTAGATCAGATAAAACTAGTTCCTTCTCTGGCTGCTCTTGGTCAGACTGAGACAGATTTTGCTATAGCCGTGATCTCCAATCAAAAATAATGTAAATATTGTATCCCGACTAAAAGAAATAGCCAATTGCGCAATTTCACAGTCCCTCTTGAATTGCGCTGATTCGATAGATCTGTCATACCTTCTTGTCGATATTCTGAAGCCCTCGTAGTTTAGACTCAAAACGAAATCCCCACGAACTACACGTGAGCAGTTAAAACCCCTCAGAGCAGAACTCTCGCACCCCGCCAAACTGTATGTGGCTTGGCTTGCCGGTGGGAGGAAAAAATTGTTACTCACTTCTCTGCAAGCCCAAAAGTTGAAATCTGCAGACACCAACAGACACTGAATTCTACTTTGGACTACCAATCTTTGATACAGGGAGATCAAAACTAGTCTGAAACCTATATATTAGTTAAGCAAAATCAATAGCGTAATAATGTCTGATTTTGTCGAGGCTGTCGATAGGGGAGTCACTGAGGTCCGTATCTTCCTGTTACTCCCAGCTCATCGCCGCAAAGAGGAGCAAAACCTGACTGACGTACTTCATTCCAGGTATCGCGGATTTTTGACACAATTCTTGTCCTTGACTTTGGCTCCCAGTACAGTCATTTGATCACTCGTCGTCTTAGGGAGTTCAATGTGTACGCTGAAATGCTACCATGCACTCAGAAGATCAGCGATCTCACCTGGAAGCCAAAGGGCATAATTCTTTCTGGTAGTCCATACTCTGTCTATGCTCCCGATGCTCCGCATGCGGACCCTGCAATTTTTGATCTCGGAGTTCCAATTCTTGGAATTTGCTATGGTCTTCAGGAACTAGGCTGGCGGTTGGGCGGCACAGTTAGTGGCAGTGACAAACGTGAATATGGATATGCTAAGCTCGAGGTGGTGGATCATCACTTCCTCTTTGATGGTATGGATGACTTTCAAGTATGGATGAGTCATGGTGATAAGTTGTCAGCGATTCCTGAAAATTTCAAAGTTATTGCTACAACTTCTAATGCTCCTTTTGCCGCAATTACCCATGTGTCGAAGCCTATTTTTGGAATTCAGTTCCATCCTGAGGTGACACATACCAAGCAAGGTAAAGTTCTTCTCCATAATTTTGCAATTAATGTATGCCATTCATCTCAGAACTGGACAATGCAAAATTTTATTGAGACAGAGATTGCTCGGATTAGAAAATTAGTTCCTACTGGAGATGTCATTGGTGCCGTCTCTGGAGGTGTTGACTCCACTGTTGCTGCTAAACTCCTCTCCGAAGCTATCGGTGAACGATTTCATGCTATATACGTTGATAACGGAGTTATGCGCCTTAATGAAACTCAACAGGTTTATGAAACGCTTACAAAAGGTCTTGGCATCAATCTTACGATTGTTGATGCATCCGAGGTCTTCCTTGGTAAACTGAAAGGCGTTACTGATCCTGAAAAGAAGCGCAAGATTATTGGAAATACGTTTATCGAGATTTTTGAAGAGGAATCTGCGAAGCTAGATAAGCAGTCTGGTGGTCAGATAGAATATCTTCTTCAAGGGACTCTCTATCCTGATGTTATTGAATCGATTTCTTTCAAAGGTCCTTCCCAGACTATTAAGACCCATCACAACGTTGGTGGGCTTCTCGAGAATATGAAACTAAAGCTTATTGAGCCACTACGTGAACTTTTCAAGGATGAAGTTCGTGCTCTCGGTACGCTTATGGGTATTCCTGACGAACTTGTCTGGCGGCATCCATTCCCTGGTCCTGGAATTGCTATTCGAATTCTTGGAGAAGTCACACCTTCGCAGGTGGAGATAGCGCGAAAAGCTGACTATATTTTTATCGAAGAGATCAGAAAGCATGGTCTTTATAACAAAATCTCCCAAGCCTTTGCTTGCCTTTTACCAGTTAAATCTGTTGGTGTCATGGGAGATCAGCGTACCTACGAGCAAGTCATCGCTTTACGCGCTATTGAAACTCAGGATTTCATGACAGCAGACTGGTATCCTTTTGAAGTCGAATTTCTCAAAGTTGTGTCTAGGCGTATTGTCAACGAGGTGGCTGGCGTTGCTCGTGTTGTCTATGATGTGACTTCAAAGCCTCCTGCTACTGTTGAGTGGGAATAAAAGATTAGCCGAACTGCTGTTTAGTCGTTGTTTACTTCCCGATATTGTTTATAGAATAAAAATATGGATAGAATGAGAGATTTGGCCTTGAGTTCCATTTAATCGAGAATTTGCGGAGAACGCACGATACAGTTTTGTAAATTTTCAATAAGCTCACATTGTACTTTATTATATCCAACATTGAATACATCCAGCTCTAGAATTTCCTTCGATCTTTCTCACGAACTTGGTGCTCTCTCCGGCTTTCGTTCTAAAACTATTTATGTAGAAATCACCTAGTCTTGTCTCTGGCTATCAGATTTACTAAGAGTCAATACCTGGATCTCCAACATCTTCTCCGAATACTCTATTCTACGACCATTAAACCTGAAATTCACGCCAAAACGAAATATCCTTATACCACAAGAAAAATATAGTGAACCTTGAGATAAATATATTTTTGCGCAAGAACCTTTTCCAAGGCGAAGTGAAAAAAGTTCACTGCAGTTCCTCGTTAGTCCAAATATATCGAGAAAATATCACGTGAATTTTGAGTCTACTGTTTACTTTTGATAAGCGCGTCATTCTTGTCACGCGTCACACGAATTCAGTAACTGAATATTCTGAAGGTGCAATATTTAAGATGGAAAGTCCCCATGATGAAGCTCAGAGTGCTCTTTTATCTCGGATAGTTATGAATGTTGTAAGTACTAACTTGTTTGAGACTGAGGAGGTGATTATAGTCGCTCATCCAACCAGGAGAAATTGAATGAAGCAGTAATAGTACTTAACCGAGTTTTGCAGGTATGTATGCTGATCTGTAGGAAAAATTACGTCTCTCATTGCAATACTTAGGATGTGAATATGGGGAACATGAATAATGAACTTGTTACGCAAATGTGGGATAGTTATCAGCGTAACGTTCAGATGAATCTTGAGAGTACAGATATGCTCGAGAAGCCTCAATAAGTTGCAAATGCTCCCAGTATTGTCAGTCTATATCAACAAAACACTACAACAGTCCGGCTTACATTTATTCCTGCTCTTACTTTTTTGTGTGGTTGAAGAGCTCCAAGATAGCATAGCTCTGGCTCTCAGCCTGGTTGTACAGTCGGTGCAGGTACAGGCCTATACTGTTTGTCTCTATTCAGCTATGACCTTCACTTGATTGAGTGCATTTTACGTATAGAATAATAAAACCATATAATGTTGATAATATTATCTTCGTCAAGCAGTGTTGGCTTCAAACGGTAGTTTTACCTGTTTCAATATGTCTATAGTTTCTTGATTAGCTTGAAAACTTAGTGCGGCATTAATAACAAAATCAGTTTCATTTATCATACCTTTGCTATTAACATCCTAGAAAATTCTTCCATATGCTAGTCACTGGAAGCGAAAAATTGAAAATCGACATTGAAAGTAGTATTTGATAGATTAAGTTATAGGTCTTCAGAATTTTACCAAGAATGTTCGAATTTAAGATAAACAATTAACTGAAACAATTAAGAGTACTACAATAAATTTTTTCAACATAACTTTATGTATGGAGAAACACCCTTATCCTCCATCCAACTGACTGTGATACACGGTCTTATGGCCCAGTTGGTTAAGGCATGGTGCTAATAACGCCAGGATCCGCGGTTCGATCCCGCGTAAGACCATTTTTTTATTCAGTAGAAATTGAGGATCGTAACGGAGTAAAACACAAAGCAACTTCGAATGCTTCCTACAACACTGCAAGTATGAATAAATATAGGGTGCCAGCAAAAATTCAAATACGAACAGGAATCAGCATTCTATCAATTATATAATACAATTCATCTGCAATCAAGCAGGAGGAATAAAAGAAGCAAATAATACGGCTTGAACGGCTATCCAAGTTATCATATATTTGACTTCCCATAGACCTTCATGCATTTTGAAACTCTGTCTTGCACGATTAATAAACTTCTTTATGCCTCTGCCTGGGACAGTATTTGGTTTGGTAGCTGGTTCATCTATATAAATTCTCTCGGCGATATACCAGTAGACGGCCGGCATGCATGTTCCGACGCGAGTGATTATTTGGACATGCCATATAAATATAGACATGACAAACATAAGACTCTGAATTATTATATACGGACGAAGTTGAGGCACCTTACTATATCTCTGATACGACCGCCAGAACAAAAACCATGTCGGAAAAGCAAAGAAAAAGTTTGGAATCTGCCAGGTACGCCAATATTTGAATAGCCCGACACCCCAGTAATGATTTTGAACATAGCCGTAGATCAATGGTGGCACATTGCCACACCATTCGCGACCCGGACAATATCTCAAGTAAGCAAAAACCTGACCAGACAAGAACCCGGCACCAATGAGAGAACCTCCGATGACAATTCTCACACATCTGCCCCATGCCTTGACATTAAATGACTCATAGAGATCATTAAGGAAAATTATGCCCCATAATATACCATTTCCACGAAGACCGCAGGTAACTGTAAAAGCTGCACCAGACAGAATCGGTTGGTTAGTTTCTCGGAAATAAATACCCAAGAAAGAGAATAAAGCAAAGGCAGTTTCCGAGTAACCTGCAGAAAGAAATATTCCACCAGGACTGACGATGTATAGTAATCCTACAATTAAGGGAAACGACCTAACTGGAGGCTTGAATGAAATCCCCGTCGATTCCGGATCAGGCCTTTTGAACAAATGTTGCTCCAAGATGGTAGACACAAAATATAGAACTAGAATTGCCAAATAATGACACACATGAGCAATTATTAGTGATGCAATAGCATAGCCATAAACACTTTCGACCTGATTTCCAAGATCATCAAGTTCAGGATTAGTCTTTAAGCCAGGCCAGATAAGGTAGAGAGAAGGATTGACACAATAATCACCGACAACTCTGATTAGTCCGGTCCAAAGCCAACCAAAGGCCCATTCTTGCTCATACAGATATCCCCTTTGAGCAATTTTGATGAAAAAAACGGTATCCCAAACTAAAAACCGAGGAAGAATATAATTAACTAGCTCAGGGACTGCGCTAGACTTGAAGAGTAACTGTGACGACGTATCATATTGTTGGAGTACCAATTGAGGAATAACGAACAGCACAATCTTCACGAAAACAAAAGTAGATGATAATAACTTAAGATCATTGAACTGACTGGTCTTAAGTTTCGTTAAAAGCATAGTTAACGCCGATGCTGGTTAAGACTTATTCACATCACAGGTTACGTCTTAAGAACTCTTTGTTTCTGCTAGGCTAAGGGCTATGCTGGGTGAGGGCTAAGTTTCGTATTCGCAGATCAGAAGCGGTACCTGAGAATCTAGATAAGAGAAAGCGAAAGTCAGTGAACAGTTTACTAGGGTAGAGCATATAAAAGCTACGCGCAAGCTCGTGACTTACTCGATATTCATCATGCGCGGAAAAGCTTGCCTAAGCTCCACCTGTCGGTGTTGAGGGCCGGCGTCTCGCAAGGTTCGGTCATCCCGAGCGCGTGGATCACGGACCGAGATACCGAAGAACTTTAGCCTGAACAGGTGCGCAGTTTATAGCTTGACCGAAGTTTTAAGTTGACACAAATTATTTACAGTGACACAGATGATTTAGCTATAATCATTTACTCAGATTAAAATATTACAATGGGTCAAATTTCTGGGAGTCTGTATCTCGGAGTTTCAGCTAGTGGGAAGGATACCTGCCCTCAGTCGTCGCTATATCAGTTCAGCCGCGATTACAAGGAGAAAACCTCCCGATCCAGCAATCTCTTTCTCTGAAGTCGTTGTAACAATAGATAGAGAGAAGCACCAGAATTAATCAAAAAGGTAATCTGTGTGGAGTTTTGAGACAGAACAGTCCGGATAAAATTTCCCGGAAACGGTGGAAACGACCTAACGATGAAGTTAGTAGAAACAAAGGAAGGTCGTAGACTGGGTTTAAACTCAGCAGTTTGGAATTGACTGTTATACGCTGTTATACGAGTATGCCGAAAACAACACAAGAAAAGCCAGTCTAACCTGTCGGAGGTAAGGGAATATTACTCATCTGCGAGTGCGCTGGATTATTATCCAGGATGCAAGCCAAGCTAGAAGGGACATTATCAGATTCGTCAGATTGAATCAGATACATCGCAAATGGCTTCTTCTGTTCTATAAGTTTATTTCAGCCTTAGTGTAGTCGACTTTTCACTTCAATTCCAGCTATTCATTTCAGCTTTTGCGCCCATGTTTCCTCGAGCAGTTTCCATTTGTTCTGGTTGCATGCAGCAGCTGCACCTAGCACGCTTGATCGGCCGCACGCAAGCCGCACCGGGAGTGTCACCTCTTTGACTATCCGTTTCCAGAACCAATTTGGTAGGCCTCTCGCTCTACAGACTTTTACCTTTTACCTGTGCGCCTCTTCATCAGGTTCTTTTCCCGAATGCATCTTTTGGTCTCTCCTCTGCTCCTTTCTTCGTTATTCACAATTTGCAATTTCTATTCGGCTATATTTGTCCGTGAGGCATACGCTTATTTATCCAATTAACTTTTAAAACAAGACACATAAAATGGTTCGCTACGTCCCTTTCGGTGAGCCGCTTCCATCGTGTAAGCCGCCTAAGCGACCGGATTTGACTACCGACGAGCAGGAGAAGCTTGACGCGCTCTTGGAGTACGTTAGAGGATTAAACGAAATCCCGGTTTCTTCGGACTCGTCCAATAAAGAGAAGGCGCCTTTAGACGATGAGGAACAAGCTTGGATTACTCGTGAATGCCTTCTCAGGTATCTTCGCGCTACCAAGTGGAAACTTGCTGACGCTCAGAAACGCGTACTGGGCTCCTTAGTATGGCGTCGCGAGTATGGAGTCCGCGACCTCACCCCGGATTATATTTCACCAGAGGTAAGCAATTCTCTACAATTTTGCCTTTGCCAAAATTTTTGGATGTTATTATTGTTACTTTTTCAATGAATTCGCGGTGACTGTAATTTACCCTTGATTGCGATATGCGATAGGTTTTCCATTTTGGTTCCAGCTCACTTCAGACCTGAATGTTCCTTTTTGTACTAGAAATGCCAATTCTCGATTTTTAGAGTTTATAGATACTAACTTGTCTTCAATTTAGAATGAAAGCGGGAAACAGCTTATCCTTGGTTTCGATTTTGACTCTCGTCCGTGTCTGTATCTCTATTCTTCTCGCCAGAACACGGAGAAGTCAAACCGACAAATTCAACACTTGGTATTCAGTCTTGAACGTGTAATTGATTTTATGCCTAGTGGTCAAGAGAGTCTGGCGCTACTGATTGACTTCAAGGATTCTACAAATTCTAAAAACCCTTCAGTCAGTCAAGGACGTCAAGTTCTCCATATTCTCCAGACACATTATCCTGAACGTCTCGGCAAGGCACTTGTGATCAATATTCCTTGGTTTGTCTCACAATTCCTTCGCATCATTTATCCATTTATCGATCCTCTTACCCGTGAGAAACTAGTATTCTCCGAGCCTATTGATAAATATGTTCCTAATGAACAATTGGATACTGTTTTTGGAGGATCGTCCGACTTCCAGTACGATCACAGCAAATATTGGAACGCCATGTGCGAGATGGCGGCAGAAAAGCACAAACGCTATATGGCGAGATGGCGCGAGCTGGGTGGTGGCGTCGGCCAGTCGGAGGCAGAACTTCGAGCTGAAACGGATCAAGAGATACAAGAAGAAATTGCGAAGACAGAAGCTTTGGAAAAATCTGTCGAAGCTGAAGAAGCCTCTAAAGTAGCTACTTCTTCCTCAGTTCCTCAGGAAATATCAGGCAACACGCAAACTGCTGAAGAAGCTGCTGCGAAGCTTGATGCTGATGTAGGACTTGGCGAAAAAGCTATTGACGACGAGGTAGTTACTCAGCTAAGTAAAGTTGCTCTTGCAGAATCTAGTTCTTAGATGGCTTTTGGTTTTGTTAAAGTAACATCAAAAGAGCTCGACAGATCTAAAATAGAGGAAAATCGAGAGGGATCGAGCTGTGTGGATATATATCTCTGATCCGTTTGGAAATTAGTAATTATCTGTTTTTGTTTTTTGCTAGTCCGGATTCGAAATGTTTATATTCTTTCCTGTCTCATTTCTAGACTTGAGAAAGAGATATAACCTAAAGGGCTGTCATCAGCTGTGTTATTTAATTGGCAATAAATGCTTGTGTCGCTTAATACTGCTTGCGAATGTTTGTTTGGCTAGTTTCTCCACAAGCTATCCCATACAATTTAGTGTTTGTTTTTATGTATAGATTCTTGTTCAGTTTATGTTTTCGATTTTCTAGGCTTGTATTAATTCATTAAATTTAGCAATAACTTCAAATTAGTTATCGGCAAAATGAACTCCATATGCGATCACGGAGTTGGTTTTGCGCATTTCCTCTTTTCTACAATGCCACTTTTGGGACATTTCATGGATTGCCAATCGACTGGATACATGGGCTCGCCGGAAGTCTCACATCTAGCAAAGACTACGCCTAAATCGTTTCGGGCGGTCGTAAGATAATAATTTGTACCATCACCAAGAGAGATTACCTGTGCTCGGATGAGATCTCCAGGTTGAAAACATGATAAAATTCTCACTTTATCAGGCTCGGTTTCTCTTACATCTGAAGTTCTAAAAGTTCGAGTTTGTCAGAATAATAAATACGAATACTGCACGGACAAAAACTGTACCTAATCATACCGCCATACTCTTCCGTCGGGTTTCCGTCTCCAACAGTCAGTATAGATACAGTAGCAAACCGTGGATTGACACGAGTTACTTTTGCTAGAACAATATCATCAACATCTGGAACAGCGTATGCTGCGTCTGAAGACCGATAGCTTCTCACGACGCTAACTTTTGGAAGTTTAGCATTGGTAGCCAAAGCTCCCGATGCTCGTTCAGGTGAACGCTCAGTTCCGTTCTTATTTGATGTCTCGGCTCCCAAACCTTTCGAATCCCGTACAATAGTGACCTGACCCAATAGTGATGCAATGATGGTTCCGTGAGGTCCTAATTTTTGATCCACATAGGTTCCTGATCCTGCGACGAACTCTCTCGCCGAACAGAGTGGCTGTCCAGGTATTGCTCGATTAGGTAAGTTTGTTACATCTGTAGCTATCCGGGACATCTTATGCTACTTAAACTCAACCAGCTAATATATCTTTAAGATGAAGGTGTTATGGACACTTCACTTCAGAACTGTGAAATATATTTCTGGTCGAGTGGAGGAGATACCCTAAGCCGCTGCTTAGTGCTCAAGGGTTTATTAGTTAAGTTATACTGTCATGTCGGCACAAGACACATACTAACAATGCCTGCAGGTTGAAGCTGTCAGTGAAAAAGCTCCAGGATGTCAAAGGAAGATAGACTCTGAGATATGGACTTTAGAACTTGAAGTAGATACTGCCTAGAGTTTTAAGAGATAGATTAATCGGCTACTAGACTTCTGTACAAATCGGAGCCGCTGCCTCTCTCAGTGAGTCCAGCGACAGTGCATTGAGTAGCGTGGGCAGTCTTGTCCTGTTTCCTCACGGACATCTATTAGTCTTTTTTTTGGCTTTTTCATTCAGATTTTTGTGGAAGTCGTAGCCTTTATATATTCAAGGTATGACAGTGGCTATATAGTATGAAATTCAACAAAGTATGACTCGCTCGATTGTTATTCGTAACACATATTGCCCTATGGACAGATATTCGAAAACTTGGTATTTAAATCTTTAAGATTTACGAAGACGCAGCACACATATATATTTGAAGTTCAAGAACAAATTATATGAGTAGGCTGCTCTCAGAATATTTTTGCATAGATAGAAAAATCCGTTAATGTAGGTTTATAAGCATTTACACGTCGAAAATCTCCGGATGGCCAAGCTGGTAAGGCGTCAGACTGTAAATGAGTTTCTCACTTTGTAGTGGTATCTGAAAATCGCGTGTTCGAGTCACGCTCCGGAGATTTAATTTTAATTTTTTTCGATTTGGACTTCTGGTTCTGCATTGCTCAAAATAGAATTTGTAACAATTATAATATATATTAAATGTACGATGAGTGAATGATATAGAGGATTTAAATTAACAAACATGCTCTCTTAAAGCTTGTTTCCGCAATTTTTATCTCAGAGCATTGATTGAACTCTCTTATCAAGTTTTATCAGATAGTTAATTTTTCAGAATGCATTAAAAATAAGTCGAGATTTCATGATGCAGATTCACGGACATTCTCTTGTCTGCTACGTCGGACCAGCTGAATTTCATTACCAAGTTGAGCCCAAAGTTCAGACTTCATCGCTCTTGAATAGGCCGCTACTCTTCCCGATGTTGAGGGAATGACAAATATTTTCGGTTTTGAAACAATTTTCGACGATTTACTGTTAGCTGAAGCAAAATCAAATCCATAATCCGATTGGAATCCGAACGTAAATTCAGAGGAAATCAATTTGCGACCTGTTTTGAACTTGTAAATGGATTCCCAAATACCTTTTCCGACTATGCAAACAATTTCTGGACTGTGAGCAATCAGTTTAGCTTCTAGAGAAGGCGTTCCAGCGACCATCTCTTCCTGAGAGAGCTCGCTCTGTTCGGCTGTCGGTCTGCTAACAAGATTTGTGATTCCGAGATCCCAATTTTGAGGCAAACTTTCGTCATCTATGCAAGTGACTCTTCGAGAGACGCAGCCAGATTCAGACATAAGGGGCCAAAATAGATTTGTAGGATTTGCAAACATATGGCCATGCTTAGCGGTTGCGACGCCTGGATTTAGACCAACAAATATACAGATCAGATTTGGGCCAAGGCGGTCGGGAACTGGTGATAGGTGTGCATACTGAGATGGCGGAGCGTATCCTCTGACTCGTTTTCGTTTTTTTTTGGTCTGTGAGGTGCATTGATTTGCGGATATGGAAGAAGACGTAGTCGGAATCAAATGCTGCCGCTTAGACGGTGCTCTGGCATACTCTAGGTCAACCTCTTTGCTGGCAAATTTGTCCAGTAGACCATGAAAAGACAGATCTTTATTTCCATTCTGTACATTCAGATTTTCCTCGTTTTTGACAGTAGCATCACACTTCGGCATAGAGAATTATCGAGTCGAACAAATGATTCTTTCGCTATCTACATACATACAAACACCACACTTCCTTCATGATTGCACTTTACTGAATTCGGAGTTGCGCCGCTCGAGATGTTTCTAGTCCACGACCGCCCCCATCTGTGAGACCAACCGGCTCTAGTACATCCACTATCTCAACCTTTACCGAGGCAGTTTTGCTATTCTGACTTTGTTTGCTGACATCGATTGGGCTTGGTTGAAGATCATCAATTTCGTTTTTAAAATCGAGATTTCAGTGATTGAAGCTAGTATCTACACTCAATAGTCCAAGTACTGTTAATAAATTTTCGGGTTCATCTGCCGCATTCGCGAACAGGGTGTGGGCTAGATAAAGTACCCCACTTACGAATACCTATTTTATTTGCGACCTACTACCTCAGCGATCAACTGAACTACAATGGCAAATCGCGCTGCTAAAGACGTTTTAGTTAAGCTTATAGTCGGGGCAGGTGCTGCTACACCTTCACCACCAGTTGGTCCAGCACTCGGATCCAAAGGTGTCAAGGCTATGGATTTCTGTAAGGAGTTCAATGCTCGGACGGCCCATTTCGTTCCGGTGAGTTTAAATGTTTTGATTATTCTTATATGAAGAATCTACCTGACATAATATTTCAATGCTTAATAGGGAATGCCAATTCCGTGTACGATTAGAATCCGACCGGACAGAACTTTTACGTTTGACATCAAATCGCCTCCCACTTCATATCTTCTGCTTCGTGCAGCTGGCGCTAAGCAAGGGGCGGGCAAACATGGACCGAACGACCCTCCAGTTGGAAAAGTTAGCTTGAAACATGTATATGAAATTGCAAAGATCAAGCAAAAGGTACGTTTGATTGAGATTTAAGCATGTTTTAGTCAGGTTGCTAATGCTCCACAAGGACACAAAGATGTCGGGATTGAGTTTGGAGGCCATTGCCAAATCAATTGTTGCTTCTGCGAAGAGTGTTGGTATTGAAGTTGTTGCTTGAATGGCTCAATTTACTATTTCCTCTTTCTGCTTCCGTTGCGCAGCTAGTCCAGACAACCGCTAAATTCATTATAGCCGCTTTCGGTGAATATTTATATTACTTCTCTTGGGGGCATTTACACATTTTCAGAGGGCCTCATTTGCTGGTATATAACGCATCTACATTTCATATTCACATCTATGCTCCACTTTCTATATTCAAACTACCATCTCTGTGGTATTAATGTATAACAGTAATAGTTTTGTTGCTTATGCAATTTTTTGTATTAATCATATATCTATTTATATTATTATAACTTCAATGCTGTCAAAATAGTGGGTATTTTGATTTACCGACATGGTCTAACGTTTCCATCAGATTTCAATAAACACTCTGGAAGTCATCAACCGGTCAGTAATATGAATCTCACTTCTTCTGAGAATGGTACGTGCCCCTTTATCCATGTTGTCGACAAGTTCGAACTATTGGGAGGTAATATGTAAACATTGGATATAAACAAATGATATGACCTGCCTGTCTGGATAGAAAAATGAATGGATTGTTGATACTACGACTCAGTCTTGCATTTCCATATTCAATTTTATAACTGAAGACGAGATACCAAGTTTGTTCATTTTAGATAATTTTGGGTAGTATCGTATGCTATCATGAGCACATTATTACCAGGTAATGGCTCGACAAGTGGCTCAATGGGGATTGGGACTGCACCAACAGCAGTAACAACAACAACGACAACCAAAATCCCGGTCGCGTTAGATACACCAGAGCGGTCCACATCAAGATCCACACCGACGGCTGTTAGACATGGATCTCGAAAGAAAGCGGATCTTGAAGAAGGAAGAGGACTAGGAGGGACACCACGACTTGTATCTCGCAGTTCGACACGACAAAGGAGGATTAGACAGATTCCGCGAAATCAACCAAGAGAAGCCAGTTCCGAAGAGGATCCACTCGAAATTTTACCATTCATTTCTCCTCTTAAATTCAACCAGAAGAAGGGGCTCAAAATTGACGGTATTGAACCTAACACGCCAGGACTGTTGAAGCCAACGCAGCAGCGATCACCGCGCAAACAAAGTCCCAAGAAACCCAGTCCAGATAAAAGTGACAAGTCAATTCCACAGTCTTCAGGATGGAGTGTTAATGTTTTGATCTCTGATACTGATACTACGCTGGCAGCCGTCGCAGATTCTCCGGATATACGCTCTCCTCCACCTCGGCTGACTATTCTTCGACGGAACAATGTAAATGACAAATTATCGACTTCGACCGACGAGGATGCTGCACATATAGGAAGCTTAAATGCATTCGATAGTTATGACCAAGAATTCCCAGATTTGAGTGGTCAGGTGCTTACGGAACAAAGTGCCAGCGAGATCAATGCCCGAAGTAGTGGTTTGGCATCCATAGTGGGACCGTACAAGTCACTATTGCCGAGTCTGACAGTGACAAGCAAGACAACTCCAACCAGACTAGGGGAAAAGACTGGCGGCGGAATTGTCAGACTAGGTGCGTTTTACGGAACCGCTCTAAACGGAAGAGACCTTGATGAGCGGATAAGACAAAATGTACCGAGAACGATCGAAACTGGCCATGTTCAAGAGTGGGACTCGAGCACGAGCGACAACGACTCAGAAGGAAGAGTCGGCTCGCCGAGAATATCCAGTGCAGATAAGGTCAACAGCGTGATAGAGAACCGTGATGTGAGCGGAACAACCGGCAGTCGACGAACCGATTTGTATGCAGACAACGAAAGTGAAAATGCTGGAGCCGGACTACAGACACCGGCATCGTCACGGTCAATCAGCCAGAAATCGGACGAAGAGATTAGAGGGGAAGGCGTAGAAACGCAAACAGTCGGAGAGAATACAAGCGTCGAGGACGGGCCCGCTAGCATGCCCACTCAGTATTGTGACAAGCCAGATGACACTAGCGAGAGGGTAAATGAAATGCA
Source organism: [Lipomyces] oligophaga (assembly GCF_038497815.1). Classification (NCBI taxonomy): domain Eukaryota; kingdom Fungi; phylum Ascomycota; class Lipomycetes; order Lipomycetales; family Lipomycetaceae; genus Lipomyces; species [Lipomyces] oligophaga. The sequence goes on along the minus strand of NW_027117787.1, from coordinate 713,008 downwards.
AGCACGGCCGTGGACAACAGAAGACTGGAAACGGCTGGCCTTACTACATCCTAGACGAATGGATCCACTACCATCATGGCTAGTTAAGCCTCGAGCAGAGTTGCGAGCAGCATTTCCAGAGTTTAGTGACCGCGAATTAGCTCGCCGAATTTTGGCGTTAGATAGCGGGAGATATGCGAGAGAATGCGGAGACAAGTAACTACGAGAATGTGAATGGAAGAGACAGTAGCAAATGAAACGAATCTGGCATGAAGTAAGACCACTTCCAACCATGTGCTGAGAACAGTGGTCAACACAATAGCTGTAATCGAGGCCTTTGTATGCACAGGCAGACCTTGGCATCGTCTACCCCCTCCAGTACGGTCCAGCGAGGTTATCTACAATGTGGGAGAATCTATACTGCTGTTACAGAGTGCAGGATGATCTGTCTCGGGACCGGAGAGAGAAATCCAAAAATATCCACCGGCGCAGTCGAAAAGTGAATAGCGCAGGCTATTTGTCTGTGGTTTGCGTTCGGTTAGTCTTTAGTATTAGTGTTGGTGTTAGTCGACGATAAAATCGAAATTCCTTCCGCTTTAGACAGAAATGCCTGCTAGCGGACAAGTTGCTTTCAAAACGTGACAGACTGGCAAGTGACAGTACTAAAGGTACCCTGGCGGTGTGCTGCTACGACTGTGTTATAGGCTCCCCCGTACGAGTCTGGGTGGTGGAGCGAGTCAGCTAGTCAGCTAGTCAGCTAGTCAGTTAGTCAGTTCATCATGTAGTCAGCTAGTAGCCATGCTCCCAATTTTCACGGACAAACCCGAAGACGTTCACAAGCTCAGCGTTGCAACAGGCAGTCAATTAGTGAGTTCAGTGCTAATCACGATTTGCGCAGTCGCTCTTGACAGATTGGTATTAAATGAAGCGCCCCGAAATGGAAACGGTCAAGCTCAAACGGATCCAAAGAGGGTCTCGTTACGCACCGTGGCGTGGCGTAGTCACTTCCTTGCTTGTCGAACTCCCAAGCAGGGTCTCTTTCCAGAGAGTTCTCATCTCGTCGCAAGGCAGGCAGGGCCGGTTTCAGTTTCAGATTTGTGCGACCCGAGATGCTAAGCGAGAGTCACGTGATTGTTAGGATTGTGCAGACGCGAAATTTTTCTGAGTGCTCGAGGGCGCGAGAGGACGAGAGGGAGGGACAAGTGGGCGCAGAGATAAAAAGCAGGAGAAACTATGGCGACAGATACAAGAAAGAAGTATGTTGTGGAACATATGGAGGACGGGTTCTATCCATGGGTTTTGCTTGAATACCAGGCCATTTCGGCGGATGTGGGCGGTAGTGGGCAGTTTTTCCTGACGTCCCTGAAGCCCGAGTTGGCATCCAGCTTGCCAGAAGCGCTTTCCAGGCCCGGGATTGTGACGACGACGACCGAGGAAGTGATTGCGCTGGCGGGGGTTTCTGAGAGCGCGAAACAAGGGCGCGTGTGTCTGCTTGATCCGGCGGCAGAGGTTGATCTGAGTCCGGCCGACGCAGAGCAGTTTGACTGGTTTGTGTTTGGCGGCATTCTGGGTGATCATCCTCCGCGCGATCGGACAGGAGAGTTGAGACGGTATGGATTTACGGGACGACGGCTGGGCGACAAGCAGATGACTACGGACACGGCGATCCGGGTGACGCAGATTATTGCGGAGAAGCGAGGTGAGTGGCCAGTGAGAAAGCGAGAGAGATTAAGGAGAAGACGGGATGCAGAAGGTTGACATGCGAGACGCGAATTAAACAGTTGCGTTAGATGAGATTCCTTTTGTTGATTTTCCGGAGCTGCGGTTCAGTAAGCATTCTAGCACGGAGATGCCATTTCGATATGTACGCGACGAGCAGGGCGAGCCCATAATGCCGAAGGTGAGTGTCGCTGGCGCGTGAGTGTGGGCGATGGTGGGAGAGCTTATGAGAGACTGACGGGGCTTTCTGCAGGGCATGAAGGAGCTGATCAAGGAGGATTCCAAACGCGGAATCGAGGATCTGCTCTGAACAGCGAACAAAGAAAAATTAAGATAGCTGTTACAGCATGGCCAGACGGGTAATTTCAAGCAAAGCATCCAGGGAGTACGGAACGAGACAATAGAATAGAAGACAGCAGGTCAGCTTGACATTTAGTTAAAACGAGTTGGACGTACAGTATGAGAGGTAGACTAAACTGAAACCGGTTCGAGCGGCTTGAGCGGCGTCAGTAACACGCGGAGCCAACCTTAGGGTGAATGCGACGGCTGAGGTGGCCTTGTGTGTGCTCGGGCTCAAGTGGAGGTGGCGGGAAGTGGAAACATGTGAGGGACCGAGAAGGGGAAGGGGGGAATGGAGCAGGAGTATGAGCAGATGCAGATGCAGGAGCAGCAGTTTGCAAGAGAGCAAGCAGAGCAGTAAGAAACACGCCAAAAGAAAATCGTGAAATCGCGAAAGATCGAACCAGTCGATGGAGCGTGATCCGTAAAAGGTAAAGCAGACGGATTAAACTATCACCACCGTAAACGAGATAGAGAGCCATGTGATAGCGGATCAACTGGCAGTGCGGATTCGGATACGGCGTCGGTCAACGGTTAAACGAACTGAACAGGAAACGAGAGAATTTGGAGAACGATTCTGAGAATAAATACGCAGGGGGGAAAGGAAGGGAGCATTTAGGCTGCAGGAATGGCCAGATGTGAGATGAGTACGACGGCTACTGTTGTTGTGTGCAGTTAAACAAATATCATAAAAGGCTTCAGAAATATTATATTATATTGCATTATATTACCTTATATTATTATTTCTGTTGCTTCTGAGATAGAAATTGTTTGTATTACTGCTTGTTGATACGATTCATGTAATTATTATATTATACGTCTTCCTTTCTATCGGCCGATCAAATTTCCTTCAGAGCAGCACCACCATCAGCACCGGCATAGACTCGCTCCTCTTGATCACTGCTACCACATTCTGTCTGCTCTTCCCATCTCCTTCCGCTTTCTGCCTTCCTGTCAGCTTTCCTTTTCTTCCTCGTCCTTTTTTTTTCTTCCTCCCCAGGCAGGGCCATGCCAGTCTCTGTTGCGCCAAATGACCTCCTCACAATGATCTCTGATCGGCCGACATCAACCTCAAAACCTGACGACCACGATCCGTCTCTCGATCCTGCAGAGCTGCGCATACGGAGCCTGGGTGCAATCGGCACCGTATCTACTGATGGCGTCGTCTCTCTCCTCTCTCAGCTCCCGTCCGCAGATCTCGATGCCGTGCCCTCGCCGACCAGCACCACAACTGCTGCAGGTCTTCTTCTCAATGCCAGAGCTAGCATCAGTGTCGACGACAGTCTCGGCAGACAACGACAGGATTCTGTGACCTCTTCCTACACCTACTCCAGCTCTCGCAGCGCTAGTACGTCCACTCGAAGTACGAGCATTAGCACCATGGCAAACACTTGCGCCTGCTCTGGTGTATGCTCGTGTTCGTCTTCTACTCCGTTGTCGTTACCAGGCCAGCATAAACCCTCACTAGCTTCTGTTGAGCCTTTGGATGACAATCTTGTGTCCCTGCTCTCTACAGCCTATGCCGTTCTCATTAACAATCTGCCGTCCGTCAACTTCCTCGAAGAGTCTTTCCGCATGCTAACCTACTCCCGCTCGTCCCTGGTTTCTCTGCTTGTTCGACAGGTCCGCAATGCTTATGCCGCAAACTACCCTGAGCGAGTGATCTACTTCAACCTGACTTATGCACTTGACCGTTTTTCTAGATCGGCCATTGCCACTTCTGCACCAGCGTCGACTACTACAACTACTACTCAAGACCCTTCACTTTCGACTCCTGATTTAATATACTCGCCTACTTCGTCGTCACACTCGCAACGACATGGTTATTTTGATCCTGCTGTTTTCGAATCGTACGTCTTTACGAGACACGTTTCTCAACCGTCCGTCCAGCCGAGATCTGCGCATTGCATAGTTTCTCTTGATCTACTTCCAACACATTCATTGCCTGACTTTAATGCGTTTGTTAAATCTCGCATAACCGAGCTCACTCCAGGTGAGGGAGTTATGATTATGGTTTATCCTACATCAAATGAGTTTTTTACAAACTGTTTGATTCCAGTTCTTGACCCTTTGCTCCTGTCACTTCTGTCGCTTAGCTCGATCTCCACAGACGCTTGCATTGCGCTCGCTGCTCATCCTCCTGCTGTTCCATCATTTGATGAGCAGACGTGCGCATTATCGAGCATTGAGGATTGCGAAGTTGTCCATTCCCGGGAACTGATTCTAGAACTCGATGACTGGGCACCTCTTTGGATGGCCGACGAGGAACGCTGGATTCTCGAGACTTTGAATAATCTCGAATCTGCTTCGACTTCGTCTCCTTTCTTCTCAGACTGCGATACGGCTCTATCCAATGCTCATGTTGCTGCTACTTTCTCAAACCTGTTCACAAACGACTGGACTCCATATTCTACTCAGAGCGGACGCTCAGGAAGTGCACGCCAAGTTATTGATGGCATATATCGTGATGCTCGCACAGTTAAAGGGCGCACTACCGTTGGGGTCCATGTACTCTCTGCACGTCCTGCTTCTACATAAATCACCGTCCCTTCTGTTTTGGGAGGGGTTGTGTTTCATGATGATCTTCTGTATTGTACAACATTGTCAAATTTTTTTATGAGGCGTTACTGGGAATTACTTACGATTCTAATATATAAATATACAAATATATATATTTCATGCAATGAAACAAATTTATCTAACCTTAACGCAGACGTAAATTCCAATGATTCTCCAAAGCGCCGAAAACAGAAATTACAACCAAATGAATCCAAGATCGACCAACGAAAGTTCATTTCCTTTTTATTTTCTTCTTTTTCCGTAGTATCGATAAGTCCTCTGATATTTCATCACTTTTTAATCCTGTCATTCCGCCAAATGCTTTATCTCTATGTCGTCCCGAGCCGCTGGTATTATTGGCCGCTAGATTTTCTCGTGTATGACCAAAGGGGAGAGCTTCGCGATTGCTCCAGAAGGAAGCTATTTCGTCGCCTTCGCCTGCTCGACCTGAGCCTGAGCCTGGCCCCGATCCAGAAGCACCACCTCTCTTACGTTTTTTACCATCTGCGTTAAGTGCGCCGGCAAGAACAACGAGATCCGAAGCAGATGCGCCATTGCTATTTGCTGCAGCACCACGACGACGCAATCTCCGTTCTCCAACACTACCCATAACACCGGTCTGACTGGAAGCATCGTTGCCGGCAGAACCTCCACCGTGATGGTATAATCCTCGGTCGACCGATAGCAGCAACGAATTCTCGTTTGCAATATCGATAAGATCTTTATCTTCCTTCAATCGTTTCCGCTGACATTCTAATCGATTGTACAAAGCTTCTCTGATTGATCTAGCAGTGCTTTCGCACTCCTCCTCCGCAATGTCAACATCATGACGATACTCCTTTTCTGCGCGAGAAAGCAAAAATTCATAATTCAACCACAGCGTGACCAACTCTGCGTCTCTTTCCTCTTCTAGATCAGCTACTTTCTCGAGAAATAGGCCATCTGTGCCTTCATGTAATGCTGCTAATCCTGTCTGCAGCTCTGTCAACGTCTCCTCATATATACTATCCTTCTGCGATGCAAACAGACTCTGCAGTGCATTATACCGTTCTGTCATATTATGTCTTCTGCGATCGCGCTTAGAGGCCGGAAGTACGGCGTTGCTACTATTTCCAGTCCCTGCTGCTCCACTGCTAGTAACCCCGTTGTGATACCCGAGTCCACTCGATTGCGAGTGCAAGGTAGTTGGGGCTATCTGTGGAGACGGGGTTGAGGCCGGAGAATGACCAGCCATGACTACTCAAATACGACGGCCAGTAAAAAATTATCAAATAGTAAATAAAATTAAATTTTGAACAAAAAAGGATAAGTTAGAAAGGAGAGAGGAGAAAGCAATTGGTTTGGAACTTCCTACTTTGCGTGTGACTTTTGAGTATTTACTTACTGTCCCGACGGATAGGCACCACTTAGGTACACACCCCAAAGATGACACATGGCCGTCACGTGTACTTCGTAGGGACATTTGCTATCCTTTATTTGGACCTGTTCAGATAAATCAGCTTCGACCAATATAGTTCCGGATGACCCGCTGTTTTTTTGGCAGCGAAGTTAAATAAGTCCAGTAAATTTCTAATGCATCCTAAGGTGGTGTTAGTCTGTGAGGTTCCTGATCCTGAAGTTTTGCACATACGTTAACCAATGTGACGATACAACCGCCCAGAATACTCCGGATGAAGCGACGTGAAATGACTTTCGGTAGTTTAGGGAAGATTACAGTTAGTAAACTAAACAGAGTTAAAACGATTATCAAAAGCGTATTGAACCCAAATAGACCTACTCTCCTGTCAAACCACTTAAAATAGGGAATAACAGAGCTCCAGTACAGGTTAGCCATGGAGATTGATATCCAAAGTACATTCTGACTCTGAAGAACGTCCTTTCGGCCATCGTAAATGTTGCTCGTCGAGTATTGAGTATATCTTCAGCCACTAGAGCTTGCGCAACTTGATCGACTTCGTCGACTCCGTTGACTCCATCAACGGCGACCTGGACTTCAATTTCAATTTCTCCTTCGTCTTGAGCAGATTGTTGTAGAGGAGGCGCATCCCGCATAACCAAATTTTCGATATCATGAATTGTATTTATTCGAGAATATGGGCGATTTCTTGGAACTCCATTTGGATGTGCAGTATGAATGAGAAGGGTGTGAAGTTTCTCGATCAGCTGATCGTAGGCAGCGTCACTGAGGTTTCGGAATGGTTCATGATGGGCTCGGACGTCGTCCAGTAATCTGATCATTTTAAGTCGTGATATTTCCTGTTTTTCAACTGATGGACAACGCGTATATGAATAAATTCGATGGAACAACAAAACTGCCTCCATGGCATCCACACTCTGATACGAAGCATCGATGAAACTCCATCGGGCAAGTTTATCTTCAAAAAAAAAATCTTTGATGATAGTATGTAAATGTCGAAGCACATGGATCGCAAATAATCCACGAGTCGTCGTTCGATGCTCGGATTCAGTTTGCGTTTTTTGAAGTAAAATTGAGCATCCCACCGACGTCAAACCTTGCAGAACGGATATCAGATAGAAATCAGTCGTCCGCATTAAGATCAACAATGAAGGCACAGCTGAGACAGTCATTTTCCGGACGAGACTCAAATATCTGGATTCCACATGAGCTGGTAGGGCTCTTTTTGCAAATACGTGTACGATTTGCTTTGCTGATAAGCTCCCAGCAGATAATCCCATCAACAGATCGTACCAGAACCGATCTGGAGGTTGATCAGGATCGAGCCCTACGATTTGAACCGTTTCTTGCGCGGAAAATAAGCTAGCAATTGCAACCGATCCGGTACCGAAACATAACGAAAGCCCTGACTGAACTGCTGTTGACATTATCATATGACCAGTAAGCAAGCACGTCCCTCGAAAACATAACGTCGACAAAGAATCTCTAATCATTAAAGCAAACGAAGGCCGCGGCTTTACCGGACGAATATAGCTCTTACACTGCGGGCACTGCTTGTAGTTCTTATCTGCAGGAATCCATGTCAGCAAGCAAATTTCATGAGCTATCAAGCTACATGAGCAAGGATGACGCCAATTGTGTGCTTTGTCTCCACGCGGTGGTGGATCGTCGGGACCTAATAAACATATCCAACATCGAGTATCAGGAGTAACAAAGTCTGGGTTGATTTCCACTCTGGTGGTATTCCTGATTTCAGGCATCTTTGCCCTAGTCAGCTCTCTCAAAAACAGTATAAATCTTATTGTTCTTAGTCGATCTTGAGCAGCTCCTTTGCATAGATATTGAAGCTAGATCTTATAAAAATCATTTGAATTTATTTGTCTCCTGCCCTGAAATGATATTAAAGCTATCACTGATTCGTACCCTAACCCAACATATTTGCAGATATCGTCGTCATAGATGAATCAGGAACGCCAAAGTGTAAGTTGATTTGAGTTGTGGTGTAAGGTAGAACTACTCTGAACAATCAGAAAGACCAGATGGGTTAAAATATAGGTGATTCAATTTAGAATGTCTAGTTCAGCGAATCTGAATGAGGCTAGATCGTCTATTTCTCAAATCAAGCGCGGCCGCGGTCGACCTAGAAAATCAGACGTATCTAAGAGCTCGACTCCAATAAACACTAGTAAATCTACCGAGATTGCTACGCCTCAACCGAACTTCAAGCGAGGACGAGGTCGACCAAGAGGATCATTGACAAAGCAAGTTGTTGAAAAGAGGATTGGAGAAGAATTAGAAGAGAGGCCTCAAGAGGAAGAAATTTACGCGTCTGGACGACCCAAGCGAAAAGTGAGCGGGAAATTACAGAATTATGCTTCAGCGATCGATACAGATCCCAGATCTGATTTAGAATCTGGTACTGAAGAAGTTTTGTCGTCAGCTGCTTTGGAATCGGGTATTTTGGCGAATGAAGGTAGACGACGACGGGGTCGTCCGCCAAAAGATCAAACAAATGGATCGAAGCCACGACCTCCAAAGAGAATTAAGTCTAATATGACACCAGATAATTCTGAAGATGAATTTAACCTATCTGACAGAAATAGTCAGGAAGAAGAAGATGATGATAATTTTGAAGAAACAAACGAAATCGCAGATACGGAAAGTGATTTGGATCAAGAAACAGAACAAGACGCATTTCAAGACAGCAAGCCTACGCAGCGGGCTCTGAAATCGAAAATGAAACTCAAGAGTAATGGTCAGTCCGAGAAAGGAAAGCTGTCAGGTATCATTGAAAGTACATTAACGACTTTTTACGGATCGCAGACTAGTGAGCTAGTCCGTGCTGTTGATGTTCGAAATCGATGGGTCAATTATCCAGGGAACTTACTAATTTCAAACTGTGAAAATGCAAAGTTCCCAGAGTTTAAAGGCTGGTTGGATACGCATTTACAAGTTTTAAAACAAGTCGACGTTGATAATTCTACACCTGAACTACCAAATGGGGAACCGATTGATATCGAAATTGGTCCGGCTAACTCGCTTGATCGTAAACTCATTGGCAAATTTGAAACAATCAACACGACCACAAAAAGTCGGCAAAGTCATATTATCAATGTTGGCGGGTACCCAGCCTCTTGTGAGTGGGCTCCACTTACTGACTCGGGTATTATTCATGGCTAGAAATGATTGAATGATATGCTAATCATAATTTAGAGACCCAATATCTTGCAGTTGCGGTAATGACAAATTCTGAAGAGATATCAATGCCTATATTTCAACCGCGGCCCAGTCCATCAGTTATTCAGATTTGGTCGAGTAATCTAGATTCCACAGACGAACCTAAACTGGTGACATGCTTATTACATAAATGGGGTACGCCGACGAATTTGAAGTGGAGTCCCGTTGAGAAGGGCCGAACTGAAGCAGTGATTGGAACTCTAGGTGCAGTTTTTAACGACGGAACTGTGAAATTGGTGGAGGTTCCTAGATCGATGGGATCAAAAACAGAGTATTTTCGAGTAGAAGCACCGGCGCGAGTGCTATCCCTGCCGGGGATGGGAATACATAGTCTGGCATGGATCGACAGCGGCCAAATAGCGGTGGGCAGTACGACAGGATTTATTGCGGTGTTTGACCTTTTGGACGGTCTACAAGAAGAAGATAGCGAGACCAGTTTGTTGACTAGTCCGAAATTTTGCGAGCCGGTCCACGAGTCAGTTGTGATAGCCATGACTTCATGTGGGCCAGATCTCCCGTATTTTATTGCTTCAACAAGCATGGACGGGTATACTCGTGCGATTGATGTTCGCGATGCACGACTATGTCGGTCTAGCAAGTCACGCGAGCAGTGGTTTTCCCCATCAATTAGTTTTAATGTGCACCTCCGTGCAATCACCATGGCATGTGATATTGTAGGGACAGAAGCATGTGGAGTGTTATCTATGACGGGCTCTGTGGCCATGTCTCGCCATGAAGGTAGTGTGAGTGTGACCAGTTCGAGCCTATGCCATGGATTTTCCGCGAGCGGTGCGGCCGATGGATCGGTCGTGCTGGTGAACATAGTCGGCAAATCTTTTACTCCACCAAAAAGTCGATCGAAAGGATGGCCACAGATCGAAACAATCAAACTGGAACTCTCTTCTACCTGTGATGGAAAGCGCCCGAGATATCGAATCATGGATCGGTTTAAAGTCAACACTGAATCGGCTAAGAGAGCTAAGGCCAGCTCCGTCATCATCTATCCGGCAAGTGTATGTGTGACTTCGATTTCTTGGAACTCGAAAAAATCTTTCGCTGGTTGGTATGCTGCCTGTTTTGCAAATGGGCTTGTAAAATTAGATAATTTTGCCACTTGAATCCGATTCTTGCATCCAAAAGGCAGTGTTATAACGCTACGATACAAACACATACTAGTGGCAGCTAATTCTCCGTGTTCCAATGAAAGCCGTTACTGTTTGCTTCCGTAGGTTTTTCTCAATCCGGAGGGCGCCTTAATCTCTTACAATTCTACTACGCTATAGCTCCAAAGCCAAACCAACTTTAGCCAATCAATCAATCAATTAATCTATCCACTAATAGACTAATAGACGACAAATCGGCTCAAACGCTAGACGAACACGACGTAAGTGGATCCCATAGTATTCAACCACTAGCACCTCAGTACGGTCAACCTATAACAATTCAGAGAGGTCCTTGCGCTATCTTTTTTTACTGAGCTGCCGTTCCTGCGTTGGTTAACTTTTCAGCAATTTCAGCTGGACTGCCCATCCTGTGCCGTTCGCTCCGTTACCAATGCTTGCATCGCTACCGTGAAAAAAATTTAATCCGGAAGCGGCTATCTACTCTTTCCGACAATGGGCAGACATCATTTATGAGCATTATCAATATGATCGGAAAATAAAAAAATTTAAAATATGCTAAATTCTACTTAGAATTTATCTAATAGCATAGAAGCATAAAATTATCTCCCATTTATAAGCAAATTAGTTGTTCAAAAAATAGCAGTAACAAAAAAATTTCAAATTCAAACTTCCAACGACGCCCCCAAACCATATTAGAAAAAAATACCAAATGACCGTGCTAGTTTTTGATGATAAAAACCAAAAAAAAAATGGAAAGCATAATTCAAATGCTCTATGGATGTAATAGAAAAATTATTTAATGAGAGTAGTCTTATAAAAGAATGCCAAGCCATGTCCAAATGCACCGAAATCCGAAAGAGCGAATAATCAGAAAAAAAAAGCTGAAATGTACATAGAGATATATACAATAGACAGAAATAGTTTAGAAAGAATAAAATCTAAATCTATATCTAAATCATGTTGTTGTAGGAATATACAGGCGCTCGCTCGCTATAAACTTGACCGTGAGCAGCAGAAGGAGAAATCGGAGGTGGAAGTGATCCCTGACTGGCTGCTGCTCGTCCTTTTCGGCGCTGACGCGCAACATTTCCTGCACGAGGAAGAATCTTCGTCATGCTCAATTTATTCCGCAGACGACGTGTAGGAGAAGGAGACTGCGTAGCATGAAGCGCTTCAGCGGCACCAGCATTTTCACAAGAACCCGTAGCAATGAAATTATTGCATTCGAAAGCAGAATCATATAAAGAGCCATCATGAATAGTCTCAGAAGAGTCTCGAGCACATGCTTGAGTAAGAACAAAACTTTCCGCAAGCCCATTCACGTCAAACATAACAGAGGAACTTGAAGCACGTGGTGAAGATGCTGCTGAAGATGCCGGGGAAGACTGCGGCGAACTGAGTCCGGAGATCGAGCTACTTGCCGTAGAAGCACCTGAAATCGGCCGACTAAATCGGACCTGTCGTTGGGGAGGGGCATACACGATTTGCTGCAATCTCTCCGAAGCTGTTAACGTGGGTATCGAAATTCCAAGACCTGAACCATCCGCTAAGGGCTCGACGTATCGTCGATGATGACGACGACTGGGAGTGCCATAAGATGCTGAGTGGATACCATCATTTTGTGGAGGGAGATATTGTTGTTGCTGATCGCTTGGAGTCGTATAACTTTGAGGACCACGCGATCGGAAAGGATTGTTTTGAGTCGAAGTAACAGCAGGAGAATAACCCGAAACGGAAGCCGAATTCTGATTGATATGAGAAGGCATGTGAATGTGCGCACGGTCAAACGAATAGTGAACGGGCGAGATAGGGGTCATGATACCGAGAGCCTCGTTGAAATAAGTATTGTTAGACCGCGAAGAGGGAGGAGGAGGAGTGCAAGGAGAAGCATGCATGTAATTTTGGCCGACAGGCTCAACAATTGCATTTGCAGACGGAGGGATAACAATCCGGCGAGGCGTTGGAGGTGCAGGAACTGGTGGGATCGAAGTCCGAGCGGCGAATTCCTTAGGTGAGACAGTGAAACGAGGACATTGTGAGATACGAATATAGAGCTCAGACAACGAGATACGATTTGCAGGGTTGACGTCGAACATTCGAGCAAGGATAGCGTTGAGCTCTGGCGAAATTGGCAGAATTCTCTGTAGATAGGAAGGCGAACGGACAAACGCTTTGAAGGACTCGTCAGAACTATGGTCTGCGATCTTCCAAGGGTTGCGTCCGCAAGTAAGATTGATAAGGATGACACCTAGCGACCAGACATCGTTCGCCGCAGCATCGTAGCCGATGGCGGGATTACCAGAATGGCACTCCGGAGACATGTAAAAAGAAGAGCCGCAACCAAATTCGTACGATAGTCTGGACGTAGTGGCAAGGCCAAAATCGGAGAGCTTTAGAGTGGATCCGTTGTTTGTGACGAGGATATTTTCTGGCTTGAGGTCACGATGGTAGACTGAGAGCGAGTGGCAATACTGGACAGCGTCGACGATCTGTAGGAACGCGTGGAGGGCGGCGGAGTCGTTGCCGACATAGAGCTTCTTTTCGGTGATATTTGAAAATAGGTCACCCTCAGGACAGAATTCCATGACAACGAAAAGACCTTCGGGCAGGTCAATGACCTCGACGACGGAGACGATGTTTGGGTGGCCGTGAACACTGGAGATGAGCTGGGTCTCGCGATCGAGCACGTCGTTATGAGTTTTTGCGATGGGGGATCCAGTCAAGGGGTCTCGCAGAAGGGCCTTTATGGCGTAGGGTATCGAGGAATAGATGTCGACTGCGGAGTAGACGACACCGTAGGCGCCCACTCCGAGGACGTCCATGAGCTCGAGACGGTTATCGAGGACCGAGCCGATGCGGAGCGAGGCAGCACGGGCGAGGACGGAAGTCTGCGGAGAAGAGGCGGCCATTGCTATTTACCTGCTGCGCTAGCGGAGGAGACTATGGACGATGGACGAGGGACGGGAGGCAACAGCGGCCAGGAGAGGAGGACGAGCTGCGGAGTATATATATATATATATATATATTAATATATATATAATCTGAGCGGCGGCGAAGGACGGCGAGTACGGACGGACAGGAAAGAAACCAGGACGAGCTGCAGTTGTCTGGCAGTGAGTGATAGCGGATGCGAGGGAGGGAGGGTGATGTGATGAGCGGACTGACGAAATGAGTGAGATGGGTGGATTAAGAGGGAGAAGCAGAGGGAAGGAAGAGCGAGAGCAAGAGTATATATTAATTAAGTGTGGGAGGAGGGCGATATTGAGGACGCGCTGGCCGTAGCAGTTGGTTGGGTAGCCAGCGGTGTGTCATAGTATCATTTTGGGTGCGAAAGTCGGTAGATGGGCTTAATTACGTTACGGCATCGACGAGCACAGCAGAATGCGCGGCGAGTCTATTGTTTGTGGGCGACGTCGGTAGGGAGGAAAGTACTACAAGTGGCAGTATAATTAGTTAAGAGGCGGTTAGTAGTAGCGTACTAGTAGCTTGTAGCTGCAGGTAGCTAGGCTGACTACTAGTATCAGACTGCTAACAAGTGCCGCCGCTGGATTGTTACGAAACACGGGCTCGAAGCACGAGCCACCGCTATTGCTCTTTCTGGCTGGCGGTGACACGGCGGCATGAATGGGAAGCTGCTAGACGCTATAGTGTGGCTGGAGCAGGACGGAGCAGCTGGGCTGCAGAAAAGGTTCAGCTGGGAAGCCGAATACGGACTAGTATGTCTCTGCGGCCTATGCGAACGGGGCGCCGCGGACGGAAGTGGTGAGAACGGCGTGTGTAAGACAGAGGCAAATGGAGGCAAGGTTGAGGGGTTTGAGTCTGCATTGGCCGCGGTGCTGGGCAAAATCCCGGATTTGTGTTCCCTGTTCCCTGGAACAGAGAAGAGAGAGAATACGAGCAGGAAAAAAAAAATAATAGGGAAGACAGCGCATGCGGGATCGGGAAATTACAGACGAAATCGACGATATCTACAAAGGGTACGCAATGCTAATCTCGTCAGATGGGTCTGGTCAAATTCTTGGACGAGTCCGACCGGGGGTCAGCCAGAAAGAGGTGCTGCTATTATTATCATCAGCATTACCATTCTTGTCGTTTTGATTACGATTAATATTGTTGTCATCTTCACTGCTGCTGCCGCGCCAACCAGTCCGATCGTCCAGGAAGTTTCGGCTGGCAAGCATGTAGATACAACAAAATGTTTCCTTTGTAGATGCAGGCCCAGCCGGACACGACGCTCATCAAATCGTGTAGAAAGGGCGTACCCCTTTTAGTGTTCGCCGTGGAACACGATCCACTGCAAAATGTGTACAATCTGTGGTAGAGCGGAGTTGTTTCCATATCTCACGATGCGCGGATTCTGCGGCGGGCCCCTCCGTTCTGGTGTTCTAGGACCGACTTCTGCCGCAGCTCGTTGCGAGTCGTCATCGTGCTCGAAGATCGTCGCTGCTTGGCCTTGAACCAGACACCGCCAATACCAAAAATACGCACGCACGCGTCCGCGACCACTAGCATTTGCCATCGTTTGCCGTCGTGTGCCATTCCTCTACGTAAAACAAAATCTTTCTAGCGTCATCTCATTCCAGCAACAGAGAGAGGTCTTGTTTAGCTCTCGAGCCAGAACTTTCCATCTCTGTCAAGAGATGGAAGGAGGTACTGGCACAGGCGGAGGCGCCGGATGTAGCGACCCTCATCGTCGTCACAAGCCCATGCTGTTGCTTGCTGGCTTGTTAGCCTTCAACAGTGCTTCTTTTAGATGGTCTTCTTTCTTCTGCTTCGTCTTCGTCTTCTTCTTCTGTCCATGCTCACTTTTACTAGTCTACTTTTTTTTGGCGCCTAGTCTGCCCTGACCTCTGGCTGAAAGCCTTATGCACTTTCGACTCATCTCCGTAATCACTCTTTGTGCCCCACAATTTGTAAGTAACTGATAGCGCCGGCCTTCGTTTCCAATCGTAGACTCGGTTTATCATTGAGCAGTTCCGCATGCGCGAGTTTGGACGAGTTTGTTCTTTTCGTCATAGTCCGCGTCACCGCCGACGGTTGTGTTTCTTGAAACCTGTTCTGGAATATGCTCAAGAGACTTGTCATCACCCCAAGCACAATCCCCTCGAGATCGTGCAAGCTCACTCTCCATAAACTTCGCCATCGTCGTCATACAGCATACAACATCCTTCCCCATTCCTGGCACGTGCATTCGCGGTTTTCCCTGTACACGTCTGTACACGCGCCGATCACTAGGAAACGCGTCGCCACCGCCAGACCTCAGACGCCAGAGAAATCTGAACCCTTTGAATAAAAAAAAATATGCATCATTTCAGTGGACCAACGCCCCAGTCGATTTGGCATTCTGGCAAATTAAAAAGCAAAACTCATCCGCTGCAAACGTCGAGGAATGTGGAGCCGTGCTGCGTTTTGACTATCTACGCAATATTTATCCAAATATATCTTTATACTATCTTCCAGCTAGAGGCTCTCCAGATGAGGTCATAGAAGCGTAGCTTGCAATGAATATTGAGCTACAACTTCATAGAAGCGTTTCGAAGTACGTTTCCAATCCTCGTGCATCTCTGGACCGCAGCGGTCGACCGTCGAGGCTTGATTACTGGCAGCTCTCGGTCCAAAATTAGATCAGGCAAGACTCTTCCCGATCTTGTCAATCACTTTGCCCGTTTAGGAGACTATTCTTTATGTCAACCTCGATCCGATCGGCTGCACTTATCTCGTACGCGCGGCTGCAGACGACAAACACTGGTGATGCATATTCTGCATGTTGCACTCTATCCGTAAGCTGTCCGTAACGTACATGACTTAATACCAGTGATGGCCCGTCCTAGTTCGTCTCAGATTTTACTCTGGTAGCTGCAGAAGTATCCAAACTGAATACTATGCCAGTGGGCTAATTTAGTCTCAATTCGATAAGATATAGTCCGGCCAGCTACACCAAAAGTCTAAACTATCGCTACCTACTCCCTATTTCTTTACCAATTGATGTCTGGCCTTTCTTTTAGACTTCATTTCATTCTCGTGAACTAGATTAGTGTAAATGTGACAAAAATCCCGATCTAGTGCGGCGAAGTAATGAATAGGGGTCTCTCTCTACGGGCTGAATCCATCTGGATTCTAGCGTGAATCGGTCGCTGGGACATGGCGGCGGAAACGAAGCGTTGCAACTCTTGCCCACACTTGGACAAAATCCAATCGGGCAATGTTGCCAGTTTATGACCTGTAATGGGTTTCGAAGTTGCATCTGTTTTTTTCATGTTTCAAAATGACAGCGGTACTCAATGGGTAAGTAATCATCTAGATATCTGCGAAGTGTCCACTTCGTGTATGGCACAGCTAGTTGCAGAAGCAGCATATCGCTTAGACGGCGATCATTGTCGATTAGACCGATCTGCGCAATTAGGGGCCCCTCATAAATCACTCTCTCACCGTTCTCTCTCGTCGAGCCCTAAAGCCAGGATCAACTAGAATGCAATTCGCACATATGTTATCTGATGGCTCTACACAGAGCACACACTAAACTCGTGCCGTTCAATTTATATTGGCTGTTGGTGGAGGTAAAGCCGCTTCCTAGCTCGCCTAGACTTGAAGATATCCACAGGAATTTTAAAGGAATGGCCCGTTATTGACGATATAATGCAGTAGGTTAGTCGGATCGACCGTCATACCAGCTTGCAAAAATTTCGAGCACCGAGATGTTGATCTTCATTATTCAACTCTAGTGATCCAGAGCAGTTAGCCTGCATATGTCGGTCGCGGTCTAACAATCTAGCTCCACTTTTACTGATACCTTTTTTGGCCGTCTATTAGTTCACTAGCTCCTCATTAGCTGGACTCGCAAACAAAGTAGAGGTCTATCAAACCAGTACTGTATGAATCTCTGTAGTAATGTATGCTAGTGTTAATTCTGGTATTATGCTTTCGTGTGGCTATGCAAATCTCTATCATGTGATCTATTCAAACACGTGGCGCATGATTCGACCAAGGGAAAGGACGATTAGATGGGCACAGTACAGAGAAGAATAGTAGCAATTGCGGAATGGAAGAGTATTCCAGGCGGTACAAATTAATACAATGCCAGAAAAGTTCCAGAAATGCAGTAAAGACAATATTAAGTATAGAAAAAGAAATGGCAGTAAATCCAGAATACCGAACTGCTAGAGTGAATACTGAGAAGTACGATGCCAACTTGGCGCATGAAAATGTCAAAACGCACGATTAGCTGCGTTTTCTATTGCATGCACGAGTTAACAGCAGTCACTCTTACAAGGTCTGCACATGAGATTCCAGCTTTAAAAAAATTCAGCTCTTTCCAAATGAACTGCCTCAAAAGTGTGATAATGCATCTATATGCGCTTGATTTCTATATGGTCATCAGACGTTCAACGAATTTTACATTTCAACAGGGCGCTGTAATGATTTTGAGCACATTGCTGTTGTCTGCAGAGATATACGGAAGATGCATGACGACCGCGTAGACTCATAAACAGTTCATCCATAATTGAAAGACATTTTTCTACAAAAATCATCCGATATTTATGCGGCAAAACCAGATTTATGCCTAACCGGGCACAATAATCTGGAAAACGAGTTTGCATGAATTCAAAATAAAAACATTTTCATAGTAGATAATCCTGGTTTATCGAGTTTCTAGCTGCTGTTATGCTCTCCCGATTAGGAATAGAGATTAATATAAGGGGTATAATATTGGAATCCAGCTGGCCGGAGTCGCTAAATTTTTCTGCCCGGTCCGAATACACTAGCTTAAAGCTATTCCCGCGCAGTAGCTCAGAACGAGCAAGCCGAACAGAACGAGTCAGTGCGGGAAAATGTTCAGCTCGTCATTTTTGCAGACAACGAATAGCTCATTCATGTATTGAAAAAAGCCACAAAATCAAGATTTTGATTATAGAATGTCATATGTCAGAAATGTGCCCGACAAAGTAAGGATTATCTGCGAGAACAAGTCAGATTTAAGATTGCTAAGATTAATGTGCAATCTATTATACTTAAATTACCTATATAGTGCACTATAGAGCAACCCCTTGCGCAAACGACCCTGACTAAATGGACCCTCTTTCATCCTAACTGGGAAAGGTAATTGGATTTCACTCTCGTGATATTGTGCCTCCAAATTATCGCCTTGGAATTATCAAAGAGAGCTAAATTTTCAATTATTCTCTGCTTCAATTTCCCTGTGATTTTGTGCATTGCCTTATGGAACATCGACTGTACGGTGACTGTCTTCAAACAAATGACATACCCCAAATCAGAGCTTATCACATTTAGAGTTTGCGAATTGTGCTTGAGTGTAGGACTCCTTGACACTATCAAAATCCAGGCCCAGCTGCGATATGAAAAGGGGCCATCCTGGGTTCACATCTGCTCTAAATAATATTGGTAAGTATATTAGATACATACCAAATGGAATAAATGATAGCGTAAAATAATAGAGCCTACGCAAGCACTAAGGTTAAACAAAATGACTTTCAAGACCCAGCGAGAGTCGAGGGGCTGCTAGAGTGGAACGCTGCTTGGGTTGTATGACTTCCACTTCTCTAATACATTTGTTCTTTACAGCTGCGTTGGTCTGAAAAAAACAGCAGACGAGATCGATTACGGTCAGGCCCAAAAAAAAAAGACAGGGTAATCTGAAAGTAGATCTAAATTGATTTGCCGCGATCCAGCAAGAATCCAATGCAAGGGAGAAAGTCGTGGCAGGGGCTTATTACCAGAGTTTTCGATTGGAATGAAGACTCCTTTGGTCGCAAGGGGCTCGACCGCTGTTGACTTTGTAACATCTTTCCGTATGGATTCTGTTTGAACAGTAGTCGCAATGATTTTGACCGGATTAGGAATATTCAGTTTAATATATGCTTCATTTGAATAAATTCTACATGATATTTATTGGTTGTCAGGTTATTTCCACGAGCCTGGAAACTAGATCGGTTCGAAAGCAAGAGAACAAATCAAGTCCAACGCATACATTCAGTCAAGACATAACAGTTCTAACAGCAATACTAACAATACTAATCTATTACTTATTTTGACAACCCCGTCTACACGTCTAGTCAACAGCACTGCAGCAACGCGTGTGGCCCACCGGCTCGACGCGTTAAAAGCAGAACTCGCGCAGCACCCCATGAACACGAGTTGCAAACCAATTACACAAGCCGCATGCTAAGCGGTTCCTCCCAAATTCTTTAGCTGGAGAACTGGGACGAAAGCATTCTTTTACCGTTCCACATTTTTCACCACCCACAGATCCAAAACAATAATCTCTAGATCTCTCTATTGTTTAATCAATCGCTAGTCCCTGATTTAATTTGTGCCTTCCCGTGGAATGCTGTTAATACCCTCCTTTTTATATGTTTTAATTTAATCTGATCGCGTTAATGGGTTGAAACTATTTCCATGGCGTTGCTAGAACGTTTATTGTAGATTAATTCAGGAACCCCAGGAGGCCGTTAAATTGAATATGATTTCCTGATTGATCATACTATAATATCAGGAACCGGAATTTTTAGTATCAGAATCGTGACATCGGATCAAAAAGCAGAATACAACTCGAATATTACAAATCACTAAGCAGTTTCACGCTTCAAGAAATACATGCAGAGAGCATCTCACTACAGGCATACTCAAATACTTCTAATAATCTCTATCCAGTTACCTCATTAATAATGTCAAAAAATGGAGTTCATTTAAGTCACTACTTAGATCATAAATTTCATCAATGCTGTAAACAAAACACTTAAAAACACATACATAACCGTACAAACATATATCAATCCAGCCCATTACAAACCACCAACATATCAGAGGATCCTCATTTTTTTTACTGTTTTGGTAAGCTTACGCAAATTCAATTGTTTCCGTCTTACCGTACCAGTTACTAGTTGTATCCTGATACGTGTATGACAAAACAAGCTTTTTGCCTTGCTCACTTTCACCAGTGATTAGTGGAGTAGCCATTCCACCATAGTTGTATCCATTGCCGCCTAATTCAGTCTTAGCAATTTTGACTGCCGTAGTATTCCATGGTCCAGCTGGAGAATCACCTGCAATAGCATAAAAGGTTGAATCAGCCCAAGCGGAGAAAAACACCATCAGATAAGCCTGATGATATTCAGAATAGAACACACTACCGGTCGAGAAGGGAACCTTGCCAGAAATAACGGCCGAGTCCTTATTCCGCTGACTGCAGTCCGGTGCAGTCTGGCTCCAGCTAGAGGTAGAAGCGTCATAATAGGACCATGTAGAGCTATCATAGATAGAATATCGAGGCGCCGCGGCAAGATGGACATCATACTTTGCAGATAGAGGGTCAACCGCATACATATACACCTTATTATTGACCAAAACCGAGGCAAAACTGCCATAAGCATATGTTCCAGAATCGTAAGTAAGCATACCATTCCGCTTAATGGCAATTTCAGATGTAGATTCATCGATCTCATATTCCATCATAGCATATCCAAGAATCTCGGAATATGACGAGTTGGTGAACTTCACGATTGTCCACTGGTGGGCGGCATGGTAATCATCGATAGGAATACACGGAGCGTACGACCAGATAGCATACCGGTCACTGCTGTATTGAATATCTTTCTCCTCGGACGTCCACGGAATTACTACAGTGACCTTACCCTCTAGGGTGATGGAAATCTCCTCAACGTCAGAAGGCGAATCGGAAGAACGAGAGACAGCAAAGGAGTTACTGGCGGCACCAACAAACGTATCATCTTCTTTGTAGACAAATGTGTCGTCAAAAAACCAAAACACCCTGTCTCCGATTGGGCAGATGCATGGCACATCTCGGTGAACTGTCCATGGCTTTTGATCATCCTTGATTTTGCCGTGGTCTGAGGATTTCGATACAGTCCATTTGCTCTGGGCCTTCTCGGCTCCTCCAGCAGAGTAAAAACTGGCAGCCTTGTAAGAAAACTGTTCGCCAGACTTGATTGGGACAGTGAATTTCCCAGAAGCAATGTAATCATTCGAAGAACCGAAGTTGCCAGAAGAACCACCTTTGGAAACGCCGGCACCGATGACGGATCCACGCTTTCTAAGCTTTTCGTTCGGGAAAAAGTCAGGAGCCTCTCGAGGCTCAAGCGGCTTTGTAGGATATGGATGTGGAGTGAAAGGAAGTATTGGGTCGTCGGTGAGAAGCTCAGCAGCAGGCTTAGGTGAGCGTCGCTCCATTGGAGAGGCAGTTGATAGAGTGGCCAGAGCAACTGAAAGGAATGTGATAAATGTAGACTGACGCATGATGAACGATGAAAAAGAACGTTCGGGAGAAAACTATCTGAAAAGAGGTAGGTCTTAGGTAGGGGGTGCCTGTCGATGATATCGTCAGAAGTATATCAGAAAGGAAGGGAAGATCGACGGCAAGTCTGTATGACTATATGAACTGAAAGGAACGGCTTTAGCCTATACAATTGAGAATCAAAAAATGAGTGTGAGCGAGGAAGTGTAGCAAAAGACGAGACATCTCGAGGAAGGGGGCCAGCAAGCCATTATATAGATATCTGAATTTTGTACAACGGAGGGTATCAGAGAACATGGACTTGATGGACGTGCGGCTACGGTGGTTAGAAGTCGCGACAGAAGGGGCTGATCCCAAGGGGGTCTGGCGCTACTTCCTGCTCGATGTGCGTAACATCAAACGGGTGATGTGAGTTTAGATTGTGAAAATGACCTAGATAGACGTGACAGAGTGCTTGGAGCTGAGGATGAAAGAACCGCGCCTTAACCTGTGGAAACGCGTCGCCCAAACAAAAATTCAAAATTATCTGTGCTCAGGGGCTGTCTGTCGAAACGGGTTTCAGCTACAGATATAAAGTTAGAATCGCAGTCCGGTTCGCATATGGAGCGGCCCGTGCGGACGTGCATGGTGAGCAACTAGAGAGCTCCATGGTAGGAGACCAGGCACGACTGGCTACATGCCAAACAATCGAAATTACCGGAACTGTCCCGCTCTGGTGTTCCGGACTAATATGTGAGGAGAATGGTGCAGATGATGTAAGGGAGACAGTCATGCTACATATATATTTGCATACTGAAATTGCATCCTTCGGTTGAGGACCGCTTGCAGCTACGCATTCTCTCGAGGACCACGTACGGAGAGGAAAACCAGTTTGAGGTTGAAAGCAATATTTCATTTTTGTTGTCTTGGTGTTTGAATGTTATATAATATTCACTGGTGGTCAAGTTAATGTCAAACCCAATTGAATTTAGTCTTATCATTGAGATTACCCTAGAAATCTCCAGCAACTTTTGCACCGACTGATAGCCAACTGTCGCAACCATTTTGACACTGTAAGCGCGATTTCTGTGATAATTTCGATCTGGCAGTAGGACGGTTTGGTTCGACAGGTTATAAACATGTTCCCAACCAGACAACCAACAAAATTGATTTGTCCAATGCAGACAAACTGCAATTTACTCTGCGCTGGTGATTTTACTGAGAGGACTTCCCGGGAGCTTCTGTGCATCATCTCCGGAGGAGAATCTACAGTCCTCAAACATATCTTGTCTGAGTTCCCCACTTGCAGAAGATCCTGATCTCAATCTCGTTGAAACGAAATCAACAGAATCTTGCATTACTCGTGTTTGGCGACCTCGAACAAGCTCTGCAACAGCAGAGTGGTGTGTAGACGCCATAAACAGTTAGCTATCTTGCACTACAGCACATCTCATCTGTCATTGGTGGTCAACATTTTTACTTTCTTGCTTGACCAATTAATTGTCACTAGCTGGATGTCGAATTGTTGAACCTGTTTTGTAGATCGTCAGACATTCAACTCAGTTTAGCTGATGTCGAGTCTTACTCGTACGAAGCCAGAAATCAGGCATGATCTGCTTAATTTCCGCCATATGATCAAGTCAGTCCTGTTTTCTATCATGTAAATCCATCCATCTGCAGTCAATTACACTTTTGTCTGACGAAACAACCTATTAGGTTCGTTTGCACTTCATTGTGATCTGTCAGGCTGGCAGTGGAGGCATGCCAGCCTCTAATCTGGCTCGGTGTGGTGCCGTCCTACGATATTTTCTGATAAACAAAAACCAAAAAACAATCGATATGTCAAACTTGCTCCGCCCGTTGGCTGCGCGGTCCCTACAATCAATCGACCAAGACAGAACTTAATCGAGAAATAAATCTAAAATCGCTCACATCTCTGCTGATTCGCTAGGCCACCACTGTCGCCATCTTCGCATCATTGCTTCTTCTGAATTGCAGAATGTCATGCTGGTCTCTCGTTCAGACTCGGTCGGAAGGCCCTGGAACAGGGACAAAACACAGCAGGAAAAGCGTATCTCATTTACAGAAGATCTGAATCGGCTATCGATGAACGAACTTATTGCGTTCTAGTGCGAGACGGCTCGGTCTTCTAAACGATAATTTACCGGTCCACATATCTACTTAGAAAGACTACTGGAACACATTTTAGCTTGCGCTCTAGTCTGGTAGAACATTTAAAAGCTCAACGAGGAAGGGGCGTTGCAGCAGCTTCCGCCACGCATCGAGCGGCAGTTCCTTGTGATCTAGGGCCGGGAGGAATCAGACAGACCTATTGAGCAGCGTGCACTCGGCTGCACCACAAATGCATAGCGAGCAGGCTGCAACGGCCTCAAGAATGGTCAGCTGTGGATCCAATGTGCAGACCTCCACCCCAACTATTGCTGCAAATCTTCTTTCGTATAACAGCAAACCGAAATCTGTTTACAGCTAGACCTTTTCATCTACTCGGTCTCATTTAATCACATTTGCAGTTTAGAGTTATCAGTGTGGAACCGTGACGTCTCGAGCAACGAGTGGGAGTAAATAACCAATTGTTCGGGGCCCGGTATATCCGCGGCGAGCAAATGCTCTTCTTCCCGTGGTTCCCAGATAGCGTACGGCGGATGTCAGACGCAATTGAGGGTCCTCATCTGCACATCTGTTCATATCTGCTAGTTTCAGTTCCCTTCTGACAATTAGCCTGTTGACACGGCTAACTACCCTGTTCCATGGTCTCTGCTCTATCCCTGCAGTTGCTGAGTAATTTTCACCCCACCGACCGTGGACCCTCGCATTAATAGTGGATCCTCATCAGCCGTTGCGTGTCTCGTACCTGCAGCAGTCCAACCGATCCTCCTTACTCAGCCAACAGCTGTCGACCAGCAAGGAAAATCTACTTCACGCCTTGTTGTCTGGCGCTCTGCGGCTCTTAGTCATGAGCTGAGTGAGCTCATACTGAGTGAGCTCATCCTCGCCGATTTAGCCAGCCAGTCTGAAAAGTCGCTTGCCCAGAGCGTTAGATCTATCCAGCCTTGCGCCTCTCCTCAATTACTCTTATCGCGCGAATCTTCCGGTCCTACCCTCTCTCCACATCTAGCTTATGCGAAGCGCCAAACCACAAAAAACACTAGTTTCACCCAATTAGCCAAACTTCTCGTTTAAGGTTGTGATCGATTGTCTTTGTCTCTGTAGTCGTCTGTTGTGTGCAGCGGAATAACATCTCAAAGTACAATCTGGAAAAACTACTCGTCGCATTCGACTTGATTATTAGAGACTAATGAGGAGAACTATGACAGTCTTAGTAGGTATTATCTCGGTGCATAGTATAGACATACGAATCAATAGCGCGGTCACTTCCGGTTTCCTGCTAAATTGATCGGCCCGCTGGTGTTCATGTTTCCTTGATGTAGTAATATCTGTGACTGGCGCCAATAGACTACAGCCTGTTAGCATGGCGTCATGCTACTGGCACCGAGAACTTGGCTCTATTTCCATGGTGGAGATAGACTAGAAATTAGTAAATAGCCTTTTCTTGGTCAACCTGCATCTACCGACAAGTGTTGTTTCAGGTCTCTCAGAGTCAGAGGATCCGAGTCTGTCAACTTTCAGTCGAGTTTTATACTTTGCAATCTAAGTCTCTTATTTCTGATATCACTTGGTTAACCGACATACAGCAGAACTTACTAGTTGTGCAGGACTTATGTTTACTTGATTTTGTTATTTCGTGATTCAGCGCGGCCCTGGTTAACGCATAGTCTATCTTCTATCGTAAATGATTGAACTACTTCTTTGATCAAAGTCAATAATGATGATCCTTGATGCGTTCCATATTACTCCTCTCTCGTCATATTCTCTCATATTTCTGCTCGTGTTTGATCAGTCGATCGATCTTAAATCGCGCGCGATATAATTTGCCATCTGCAAGTGCAGGCTTGCGTACATATTCTGATACATGATACCTCAACTCGCATTATTGTTGCTTGAGCAATGCGTCGATCATGTCCATATCGATTTGTGCCTGCTGTCTCATTATCATGTTTCAATTCCGCACTAACCGATAACCCGCAATAGCAAGAACTTCGCAGGATGTTTATTATTGTTTGGTTTCTGTCTGTACTTTCATTCGTATGATATGTAGCTTTCATTGATTGAGGAATCCGAGAGTAATTGGCACGGTCATTCAGCTTGTCCAGCAACTTTTGGAAGCATTACTGTTCATATCCAACTACTTATCTCG
Organism: [Lipomyces] oligophaga; assembly: GCF_038497815.1. Taxonomy (NCBI): domain Eukaryota; kingdom Fungi; phylum Ascomycota; class Lipomycetes; order Lipomycetales; family Lipomycetaceae; genus Lipomyces; species [Lipomyces] oligophaga. Next base: position 687,110 of record NW_027117787.1, on the reverse strand, counting down.
CTGTCTAAACACTCTACATCTACACATGATGACGGGCTTCATCTCGCCAGTGATGATCCTCGAGATTAATCATCTTGTCTAGATGCAGTGCATACTTGTTATGGTAAGTAAATCTAGCCGGTGGTTATTCTTTTCGCACCATGGTTGGGATGTCCCAGCATTTCAAAACTACAAGTATGCGAACCGAACTTTTCTTAAAAAAGGTTTTAATATTTTTGAAAGCAATATGGCATTCGATGACTCAATTCTATTTTAGAACTGATGATATAGTGTGCCTGACAAGCATACATAGACAGCAATGGACCAGATCACTTATTAGAACGAGCAACTTAGACCGCTCAAACTAGCGGAAAAAGATGGAAACTACAAAATCCTGCTCAAAAACCAATATATCTCTTTCCTGCAGTATTTTCGCTATGCATCTATCATTTTTCCATGCTACTGTATCTACCCTCTTCGGTAGGATAACCAACTTCTCAAACCCTCAAATTACTAAAAATGCACAACTACGATTACTCCATATACGCGAAAATATGCTTTGATTGTGCTACATAATCACGTGAATGACTAACCGCGCTAGATAGCCAGCCACCAGCATGTTTACATTCCAGCATTGTAACACGCATTTCCGCGGGATTTGGACTTTTCTCCTACGCAAATAGATATTGGACTAGGACTTTTCCTTATTTAAAAGTCGAGAAGCTGATAGAAGCCTTTGCTCTCTTGTTTTTCTTGCTGTTTGATAGATTCTGCGCTGGTCAGCTCGGTTTTGGCGTTCGGCACGGTCAAGTTTGATCCAGATGTTCTACTCCGACCTTCTTCTCTCCAAAAAGGTATACTTATCTCGCGTACAACTTGCCAGAAATCCTAATATGTCTAGGGGCCACTTGCTCGTATATGGCTTGCCGCAAATTTGGAACGCAAGCTTTCTAAAGCCCATTTTCTTCAAACAAGTATCGAAAAATCGGTTGTTGCCATTGTCGGCGAAGATGCTGCTCCCATGGCCTTGCGATTATCTAGCCAGCTCTTGCTTGGTGTCGTCAGAATATACAGTCGAAAAGCGAAATATTTACTAGATGACTGTAATGAAGCCCTACTGAAACTGCGGATGGTAAGTTTTCTGCAAATATATTTTACGCGTAGTTATCTTCTTGCTAATCGCGCAAATCAGACATTCACAAGAGGAAATGTAGATCTAGCCTCGAGTGCTGTGGCAGCTAATCCACAGCAGCTCACGCTTGCAAACACCATTACAGATCTTGATTTTATCTTACCAGATCCGTCTACTACCCTTGGCTTTAGTTTTGAAGATTATGACACAGCGGCTGTTGAAGTTTCAGGTGCTTATACGTCGAACGCTAAAGATATCACTTTGCCGGATTTACAGAACTCAATCGAACTGGCTCGGGGTGTGGAAATTGAAGACGAATTAGCTGATATGGTCGACGATGATTTAGTGCTTGATACAGGAGAAGATCTCGATGCGGTTGATCAGAATTTAGCAGACGCGGAGCAAGAGGCTAATGATGATCTAGCTATACCCATGGACGATTATGCTGATGATATGGTGCCTATGGGTGACGAAAGCATTGAAATTGGCCGAGATGGAAATATGGATTCTAGAGTGTTGCAGGATTATGGTATCGATCTTGCTGATGGATTGGTTCCTGCTGCTAATGCTGATGATCCCTCTCGCTCTGAACTTCATGTTGAAGATCTTGAGTTAGAGGATGTGGAACTTCCAAGTTTAGTTCGTGAAGATACTCCCCTGTCTCCTGTGGCTGAAGATAATGAACGGCCAACGACTCGCAAGCGAGTTGCCCGTAAGCTGAAGATCGATGAGTCTATTTCGCTGAGGAGTGCATTCCTTCGTGATATGCAAACCAATCGGACCGGAATTCTCAAAGTTTATCCCACACTCCCCTACTCGATCGATAATGTTACGTTACTTCACAATTATGATCCTTCTGGCGTGCTCGATATGCTTTCTCATCCTTACAATTTGAATGATGCTCTACTTGGAATGCTAGATTTTACGTCGATGGGATCACCAAAAAACCTTAAGCGGAAAGAGCTTGAGGATGAGCGATCACAACGTGAGTCGACTCCGAAGCGTGCACATGTCGAAGTCGGTGAAGAAGACGAAGAATTATTACCATTGCAGTCTCCCGGCCACGATGAGTTGATGTTGGTCGATGATGACTACAATATTGTAGATCAAGACGAAATAGGTATCGATCTTGCAGAGCATTTGAAAGAGCCTGATCTCGTTGAAGATTCCGGGGAAGTGCTCTCGCAGCAGGATGATCTCACAGCCACACAAACGATCAACAACGTATCGCGTAATACAAAGGAGGCCGCCGCCCGCTATATCGAGGTGTTTACAGAGAAACAAGACAGCGTCGACTTTCAGAGTTTGACAGCTGATTCAACGCGCAATGAAGCCGTCAAGATGTTTTTCGAAACTCTCGTTCTTGCCACGAAAGACGCGGTTGAGGTTGAGCAAGAGCATCCTTATGGCATCATTGGCATCAGCTCGAAACCTAAGCTGTTTGCAGAATGGGGTCCTGAATCCGGGACTCAAAATGTGGTCACTTAGTTACGGGGAAGGTGCGCTTGCTATGTACGATAGGCTTCGATTTTTAGTGAAAGCTAGGATTTGTATTTTTAAGAAAAGTAAATAGTCGAGATGATCAGTCGAGATGATCGGCTATTTAGCTTTTGTACTATTAATTTAAGGGCGTTTGTTTTTTCATGTTTTCATACATATTTGAGGTATAAGGAGATATTCAAATGTTATATTAACTGGACAATTTTTTGGCTGGCTTGTCGCTGTATTAACCGATATGGAAGCACGTAAATATTTCCTTTTTCCAATGTAATTGTTTCTTCTTTATCGACTTGAACCAGTCGAGGGTCGGACTTCACTACACGTATGAATACGAAATTATCCAATTCCGGTTCGTCGATCATTGACACTGGGCCTTGAGTATCGTTGAGTAACTGAAGAGATTCCGGTAACCCACTTAAGAACTTCTCGCCGTAATATCGCTTTAAGTTTTCTGATCGTCGAGTAACGTACGTTCGTTCTGTCTGTCCGAGTTTAGCCATAATATCGGGGTGTTCGAGAATGTATATATAATACTGATCGATCTAGAGTAGCAATTAAAATTTGTAAACCAGAAGATATTACTATATTGTCGTACCTTTTGTATGCGCGTCCTAAGATATCCGCGAATTAAAAATTTAACTCTTTCCAGTTCGGATTCGATGATCAGCAATTTCAATTTACTTTGGGACGCGCTTGCCTGATCTTGTTTGGTCTGTTGCTCCTCTGTCGTAATTTCAATCACCTCAACTTGTTGTCGTATTCTTTCGATCATTGTATCTATTAACTCTTGTTCGTACGGTAGAATGTCCGGGCATGTTCTCTCGGTTAGCCAGTGGCTTATTAGTCGTTGCAGATCTGTCTCCTTTTGATGTTTAATCGCCGTGGAATCTTGTCTGTGAGTTTTTGAAAAATCCTGATCCAAATTGTTGATGAGTTCATCGATGTCTAGATTGTGATCGTCAGTCATGTCAGCCAAGTGAGTATATGCGAAATTTTGAATTAAGTGTGCTGTGGCATGCAAGTAGGTTATTATTGTGTTTCATCGAGAAATCGCTGATAGTTAGTACGCGATGATTAGATTTTGATGTTAATTTAACGCCGCAGTGTTCTCGACGCGTCCTATAAAGAATATCCTACCGACAACAATAATATCCGCGGAAATAAATATAAAACCTGGCATCGATCAAATCATTCAATTTATATTCGCATGTCTGAATCTGACTCCGATATCAAGCCAACTCGAGGCAAACGAACGAAGCGCAAGGAATTATCTACGGCCAAGCTGGCATCCAAACGAGCTAAAGCAGAAGTCGGTAATTTGTCCAAAGACAAAGATAAAATGGCTTCTCGAACGCCAGCGCTGAAAATGTTTGTCGGTGCTCATGTTAGTAGTGCCAAAGGTAGGAACGATAGATAGAAATAGAACTTCGGAATAGCTAATGTTTTGATTGAAGGTGTGTTTAATGCCGTTTCAAACAGCAATCGAATCGGGTGCGTCAGTAATACGCGGTCATGAGACAATGAACTAATCTAATACATCAATAAAGAGGAAATGCGTTTGCCTTATTTGTGAAGCAACAGCGAAGATGGACAGCTCCTCCGTATAAGCCCGAAGAGGTAACTGAATTTGCGAAGCTAGCAAAGGAACATAATTACGACACGAGAAAGTACACAGCCGACCTGAATCTCATAAAAACACTAACTGATATATTTAAGATACATTTTACCTCACGGATCATATTTGATTAATCTGGCCAACCTAGATGAAGAGAAGAATCAGCAAGCTTATAACGCATTTCTGGACGAACTCCAACGATGCGAGGCACTAAATATCGGATTATACAACTTTCAGTAAGTCTTCTATCTCAAAACCTCTTCCTGTAAGTTCTTTTATTAATGTTGCAATCAAAAGTCCTGGATCTACGCTTGGGCTAGACAAGCAGAAATGCCTTAAGCAACTCGCCAACAATATCAATCGTGCGATCAAGGCAACCTCATTTGTGAAGATCATTCTTGAAAATATGGCTGGCCATGGAAATCTGGTAGGCTCGACTTGGGAAGATCTCCATGATGTAATTGAACAAGTTGAAGACAAATCCAGAGTCGGGGTTTGCGTGGATACCTGCCATACCTTTGCCTCCGGATATGACATCAGAACACAGTCTGCGTACGATAAGGTATGGAATGACTTCGATAAAATCATAGGCTTGGAATATCTTTCTGCTATTCATCTGAACGATTCAAAAGCTCCTCTCGGTAGTAACCGTGATCTTCACCAAAATATTGGAACCGGCTTTCTGGGTCTGGAGAGCTTTCGCGTAGTAGGTTTCTTCTTATGTTGTCAGCCCTATTTTTACTAATGAGAGGTTCTAGTTAATGAATACTAAACATCTTCAGGGTCTTCCACTAATTCTCGAGACGCCCAATCACGATGATGACTCAGTATGGGCCGAAGAAATAAAGTAGGTTTACTTTTTACTTGCTGCTCAAAACATGCTAACAGGGAGAATAAGATTACTCGAGTCACTTATAGGCAAATCTCAAGATGACGCAGAGTTCATTCAGAAACGTGACGAGCTGAGTAAAAAAGGTGCTGCCGAAAGAAGCGAAATGGAAAAGAAAACGAAGGCCCAAAAAGAGAAAAAACAAAAAACATTGTCATTAAAAAGAAAAAAAGCGAAAGATAATGAGGACTCCGAGTAATAATTTAAATCAAAAAAGTTAAAACCAATAAACATTCAAATTCCTAAAAATACAATTATAATTTTCTCTTTATCTCCTGTAACCAATCATGGAAACTTCTGACTTTCCAATACTGCTTTGATGATTTTCTCAGAATCGGCAGCTTCGGTTACTAATTTTTCAACCTCCGGTCCAACGAAATCGGTAAAACTTTTCCGATCTTCAGTAGAAATCTCGTCAATAGTTGAGATCTCAGGATCAATAAGCGACCGTAAGCAATCCAATACCACAGTAGCTAACCGGCGCTGGTCCTCTTCACTAAGCCCAGGAGCGGAACATGAAATTGCGGACCAATCCTTCAAATTACTCAGAACAATCATTCGGACAACTTCAGGGCCCATAGCTCGAAGTCCTGAAAGGGCTCCATAATGTGTTCCAGGAGATTTGTTGGGATTCATGAATGCCTTCAATAACGTACGAGTGACCCTGGGCTTCAGCGTATGATAAGTGTCGCTATATTTTGTACAGACATGATTTAGTAATGAGGCCGCAAAATCACGAATTTGATATTGCTCCTTAGTGGATGTTTGCGAATCTCCAACACGCTTGCCCACAAGAAGTGTTAGTATTAATGGCATGACCGAGTGAATCTAACAGGACAAGTTAAAAAAGAACGAAATCTAAAATAATAAAATCTTACATATGGCTCAATAAATATTGTAGGATTACTTAACAATCTGTGTAGAACTTGAAGCATCAAATCTAATACAGCCGTATTCTTAAGATTAAGTCTAATCTTCTCCGCAACGAACTGAATAAAGTAGGGGATGAGCTGGTGCAATCCTGGATCATTGCCGAGACTACTCAAAGCAGCATTTCTCATAATCGCAGAAGCTTCATCATCAGGTGTATTCTCGGTCAATACAGCAACAATGCGGTCAAAATATAACTGCAGCTCCTTTGAAAGCGCGTGCTTAACTAGTGGTTTAACCTCAACTTCTGCAACTCCCGCTCCAGACTGTCCCGTGGCAGAAGAACGCGTCTCACTGAGTAAAGGATTTTGAGGAATAGACGGCTGGACTCCTTCAATTGCAAGCCAGTGCGCTATACAAGCTCATTAGTCATAATATGGTTCGGAGTCTTCGATCACCCACCTGTGAAATTGACTTCTCGCGGAACTTTTGGAAGCGGCATATTGATGATTCTTTCGAAATCAACTTCCTCATCTTCAATATAATATAAAGTCTGTCCTGGTCCCAAAATGGCTTCTCGGAACTTAACTGGTCTGTTCGAATCATAACCATACAACGGCTACGTAACGTAAATTGTCAGTAAGTTGTTTTCAGATTATTGCGATAAACATTTACCTCCACATTCAATACGCGAAAGGCATGACTAATATCCAAAGGCGTCAAGACACTTCTTCTTGAATGCTTCATAAACTTTTTAGCCTCTTCTAAGACTTCATTGATCCGGTATTCGATATCCATTGCAAGCGATTTCGACACTTCGTCGGGTAAATTCGATATACCTAAACTCTCGGCCACATCTTTCACGGTATCGGATGGCGACCATAAGGAATAAGAATACTTTACTTGTGATGCGGTAGAAGACATTTTACTCGATTAAATTGCACTGTTTTCTCCATCAACTGAAATTAAATAAGTAAATTATTTAATGAGATACCACTTACATGTCTTGGATTCGTGTGGTATTGCTAAATCAAGAGCTTACCTAGCAGGTCTTGGGGTAAGGTTATATCACATGATCAGATTCCAAGATTAGGCAAACAAACAACATGGAATTAGTCTCTTTCAAGATTAGACAATTATATATAAATCTTGTGAGCTCACGTTCCTATCCCACTTTGTCTTTTCAGGCAGATCACAATTTATTTGACAGATGTCTAAAAGCTACTAAAACCAAAACATTAATGCTGAGCTATTACATAAAGTGTTGCCGCCGCTTAGAAGTTCAGTAGTCACTGTTGACAAATCTGATTTTGCTTTTGTGCTTCAATTGTACAAATATGGGTAACTTCTCTGCCCCTTCGACAGTTCTTGGCTTCTCGCCTCCAGAAAACCAGCAAAAAAATGGACAGATCCGTTTTGTTTGCGAACATACCCAAGACCACTTTAGTTCCAGTCCGTCAAACGATCCAAATTCAGCAGTTTCTTGTACAACTTCGTTGTCCTCTTTGGTTGCGGACCCTCAATATGTTGAACCAGTTTGTTCCAACTATCCCTATTCGCATACAGATGTATCTGAAAAGCAACCAAAAATCTTTGCTCTTAGCTACCAAAATCCTTCGCACGCATCCGGTTGGGTGATGGAAGAAGTTTACAAACCAATAGGAAATGACTGGACCGATGATAAAGAAGAATCGAGAAATCCAGACAGATCCTTAGAATGTTTAGCTTCGGATTTAGGGTGGCCAATTGATGACTTAGAATTTCTGATGCAATGTAAAAAAGTCAAATCAGATTTCTCTTGGATCCAGATCAAGGATTTACTTGGAAATGGGCGCTCGGCTCATGAGTGTCGTCAAGTATACTTGGAACTCACATTGTCAAACTTGATATATCCTAAATACGTCTCACAGTATGAAGTCAGTTCTAATCCAATTGATTCCAATTGTACTTATGCATCTTTGAAGTCCGAATGCGGAGAATTTTTAGAGACACCTGTGCCCCGTCCGAAATATTCTGATTCAAATCAATTATCCTTTAAAAAATTGGAAAGTCAGGCAGGTCGCAATGACTCTAAAACGACATACCAAACAAAAATATTTCCAAAGACTAGAAGCATTGAAAGTAATCTAGAAACAATGCCGTCGGATAGTTCGCCTAAATCTCGAACCAGCGATTCAGTCTTAGTCGATTATTCTAGCCTAACAGAATATCTTCAAAAGGCGCAAACTTTAAAAAAACATCCTCTGACCGAAAGGGCTGCAGTTCCAGAATTGCGAAAAGTTTTTAATTCCAGAGGGTATCAAACTTATGGGGGAATCGAAAATCGAAATAGTCCTGGACAAGAACAAATAATTGGTCAGTTCGGCTCAGTTCATAGCACAACAACGCAAAAGTGCCTCAATCCCGGAGAGCCAGTCGAAAATTGCAACAATCCAATGTCCAAAATTTACAAGAAAGCAACGATGGTCCAAGATAATAAGCCGACTCTTCATTTCAACAAAAATGAAATATTACTGCAAGACTGTACAGCGTGGAAAGAAGAAGCAAAACAGGCAAGATTTAACACCCAGCCAGGTCAGTTTGAGCAACAAACTATCACAAGATCGCCAAACGAAATACGGCAAATTGCCAAGAAATATGAAGACCGAGCAGCAACTAAATTTTTGAACGCTTTACTAAAACCAAAACCGGTGAAAACTAACGATCTCGATTCAGAAATTCCAATTAAAACGAACAGTCCGAACAGTCAAGATTTACCTCGTAAGAAAAATTCTACTTCAGCTAAAAGTCATAAAATAAGAAGAGTCAAGATGCCGGCCAAATGTCCAAGTTCGTTCACTGCTTGGAATCCGAAAAAATCAAATTCAGAAGATTCAAAAAGATTAGAGAGATTAAAATTCAGCAAATCATTTGAGAGCTCTGATTCACGAGAAAGAGGAGAATCTTCAGATCAAGATTACGAAGAACAGCAATCTGAAGCAGAGGAGACGTCAGACGAAGAATATGAAGAAGATCATCAAGAAGAACAGAAAATAGAAACCGCTAATCGTCGATCGGGTCAGTACTCCCCGACTAGTACGAAGCGATTCGGAGCACGAATGGCCGAAGTAAAAAGCTCTGAATCAAAAGAAAAAAATAGAACCAAGATAAGGGTGAGTGCTATTGTAAGAGAGAAAAAGCGAGCTATGACCCCGGAAATATTGCAAACACGAAGAAGCAAACGACGGACGGTTGCCGAGTCCAACGATCTTGATCGGCTGAAAGTGAGTACAGACACGGAGGCAACTATTTTGATGCTACGAGATGAATGCGATATCAAATTTGGATCTATTGCATATATATTGAATTCGGACAGCAAAAATGTGAATCAGCAGAAATATACAGGCGCTCAGCTTGCAGCCATTTATTCTAGAGCAACAACAAAGGATGCTTCATCCTCTTACCGTAGTTCATATTATGAAGAAGACGAGAGTAATGCAACAGACAGTTCAAATGAATTTCAATACTGGCATGTTGTTCCAACCCATTGATTTTACTAGAACATTATTAACTAAACACAGTATTCCGTTCAGTGAACTCGAAGAACAGAAGTTGCTGGATCTTAAGGAAGCTGGAGCACTTTGGCCAACTATCATGAAGCACTTTCCATCGAGAACTGAGAACTATATGCGAAGCCGATGGAAAGAAATCAAAAGCTGCAGATCTGAATCTAGAAAGCAAGTTGCAAATGGCCGGTTTGTCCAATACAACTATGAACTATTTGAACCCGATTGGTCGGGGAAGTTTAACAAAGCAGGTCTCGAGAAAGACAGTATCAAGTACAATCCAGCATCTGATATCCAAAAGAAACTGTCAATTGGAACTAACAAGACACCTATAAAGAAAGAAGAAACTGGATTAACTGATACCGAACCATTTCAAATCCAAAATGAGTCTATAGCTGTTTCTGTGTAGTTTCTAAACATGAGCTGAAGTGCGATCCAAATTCTCATATTGTCCTAGATTCTTGGACCTCCGTGTCCAATCGATTATTAGCATCATAGCTATTATTATTGCTTAGCAATGACCATTACTGATGTCTGTACAATAAATTAGCTAAAGTTCACAACAGAAAGTAAATAGTGAGTTCTTTTTCAAAAGCTATCATGAGGTCACGATCTGCGCCAGTATCTGTGGCACATGTTATCACATGACTAAGCGTTTGTAAACTTTAATGTTGCGGCATCGCAGACCCCTGAACTGGAAAACTAAGATATGCTATGGTTAGCATTGAAGTGAAACTACAGCTTATTTTGTTCATATCGCACCATTGTAATCGATCAGATTTCGTAATTTTTCTTTGTATGAAGCTCAATTGAATGCTGCAAATATATATAAGTGATCGTTAAACTATGGAGCCGCTATTATGAAGGTCTTTTTGGTATTGTTGGAGCCGAAAGCCTTAGCACAGGGTGAGTATAGCAATACCAAGAATAATGAAGAAGTGGTGCCCTCGAGCTCACCTCGCCTTGATCGCGATTACATAATCATGAACCATAAACAATCAGCGATAATTCTTAGCCAGAGAATTGTCAGAGTACAAAATTATGAACTTTTTTACTAGATCCGTCGTTCTCAAGACTACTTCTAAATATAAATATAGGTTTAGTAAAACGCCGCTTGAAGTCCCAAGACGGCTGAAACCCCTCGAGAGAATTCTGATAACTGGGAAGAGCCAAAATCTCTCACTATGTGGACTACCACTTTTTTGCTCTTTGTTTGCGAGGCCAGCGGAGGTTCAGAATTAGAAAAGAATACCATAGACAAGCAAATGATAGATACAAGGCTGCATCAAGGTTTGATTTTGGTTAGTTCATTTGCGAACGATTGTGTAGAGTTGTGGCTTGCTCCGAAATAGTGGTTGCGATCGACTGTATTCTAATTTTGTATACGACGCGTGTAAACAAATCTCTATTCTCGACGGACAGTTAGGCAATCACTACTGTTCTGTCCTCTATTTGGCTTTTTTCTGTTCCAACAAATTTTGATATTCTGTTCAAACTGGCGAATAATAAAAATATTCCATTTTGGCAAGGTGCAAAGTTCACGAGCGCTATGATATTAACACCATCGCTTGCACTGATCATTACTGGCGTCTTGGTCGCTACACTTACTGGACGGACCCATTCGGCTCGGATATATTCTAATAGCACACAGAAATTGGAGTCGTTCCCATCGCGTGAGTATTACATGGATTTAGTGTGTCTGCTGGACTAGAGCTGATATATTGACTAAATTTATTTCAGCTATCGGTGGTCGTCTTTCCTCTCAGACTGAGCTTGATCTGGCTTGGGCAGATGCATACGAGCAAGCATGGGATCTTGTTTCCCAAATGACCTTGCTAGAAAAGGTCAATTTGACTTCTGGTACTGGCTGGGAGATGGGTCCTTGCGTGGGCAATACGGGCGAGATTCCACGTCTGAATTTTCCCTCATTGTGTCTGCAAGACGGCCCGCTAGGTATTCGGTTCACTGAGCTTAATTCTGTGTTTCCTGCAGGTCTTGCGACCGGTGCGACGTGGAATAAGGCGCTGATGTATACTCGCGGACAGGCTCTCGGACAAGAATTCAAGGCAAAGGGAATAAACGTGCTGCTAGGTCCCTCGATGGGTCCTCTTGGTCGCGCCCCTGAGGGTGGGCGAAATTGGGAAGGTTTTGGTACAGATCCATATTTGCAAGGTATCGGTGCTTATGAAACAGTTCAAGGAATCCAGGATGTCGGAGTTGTTGCCACCGCTAAGCACTTCCTATTGAACGAGCAAGAACACTTTCGCCAAGCAGCAGAGTCAAGTGGATTTGGCTATAGTGATCCCATGGCGTATTCAGGCAACACTGACGGTCGTGCATTGCGAGAAATTTATGCATGGCCATTTGCAGAAGCTATTCGAGCAGGAGCTGGCGCAGTGATGTGTGCATATAATGCAGTCAATGATACTCAGGCATGTGAAAACTCGTATCTACTCAACCATATTTTAAAGGACGAACTTGGCTTTCAAGGCTATGTAATGTCTGATTGGTTAGCACAGCGATCCGGAGTCAATTCGGTTATAGCAGGAATGGATATGAGTATGCCTGGCGATGGTGAATCCTGGGCCGATGGGATTCCGTTCCTGGCTGCCAATTTGACCTTAGCAGCACTAAACGGTTCAATACCACTTTGGCGTATCGACGATATGGCGGTCCGCATTTTGGCTGCACATTATCTAGTTAAGCAGAATCCAAGAAATTACACTAAACCAAATTTTTCTTCGTGGACCTTGGTCGATAATGACGACCTTTATCCTGGGTCGCCTTCGAAAACTCCATATGGATTAGTTAACCAACATGTAGATGCTCGCAGCTCACTGAGTCGTCGAGTAACTCGTCAAATAGCTACAGAGAGCATGGTTCTTGTGAAGAACCAAAACAGTTATCTGCCTTTGAAGTCCGTGAAGCGGATGTCAATTATTGGCTCTGCAGCAGGTCCGTTCTCGCTAGGGCCAAATGGCTGTGAGAACCGGGGCTGTAACAACGGCACACTGGCTACTGGCTGGGGATCTGGATCTGTTAATTATGCGTACCTTGCAACACCGTTTGAGGTTATTAACATGCGGGCATTTTCAGAAGGGTTTGGAATCGATTATTCGTTTGATGATTATGACTTGGATTCTGCGACGGTTCTTGCGGAAGCAAGTGATGTTGCAATAGTGTTTGTTACTTCAGACTCAGGAGAAGGATTTTTAACTGTTGAGGACAACCTTGGAGATCGCAATGACTTAGATCTTTGGCATAATGGAGATGAACTTATTACAACAGTGGCATCTTCCAACAACAATACAATTGTTGTTATCGAATCCGTCGGCGGCGTCAATATGGAAGCCTGGATAGACAATGAGAACATTACAGCCGTTCTATATGCTTTAGTTCCAGGCCAAGACATCGGTTTTGGAATTTCCGATGTACTATTTGGAGATGCCAATCCGTCCGGCAGATTGCCTTTTACAGTTGCTAGAAACAAGTCTGATTATCCTGCAACAGTAGAATACACAATGACGTCTCGGCAACCACAGCTGAATTTTTCGGAAGGTATATTTATTGATTACCGGCATTTTGACCGAGAATCGATTGAGCCCCGGTATGAGTTTGGTTTTGGAATGAGTTATACGACGTTTGAGATTTCGAATTTCTCGGTTGAGTTATCGTCGGATGCGAATACAGATTTAGAAGCACCATTACCGGGCAACTATTCGAATCCGACTTTGCTCAACAGTTCTCTTCCCAACGCAACAGACACGGTATATCCAGATGATATTCCAAGGTACAAGAAGTTCATATATCCGTATCTGACGTCTTCTGAAGCCGATGGAATTAAGTATGACGAAGACGCCTATCCATATCCGTCCGGCTACAATACCACGCAGAAGTCAGTCCCGCATCCAGCTGGAGGAGCGTCGGGAGGTAATCCGGCGCTGTTTGACTATCTTGTCAATGCAACCGCACAAGTTGGCAACACCGGAAACTTGAGTGGCGCAGAGGTCGTCCAATTGTACCTTTCATATCCAGATCTTTTAAATGTTGAATTCCCGGTAAAGTCCTTACGGGGATTTGAGAAGATCAGCCTGCAGCCAAATGAAACATCCACAGTACAATTTTGGCTTACTCGCAAGGACTTAAGCTATTTTGACGTTGTTCGAGATAACTGGGTGCTACCGCGAGGAAATTTCAGTGTGTACATTGGTAATAGTAGTCGGAGTAACGCACTTGCCGGTAGATTCAGTATAGATTAGAGAATGAAATGAAATAGAATAGATAGGATTCGCAGTGTTCGGTATATATATGTAATAAATAGTGTTATAGAATAGTACAACTGCTGTTCTTGATTTTGAGTTCATTGTAATATACCCCTGCTTCGACCTCACGATCATGGAAGATAGTATCTAACCAGGATATTACATGTGATTGATCAAGCAGCACTCTAGGAGAAATGCTATGCTTGATTAACCAAGCACCAGGATTCTTTGCTTCATCGTCGTGCATTCTAATCGCGTGGCCAAGTTCGTCATCGCTATGAAATGGTCTCTCTTGAAGGGATTCAATCCCCATATTCATCAGATCAAAGCCGATTACAGGAGATTCATGGGACACGCGAGCTTGATATACTTTAGAAATACCTTGCTGCTTATCGTTTCGTACAAAATACCTGATGTCGACATATTCCGGCAAATCCTGCAATTTCTCAAAATATCCGTGAAAAGGAATCTGCACGGTGATCACCATATCGATCCGCTCTTTTGGTACCTCATTTACAGGTAGAAGCAAACCTTCCGCGTCATGAGTTAGATCGTCGGTTGAATCAGAATACCCAACCCGCACAACCGCGACCCAAACAGGTGAAATCAAGCTTAGCATATCATCATACAAGCCGATCACTTGATCAGGTTGTTTCCATTCAGACAGCTCATCTTTATGAAATACTTGATAAGCACCCTGCTGACCTCCGGTATAGATCCTGTACTGTAGATCATGAACAGCCGCAGTATTGGCATTCGCTACTAAAGCTGATTTCAGTCTATCGACTATCTGAGAAGCACTTACACGTACTCTCGACCGATTTTGAACAAGAATTGCCTGAATTCGATCATCCAAATCGACCCTGATACCATCGAAAATGTCATGGCCTCCCAGAATCATTGCTCCTCCACCGCCATCCGTACTCGCAACTGCAACAAGCTGCTTATATAACTTAGACGGAGCAATGATAAATAAGCGTCTAGGCACTTCGGGAACCTGAGTAGCTAATGTGGACAATATAGGGCTCAGATTTTCTAAACTAGTTACTGGCTCTTGAACTATCTCACAGTGCGGATGCAAAACCGAAGCTCGTTCAATTGCAGCTGCAACGTCAAAATGATGACTCGAATGACTACCTTGCAAGACCATTATTCGATCATTTGCCGGAACTTGACGTGCTGCTGGTAACTCGTGTCGTCTATCTAGTCAATTGTCGATTCTGAGTGATCAGCGGACAATATATTTTCTAAACTCTTTCGTTATCTGTCTCAGTGCTCAGTGCTCTTGAATTTTGAAGATTGACTTTCCCTACAAAAACAGACTGAGCTATTGTTATCGATTCAAGCCCTAACCGGATACATGCTTGTCATGTGATTGATTAAATGTGACGCTGTGTAGGCTGGAGAAGCAATCTGGATTCCATTTTATTTGCCATTCAGAAGGGAACCAAATCGGCTCTCCAAGCGGTTAGAAAAAATCCATCCTACTAGAATATTTGTTGGTGCGGAATTTATATTGATCTGGTCGTCCGATAGTTTGCGCTTATAAACTGATTTGATCGTCCCAGTAAAGCAAAATGGCTTCTTATAATCTATCCGTTTTCGCGCTTCTAATGACGATAACGATATTTTTGAGCCCTTCCGAATCGATTCAGTTGCCGTTTGGACTTGGTCCGATTTTTCAACCTGGTAGTACCACAGGCTCTGATTCTTATCCGATTGGATTTACTCTACGACATGTGTTCCACCATGGAACAGAGCAGTATCCGGATCTCCATAAACGTCTGGACGTACCTTCTACGTTTCATACATCAGGTGCAGGTGGAGCTGCGTTCAAGCTTTCGTCTGTAACTCGAACCGTGACTCGAATGGTTGACCGCGATCCGGATACGATGGAGAGTTATTTGGCTTGGGCTAGGAAAGCAGGTACTAAAGCAGCGGACGCGGCGGCAGCCGATTTCGACTGGATTCACGAACAGATTCCGACTCCCAATGTCACCGACAGAGAGACGCTCGTGGCGATGTCGAAGATGACAGCAAATGCTTACGTCAGTATACCAGATACGGATAACTGGCTTGATGTTGGTGGCCCGTATAATGAGAGTTCCGGGTTTGGCTGGGAGGCTAGTGGGATCAGAGGGCATATCTTTGCGGATGAAACAAATTCCACGGTCGTGATTTCAATCAAGGGAACTAGCGCAGCTTTGTTCGATAGCGATGGCGACACATCTCCTAGTGATAAAACCAACGTGAGTTTAGTTCTTCGCTGTCTTTTGGCAGTATTGACCAAACCTTTTTTTTAGGATAATCTCTTGTTTTCCTGCTGCTGCGCGAGAATAAGCTACATGTGGAAGACTGTTTGCGACTGCTACGATTCAACTTACACTTGCAAGCAGGACTGTGTTGAAGATGCGCTTTACTCTGAAGACAGATATTACCGTGGGTTGTTAGATATATATCGTAATACTACTTCTCTCTATCCAGGCGCGAATATCTGGTTAGCTGGTCACTCGCTTGGTGGGTCTATGGCTGCTCTACTCGGACGTACTTATGCTTTGCCTACCATTGCTGTCGAAGCTCCACCTGAAAGATTGGCTGCGCACCGACTTCATCTCCCGTTCCCGCCCATTCCTACAGAAGATGAGATGATTTGGCATATTGGCAATACCGCCGACCCCATCTTCATGGGTGTATGCAATGGCCCGTCCTCGATTTGCTGGATGGGTGGTTACGCCATGGAAACCCAATGCCATTCCGGTCTCAGCTGCATTTATGACACCGTTAATGATCTTAGCTGGCGACTTTCAACTTCTGCCCATAGAATTAGAGCAGTCATTGAAATGATGGAGGCTTATAATTCCACCCCTTCTTGTATTCCAACTACTGAATGTGTCGACTGTTTTGACTGGGAATTCATTTAATCTTCCGTCTGTTTCTCTTTCATCCGACTGCTGCTACTTCCATCGACTTCTTTATTTTTAATTTGAATTTTAATTATATGTGTATTGTTCTGCATACGGTGTTGGGTTCTTTTGACTGTTATTCTGATTGTTAATGTTGTGATTGTATTTTTGATCTCAAATATCGTAATTTTTACTTTTGCTCTCTCAAATATATCTATGGATTATTAAACAGTCCATGTGGATACAAAAATAATATATAGTACCTTACTCGTAATATTATTAAAAATAAATAAACGAAAAAAAATCCACGGAATTCTCAATATACCCGATATTAGCCAACTCCAACCATAACTGTGTCACAAAAGACTCAAAAAAATTAAGAGCAGCAAAAAAATTTGGAAATCAGACAGGAGGTGATTGATAATGAGAAAAAAGACAAGTTCAATTCTTGAACCGCGGAATTCCTCAAAAATATAAATACTTCAAAAATAAAAGAAAAAAAGAGACAGTAATCAAACAAATTCTGTGTTCATAAAATCAGCAACCACCGAACTACCTTTCCTTCTTTCTTCTATCAACACTAATCCTATCGCACACAAAAATAATAACGAAATACAAAACCATTGACAGGCAAAAAATGAATAAAAACACAAAATCACACAAAAGATATGGTTACAAGGCGCTATGGCAATACTCAATAAGAGTTTGATATTAAAATTTGGCTGTTTCTTCATTCTTGCTTGCGAATCCAATTCCCGACTTTTTAAAGTAGAACTCGCAATACAAACAGATTCAAACAACCCCTAGAGGCGCAAAACACGAGAAACGCAATCCAGAAAACACAAAAACTCGTTCAGCCCAACAAACTTACACTCTCAGGGAAGTGATAATGGATAAAACTTCACTATGCTTTGGTAACCAAATTCTCCAGTTTTAATAATTAAAACTTCTCATCCCGATCTTGCATTCCTTGGACAGGATACGAGTACATCGGAGCTGGCCTCATACCCATAGCTTGAGCCTGTGCAACACGTTGCTGTTGCTGCTGTTGTGCAACCGCTTGCGAAACTGCAAGTCGGTTCTGAACCTGCGCAGCCGCGGCGGCAGCTGCTAGATGGTCATCACCACCCAGATCATCAACCATTGGTGGCTGGGCCTGATGTGGAACTTGGGGTTGAGATTGTGGAGGTTGGACTGGCTCTTCTGGTGCATTCAGACAAGCTTGAATGAGATTTTTTCCCTCAGCCTTGGTCACTAACGGCTGAAGTTTTGGAGTTGTGAATGTGTAAACAAGTCCAGTTTCGGAAACAACAAGTAATAGAACCTGTGTTCCTGTGAGAACGGAAAGTTCATATGCCTGAGAATGTTAGTTAACGTAAAAAACAGGGAATCTACTGTTGTATTCTGGTTGTCATTTCTCGCAAATTTCGACCTTAGCACAGCACAATCCGTTGACCAGTAAAATAGAAATCCGACATATCATATCTCCTTTCAATCGATAGAGCCAAAAAACAATACCAGCGGTCGAAACTAAAAAAACGCGTACAAGTTCGAATTAGGAAAGTACGCGTAGTCCCGAAGAGGGAGTGGTTGGTGGACTCTCACAATAAAGTGTGGACAGGAACCTCTCTATAGAGAAGGAACAGTGGACGAGCGGCTGGGAAGTATGGCGGGCGGCGCGGACAAGGCATCAAAGGCATTATAGTAGGTTGGCTACCACAGGCAGTGTGAACCCGAGACAACCGGAACAACATCGATAAAAACAACGAAGCAAAACGGGGTTATACAAACCTTTTTCATAATTCCAGCTTTACGCTTGGAAAAAGTGATGTGTCTGCGAGACTTGTCATCAATGAACTTGATTTCGATCTTGCGCCGCTCACGGCCGGGCTTGTTTGTTTCCTCATCGTCTTCCTCTTCTTCGTCGACGCGATGAGGTTTGACATCCTGGGGTTGACCGTCGGGCATGAGCATGTCTTCGGCAGATTTAGGCGGCATCGGGCGCGGTGCGGGGGGGAGAAGCGGAGAGCGCGTACAGGTTGACGCAGGACGGAACGAAAGCGCGTAAGGAAGAGACGACGCGCGGGTGTTAGCGGGCGATCGAGCACGGCAAGATCTGACTCGACTCAGATCGGCGCGGGAGGAGAGGAAAAGCAGATCTGTGAGAATCGGCTTCAGACGAGCACAAATTGAGAAAGGAAGATCAGCAATAGACACGGTGAAACGGCGATAATTAGCGGACACTGTGCACACTGGCGACTGGGAAAAACGACAACGCGAAGCTGGTTTTTGGGTCTTCTCAAGCAGGAAAGGCGGGTGGGAGAGGAAAGAAAAGAGGGAAAAGAAGGAAAAGGAAGAAAAGATGCTGTCTTGGGAAGGGCGATGCAGGATCCGGCAGCGGATGACAAACGGGGAAAGAACAGGGCACGGGTTCATCGGGGCTGAATTTGTGTGCTGAAAGCTGCTGAGCGAATCACGAGACGGAGTCACGGGGCCGCCGCTAGTTAAGATTACTCGCATCTGGTGGCGGCTAGTTCGCATTCTTCTCGGGATGCGGGGGGTGCTGAGCGCTTCAGGCGGCAAGATAGGGGATTTTACGAGATGCAACTGCTACGAGAGGATTTTTCAATAAACAGAAGGAGCAGAGGTTTAGATAGAGGAAGAGATTTGCGCATGTTTTGATGGATGAGCTGTATTGAGGAGATGACTAACAGTCTGAAATTCCGCCCTGTAGAGACCGCCCGTGTAATAATATGTGCCAGAAATAGCTGCAAACTTAGGGCACATATCGTCAACGTATATCATCTTCTGCACCACATGCTTCCGGCCATTAAGCGCGAGCACAATAGTGATGTGACTAATAGCTACAAAACGCACGTGCTTACGCCGCTGATAGCCAACCAGGAGCGTTCGTTGGAACCCAAGTCACAACAAGGAACACCTGGCTCAAGGAGATACTGCCCAAAAAAAAAACACGTTTGTATTTCACACTGCGGAAATACTACGATACATCGATACAAAAAGTTGGAGATTGCTAGGCGGGAATCAAGAGAAAGAAGAGACTTTTGAAAAAGAGAAGCGCAATTCAGAAATTGGTACAACCTCCACAAAAAGCCTTGCGAAGCTATTACGTAATTCTAACATCTCCCCCATACAATACACAATCAAGTCTCTGTCTGAAAGAATAAACATCCGGTATGATATTTCCATAAAATTAATTACTAGCATGGATTACACTAAAACATGAACCACAAATTTAAATGATAATAAAAGGGTAGTAAAAGACGAACGCAAATTATCCAAACATTTGCAAACGGGAATACAATTATATATAATGTTTTTTGAACATCCGCGCAACACGAACATACATGAGTCAAACCCCCAAAAAAGATTTAGACTGTGACACTTGTGAAACACAATAAGAAGAAAAAGTTAAATCAACAACTTATATATGCCGGGAAACAAAGAGAAAGAGAAGGCGCATACATTATATAGAATCAAGCACCAAGTACTCTGTAAAATCTATATAAAAAATGGACTTTCTCCGTCAAAACGCCTTAAAAAACCGAATACAAGAGAACCGCAAGAAACGCAAATCAGATTTATGCGTTTAGTAAGCAGCTCTCAGTTTCTTCCGGGCTTGCAACTTCTTGATGCCGAAGAGAACGACGAGGAGAATACCTGACAATAAAGTTAATACCAGAACTGCGACATATATAAAAAAAACCCCGATTATTGGGAGGAGTGGGAAAACATACCAGCAACACCGAGGAGGCAGAAGACGAGAATAACACCGGGAGGCAACATGTTGAATAAAATATGCTATCTAAAAAATTTCAATTAGCACATATGTAAGCAAGAGAAGCCAAGATGTAGAATGCAGAACATTGAAATATAAACTAATTATTCTGGCTCGCAAGGTAAACCATGTTCCGGCTAGGTCGGATAAGACGGCGGTGATTGGCCCATAAGCAACAACAAAAGAATAGAATCACAACAAAACAAGCCTAACCAAAACAGAAAGAACACAATTAAGTGTATTCAAGTGTATCGAACTCGAAAGCATCAAAATAAACGTCCATCACGCAAATTCGGAACAAATAGCAAGATTGCATATTCGGCCAGTGTCTTCCGCGACCATATAACCAACCCAACCTCGGTAACAACAGTCTACCGTGCAGACACCAGATCAATCGCAAATCATTCCAATGCGGAACGCAAACCCATACACCAAAAGCACGTCGGAAAGAAACACATACCGAAAGGTCAAACGAATATTACAAACGAGAAACTGCAAGGAGCGACAAGAATACAGTAAGTACAACTGAACGAGGTCAAGAGACTTGAGAGCTCGATGGGAACTCGCGGGAATAAATATCAGCCGGCGAGAGTGGTCCTCGTCAAAATCGGCTTTACCCTAGCCCCGTGATTGTTGCTACGTGCGGGCATTTCTTGTGCAGGAATGACCCGGGGCGGAAGCGGTTGTGGTGTGTTTGTATGGGCTCTGTGCCGGACCCGGCCGGTGCGATGATGGATAATACACAGCAAGATTGGGGGCGTTCGCGGCACAATGACGGCTCAACCGGCACGCAAATTGGGTTGTCCGTCTGTTTTCCCGGAAATTGTCACTTCGTTTTTGGTTACGAATGGAGACTCTAGCGAGTCAATCGGCTTTGGGCCTGTGTTTACTTTTCGGCACTCATCTCCACCCGAGCTGCAGGTGTTGTTGGACTTGAGTTCGCTGCTGTGCAATGCTATGCTCTGTTATTGTAATCAGTGCGAAGAGCGACTGTTGAGCTGACTGCTGTCTGCTCAGCTCAGCTCAGTTTGCGCCGTCGCATCCACCCGTTCACGTTTTCACAGACACCACATCGAGAGCGAGATTTTTTCTCGACCTCGAGCTATTGTTTGTTGTTTCACTACTGCTTGCTATTTGTTTACTGCCCTGTATAGTGGGGCCCGGGGTCCGGCGGCTCATGCGGCAGACGTTCTTTTAGACCCTTGATAGTGGAAATACGCAGAAAGACATATTGCTACACTATCTCGGGGGTTGCTACTCGATTTCCGCTCTCGGTGCAACGCTGCTGAGTGGCGCTTGTGCTCGTTTTTCACTCGCTCTCTCTCTTACTGGATTCGACTCTGGTCCTGATTTGCCAGATGGATGATGAAAGACCGGTTGAACGGTTCGCTCGCTGGCTCTCGTCATTCAGTAATCATCTCGGTGTTTTGATGATATTTTGTCTGGACAAGTTGCGACAATTACATCAGTTCTCTCTGGCGGGCGGCAGCTGCAATAACACGTGCGGACTGCGCAATCGTCTGGCAGTGATAGTTCCAGACTGATAGACCCCCTGCCTGCCCGCTATCTTGCTTTCCGTTCTATATACACCCCCCCAAAAGCAGACCGACGCCAGCCAGAATCGCAGACCACAATCCCGGCTTTCCCGCTTCCGCTCGAAACAAATCGAGTTTTCCCCTACGTAGTGTTGTGAGCCGTTTCCGGCAATTCCTGCTCCGTGCTGTTCTGACTCGCGCGCTGTCGCCCCGGGTCTACCTTGCGATCTCTTTCTGTAGACTCGGCCCCTGCCTAGCAGTATCTTAGCCTATTCCATCCACGGACTCGACCTCTCTGGCGCTCTCTGCTCTGCCCGGCTCGAGTCCAGTAGGACAAGCAAAGCAATCTACATTCGTCCTGTCGTCTGCGCTGCGGTCCGACAAATTCGCCGCAGGCTTGCCGCTGTTCCCGGCAGGGAGCTACTCAAACCCTGGGCCGTCGTTCGTCGTAGGTCGTTCGTCGTTCTTCGTTCCTCGGTCCTTCGACGTATTCTTCGTCGTCGTCGTCATCTGGTGGCAACCGGGCAACTGGGCAACTATTATGTCATATATCCCGTATTTAGTACATAATTATGGTCTTCTGACAGTCTTCATCTGCTCAGTTGTTTGTTCTTGACTTGTTGGACTGAACAAAGCTGGTCTGCACTCCGCCTACGGCTTGGCTACAATGAATCGTTGCATCTGGCCTCTCTGTTCCCCGTGTCCCAATCCTCCTTCTTTGTTTGTACTATGTATTTCTTATTTGTTCTGCTAGTCTGTTCAGAGAAATGGCAGACAATAATTTCTTGTAGACTATGATTGCTCCAGACCAGTCTTCCTTTCATGACGTCGACTATTACTGCAGTACATTAAGCACAAATTAATTTCAGGTCGATTACAATTCAACCAAGAATAGCTGCCGGCTCTAGTGTACTACTATTGTAGAGGGCACGCGATCAAAATCCAGATTGTTTCCAAACAGGACTTGCTCCCGCAGAGTCAAACGTTCGGGCGCTACAGCGGCGGCCCCATCTCCCGCAATCGATAGTTCTACTCGACCTGATTTTAGAGCAATATTGCACAAAGATAATACCAACGTACTTTCAGTACTGAAATTTTTCTGAGATTGCTTGTGCCGACTCAATTGACCTACTCATGCTTTCATTTTTAACGGTCATATCCTCCATGCCTGCGCAGTAACCTTTTTGTTCTCTATCATATTCTTTAACTTCCAATAACTTTCAGTTATTTGGGAGTTCTGCAACTCCCACCTACTCTCAAGGTGGGCAACCTCTCTATAGCCCACCATGGCAACGCTCCTTCCTTTTGGGGCATCTCAGCTGCCTTTTTGGGGAATAAATTCACGTGACTGAACCTCTTCCGAAAAAATTTTCGACGAGAAATCCCAAATGCTACACTTTAGTATGTGCACCATCGCACCTACGCTTCCTTTTCAGCTTTTTTTTTTTTTTCCTTCTTTCTCCTCTCTCTCCCTTCTTCCTCATCAGCACTCTACCGGAAGTTAGGGTAGAGAGTAGAGGAGCACATTTCGAATCTATACCAATTAAATCTCTGTCGAGAATGTTAGTACTGCTTCCTAGAGCCCTTTAAGCCTGACCTTATCTACTCACTTCTTCACCAGCCATTTGTCTAGATCCGCGATGCCGTCTCCAGTTCCTACTTCTCCAGTTATTGGACCCTTCCAGGGTACTGTACCTTCCGCTGGTATTGCAATTTCGACTCCTTCGCGTCGATATTCCGCTGCCAATTCGTTTTCCCCTGTTTCTTCCCCAGGGGGAGCTTTTACTTCTGGCTCGTTTTCTGGTGATTTAGCTTTCGCTTCTATTGACACCATCGACAGCCAGCTGGGCGGGATCCCATCTCCTGTAACTCCGCCTATTCAGGGCTCTGCGAGCAAGAAGACAGCTGTCTTAGAACTCAAGGATGGCACGGTTGTTCAGGGATACTCTTTTGGTGCCGAGAAATCGGTTTCCGGTGAATTTGTGTTCCAAACTGGTAAGTACATTTACTCATCTCCAACCTTTCTCGCGTAAACCTGCCTCCGTCAAAGCGTTTTTTTGCTTGTTCAAATAAGCTTGGTTTTTTGATATCTTGCTCTCTTTGATCTGATTTAGATCACGGTTACGATCTCCCAATTTTCGAATGCTAACACATCGCGCACTCAGGTATGGTCGGCTACCCTGAGTCTCTGACTGATCCCTCGTATTCTGGTCAGATTCTTGTTTGTACTTTCCCGTTGATTGGCAACTACGGCGTGCCTTCGCGCGAATCTACCGAACCTCTATTTCCAACTCTACCCGTTCACTTTGAATCAGACAAGATTCACGTTGCTGGTTTAGTCGTTGGTGACTATACAGAAGACTTTTCTCACTATCTTGCGACGTCTTCGCTGGGTACCTGGCTTAAGGAACAGGGTATCCCAGCCGTTTACGGTGTTGATACGCGTGCCCTCACCAAGATTATCCGAGAGAAGGGTAGTATGCTTGGTAAGGTTCTTATGGCCAAAGAACCTATAGTGTCCCCTGTCTCCGGTGATTGGCGTGCAGGCTATGAAAGCATCGAATGGGAAGATCCGAATATTCGTAACTTGGTTGCAGAAGGTATTATTTTCATATTAGAGATCGTGACATTTCTTTTGCTAATCCTTCAAATTAAGTTTCTGTCTCTCATCCAGTTACCTATTCGCCTGATCCTGCCTTGGCTATTAAACGCAACGATGGCAAGACTTTAAAGATCCTTGCAATTGATGTTGGAATGGTACATATAATTCTAATCTGGTTCCCCATTTACGAAGTTTACTAATTCTTGGAAGAAATTTAATCAAATTCGTTGCTTCGTCAGGCGAGGAGTCGAGCTCAAAGTCGTTCCGTTTGACTATGACATATTGTCGGAGGAAGATTACGACGGCCTTTTCGTCAGTAACGGTCCTGGTGACCCTGCTACGATGACTTCCACTGTGGAAGCTCTTTCGCAGGCGATGAAGAACGGTAAAACTCCAATCTTTGGTATCTGTTTAGGACATCAGCTTCTTGCTCGTGCGGCTGGAGCTCAGACTGTCAAGCTTAAATTCGGTAACCGAGGCCATAACATCCCGTGCACTAATATGATTAACGGTCGTTGTTATATTACTTCCCAGAATCATGGTTACGCAGTTGATGTTGCAACTCTTCCTGGGAACTGGAAAGAACTGTTTGTCAATGCTAATGATGGCACTAATGAGGGTATTTATAATACCGAACTGCCTTTTTTTTCGGTCCAGTTTCATCCCGAATCCACTCCGGGTCCGCGCGACACCGAATGGCTTTTTGATGCCTTCATAGATTGCGTTCGCAAATCGGCTGAAGTTGGTCAATTGGTTCCTGTTTCAATGCCTGGTGGCACCAAGGCTGAAGCTGAGCAAAAGACTCCCAGAGTCGATGTCAAAAAAGTTCTTGTTCTAGGCTCCGGTGGTCTTAGTATAGGCCAGGCAGGGGAGTTTGATTACTCCGGCAGTCAAGCTATCAAAGCTCTCAAGGAAGAGGGAATTTATACAATTCTCATCAATCCTAACATTGCGACTATCCAGACATCGAAGGGTTTGGCAGATAAAGTCTACTTCTTGCCAGTCACTCCTGATTTTGTGCGCAAAGTCATCAAATTTGAGCACCCTGACTCTATTTACGTCACATTTGGCGGTCAGACAGCACTTAATGTTGGTATTCAGCTTAAGGATGAATTCGCTGAGCTTGGTGTCAAGGTTCTCGGTACTCCGATTGATACTATCATTACCACTGAGGACAGAGAGCTGTTTACCCGCTCCATGGAAGAGATTGGTGAAAAGTGTGCGAAGTCTGCATCGGCCTCTAATATGGAAGAAGCACTTCGAGCTGTTGAAGGTATCGGATACCCTGTTATTGTCAGAGCTGCTTACGCTCTCGGAGGCTTGGGATCTGGCTTTGCTGAAAACCGAGAACAGCTTGTCGAGCTTTGCACAAAGGCCTTTGCTGCGAGCCCGCAAGTTCTTATAGAACGAAGTATGAAGGGCTGGAAGGAAATCGAATACGAGGTTGTTCGTGATGCAAGAGATAACTGTATCACTGTATGCAATATGGAGAACTTCGACCCCTTAGGTATTCATACAGGTGATTCGATTGTTATTGCACCTTCTCAGACGCTCTCAGACGAGGATTTTAATATGCTCCGTACTACTGCTGTTAATGTGATTCGCCATCTAGGTGTAGTCGGTGAGTGCAATATTCAATATGCTCTCAATCCATTTTCCAAGGAATACTGTATCATTGAAGTCAACGCTCGATTATCTCGTTCATCAGCACTTGCATCGAAAGCAACAGGTTATCCTCTTGCTTTTGTTGCTGCCAAGCTCGGCTTAAATATTCCTCTGAATGAAATCAAAAATTCGGTCACAAAAAATACTTGCGCTTGTTTTGAGCCATCCCTTGACTATGTTGTTGTCAAGATTCCTCGATGGGATTTGAAAAAGTTCACTCGTGTCAGCACAGCTCTCAGTTCCAGTATGAAGAGTGTTGGCGAAGTTATGAGCATTGGTCGTACTTTTGAAGAGGCGATTCAGAAAGCCATTAGGTCTACTGATTATCATAATCTCGGATTCAATGCAACAGAAGCTCTTATGTCTATCGATATAGATACTGAGCTACAAACTCCGTCAGATCAGCGGCTGTTCGCAATTGCGAACGCTCTTGATTCAGGCTATTCGGTTAAGAAAATTTGGGAATTGACGAAAATTGATACTTGGTTTTTAAACAAACTTGACCGATTAATTCAATATGGCAAATATCTGAGCAACTTAAATGTGACCCACCTGACGTCTGAGGTTATGCGTGAGGCCAAGCAACTTGGTTTTGAAGATCGTCAAATCGCAAAGTTTATGGGTTCTAATGAACTGGCTATTCGACAGCGCCGTCTGGAATTTGGAATTCTTCCATTTGTGAAGCAGATCGATACTGGTAAGTAACTCATATAGTTTATTATATATAGACTGGATTATCCTAACGTTAAAAAGTTGCTGCTGAGTTCCCATGCTTCACTAATTATTTATATTTAACATATAATGCATCTCAACATGACATCAGCTTTGACGATCATGGTGTTATGGTCCTTGGTTCCGGCGTATATCGTATCGGCTCATCGGTCGAGTTTGACTGGTGTGCTGTTCGTGCTGTCCGAACTCTTAGAGCAAGTAACATCAAGACTATTATGGTGAATTATAATCCAGAGACCGTCAGTACTGATTACGATGAGGCCGATCGTCTGTATTTTGAGGTCATCAATTTGGAGCGCGTTCTGGATATTTATCAACTTGAGCGATCTAGTGGTGTTATCGTCTCCATGGGTGGCCAAACATCAAACAATATTGCACTTCCGCTCCATCGTCAAAATGTGAAGATTCTTGGTACTTCACCCGAAATGATTGATTCTGCTGAAAACCGATATAAATTTTCTCGAATGCTGGATAGAATTGGAGTTGACCAGCCAGCTTGGAAAGAACTGACAAGTTTTGACGAAGCAGCAGAGTTTTGCGAAAAGGTGTCCTATCCAGTCCTTGTTAGACCCTCTTATGTTCTTTCCGGTGCCGCTATGAACACAGTTTACTCTCAAGATGATTTGGCTAATTATCTTGCGCAAGCTGTGGAAGTATCTCGTGATTTTCCCGTCGTCATCAGTAAGTATATTGAAAACGCGAAAGAGATAGAAATGGATGCTGTTGCAAAAGATGGCAAGATGCTTATGCATGTTATTTCTGAGCATGTTGAGAATGCTGGTGTTCATTCTGGAGATGCTACTCTTATTGTTCCGCCGCAAGATCTTGATCCAGAGACAGTTCGCCGAATTGAAATTGCCACTGCAAAGATCGGTAATGCTCTTAATGTCACTGGGCCTTATAACATCCAGTTCATTGCAAAGGATAATGAAATAAAGGTTATTGAGTGCAATGTCCGTGCATCCCGTTCATTCCCGTTCACATCAAAGGCTCTTCGCATTGATTTAATTGAGATTGCTACTAAAGCTCTCATGGGTCTTCCAGTTTCACCTTATCCTTCACCCGACGAACCTCTTCCCAAAAACTATGTTGCAGTTAAGGTTCCTCAATTTTCATTTTCTAGGCTTTCTGGAGCAGATCCGGTTCTTGGTGTTGAAATGGCATCCACTGGTGAGGTTGCAGCCATCGGTCATAACAAGTATGAAGCTTATTTGAAGGCCTTACTTTCCACTGGATTTCATTTACCTAACAAGAACATTCTTCTTTCCATTGGTTCTTACAAAGAGAAATCTGAAATGCTTCCTTCAGTCAAAAGACTTTATGAGCTAGGCTATAGTTTGTTTGCTACTTCTGGGACTGCTGATTTTATTCAAGAGCATGGTATTCCGGTCAAATACCTCGAAGTTTTGAGCGATGATTCTGAACAAAAATCAGAATATTCGTTGACACAGCATCTCGCAAATAATTTGATTGATCTTTACATTAACTTACCTTCTTCCAATCGTTTCCGTCGTCCTGCGTCATATATGTCCAAGGGCTACCAATCTCGCCGAATGGCGGTTGATTACTCAGTTCCACTTGTAACTAATGTCAAGAATGCTAAGCTTTTGGTTGAAGCTATTGCCCGCAACTATTCACTTTCGGTGGAGAGTATTGATTCAATTTCCAGTCACCGTACAGTTTCCCTTCCGGGCCTGGTCAATATTGCTGCCTTCGTTCCTGGTTTGACTGTTCAGGGAAGCACTGATTTTGAGAGGGTTTCTAAAATATCGTTGGCGTCTGGCTTTTCTATGATTCGTGTGATGCCCATTGGTTTAGAGAGTTCACTTACCGATGCTCGCGCACTCGTTGTTGCGCAGAGCAATTCTCAGAGCAGTGCCTATACTGACTACAATTTTTCAGTTGCTGCAACTGCGACAAACTCTGAGCAACTCAGCCAGGTTACGCTCACAGTTGGATCCTTGTATATCCCATTCAATAACTTGTCTGGAAACATTAATAAGGTTGCTGCGGTTACTGAGCATTTCAAGGTTTGGCCATCGCTGAAGCCTATTGTTACAGATGCTCGTACTACAGATCTTGCATCTATTCTCTTGCTTGCTAGTCTTCATAACCGTCCGGTGCATATCACTAGTGTTACTACTAAGGATGATATCAGTTTGATTTCTCTGAGCAAGGAGAAGGGTCTTATTGTCACTTGTGATGTTTCTGTTTACAGTCTATTTTTGACACAAGATGACTATCCAAACTGCAAGAGCTTGCCCACCAGAGAAGATCAAGAGGCACTCTGGGAGCATATGGGTATTATTGACTGCTTCTCTGTTGGAGTCCTGCCATCTGTTCTGGCTCAAGACGAAAAACAGAAAATAGAGCCTGGTATTGGTATCGAAGATACCCTTCCGCTCCTTTTCTCTGCTGTCCGTGATGGACGATTAACTTTAGATGATATAATTGCTCGACTCCACACGAATCCGAAGGAGATTTTTGAATTGCACGATCAGCCAAATACTTCTGTTGAGATTGAGATTGATCGCCAGTTTGTGCGTAGACCTTCTACTGTATGGTCTCCATTTGTGGGGAAGACTTTGTGTGGAACTATTCTTCGTGTCACTCTTAATGGTCAGATTGCTTGCTTGGATGGAAAAGTCTTGGTGCCTGGGACGGTTGGTACTGATATGTCATCTTCTGGATCGAAGAAATCTGAGCATCATCGGTCTATTACAGGAACAGGAAGCATCGTAGCTGCGCCAGCTCCTCAAAGTTTACTTCGTTCTCCGCTTGATCAAACAAAGGCTACATTTGATGGCCCGCGTGGCCTTGGTACTATGCCAGGGCTTGATAGTTCCACTTCCCTTTTACTTCGTGAACCTTCTCCTTCATCTACCTTAATGTCAGCATTGAGAATGAACAATCCATTTTTGAAGCAGCATATTTTGTCTGTTCGTCAATTTGAGCGCAGTGACTTGCATTTACTTTTCGCCGTTGCCCAGGAGATGCGTCTCGCAGTTGAGCGCCAAGGCGTATTGAACATTCTAAGTAACAAGCTTCTTTGCACTCTATTTTATGAGCCATCGACTCGAACTTGTTCTTCTTTTGATGCCGCAATGCAGAGACTTGGTGGTCGTGTTGTCAATGTGACAGCAGATAGCTCAAGCGTTGTCAAAGGTGAGACTCTACAGGATACTATTCGTACTGTTGCTTCTTATGTAGATGCGATTGCTCTCCGCCATCCTTCAGAGGAAAGTGCTGCTATTGCGGCCAAGTACAGCCCTGTGTCTATTTTGAATGCTGGTAATGGATCATTAGAGCATCCTACACAGGCATTACTTGATTTATTCACCATTCGTGAAGAACTAGGCACTGTTAATGGAATCACAGTGACGTTTATGGGTGATCTCAAATATGGTCGTACTGTGCACTCACTTTGTACACTTCTTCAGCATTATCAGGTTCGTGTGCAATTGGTTTCACCTCCTGCTCTAGCTTTACCTGCTGAATATCGGGATGAACTTGAAAGAGCCGGAATGCTCGTGCTGGAGACTGAGCATTTCACTCCAGAAGTTGTTGCTGCTACGGATGTGTTATATTGCACACGTGTCCAAAAGGAGCGATTCCCTGACTTGTCTGAGTTTGAGAGACTCAAAGATGTTTATATTGTTGATGCTTCATCTTTAAAGCATGCAAAAAAGCAGATGACTGTTCTTCACCCACTCCCTAGAAATAATGAAATTAGTGAGGAAATTGATTTTGACCAACGATCGGCTTATTTCAGACAGGTTTGTGTTAAACAAATTTTTCCAAGTTTTTGATGCATGAGTACTAATCTTGATACCAGATGAAATATGGACTTTATGTTCGCATGGCCCTTCTTGCTCTGGTCATGGGTCCTGATGTTTAGATTTATTGATATTGTTTATTTCCGTGATGATGTTTTGGAGATGCATGTGAAATATGCTCTTCGAATCTATAAAGTTTAGATATTTTCAACGAAAAAGGCTATGAGAGACTCTGTGTGAAATGTTTTAATAATTTTGATTTGACTGTATTTGCTTTTATTCTCTTGTTGCATGCTGTTCATCTACTTTCCTTTCCTATATGATAAATATTGGAAGAAGTCGCTTGCACCAGCTAGACTCTTTTTATATACGTAAGGCAGACCAAAAATAATTTTAATAATTTTCCAATTAGTTTATACAAATTTAGGGAAAGTTATTTCAGTTTTTATTGGTCTCTTGCTTTATGTTTTACGAATAATTTCATCTCTACGTGAACTCATGTTTTTTGTTCAGTTTTTTCATTTTGTCGGCGCATCATCACATTTTGTTCAAAAATTATTGGCTGGTCTGTTAAAAGTTTGTTTTGTTTATTTTTCATGTGAATATTTATTGATGATATAATTGTATATACTGTTGTTTCGTTTGGTGCATAAATAAAAGTTTTTGTTTTTGTTAGATAAGTTTAGTTTGTTAGCCTGCTAAGCAGCCTGTACCTCTTTCTGTCTCTTCTTAATGCAGCTTCATTTTTCAAGGAAAAATCTATTCAGTTGTATATTTTAGTACCAATCTATAAAATGGAAAATGCGAATATATGATACAAATTAAAGCACAAAATTAAAGTTAATACAACAGGATGAAACCAGATGTAAGTTACCAGTTCAATTTTGTCAACACATCAAAAACTCCGGTTCCAACTGATGAAGGTCGGCCAACGACTAATCTTGAGCTGGGACTTTCGATATCGTCCACATCATGATTAAGAACTGCCTGCTTCAAGAAATTAAAGGTAGTTTCAAAACTCATTTTCAAAAACGGAGAGGCACTTGCTTCGACACCATGGCGATTAAATGGGAGATAACCACCATCACGAGTCATCATATCTGCAATAAGTTCTAGATGGCGGAAGTTGACCTTAATTCCGTACGGCTCGAAAACTCCGGCAATTTCATTAGCAATCGTATTTCGTGCAGCTTCAACCCCATACACTTCCAAAACAGCTGCAATATTGTTTGATGTGATCCCATTCACATCAATGAAATCATCCTGATCCCACATAGCTTGAAAATTCACTCCCTC
The DNA here is from genome assembly GCF_038497815.1 of [Lipomyces] oligophaga. Lineage (NCBI taxonomy): Eukaryota > Fungi > Ascomycota > Lipomycetes > Lipomycetales > Lipomycetaceae > Lipomyces > [Lipomyces] oligophaga. The sequence goes on along the minus strand of NW_027117787.1, from coordinate 655,010 downwards.
TGTAACGAGGAATCGCTTTGTAGATCCTTTGACTGGAGCAGCACGAATACAACGTCCAATGCGTGGAACTTCGCGAACAATCACAGACCTACAAACACTTTCGACAATGTTGATCATCAAAAGCTTCGCGGTATCCGCAGGATACTGAAGTTCAAACTCACACCATTCACCTTTATCGTCATCGAAGTCGAACTTGTAAACATTACCATAATGTGAAGTGACTTCTTCCTGACGTTCCTTGGCACGACCTGATAATAAACGTGGAGTAGGAACAGCTTCCTCGTCTTCGTCATCTTCAGATTTCTTCTGGCCATTTGTAGATTCGCCATACGCAAGTTCGTCTCCGTCATCAATTATATCTTCATCATCCGCATCAACATGCATAGAGGTGAGAGCTTCGGCATCTTCCTCATCGGCATCATCATACGCATCAACTTCCTTTGCGCGTGATTTCAGTCTAGTATCAGTAGCATCGCCATCATCAGCATCATCGTCATCATCATCATCATCATCATCATCATCCTCTGTATCGTCCTGATTCTGCTTTGCAGAGAGCTTATCATTTGTAACATCATCCTTCGATTTGACTGATCGACTAATATCGGCCACTGAAGTACTACTCATAGCTTTCTTCTGGCGTTTGATCTCTTTCGACACAACCGATGTTAACTTTTGCAAAAACTTTGTAGTTACTGCATGCTCCAAGACTTCCCTAGTAACATCATATTCTTGCTCATATTCAACAGCTGGATAAAATCGAACTCGAACTGTATATGCTCTAGCAGCAGCTTCTCCATCTGGTGCAATTCCCGATCGCTCAGTAACAACAACTTCATCAATCAATTCTGAAATCACAACGCGCGCGACACTTTTACTAAACCCATCCGCCTGATCATCAGTAACATCAGGCAGAATAGGTAGCTTCATTTGGGGAGTTTTGATATTGCTACTTGCCGTCATGATAATCTCACGCATCCGTGGAATACCCAGAGTCACGTTAGCAGCGCCGTGACCTGCAAAATGGAAAGTATTTAATGTCATCTGAGTAGATGGCTCTCCAATTGATTGAGACGCAAGAATGCCCACAGCTTCACCCGGTTGAACAAGAGATCTCATATACTTGAGAGTCATCAAAGCCTTAAACATTTTCTCGGTGATACCACTATCAGAATTTTTCGCAAAGAATGAATGTTTTCGCGAACTAGTGTACTCATCCAGTTTCTGTTGGAAAACATCTGACACACTACCCATATATGAACTAGGAGAAAACTTGGAAATTGTAGGATCAAATTTATCAGACTTCCTGAAGACAGGGAGATCCGCTTCCTTATCTGCAAATTTCCGCGCCTTCTTAGCATAAGAGCGAGCAGTCGATTCATCAACAGCCCCTGACAGACCAGAAACTGGGTATTTCTGGATCAAAGAATGGAAATTCTGTGCGCAAAAATCAAAATTCATCAAGTGACTCTCTTGTATAACTTCAATAGCATCTCCGCCATACAAAAACTGGACAAGAGACCCGTCACTGTCACGGACTGTATTATCATATTCGACTTTTACTCCCTCCAGTTGCTTGATTAGACATCGTTGTAAATAACCTGAACGACTCGTTTTGACGGCCGTGTCGATCAGACCCTCTCGACCAGCCATACAATGAAAATAGAACTCCTGAGGTTTGATTCCAGTAAAAAATCTGCTTGCAATGTAGCCGCCAGCCTTTGCTGTAGTATCAAGAGGCCTAAATGAAGGCAAACTCTTTCCACTAATCATGACAGGTACACGACGTCCTTCAAGTGCTTGCTGACCAAGCATACACATGATCTGGGAAAGATTAACGTTCGAGCCTTTGGCACCTGATAACACCATAGACATGAATGAATTTTTGGGGAAAGCTTTCAATGTACCTTCCGGAATACACTTAGAAACGACTTCCGATGTCACAGCATTGACATGCCTCTGGGCGACAGCATCTAAGACCGCAGCTTTTGAGTCATCTCTAAGAATATCTTCCAGCCTACGAAGTAACTCCGAATCATCTTCCTTTGTATCCTCGGGAAGATTAGCTACTTCTAGTGCAGCTTTTGTACCAACATTTTTGGAGCCACTGAGAATATCTACACGCCACTTATTCCCTTCAGAGGTGAGACGCAAATCATCCATACCACAGGTAAAACCTCTGAATTGAACATATTTTGTAAATAGTCGGCCTAATATGCTCAATAATTTTCCAGCAGTAGTTGGCCCATATATCTCGTGTACTGAGTGCACTAAACCAAATTCCGAAGCTCCAAATTGTGATTTGTCCAGGATACCACATAACATCTCGCCATTCATAAAAATAACAGTTCCCTCTTTTGAACCTTCACCCCAGTATTTATCATCAATCTTATCCTTTGAGATGAGATTGAGCCCAGGGCTACCCAATGGTTTTATATTTAATAAGATAGTCGTAATAACCTGCTTACCAGTCCACAATCGCACAGGCTTAAAAATTGCAGGGGGAACTGTTATAATTCTGTTTGTACTAGTATGACCGTCTTCAGGACGAATAGTTCCATAAACCAATTGGTGATATTCATCGCGAGTGAACATAGTATCTTTGTTCGTCATCCAGGTAGCTGTTACAATATGATCTTGAACAAGACCACGTAGAGGCTTTCCAGAGGTTGGCACAAGATACTGAGAATCAGTGTTGGCAAGCATCATCGCTTCAGCACGTGCATTTTCATTCTGTGGAAAATGTAGATTCATTTCATCACCATCAAAATCAGCGTTATAGGCATTGGTATTAGCGTAATGAAGACGGAGCGTTTTTTCACCTGGCAAGACCTTGACACGGTGCCCCATCATGGAGGCCTTGTGAAGTGTAGGCTGGCGGTTCATAATAACAACATCTTGATTCCGGATATGACGATGAACTTTTTTGTTGGTCACTAGCGACCCATAGGATGGGGTCAAAAGTTGATTTGCCAAAGCGGTACGTTGCTCTTTGCTCATGGTGTGGAGAGCTATGAGAGTACCATCTTCCTTTTCAATATGAGTAGCCCCAGGCCATTCAGAAGGACCGTTAATAACGCAGCTGCGCATTTCCTGGAAGTTGTACGGTGTAACTGGCTCAGGATAAGTTAATTTCAAGGCAAACACCGGCGGAAGTCCAATTTCACTAGTTTCAATGTTCGGATCCGGTGAAATGACAGATCGTGCAGCATAGTTAACTCGCTTGCCCATCATGTGCATACGAAATAAACCTTCTTTCTTCTCCAATAACTGCTTAATGCCCGGTGGAGGATTGCGACCACCATTTGCTGTGTTCTTAGAACTGTCTACAAATGCATTTACATCATCCTGAATAGTAACGAACATGTTGGAAAGCTGACGAAGAAGTTGACGGAACTCATTACTCTTACTCAGTAATTTGTCTGATTTCATCTCCTCAAGTTGTTCATTCAAATCACGTATTCTTGTGGTTGCTTGCAAAACCCGCGATAGAAGTTCATTCTGGACAGCCTCATGCGTTTCACCATTCATCTTGGAAGGAGGACGGAATTTTGTCGGTGGAACAAGAATGTACTCCACGAAGAACATATCGGCAGAAACAACATTAGCACCTCCGGAACGTGATTGAAATATCATTTTCATGAGCCCCTTCTCCTTGCGGAATAACCGACGTAGATGGTTGTGGACTTCGGTTGAAAGGACGTATCGCTGACGATTGATTTCAACCTCATTAGATTTAGTGACAGGTTCATTTTCTATTTCCTCTATTTCCTTTTGTTCCGTAATAATTTCAACCTCTTTGTTTGTGGCCGCAGAAGCAGCAGCAGCCGCCGCCGCCGCCGCCTTTTCCTTCAACAACTCAAGATGCCGACGGCGCTGCTCAACATCGTGAAATGCCTCTTGGCGATATCCTCCTTTTGTCTTATTGTTCTGTAATTGGCGACCTCCAAGACTGACTTCGAAAATCTTTGAAGTTCCTTCCTTTCTAAACTTTGATGAAAACCTAGCAAATTAGTGATGAATTCTCCAGTCTTTAGGCAATTCAATCTTACATCCCGCAGTTATCGCATTTTGGTCTCGCCAAGAGAACTTTCATAAGATCATGAATTAAATGTCGACGCATGGAGAGAACAGCCGCGCTCTGATGAATTGGAGAACCATTATTTATGCGAGCAATACTCTGCTGCACAAATTTTTCACGAGCGCGCATGAGCTGCTTAACACCGCCAGAATCCTTCCTCTTAGGTGCTCCATTACCATCTAATGTATTATCTTCCATACCGTCATCTTCGCTATCTTCGTCTATTTGAATATTGTCAAGAGTTTCGCATTCAGACACTAAACTGTGTTGAAGCAATCGTAGCTTGCATTCATATCTATGACTTTCAACACGCTTAAGACGAAAATGATAACAGTATAAACAAGTGCTGCGTAAGAGGATAAACATCTGACTGAAAAACAAAGGATTGAAAACTTCAATAGGAAGACTGATATGTCCAACATGGCCAGGACAGAACCGAGAGTCTAGCCGGCAAGTCGCGCATCTTCAAATATTAGAACCATTCAAACTCGCACATTGCAGAAAAATGTCAAAATTAATAACATACGGTTCTTTATCATAGGCACCGAGTGCGAGATCGTGTAGTCCTCCTGGAATCGGATGACCGAGACTGTCAAATACTTGTGCGTGAGTGATCTGTTTGACCGAAAGATTTCTAATATCCTTAGGAGTCAGGCAGCCAAACTCGACGCTGGATATGACAGACCCCACAGGACTCGAAATATTCATTATGGAGTACTGGCTCGACTATTTTTGACCAATAACCTCTACTTTAACAGGCATCCAGATCCTAAGCCAAACTAAAGAAGATTGAAAATACCACTGAATCCAAAATTTTCTGAATTGGGAGTTCAACTTTTCCCGAACAAAACTGAATTTCTATCTAGGTCCGGGTAACTGAACCGCAGTAAATAGTTCTGAGATGTACGCTTAGGCAGGTACCAGCAAATAATTGAGCACGACAATAATTACTGCACAATTAGTTCTGTAAGGAAATATAAATCACAAATAGTACGGAATTTATAAAAATAAATATCTATCTATTTATCTATCTAATAAATATTAAGCTATTAACCAGAAATAAGTAGTATGGAACGAAAAGTAATATTTGTGATCGAAGTCACATGAGGTCTTCTGTAGTGGGTCACGAAACTGTGAGTTCCGTCGTTCTGGCGTCCTGGCCTCTTCGCATCCCTTTCCTAGACGTAATTCGAACAAATCAATTGGACATCATTGGTTTCTTGGATTACTGTAATTGTTATTCATTGTTCTCAAATTCAATTTCGAGACATTAAGTGACAAAACTGCGACAGAGCTCTGCGCAACCATGCAGATGCTAACTAAGGTACGGACGATGCAGATGAGTGGTATTCTCAAGGCAGTTCTCGATGAATATTTGCTTGCGGAACAATTGGAGAGTGATGCGATATTTTATCCCATTTCATGTTTTGAATGACTGTTCGTTATTGTTTCGGCGCATTCCAGTCCTTTCAATGTGCAATTGAGATTGCTGCTGATGGATCTGGATTAATTACGTTTTTCCTCGTTGTTTGGTAGCATTCAACGCGTATTCCGTTAAGGAACAAACTATATTTGAACTTTGTCCGCAGTTGAATCTTTGTTTGCAGATTATATAACGAATGTTTCAATTCAAGCAAATGGATGCATTGCTTTCCGAAATTCCAAAAGCTAATCGAATGCTTTTTCTCTTGCAGTATTACCGACTACTAATATTACCTAGTTTGAATCGAAGTCTTCACGGGCGAAAGGTGTTGCCTTCCATCCTAAAAGGTATTTACTGAAGTGCATTAAAACAAACCGAATCTAATATTTATTTCAAGACCATGGATCTTGGTGTCTCTCCACTCATCTACGATCCAATTATGGGATTATCGCATGGGTACATTAATCGACAGATTCGAAGAACACGATGGTCCTGTCCGAGGTGTTGATTTTCACAATTCTCAGCCCTTGTTCGTTTCCGGTGGTGATGATTATAAGATCAAGGTCTGGTCGTTGCAGACTCGCCGATGTCTATTTACTCTAACTGGTGAGAATAAAATGCTTGGAGAGCGAAATGCAAAGTATTTTTGTTGACAAATACAGGTCATTTGGACTATGTACGCACTGTATTTTTCCATCATGAATTGCCTTGGATCATTTCGTCATCTGATGATCAGACTATTCGTATCTGGAATTGGCAGAATCGCTCTCAGATCGCTTGCCTGACCGGACATAATCATTACACCATGTGCGCTCAGTTCCATCCTAAGGAGGATTTGATTGTTTCTGCCTCACTTGATCAAACTGTTCGAGTGTGGGATATCTCTGGACTTCGCAAGAAGCACTCGGCTCCTACTACCATGACGTTTGAAGACCAGATATCTCGTGTAAATTCGAACCAGGGTGATATGTTTGGCAATACCGATGCTGTTGTCAAGTACGTTCTTGAAGGACATGATCGTGGTGTCAACTGGGTTGCTTTCCATCCTACGATGCCTCTAATCATTTCAGCGAGTGATGATCGTATGGTTAAACTGTGGCGAATGAGCGAGACCAAAGCCTGGGAAGTTGATACATGCAGAGGACATTTTAATAATGCTACTTGCTGCTTATTTCACCCACATCAGGATTTGATCATATCTGTCGGTGAAGACAAGACCATCCGTACCTGGGATCTGAATAAGCGAACCAGTGTTCAAAGTTTTAGACGCGAATCCGACCGATTTTGGGTTATTGCTGCACATCCTGAAATCAATCTGTTCGCTGCTGGACATGATAGTGGTGTCATGGTTTTCAAACTTGAGCGAGAACGTCCAGCAAGTACCCTATATCAGAATGTATTGTTTTATATCAACAAGGAAAAGCAACTTCGCACATACGAATTTGTTCGAGAACAAGAGAGTTTGCCACTGCTCTCTTTAAAGAAACTTGGCAACCCTTGGATTCCACCTCGAAGTCTGTCATATAATCCTGCTGAGCGTGCTGTTTTGGTGACATCGCCTGCTGAAGGTGGCATATATGAACTTATTCGACTTCCTCGCGAAGCTGCTGGTGCAGTGGAACCTTCGGATGCACGGAAGGGACCTGGTAATTCAGCTGTCTTTATTGCTCGCAATAGATTTGCTGTGTTTACCAAGTCTACTCAGTCTATTGAAGTGAAGGATTTGTCTAACGCAACGACAAAAACTGTCAAGGCGCCTACGACCGTCAATGATATCTTTTACGGCGGTACCGGCTGTTTGCTATTGTTTGGCACAACGTCTGTGGTCTTGTACGATATTCATCAAAATAAGACTATTGCTGAGATTGCCATCAACGGAGTAAAATATGCATCTTGGTCCAACGATGGCCAGCATGTTGCTCTGCTTGGAAAGCATACAATTACAATTGCGACGAAAAATCTGGAACTCGTTTGCTCGTTGCACGAGACCATTCGAATCAAGAGTGCCACATGGAGTGAGAACGATGTCGTGATTTATTCGACTCTGAATCATATCAAATATACGCTACTAAATGGTGATAATGGAATCGTACGTACACTTGAGTCAACTTTGTATTTGACTCATGTCAAGGGACCCATTGTCTATTGCCTCGATCGTCGAGGAAAAGTTTTGAAGTTACCCATCGATCCTACAGAGTATCGATTCAAGAAGGCACTTGTGAACAAGAACTACGAAGAGATGCTCAGAATTATAAAGACATCGAATCTCGTTGGGCAGAGTATCATTTCTTATCTGGAAAAGAAAGGATTTCCGGAGATCGCCCTTCAGTTCGTACAGGATCCGCAGACCAGATTTGATCTTGCTATCGAATGTGGAAATTTAACTGTAGCACTTGAAATGGCGAAGGAGCTTGAGAAGCCAGCGTTGTGGTCAAAGCTTGGAACTGAAGCTTTAGAGCACGGGAACCATGAAATTGTTGAATTAGTTTATCAGAAGCTTCGCAGTTTTGATAAGCTCTCTTTCTTGTATCTCATTACGGGTGATAAGTCGAAGCTTGAGCGAATGGCAAAGATTGCTGATCATCGAGGAGATTACAAAGCCAAGTTTCAAAGCTCTTTATTTTTGTCTGATGTCGAGTCACGTATCCAGATGCTTCGAGAAGTAGACATGGGGGCTTTAGCTTATGCCACGGCAAAGTCTAACGATTTAGAAGAATTAGCTCAGGAGATTTTAGAATCTGCTGAGCTGAATGAAAGCCAAGTTAAACTGCCTAGCTTTGGCGCACCATTTATTGGTCCAGAAGTCAAGAACGAGACATTCAGAAAGAACCTTGAGCTGAAAAAGACTGAGCCGTCTTACTTCGAGAAAGTATTACTCGGCCAGGTTGAGGCATTGACCCTTGAAGATAAGGCTGAGACTTCAGTTACGAATGACGAAGCCAGTGGATTTGGAAATTTTGATGAGATCACGGAAGACGAGTTTGCACCCAAGATCGAAGATGATGAGTTTGAAGAAGATGGAGGTGGTTGGGATATTGACGAGGAATTGCTTGACGTCGATGAAGGGGAGGTCAATGGAGAGGGTGGAAATGATACCTCTGCTAGTTTGATTGCAGGCGGTAGTGCGGTATCGGAAGCCGATATGTGGACACGGAATTCTCCGGTTCCTGCGGACCATGTTGCAGCCGGATCTTTTGAAAGTGCGATGCAGCTTCTTAATCGCCAAGCAGGAGTTGTTAATTTTGTGCCTTTGAAAACTCGCTTTTTGGAAGTTTATCAGGGTTCGAAGGCTTATCTGCCAGGAAACGAGGGTATGCCGAACTTGACCATGTATATTTGCAGGAACAAGGAGGAAACGAGCGAGTCAAAGGTTTTACCCAACATTGCACGACCGCTATCTGATGTTTCGTCGACAAGCCTACAAGAAGCATACAAGCTTGTTCGTACAAACCATCTAGAAGAGGCCGTGGCGAAGTTCCGATCGATACTGTATGACATCGTTGTGTCAGCGGTAGGCAATGCGGCGGAGGCCGAGGAGGCACGACAGCTGATCGATATTTGCCGAGAGTATATACTTGGTCTTTCTGTTGAACTTGAAAGACGCTCACTACCTGAATCCGAAGTGAAACGGAATCTTGAGTTAGCGGCTTATTTTACGAAGGCCAAGCTTCAGGGAGTTCATGTTCACAATGCTCTCCAGGTAGCGATGTCTCAGTCGTTCAAACATAAGAACTACAGCTCAGCGTCGCGGTTTGCAGCACAGTATCTGGAGCTAGTGTCGAGTGGGCCTAAGGCCGAGCAAGCACGTAAGATCAAGTCGCGAGCAGATCAGATCGGTACAGATGCAATCAAGATTGAGTATGACCAATATGCGGAATTTGATATTTGTGCTGGAACGCATACTCCCTTGTATATGGGGGCACCTTTTGTGGAAGACCCGCTCACGAAGGCCAAGTACCATCCTGAATTTAAGGGTAAATTGTGTTTAATTTCAAAGATTTCAGCGATTGGAGCGCCGGCCTCGGGACTCCGATTATTTGCATAAATTTATTTATTATAATTGTTATTCTACTTTTTTTTTATTGTTTTCGAGTGCTAAGTTTGAGTTGAGATGATGAAAAAAATTCAAAATCAAAATTTATATAAAATTGAACTAGAATTGTTTTGCAAGTTGTTTGCAAGTTATTTTGTTACTATTTTACTTTATTGCAAGTTTGTATATCGTATATCACGAATGTATAGATATTAATCTAGTCTAAAGAGATTGTATTTGGCAGGAGTAGAACAAACTAAGAAGGGCGGTAAAATATGAACTAGTTGAGTTAGACTGAGCCGAACCAGGACTAGTTTTAGTTTTGGATTTAGATTTATTCCCTTCGCGTTTCTTTTTTTTTTTTTGTTTTGCAAGAATCGGATTATAGATCAAGACCTTAAGCGATAGGAACAAGACATTCCGCGATTAGACTACATTTTTCTCGCGGCTGTCGCCGTAAACCTAACTCAACTTTACGCACACAATTGAAAGGTGGGTGTGAATAAGGGTGGACCAAGCAACAATGCCGTTTGCTTGTGCGGATATAAGGCGGCCCTAACGAGAAGTCATAATAAGATTACCCAAGACTGCCAGAGGCAAGTGACAAGTGGAAGTTTTATTCTCCTGGTCAGTTTCTATACTTCAGAATTCCTCTTTGGCGATGGAAAAAAACGGTCTGGTTAGGTTGGCACTAGTGGAGGTGAAGCAATAGACTGTGAAGAAGCTCAGATTATTGTGGTTTAGCCAAGTCACCGAGTTTTACGACGTAAATTGCACGAGAGAACGGGTAACTTTCTTGGAGACATACTGCTGGCGGTCTGGATTGTACTTTGAGAAAGAAAATTGGCTGGGGAAAGGGGGACGTGTTTTTGTTGAGTTTATCTCGCGAATCGGAAATTGATCTATGTATGCTCATACCTACAAGTGCAGAAAGGGGGATCTTTCAGTTATGGTAGTAACATCGGCTCTTCTGTCACGTACTGGTTGAAATGACTGTGGCCAGGCGTACGTAGACATTCCGAAATCTGCATTATAATAAAATAGTAGATGTATCTTGTTTTTTTGAGTTGTGGCGAGCAGAACCTGTAACTACTGCCTTCGGCATGAACAAGGAGTCCTACAACCGAAACCTGGCAAAAAAAAATTCCTCGCGGAGCTGCTGCGCTCCCGTGTCATGGGAAAAGTTTAATTGTCTAAACGACGACAGCAGAATCTAATCTGATTAACTTTAATTGTCCCCTTCAGTAGACCTGACTACGGCATAGAGAGGCGTCGGCGGCGTCGGCGGCGAGGATGGCTAGCTGCTAAATATTGACTTGGACTGACGGAAAGAGATATTTGTTTTTTTCTATCTTGTTCGATTTTGGCGGAAAACGGAAAGAAGGAACAATAGAGGGTAACCAGATGCGCGCCGGCTTTGATAATTGAAATGACTATATGTTCATGTTTAACGGACATATAATCTGATGCACGATTATATATTATGCTATTCTATTTTATATATTCTTTACTCTATAGTGTACCCAGTCAAATGCTATTGTATCTCCATGCATGCTATATATTATATCATATCCATACTTTCCCGCATTCCCACTCTTCCTCGTGACTCGGTTACCGGTCTGTCCTCTGCACAATCACAGAGCCCTAATTTTACTCCACTCCGGTTGTTCTCGGAATCAACATTTTTTATTTATTTTCGTATGGGTCCTTGCAGCATCGGCCAATTTCCGTTTCCTTCTCCGTGGCTGGCTTGCACCTACTTGGATACGCCTTTCTGACTACTCACAGGATGGAACTGCTGAATCTGATAATTGTGGTTGCCTCTCTCCCTCTCACGCTCTTTCCGTGGGTCTTAACAAAAATTCTCATTCCGCGCAGATCGATCTAATCTGATTAGATCTTCCGTGATTTTGATTTTTTGATTATTCGACCATTTGAGAGCTTAATCTTAGTTAACTCTGGCGAAATCAAGTAGACATCTGAAGTAATACATTTTAATACTCCAGGAAAAGTATACAATAAGATAACTGTAGTCACATCTATTATACAAGAGCAGTAAATCAAGCCGAATCAAGCAAAAAAAGACAATTACATCACTTCAAAACAACAATAAAGTCGACCTATTTAAAATTTCAAATCCGTCCCTAAAACAAACACAAAGACTAAACTGGAATAAAGGAACAACAAACATGGCATTACGCAGTCGTACCGTGACTACTTATAAACAGAATAATCAAAATCAGTAGAATCATACTTGTTCACAGCATATCGTTCGTTCTCTAACTTTTCGTTTAAGCAATGATTATTCGACCAGTGAATAATATATAGTTGTTCAAGGAGTGGATGTTAATACGACACACATATACAAATCTCAAAACCGTTCAGATTACTCGTAGACGATCTTCTTTCTAGTTCAGTTCTTGATCAAGCATGAAACAGATCTAGATCTCCTTCATCTCCTTCAAATGAATTAAATGCTTATCCAAAATCTCATACAGATTCTCCTTCGTGAATGGCTTCGCAAGGACATCGTTCATGCCATGCGAATAATAAGTAATCACATCATTATTCGATACATTGCCAGTCATCGCGATAATCGGCGTCAGCGGATCAAACTGGCGAATCAGACTAGAGGCAGACACTCCATCCAAATGTGGCATCACAATATCCATTAGTACCATATCATACTTTGACATGTTCATTTTGTTCACGGCTGCCAGTCCATCTACCGCGATATCGGCCTCACATCCGAAAATCTGTAAAAACTTGGAACTGACTCTCCGACTCGTAGCGTCATCTTCAACAAGCAGCACTTTCGGCGGAACAGCCCAGTTATGGGCATATGGATGAGCGGAAGGGGACTTGGACGATCGACGCCTCACATATTCGCTTCCTGATTGGCTTGACTTCACTGGCTGATCAAGATCCATCATCGACGCAAAATCATTATCCGGTAAGCTCTCCTCAGTAGTACTATTTGCATCTGAATGAATACCTTGTTGATGCTGCTGTTGTTGATGATGTTGTTGTTGCTGCTGTCCAGGCTGCGAGACAGCCACTTGGGTCGGGAGTGAAACCAAGGACGGTGATTGGCCATCCGGAGACTTGTTTGGACGACCATTTTTGTGAAACTGCTGCTGCTGCATATATAACTGCGAGGAAGTAGATGAACTGACGACTTGCACACGTTTTGCAAGCTCGGAAAGATAATCTAGATTTGTATCAGAAGACGTGCCCTGGGTAGACTGAGCAGCAACACTTTGATGCAGGCCGAGTCCGTCAAATCCGGTTGCTGAGGCATGAGAGAAATCCACATTTCGGGTTGCCGGATTTGTCGGACCTTGTGTTGATGTTGAGGACTGGCCAGATGCTGAAGGTGCGGTGGACGGGTTAGAGGAGGAGGTCGCTCGCGCACCTGCTACTGCCGATACAGTCTGCAAATGCGACAACATTGAGCGAATAAGCTCATCGCGCGCTTCGTTCGAGCGCTGCATCGTAACCATGGTGTTGAGAGTTGACTCGTAATTCGCTGTTAGTGACTCTAGATGCTTTGTTAGAAGCGCATGTGACGACTTGAGATACTCGATTTCCGAGTCGAGCTTGATAATGTGCTCTGAACTCGATGAGTCTTCTTGATGCTGGGCGCGACGCGGTGCCGGCGCCTTGCGCTTAATATTATCTAGCTGTGTTTTGTTGTGTAATTGGAAATCCGGATGTTTGAATTCCCAGGCGCTTTCGCCATATGGGCAGCCACCGCCTTCATCGGTCGAACGCACCTTATGAAAGTCGTATTTGTTCAATTGGCGCACAAAGGAGGCAAAATTACTGTGCTTGAAATGCCGAGGAAGAATGCTCTTTGTAAACTCGTTCGTCTAGAGGAGACAAAAAATTGGCATGTGAGCAGATGGAGCTAGAAGACAAACACAACAAAAACCGACCTCTATAACAACAAAGCTGTCGCCTGCGTCGCTCCAGCGAACGATATTTCTGTAGGAGGGATCCTCAAGCATTCTGATTGAGTAGGTTAGCAGCCGGCGGAGAAGAAGTAGAAACAGAGGGCACGCACTTGAAGAGCTTTTTGACCTGGAAGATTGGGTTAGCGGGAAGAACGTCAAGCGAGCGGACAGACATACGAAATCAGAGGAGGAAGACATTGCAGCAGAAGATCCGGGGGCCGTGTGGGAATAATCAGTCATTGCGGTGTCCACAGACAGACCGAGGAAGGGAGAGGAGGCGGTAAGGAAGACGTGAGATCAGACGCGTGAGAGAAGACGAGCCGAGCAGGAACGAAACAGAGGGAGCGAAAGACAGACGGATATGCTACGCTAGGAGGATCCGGCCGAGGGGGGGCATTGACATAATGGAGAGAGAAGAGAGCTAGAGAAGGAGGACGAGGACGAGGAGAAGAGAGGAAGGATATTTGGGAAGACAAAGGAACTTTTCGGGAAGAACAAGGAGGAGGACGACGAGGACAGAGGCAGAGAACGGAAACGAAGAGAAGATGTAGGGGGAGGAACGTGAGTGAGTGGGAGAGTGAGAGCGGAGGGGGCAGACGGCGACAGGCTGGTTTTTGTTGGTCTAGTTGACGAGACTTGGGGGGGGGGGGAGGGTGGCAGCTTTGGCGTTTGAGTTGGATTCCTTCTGTGGATTTCGGTTTTTTTTTTTTTTAATAGAAACGATATTGCATTTGACAGAGAACAGAGATGCTATGCAGGAGTTTGACGACAGAATTAAGAAAAAATTTGAGCTGCGAATGGGTAGGAAATGCGAGCGAAAGTACTTGGGTACAGAGAGACAAGCACGTAACGAGCTGTACGGGCGAACTGAACTGTGGGAGTACAGTGGCCGGAGAAAGTAGTACAGAGAGGGCGACAGAAGCAGCGTAGCCAGCACCCAGCTTGGCCTTTGGACAGGCCCAAACCGCTCTGCAGCAGTTGCTCACGACGGCGCGCAAAGACCATCCATCCATCAGTCATTCATCGCGCGATCATCTGATAAGCCGCTCGAGGACCCGAGTCAGCGATGGTCTAGACCGCGGTCGATTTTGTGTTCAGGGTGAGGGCGAGGGCGAGAGCGAGGTCGTGCCGGCGATCGTGCGATTCGAATGTCTTTTGGTGTTTGTTCTTGCTTGTCATGGGCGGACGAGCCATGCGAACGTCGAGAGGTGTTTTGTTTCTATTTCTTGGTGCGGGAAAAGCGGAAGAGTGCGCTGAGTAGTGAGTGGACCAAGGGTGGTGGATAGATACAGCAGGATTTTGAGTGTGTGTTGAGTGTGTGTTGTGCGTGTGTTGTCTGTCTGTATGTATTGTATGTATGAACAGCAGTTTAGCTAGTGGATCTGGGTACGACTACAGTTCTGCAGTTCTGCAGTAGCAGGGCTTATAATCTCGTCAATTTGATCTGTTGATTGAGTACATACGTAGTTTTTTTTCTTAGTCTACTTTTAAGTGCAATGCTGCGCTGGGCTGCGCTTGCGCTGCCCATATTGCTGGTTCTGATCTTGGTTCTGCTGCTGGCCTTTTGCTTGTGTGCCCTGCTGAACAAGAGCAGCTCCACTAGCCCCGCACCCGCACGCGCACGCGCACCATAACAGACCTCGGACCGAATACGTCCAGCACTGTGTGCAGTTGACCGTTCGCACCGAAAGACTGCCGACTGCCTCAGACACGGCAGATGTGCCAGGTGGTGGATTCGGATCTGATAAAAAGTTTTCCCTGGAGCCTTTCTCCATCGTCGCCCTCAGCCCTGACTGTCACAGTATGCGACAGCCAGACAGCCAGACAGGGCCCACCTCATAGTGCAGTGCAGTGCCCACAAGCCAGCAGTGCGAGTCGGCAGCGTGAGCCGACAATAAGTTGGGTGCTCTTGCTGGATAAGCTTGCGGATTAAGCTTGCGCTCGCGGGAAAATCAGCCTGCTGGCTCTCGATCCCGACAAAGAAGAGTCTTGTAGCAGAGACCCTTTCCGCCCCGCCAGCATGGCGTCCCGCGGTCCTGCCGGACTTCCCATCGCCTGTACCACCGCCACACAGTTTAGTACATCTCTGGCGAGCTGGCCAACGTGATGTCTAATTAATCGCGATGAGATAACTCTGATCTTTTCCGTGCAACATGCATATACTGCCGTACAGTCAGTCAGACAGTCAATCAGTCCCGCGCTCTCTCGGCCAACCAGCCAGCCAACTAACCAGCCGGTTAGTTGCGGGCTGCCCTACCGCTCCTGTCTGTCTGTCTGGTTGCCTTTCTGTATGTATGTAAGTTTGTCTGTCTGTCTGTCTGTCTGTCTGTCTGTCTGTCTGTAATACTCGCTCCGCCCCTTCCGATACTAGTCATCTATTTCAGACCGTAGACGGGATCTTCCTTTACATACGCCCTCGCAGACTCCCCTCAATCTTATCTCGACTGTAGCCTCTTTTGTTTCGTTCTTCAACTCTCCCGCAGTCCCACTGACGCACTGTGCGGCACTGTACCCACAGTAGTCAATAGTCTGTCGAACGTCAGTCAGATGTCTGCTCCTATCTGCACGTCGTCTCTCGAGCGACTGAAATCAGATCCACACAACAATGCAGGTGAGACAGGCACACGACATTGTTCATCTTCTCAGCGGCCCTTTCCGCTCTCCATGGCCACTAAGTCGCGTTTCAGCTCCTACTAGCTACGCGTGTTCTTCTCGCCGCTCCACTCGTCCCGAATCCCACACACCATCCCCACTATGGACGCGCTCTCTATGCACTTTCTCCTTTCTACCTGTTCTTGTCCTTCAGCTGTCATCCGCAAATCGCAACACCCTTCTATTAAAGTCTCGTCCAGCTCCAACCTGTCCCCCCACTTTCATGCCGTCACTCGCTTCCCTCCAGACCTCAACCCACAATCTACTGTTCTGCCAGTTCTGCTAGTTATGCTTAGTAATGGATTACATGAAACCCTAATATACCGGCAAGTTTCTGGCTGAGATCCCGAAGAGGTGATTCAGAATGCCGAAATGTCCCAACAAGTGTTGTTATTATGATCCCACGCAATATTCAACAATGCATGAATCCATTGTTCACAGTCAGACCAGGTTGATCTCTGTACCGTGCAGGCAAATTTTCTGATTTTTTAAATAATTACTGCATGACATAGTCTTGAATTGTGCCGTACTCCTTCAGTTACAGTTCAGTTCGCAGCAGCATCTGGCGTTGTGATCTGCCACCTAGCGTTCACACTTACCGCTTTCCTTTCAACAAGCCATGGCTCCTCCAGAACCTCTTAATTCAAATTACAACGAAACAATTCTCGAGCTATGGAATTACGTTTTGTATCCGAGCAATGGGACTCTTTCTAATGTCACAAACTGTTATCTTTCTTTTGGTAGCTACCAGCCGGTCATTTACGACGACGGATATGTCAATGGAACTACCTGCAATTCGCCCTATTATCCCATCCGAGCCCGCGGTGGAATTGGCATTGCTCTCGGAGTTATGGCCACCGCTTTATTTCCGCTCACACTGACCAATCTGACTCGTCTGGGGCGTCGCCTTACAAAATATGAGCACCGCTCGTTTCGCATCATCAGTCGTCGCTGGCAGTGGTACTGGCTCATCGTCATCCATGCGCTCTGCATTGCTGCAGGCTTCATGTCCATTGACATTGATCGGAGCTATCTACAAGGTGTTGCCTTGACTTCCTTTGGTGCCATATTTACAACCATCTGTCCCTCATGCATTGCTGCTGTATGGGAAATGGTTCGTCACTGGTGTTCTTTTGAGGAACGCAGATATGTCGAGGACGATCCATTCCACTACCGTTCAGGTGACAAAAGATCACATGTGCATCTTGTGATGCCAATTGTGTTCTACCTCTTTGATTTCCTGTTTTTCCTCTTGACAATTTTGCGCAATTGGGGTGCCATGATCAAATACGACTATCAGTTCGCGATTGATGTGCGATGGAAAGTCGGCGTCTTCTGTGGAATAGTGGCATATTCCTTCATCTTCATACAAATATACATTACGTACAAGTTCTATCGTCCGCAGCGTCTTCCGCGCAGGGTCCCCTTAGCACTTTTGGGTCTCGCCGTAATGATTGGCTACAGTATCACATCCAGTTTCAAAATATCGTTTTCGCCTTTCAATCCGGATTCCAACATTATCTGTGTCGGCGTTTGGGGATATCTTCCGATCGTATATCTTATTCTTGTTATGAATTTGTGCGCCATTCACCAGGTCAACGATGATTTAGTAATCAAAGCCGAGCGCGATATACGTGACCGCGCGCGCGACCAGGAGGTTATGAATTCCGTTGTGGTTCGCGAAACTACAGACTCCTCGGATGTCACAATCACATCTGATTATTTGTCGTCCTCCTGTCCACAAAAATCTTACACAGTTGCCGAGATTCGCGCTATTGCGCGATCTAATGAACTCGCACGAAATATGGAACGAGTAATTGAAGTAGAAAATGAGAAAGGATGTACATAAATTCTAGTTTTGTTTCAATGTGATGGCAATGATCTACAGTGAGGGTTTGACCTGACTAAGTCAAACACGTATTAGGTAATCGTGCACGTGTTGAAGACTCGATTGGCTCGACGCGTCTACGCGTATTAATTTATTTCTGAGCCATATTCAACTCAACAGCGACAAAATCATGGGAATCAAAGGTATGTAATATATAATAAATAGTAATTAAGGAGCTATTGTTGACAAAAATTTTGAATTGAATAGGATTATATCAAACGATTGCAGACAATGCGCCGGCGTCGATCAAAAATTGCGAGATCAAATCCTTTTTCGGTCGGAAGGTTGCGATTGTAAGTAAAAATCGACAGCGAAATTGCAATAATTAACGAAAAATCAGGATGCGTAAGATGAATATATTACTGTTTTGAGTAGTACTTATTAGATCAGATCGATGTCATTATATCAATTTTTGATTGCAGTTCGCCAGCAAGATGGTCAGCAATTAATGAACGAAAGCGGAGACACGACTTCACATCTGATGGGCATGTTTTACCGAACGTTACGGATAATCGATAATGGCATTAAGCCTGTCTACGTATTTGACGGGCATCCACCGCACTTGAAATCTGGTGAACTTGCGAAACGTTTTGTTCGACGAGAGGAAGCGGTCAAACAGATTGAAAAAGCCAAGGAAGATGGAGATGCTGCGGCCGTGGATAAGTTTACGCGGCGGACGGTTCGGGTGACCCGAGAGCAGAACGAAGAGGCAAAACAGCTTTTAAAGTTAATGGGCATACCATACGTCGATGCACCATGCGAAGCAGAAGCTCAATGCGCAGCACTCGCGAAAGCCGGGAAAGTTTTTGCAGCAGCATCTGAGGATATGGACACGTTATGTTTCGAGACGCCAGTTCTACTCCGCCATTTGACCTTTTCCGAGCAGCGCAAGCTACCCATCTCTCAGGTCACTTTATCATACGCCCTATCCGGTCTGGAGCTCACTCGAGCCCAGTTCGTCGACTTATGCATACTACTCGGCTGCGATTATCTCGAACCAATCAAGGGTATTGGTCCGGCGACTGCGCTTAAACTGATCAAAGACCATGGCTCGCTTGAGAAAATTGTTGAGTTTATCGATTCTTCCGCCAATTCAAGATACAAGATTCCCGATCCTTGGCCGTACCAAGACGCCCGCGAACTGTTTCTCAACCCGGAAATACAGGATCCCCAGAATATCGAACTTCAGTGGATCGAGCCTGATGTACCGGGTTTGGTAGACTTCCTAGTCACCCAGAAGGGATTTAATGAGGAACGTGTCCGGTCCGGTGCAGCCCGACTATCGAAAAACTTGAAAACCGCTCAGCAGGGAAGACTAGATGGGTTTTTTAAAATCACTCCAAACCCAAATGCTAATTCCATTGCTACCGCAAAAAGGAAAGCAAATGATTTGAAATCCAAATCGAAACCGGATTTGAAGAAGAAAAAGCGTTGAAGTTCGTGGTCACCGGGCTCTCTTACATTCTACTATATCATCAGATTTCTAATTCAACACAGTTTATGTAACATATCATGCCATTCAAAATAAATTTCTTCCATTTACTAATTCTAATTCTATCATTCTCCGTCCTCGATATGCTGCATTCTCATACGGTCCACTTGTTCTTGTAGCATACTCAAATCAGCTAACAGATCTGGAACTGCGTCGTCTTTGTCGGTCTTGGAAATAAAAGATTCCGAAACGTCCTCTGGGATGTTCTTCTCTGGAAGAATTTCTGAACTTAGTTTCGAAATTGGCGCAGAAGCACTTTCAAGTTGCGTTGAAGACAGCGTATGTGCTGGCGGTGGTGGAGGGGGTCGAGATGTATGAGGTATTATAGCTGCAGATGTGGTGGCCGCATTTGACACTGCACCTAGACTTGATTCTCGTGCATGCCCTTTTCTTCTTGTCGGCGGTGGTGGTGGTGGACGAGGGCCATGCCCACTCCTTTCAGAATTTATAGTCTGTGATCCTTTAAGCGAAATAGATTCTTGCCCAGCCGCTACTACAACTGGCGCCGTAATAACGCTCTGCAGTGCCGGACTAGAAACAGACGCGTTAAACAGCGGCTCGTCAAAAGCAGCATCAAATTCATTCTGTGAAAAAGCCTGCTTGATGTTATGTGTTTGCGGACTCTCGCCCGATCGTCGTCCGAATATTTCACCACTAACAGGTGTAGCCATATTTGCTTGCGCACCACCAGATTTCCGGGGTGGTGGTGGCGGGGGGACAGGCCGTCGACTATATTTCTCCGATGATTCTCCTAAAGCTCGTCCAGGTTCTTTGAGTCCAGTTTCTTTGGAATCAGGCACATTTGTGTGAGTGGGCATTACGAGATAGTGCTGCGACTTGACAGTATGAATGCTAAGATGCCGCTTGAATGCGTCATCACTGGAACTGGGCGAATCATCAACTGGTGCATTCGAAACATCCCCAATGACTAGTTTAGGTGTACTAGGAGTGTAGTCGGCGGGCTCTGTAGAATAGGTAGGATCCTCATTAGAGGCTGAGGAAGACGAATCATCGTCATCTTCAATCTCAATAGCTGTAGGATACGACTCAATTGACTGCGGTTCGTCGATAGAAAATGAAACCGACTGTGAACCAGAAGCTTCTGATTTTTTCTCCCGATTTGACTCTGAAGATTTTCGAAGACCAGTATCTTGTCCTAATAACAACGAAGTAAATGCATCGAAAGCTTGCTGATCATTGGTCACTTGCGGGTCACTACCACTAACTTTGCGTTCCATGCTCGGTGCATTAGAAGGACTACGGGAAGTATCCAAAGACCGTCGGAATGGATTTGCAGACGCTGGTGAGGTTGATAAAAAGGGTTCAGACTGAGAAGCATTCGGCGAAGACTGTGAGTTCGGATCAGAAAATGATGACTGTGTGGTCAACGACGGAGTAGCCACGGGCTCTATATCAACGGGAGGCTTGCTAGGCCCATCAGAAATTATTTTAGGAACCGGCGCTGGAAAAAAGCATTAGTAATCGTATTTAGCGGAGAAATAGATCAAATCGGTACCCTGTTGGAAAACGAGCTCTCGTGACGGTTCATGACCTGCAACAACGTGTCCAATCAACCTCATGAACGCAAAAAACTCTCCTTTTTCCAGAGTGCTCAGTGGACTTTCAAATACATCAAAAATCTAGTACCAGATGATTAATACATCGACTCAGATCAAAAGCTGTGCTGTTCGCTGGATAGGCAAAGTAAAGACTCAACTACAAAGCAAACGTAATGCCAGCTGACTCACCTTCCATTTATCTTGTTCCGAAATGCCGAAACGATCTGCAAAAACCAACATATCATCCAAGGTGAGCGTTAAATGGCCAGAAGGCACAAGTTCAGTGAACCATTTAGGATATACCCTGTACTCGTTTGACGAGAGCGCAGCAGATACGAGATAGACCCGCCTGTTGTCTTCTTCATCTGAAAAACTATCCATTGAATTAATTTATATGTCAAGATAAAAATTTAATATCTGTTTCTTTGGAGTGATAAATGAATATTAGCGGAAACTTGTACCAGAGCCTAGAGTGCGATTCCGATTGTCGGGCTGACAGTCTCGTAGCTGCCAATGCTTGATCTGACAGTGATCTCGGCCTGACGTGGGATGACCCTTAGCTGATCTTGAATCTCTTGACACGATCTTGTTGCACCAATTGCAGACTCCGCAAACTCGCGAATACGATATTGGACACAAAGAACCGGTTCAATTCCGTACAATTCGAGCAAATCACCACTGAAAGTAGCTTGTCGCTGTTCGTAGCTATCGCCTTCTCCACTGCTGAGATATAGCTCCTAGACCTCCAGTACACGACCCTTGAGCCGTCATCTTAGAGCCCTGCCAAATGAGCCGCTTACACGTGACTATAATCACAAGCCAGCCAAAACTAGAGGATCATCTGTTCGATATTACATCAATGCAATGCATGAGGTAGAACTACTTACTGTGAATAGGTAGACTAAGAAAGTCATGAATTCAGCACGATTGATATGTGTAAGAAAATCGTTCGGAATGAGTAGCTTGGGCCGTGTCATGGCTCCAAACATAATTCCACGTCCGTTCACATTTTTTGGTTCTCATTTCAAGATCGGCCAGAGTGCATTAACTAATTCTCGAATATACACTCCTCTCGCACTTCAATCACGTACGTATCACGATCAAAGTATAAGCGAATCAATATTACACGTCAAGAAATCGCTAAATTACTCTGCACGATCTATTGTTCGTCCCCGATCGCGGTATGCCACTCAACTAGTCCGACCATATCAGTGCATCAGATCCTTCCGGATCAACCGGTCACCGCTTTCACCTGAAAACCTATATATTATAAGTCGGCTCGTAAATAGTCGATCAATTCTGTATGCCTTTTTATCTCTGTGCTCAATATTTCTTATCGTTATAATATTTTTCCCTATTTTGATCGTCTTGTTCCCGTTCCTGGTCTTGACCGCTTGGGGATTCAGAATATTTCGCAGATTCATATTCAAGCGACAATTTCAACAAATTGCGAATGAACTGTCCAATCGACCGTGGACGGATACCTCTGGAGTCAGAATCTTTGATTTTGACGAGTATAAACTGGTCAGTCTTGTCGACCGAAGGTTTCAAACAGCTATATCACAATCAAAATCTGAAATCTACAATCGACTCGGGATTGACCCCACTATCGGTCGTCTCTCGCTCGGACGTTGCGTTGGTGTAATCCGTAGTACAACAAGCAACAACGGCGTTGAATCATCTAGTGTCATGATGGAGTTTCCTTTACTGGTTAATGGACAGCTAGCTGGCGACGTTTCAGCTACTGTTCAGTCAAACCTTTCAAACCAGGTTTCTCCGGTGCGAGAAGTGGAAAATACTTCGATGGCAATGACTATCAGAGGGCCAAGAGGTGCATACACTCTGCATGGATTGGATGGATCGGAAAATGAAGATAAAGTGATTGACGTCGAAGCTTCACCATCAAAAGAAATCTAACTGTAATGGAATCCAATCTATTTATATTGACAAGATAATAATGCATATCAAATATTGGCACAAAATTTACAAAAAAGATCACAATTCATCGTGCTCAAGAACTTCCTCGATTTCCTCTGTATATTCTTCGGTGGAGGCGTTATCTTCCTCTTCAGTTTCGGCAGGCTCATCACCTCTGACTGGCTGAGCAACACTAGAATCATTATCCTCTGATGTGATAATCAAGTTATTTCTAACTTTCTCAGCAAATTGGGCAATCTCGTCATCATATGCAGTCCACTCAGGAACCTGTCTTCTAGCCCGATCTAGTTTGGGCTCCTTGGTCATCGGATTGTTACACAAATCAATTGTCTTAGCTGTCTTTAAACTTTCATCTGAGCACCAGGTCTCACACCAAAGCCAGTCCTGAGGAAGTGAATGAATTGGAATGACGTTTTGAAGATTATTGGGCAGATCCTGATCGAGATTAGATAAACTGTTCGGATCCGCTGATAATGTATGGTAATGCTGACGTAATATATCACCTGCACCAATTCTTCGGAATCGGACTAAATCAATGACATATAACGCACTAATATGATATGGTTTTCCTTTTAGAAAATTCTTCCAATATCCTTGCTTCCAAAACCGGAAACCTTCCATTTCTTTGCGCGAATCGCACATCGGCGTATAACCATACGGTGCTTCATGCAAGTTAACATCGACTAACTCTTTCAAATCAGTTCGGACAATCTGATCGGCATCGACAAAGATAACCTTTTCCAAATCAAGTGGAAATAGGACATCCAAAAACAAAATTTTATATCCCCAAATAGTTCGTTGTTTCTCTTTTTGTGAGCGTAACCAATGAGGCCATTTATATGTAATCAGCTCGTAGTCGAAATCGTATTCTTCTGCCATGTAGGGTAAAAACTCCTTGAACGAAGGCGACAAAAAGTTATCGATCAACCAAAATTTTACGGTCTCGTTCGTATGTCTCATAACACTTACAAACATTATGTTCAAAAACCGCTCGTACAAGTGTCCACTAGCAACAGAGAAAATGTTGATTGCCGCTTGGTCAGCAGGACCCGTTCCGGAACGTCTTCGGGAAGTAGTCTTTTTAATAAATGAAGTTATCGCCTTCTGAGCTTGCTTAACACCGTGATGGACCTGACCCATGATACTAGGATCAAATCGTTCCTGCTCCTCATATATCGATGCATGTTCTTGTCCAGCATTGCGAGACATCTGTGGATATATTCGAACGCCTGCAAACGATGTTACATATACATTTGCATCATCCGAACTCACTGAGCTCCAGCCCTCAGTACCTGCACTAACAAGATGGAAAATAGTCTGCGAAAGCCCGGGTTTCAAACCTAGCTTCCAAACGCCTGGTTGCGACTTAAACTGGAAATATCCCAAATTTGCCATCACAACGGTATCTGAAATAACAGGCTTAGTAAGACTGCCTAAAGTCAATTGAAGTCCGGCAGGTGGCTGGCCAGCCTCGGAAATATCTCGCGCATGCCCTTGTACCAAAATATTTGTCAAGACGTAGAGTGCCTCCACCTTAGACTCAGATACAGAAGACAAAACGATGTTATCTAAATCATATTTGGCTTCCTTTGGTGTAGTTAGCCAGGAATCTGGTACATCAAGTTCTAAAGTCAACAACACCTCAGATGGTAAATCATTAAATGCAGCTTCCGGCTCGATGATGCGCCCTAATTGGTCAAACGCCGGCGCAGAATCGATTGAAAATCGGTAGAATCGCTTGATCGGAATCTCCTTCAATTTGAACTCCGGATTTAAAAAGATTCGTGCTGAGATTCCTGGAATACCGACCAAAACCTTGATCATGGGGATAAACTTCTGGGCAAACTCGCTCACAGGGTTGACAATGGCAACAATCTTTAACTCTGCGTTGTCAAATACTATTTCTCCAGCATCAAATGAAGAATAAATATTCTGTAAACTAGTCACTTGAGAATTGCGTTTATTGGCAAAATGGAGCATGCTATGCCCAATGTTTGTTCGGTCACTAAGTGACGTAACACCAGTTAGCTGAGCAATAAAATCATATTTGTCTTGGTCTGGTGACAAATCATTAAATACTCCAAGTGAAGTGGCTACAGAAATAGCAGGAGTAATCCGCATAGCTAATTCGCGCTTGAGCAAGCTTTCGAAATCATATTTGTCCAAAACACCGGAAGACGGAAGGGAAATTTTCTGTAAGCCCGGATTAGTAACCAATTTCAATTCAAACATCAAAAGCAAAACTTTCACATACTCTACTATTGAGTAAAGTGTAACTATTTTCTGCATAAATACCTAAAGCGCTGCGCAAGCCAGCCAAGGAGTCCCAAAATTTTAAAGCAGCTGCATTATCCGGAACTGCCCAACCATCAACCTTAGCCTTGCTCTGATCTTGGAAAAATTCTTGAACATGGGGCAATTTCGTGAAATCCTCGGTGGGAATAATCTCCGACGTAAGTTCGAGCAATTGCTGTGGAGAGATGCTCGACAATAAGTTCCCTTGCGATAGAAAATGAAGGAACGTAGAAAGAGTAGGAGTATTTTTCTCAATTCCTGGAATATGCAAAAACCTTGCCTTAACGTTGAACTGCAGTTCACCCGTCAAGAATTTTAATGCTTCTTGAAATATTTTAATACCATTGGCTGAATCAAAATCAGAAGCGACCAACAATGTCAAATCGATGTTTGTATTCATCTGAGTTTTCTCGACATGATGGTATAAAGTTGGCAGGGAACCGATTTCACTTCTGTACTCTTTGAAGAGAGCCACTAGATCGATAAGTTTCTCATCATTTGGATCCTCGGGGAAGATAATTCGATTACGCCGAGGAGATGCAACTTTGAGCAAGAAAATAGGGACGTCGGTATCATCATCAATCACATTTGCTTTCACAAGTGTTTGAACCAATTTAACATCACTGTCCAATTTCACTGCTACGTTTTGCAACCAATAAGTACCACCACGCTGAAATACGAATCCATTTGCAAAAGCCATTGGCTCTCCGGAGTGGACGTCAAGTCGCTTGCCCCACGCAGCAGCCTGCTCAATTGATTCCATTTCAGGACCTTGTGCAAGAGATTCAACAACAGATTGTGTAACCTCAGTGTCTCCCTTCAGCATTTGTTCAAATAACTGATAGATTCCATCTTTCCCAACCTTATGGTAGAGATTGTATATCAGCAGAGCAACATCGCGCTGATATTTGGTCTCCACTATAGGAACAATACCAAATTGAATAGCTAATCCGCGTTCAATGAATGCCTTCAGGTTTCGCTGGACCAGAAATAGTTCTTCGGGCATTGAGGTGTCGACAGGTATAACAATCTGATGAATATTTTTCTTGATGGGTTGGAATTGATTGCGGCCATCACTGGTCAAGATTGATTGGATCGAAGGATAAAATTTCTGATACATCGGATCGAATTCCAGATCATTGAGCCATATTATAGCACCGCCTCCTTCAATTGTATCACTCATATCGAACCGAGGATCATTAGGTTGATCTTTGAGCTTGAGACTCAATTCGCCTCCTATCAAATCCGACACGACTTTAGTAGACAAATTGAGCCATTTAAGATCATTAACGAACTTCCGCTCTCGCTTGATTATACTCATGATACCAAACAAATCATCAGTCAACTGCGAATCCACTCGAGCCCCGTTGACGAAAATTGCATTATCACCTTGAGCAAATCTGGCTATTGCTAAGGACTCTAGATTATCAGCCATCTCATCTCTGATTTCCGCTAGGTTCTCAACCGTAACAGAGGCAAGAGAAGAAGCGTACTTTGGGTAATCCTGAAGGATTTTCACCAATAAGTCCAATTTTGAAATCTCTTTATGGTCTTGCAAAACAAACCCGGCAGTCTGCCAAGAGAGGTCTTCCAATTCGTATTTTTTCAATGGCTTTATATCCTTTGTTTGCTGATCCGCAAATAGCACATCTAAAATGACTTCATCTTCTGTAGGTTCCTTTGAGATAACATGACCATCAGTACCACTAACGGCTTGATCACGGTCGTCAATAACAATATAATCAGTACGCTTTAAAGCTAGTTCGACACCGTAGCCCGATAGACCGAGAGGACGCAATGGAATCTTCGATTTCCTTACAACTGTGAGATTCGACGGCTTGAAACGCAAGATATATCTGAGTTTGCCGTTCTCAGCTTCAGCCAATAACAAATTATGGAATTGCAGAAACTTAGGCAAAGCGACATCAGCATAAAGAATGGCAACGGGAAGTTCATCTGACTTCGATAATTGATGATCAAAGGGTAATATCTCGGGCACAGTAGACTTGGACGGAGTCTTGAGAGTGAAGACATCAGCAGGATCACAGCTTACGTGGTTGTCATACCAGAACCACGAGTCGTCCCCACAAGAAGCCAGAGACTCTGAAATCTGAGGTAAAATGGTCTCATTATAATATTGGTAGTATGCCTGTACCTTCGGAGCTGAGGAACGGGTACTCAATTGTAGCTTGATCCAATCCAAAGCTGGATCGGAAGGTTGATAGTAGCCTCGCCCAACAACAAAATCAAGAGCCTCCTCAAACAAATCTTTATGGGACAACGAGAAGCCTTCGTCAAGACCATCTACAATCTTTTGCTCTGAAAATTCTGCTAAATGAGCAAGTAAAGGAAAATAGGATGCCGGAGCTTCTTCAGACACAGTTTCACTAGAGGTGTGTGTTAGCTACATAATGAATCGTAACAGACGACAAGGTACGCTATCGACAGAGAGCGCCAAATCAACAATTCACCACAAAGAAGACAGCACAAAAAATGTGAATACCTACACAAGCTCTAAAATATAAGGCGACGAATCAGTCCATGGAATCTCCAGCTTCAGATTGACGTTCACAACCCCATCAACAAACCCATTACAAAACAGAGGGCCTAGCAGCACTTGCGAAACCAAGCTCACGCTCAGTAACGCAATCAGTCTAGAGCCGACCATTTGAGACAACAATGAGCTTCTTGCAATAAAAGCAGATCAATTGTCTAAAATAAAACAACCAAAAAGAAGATTGCGCTTTTCCTTGCTCTTCTATTCGGTTCCACGCATGATAAGAGGAAATCTCTTCCTTGCCCGGGCTATCTCGCCTTCCTCGTCCTTCTTGGAACATCGTTGGCGCCATCCCAGAGTCCCACTACGCCAAAATAATGCGCCGTCTGAGGCGCCTCGGCGAACAACAGATGTGGGTATCGTGTACTGAGGACCTGGGAGAACAAGTCCCAATAGAGCAAAATTTTGATTTTAAATTGCCTTGAATTTCCGCAGTTTGTTAATCATCGAAGGCGAGTTGAAAAATCGAGTTTGATAAGTGATATTTGACCTTCTCTTAAATCAAGATGGTGAGAAGCAAAGATAAATGTGCTTGAAATTTTAAGTTCTGACAGAGTGAATCATGTAGCCGCAAAACGAATACATTGAAGAACACATAAAGAAGCATGGTCGGCGGTTAGACTACGAAGAGCGGAAGTATGCAGATCGTTATATGTTAACTAAAGGAATAAAGAATACTAAGAAGTATGCAGACGAAAGAGAGAGGCTCGAGAAGCTCACCGGATTTCCAAAGATGCACAGAGATTGACCGGCTTTCGGGCTAAGATGTTTGCTAAAAAGCGCCATCAGGAGAAGATTGAAATGAAAAAGAAGTGAGTCAATAGCTGTTCCAATGAATGCGACGTAAAGTGCTAATATTTTAGAATTAAACAACATGAGCAATCTACTGTTACGAATCAATCGAATACACCAGATGATCCAGATGGACTTCCGGCGTATCTGTTAGATCGCCAGAATAATAATCAAGCTAAGGCCCTGTCGACTTCGATCAAGCAGAAACGTCTCGAGAAAGCAGCCAAATTTGCAGTTCCGCTTCCAAAAGTGCGCGGTATATCAGAGGAAGAAATGTTTAAAGTTGTGAAGACAGGAAAATCGAAGCGGAAAAGCTGGAAAAGAATGATCACTAAGCATACGTTTGTTGGTGAAGGATTTACTCGTCGACCAGTCAAGTTTGAGAGAATTATTCGTCCTTCGGCGTTACGACAAAAAAGAGCTAATGTTACGCATCCTGAGTTGGGAGTCACTGTACATCTTCCTATTCTTTCGGTAAAGAAGAATCCTCAGAATCCGCTCTACACTCAGCTTGGTGTATTAACTAAAGGTACTATTATCGAAGTTAACGTTAGTGAGTTAGGCCTTGTTACGGCCGGTGGAAAAGTTGTTTGGGGAAAATACGCGCAGGTCACTAATGAGCCTGACCGAGACGGTTGCGTCAATGCAGTGCTTCTTGTTTAGATTTAGTTTTTTATTATCGGGCAATCATATGGGAATTTGGATACGCTTAGAGTTAGTTAGGACAAATTGTTGACTGTTCCAAGATTATTGATGCAGTTAAATAAATGTAATTAATCATAATTGCTATTATTATAGCGCGAACCTGTCCGCGATTCGCCATAAGAATGCGGATTCTGTCCCTGTGCTTCCGGTCCAAGATGAGATGCATCTTTAAAGGCCTCGTCATCGCCCGGCCTTGCACGGCACCAGAATTTAGTAAACTTGTCATTCGATCCTGTACATAAAATATGACCCATAGGATGAAACTGCATAGACCAAATTGCGCTTTCATGAGCATACGGAATTGTTTGAATCGGATCAACGGATTGTGCAATAGATCCCATCGACAAAATAGCTGACTGCTGTTTAGAGGAAGAATGAGAGCCGGTTATAGAAGTAACTGAGGAAACTGACTGGGAGGAATCCAGCACGTAAAAATACACGGCCCCACTGAAATCGCCGACAGCAAGCAGGGAGTCATGAACCGGATGCCAGGTTAGAGTGGTCATATCCGAAGACGCACCTCGTAAGACAAAGATATCCTTCATCACTCGTAGATCAAATATTCTCGTGGTTTGGTCTCTCGATGATGTTGCGAGAAGATCTCCTCGAGTGGGTTGGAACTCGGCTCGTGTGATGGTGTTTTTATGACCATGGAGAGTAGTCAAACATTTTTCGGTTCTGGGATCCCAAAGTTTAACGAGATTATCTTTCGATCCACTAGCAATAAGTCCCTTGGATGGATGCCAGTCGCAGCATTTGACATCCCATCCATGACCTGACAGTGTACGCTCCACCATGCCTTCATTAAAATTCCAGATCTTAAGCGTGCTATCATCACTTGCAGTCACGAACTTTGAATCTGCTCGTGAAAACGAAATGTCTCGAATCGCTTCTCGGTGTGCGGCAATCACCTTGACATTATTCATATTTGGCTGCCAATATTTGACAATCCCATCCTGATCGCCAGAAACAAACCAGTCGTCATTATGTGACCATTCACCAGCACGAATTGACTGATCATGAGCCTGCATGATTGTCTCAAAGTTGAAACTCATCCCGTTCCATAATGTGAACTCACCGCTACTACTTGCTCCCAAAATTCTCCTTCCTTCCGGTGTCCACTAACTTTGTCAATACTGAAAATAAGGCTTGATAGTGCAACAACTTACGCGAACTAAATTCACAGGATGCCGTAGCTTATTTACACTGGTATGAACAAATTTGGGTGTCACGCTCATTATAGGATTATCTAAATAAGCTGCTGGAGGATATACCTGCATTTATTAATCTCTCTTCCGAGGTTGCAACACTTCAGCACTAAAAATTAAATCAGACATACGTCTATAATAAAGCACTTTTTCGGCCGAATAACCCCTGGTTCTCGCGTGTAAGGACCAGTTACTCGTTTGTGCATCCACCGAGCTACTCCTCCTGTATAGTCTACTGTTCTGCGAGTACCCATCTTCCGCTGATGCTGTTGCTGTCCATCTTCGTCGTAGTTCTGCTGAGCCGGCATTAGATACGCTCGGCTGGCTCCATAGCCCGCCGAGCTATACGGGTTCCCATAGTTAATCCCGCCCGATCGACCCCTAGAATTATACGCATCTGTACGGGTATATGTTGAAGAATTAGACATATTTACTGCATGCTATTCCTAAAGATCTGCAGGTTAGGCTGGATCATGGCTCAGTTAGTAGCGATATTTGAAGTTTGTTCGAATTATAATTTAGAGACGGTATGTAACTGATGGTGCTTGTATCGAAATGACAATATGAGTGTTCAGTACCATGTCTTACATCATACTGATAACTGTTTACGATTACCCACTCAGGCAGCTCGGTTAACAGGACAACTGGGGACAAGCTGAAGTACGGTAAGGAGAAGAGGAAGGTTTCAACGTGCTTTCCCCATTCCCGGTAAAGAATCATTTCCTAATATCCGACAAAGCTGTCGCCATCGCCAGTTTGGGTTTCGGGGCTTATAATTGTCGTTGATATGGCATGCCATAGGCGAGCAATTGCGGGGAAGCACAGGCCAAAGACATCATCATGGGACTGCAGAGTCTGAATATATTTAAGACGGCTATGAGTCGCCCTACGGTACAGGCTTAGAATCAATTTCTAGAACATAGAAATTGAACCTTTATTTAATCGAAACAATGTCGCATTTTGATACGTTGCAAATTCATGCTGGGTATGTTCTAGATGTGCACCGGCTGGAAATTGATGGCTCATGACACCAGGCAGGAACAGCCAGACCCAGGTTCCCGTGCGCGAGCAGTGCCGATTTACGCAACCACGGTAATTCATAAGCTAGCTTGAGGATCTTTCAGAAGAAAGCTAATCTGAATAAAGTCGTTTGTATTTAACGACTCAGCGCAAGGCGCCCGATTGTTTGCCCAAGAAGAAGTTGGCCATCTATATTCTCGAGTAGGAAACCCAACCGTCGACGTTTTTGAAAACAGGATTGCTGCGCTTGAAGGAGGTGTTGCTGCTGTTGCAGCTAGTTCGGGATTGGCCGCCCAGTTCATGTAAGCTAGACTGGATTTATCTGAAAATTCCTGCGGAGTCAATTGACACCATTAGGGCTATCGCCGCTTTAGCACATGCCGGCGATAATATTGTTTCGACTTCGTATTTGTATGGCGGCACTTACAATCAGTTTAAGGTTTTTCAATCCCGGTTGGGTATCGAGACAAAGTTTGTAACAAGTGACCGCGCTGAAGACCTGGAAGCGCACATTGACGACCGTACAAAGGCAATATATGTTGAAACCATCGGCAATCCAAAATATAATGTTCCCGATCTGCGTAAAATTGCAGACGCAGCACATAAACACGGTGTACCTCTGGTCGTCGATAATACTTTTGGTGCTGGAGGATATCTCATACGTCCAATTGAACATGGTGCTGATATCGTGGTGCACTCAGCGACAAAATGGATTGGAGGTCAGTAAGATGGACGGGAAGCCAGGAAGCAATTATGATACTAATAACTCAGGACATGGTACTACCATCGGTGGCGTAGTTGTAGATGGAGGCCAATTCCCGTGGAAAAAGCATGCAGCCCGATTCCCGCACTTCAATGAACCTTCGGAGGGATATCATGGTCGTATCATGGTAGACGCAGCCGGAGAAAAACTCGCGTTCGCATATCTACTTCGCCTGGAAGTTCTCCGCGATCTCGGCGCAACTTTGAGCCCAACAAGTGCTTTCAATTTCTTGCAGGGCTTGGAGACATTATCATTCCGATTGGAACGACAATGTTCGAACGCGCTGACATTAGCCAGGTATTTTTAGCCAGGTATTTGGAGAAATCTGCTCACGTATCTTGGGTATCGTATCCGGGACTTGAAAGTCACGAGTCTCATGAACTAGCCAAAAAGTACTTAAAGCGGGGTTTCGGAGCTGTTCTGTCGTTCGGTGCAAAGGGTAAAGACGATGTCGGCGCACGAGTAGTCGATGAGCTCAAGCTAGCGTCTAACCTGGCTAACGTCGGTGACCTTAAGACGTTGGTTATTGCCCCGTGGTTTACCACCCATCAGCAAATGACCGACGAAGAGAAGCTGGAGAATGGAATCAGCGTGAGTTAACCAAAATTCCTGCTTATAATTATCAACTGGATGAAACTAACTCAGACTTTATAACAGCAAAACCACATTCGCGTTGCGGTCGGAGCAGAGTTTATCGACGATATCATTGCTGATTTCGAGCAGGCTTTCAAGACGGTCTTGGCCGAATAGGTAATCAAGCAGACGTCGGAATGAAGTAAAATCTAGCGAGGACGGGCAAAATCATTCTAGAAGTCGATTCCGATAATTCTTCCGCTTCTAGCCGTTGGTAGAAACTCTCCTTTTTGGTTGTTTAAGGTGTATGGAGACACTAGAGACAAACGAAGGGGGTGAGAAAGAAGCAAGGGATGCGGATAGACACCCCTATCAGCAAGCGAGAAGAGCTAAGGTTGACGGATTTGGATTCATTTTTAGTTCTTTTGGTTGGTGTTGCTGGATGTAGAAGTCGGTATGCTACCTTAATAAGCTAAAGTAGATTACATATTATATGCTGCAATTTCTGGAGTCTTGACAATGACTGTACTGCAATTACGTAGGCTGAGAACTGTTAAGCGCACGCATTAGTTCCTTAGCAGGATTGTCGTGCTTCTCCTATATTAATACTCAGCCATCTCGACTGGACTTATTTAACAGTCTGTTTCGGTGTCGGCCAACAGAACGTAACATCTTAGTAAACAATCCATTCCATAATTATGCGTGAAAGACCGTTCAATACATTCGTAGTAGTACTTATATCTGGTGTTAGCTGTCGAATTTGTCTGCCTACTACTCTCTGGCGAGTCCTGTATCTCCCACTATAGTTCCCAGCGCACCATTTCTCTAAAGCACCACTTAGTGCATCGGAACCACTCAATCTCAAACTCATAACGGTGAACAACGACTCCAGCAAACCTTAAGTATTGGCGCTGTGTTTGAGGTCGTCCAAACGAATGGAAGAATAGTTCTAGTCCGAATTTGCTGCGGAGAGAAGCTCACCAAAGGTCGGGGCCGGACTGGACTTCTGCTGCGTCTTGGATCTCTCCACTGACGACTGCCTGCATTGCTTTCCCTTCGCAGACTTTCACCGCTTGTGGACTTTATTTGTTTTTGATTATTTGATATCACAAAATTTTAGCATTTCAGCGCAGATTAATTTGCCTATAAGAGACTGTCGAGATTGGACTGTGTTTCTCATTATCTAGTCAATATCCATAGCTCGAACACAACCTGGCTTCCAACGCGTTTCTCAACCCAGCGTTTGAGGTTATTATCCTCGTACGTTATCTATTTCTCTTTTTTCCGTTTTTGTATGGCCTACAATGATCTCTAACTATATCGTATTAGGGCGCAAGTGGTGGACCGCTAGAATTTGGTATTTCGGGTGCAATAGTCAAATCATATCTCGAGCCATGGGCGAAGAATGTATTTGTTGGCATCGATGCAGGTACATACATGTCCGGAGTCCAAGCTGCCCTTAGAACTCCTTCCGCAGACGAACTTGCTGGTAAAACATCGCAATGGCATATTTCTTTTCCCTCTGGTCAGAGTTCAAGCTTGGATCCTGGATATCCACTTCCGTCCTCCTCGCCT
The DNA here is from genome assembly GCF_038497815.1 of [Lipomyces] oligophaga. Lineage (NCBI taxonomy): Eukaryota > Fungi > Ascomycota > Lipomycetes > Lipomycetales > Lipomycetaceae > Lipomyces > [Lipomyces] oligophaga. The sequence continues at coordinate 620,503 of NW_027117787.1, read as the reverse complement.
TCCTTCTCCGAACATGGTAGTATCACCCCCAAGACACAATTATTGGGCACGGGAGTTATGCCATTTTCTAGCACTCTCACGAATTCAGCATATGTTATTCGTGAGTTGGTTGCCACGGTGTGCATCACTCATGCGCATCTCGACCATCTTTCTGGTTTTGTAATCAATTCATCGTGTTTTACGGCTGACAATCCAAAAGTTCTCGCGGGATTGCCCTCTGTTATTGATGCTATTCTAAAGCATGTCTTTAATGACATTATATGGCCGAATATGACAAATGAGGGCGATTATCCGATAGGCCTAATCACTTTAAGGCGACTAGCTGAGCTTCCTACAACGACTGCTCCATCCAAATCAAGTGAGGAATTATATGTCATGCCAGTCGACAACTCGGAAGAAGACAACGAAGGTTACGAAGAAATTGCGAACGGTCTGGAAATTCGAGCCTATCCGATTTCTCATGGCTGTGTGCATAAATCTGGACGGCCGCCTAAAGCCTTTGAATCATCAGCTTTTTTTGTTCGCGATCAACGCTCAGGTCGGGAGATTTTGATGTTTGGTGATGTGGAACCAGATTCGATTTCGATATCACCCAGAAATTTACCTATCTGGACAGCGGCAGCACGTAAATTCGGATCTACAAAACTTGCAGCAATATTCATAGAGTGTTCGTATGCATCTGTTCAACCCGAGACTTCGCTATTTGGCCATTTATCGTCGCCTTTCTTGATTCAAGAACTGAAGATGTTCGCGAATTTGCTGCAATGCCGAATACCGTCGGACAAAGAGCATTCTGAGATTCCACAAGGAATAGTTCGACAAGAGCACGAAGATTTGGCAGCATTTCGGGACCGATTTTCAGGATTTGATCTTCCGCATGATTCTGAAATGCATTCTGTTGTAGGACACCAGCAAGTATCGTCTACCTCTTCGTCACCTACACTTGCAGCAATTCATGGTAGCAGTAGTGTCCGACCATACAGTCTTCATCCGTATCCTCATTATCATCCTCATACAAAGCATAAGATTATGCAGCAATTTTCACCCTCGCCTTCTCGGAGATCATCTGCAGTCAGTGTTGGCAGCTCTGGAAGCGGCCGACGAGAATCGTATGCTGGCTCGTCCGCAGATGTTGAGGAAGAACATCGACTGTCAGATATGACTCCATTACCGGCAGTGTTGTACTTAGCGATGTCACCTACTTCGAGCTCTCAAAACTCGACATCCGTATATCTACGTCAACCTGCATCTACGTCACGTCGTTCAAGTTTAGTTCCAGCGGCAGCCAGTCATGCAGGGACCTCGCAGCCGACATCTTACATCGCACGGCCATATATCGATGTGACGACGCCTGCTCCGGATGGCCCATTAGCAGGACTGGTTGTTGTGATCACTCATGTTAAAGGGCTAGTCGACGACTCTCAAATCTCTGCAGCAGCTAGTAATCTACCCTCCAACATCGCCAATCAGGCACAGACTGCGGAACAGATCATTCTTGCAGAACTAGAAGAAATGCTGGCGTACGAGCCTGACTTGGCAGGTCTTAAGTTTGTGATGGCTAAACCTGGTCAGAGCCTTGTAATTTAAATTTATATCGGAGTTTTATTTGTATTTATTGATTTGTCTATAATGGAGTTTTCAGTAATCTTAAATAAGGCTGATGTTAATTACTTTCACGTGACCTGGAAATGAGCAATCATAACTACTTGAAGAGATTTTCGAAGATTCTTTTCTTGTTGGCTTGATGAGATGGCAATGCTGATGCTAGGAGGCAGTATTTTTAATAAATCCAAATAAATAACGAGAAAGACGGCATGACTGAGTCCGCAGCTGAAATTATTGCGAGGACGGCCTCGCGATCGAGTGCCATTCTACGCACAGTGACAAACGAGCAACGAATCAAAGCACTAGAGTCTATTCACGAAGCTTTGATAGCGAATAAAACAAAGATTTTAGAAGCCAATAAGATTGACATGGATGATGCGAGGGCTGAAGGAAGTGGGATATCTGCTCCAATTATTAAACGGTTGGATTTACAAAGTAGCAAGGATAAATTCGAGACGATGTGCGAAGGAGTGATGGAAGTTGCCCGCTTGCCTGATCCAATAGGCAGAATTACGTTTAAAAGTCAGCTTGACGATGGACTTGTGTTAGAGCGAGTGACATGTCCGATTGGGGTGCTGCTCGTTATTTTTGAGGCTCGACCAGAGGTAATTGCGAACATCACGGCACTGGCAATAAAATCTGCAAACGCGGTGATTCTAAAAGGCGGTAAAGAATCGCTACATACCTTCAGTGCGATTTCGAAGATCGTACAGGAAACTCTGTCGAACACGGAGATTCCATCAGGTGCAGTGCAGTTGATCGAGTCTCGTCAGGATGTTGCGTCTCTACTCGACCAAGATCAATATATCGATTTGGTTATTCCTCGAGGGTCAAACGAATTAGTCCGGGCGATTAAATCTTCAACGAAAATTCCAGTGTTGGGCCATGCCGATGGAAAATGTGCTGCTTACGTGGCTGCGGATGCAGACTTAGAGATGGCAGCCCGGGTCGTTGTTGATTCGAAGACAAACTACGTCGCGGCTTGCAATGCCATCGAGACTCTACTTATCCAGAGATCCGGAATAGATACAGTGTTTCCGAAGGTTGCAGCTGCGTTACTGGAAGCAGGAGTATCACTGCGTGTGACGCCGGAAGTTAAAGAAGCTCTTTCTAAGGCGGGCGGATTCCCAGTGGATGATAGTGAGAAAATTCTTGATGCTACCGAACAAGATTTTGACACGGAGTTCTTGCAGTTTACCATTGCAGTTGCTGCTGTCAATGATGAAAGGGATGCCGCGATCCACATCAATACACATTCATCAAAACATACGGACGTAATTATCACGTCTGATGCCGATGCTGCGGAGAGATTCATGGCTAGCGTCGATAGCTCGGGTGTATACTGGAATGCGTCAACCCGGTTTGCAGACGGATTCAGATATGGATTTGGGACTGAGGTCGGAATCAGCACGAGCAAAATCCATGCTCGAGGTCCGGTAGGTTTGGAAGGTCTGACGTGCTATCAATACAAACTGCGGGGTCATGGGCAAGTCGCAGGAGATTACGTCGGATCCGGCGGGCGACAGGCGTTCAAGCACGAGCGAATCCTATGATTTATCTAATTTAGAATAATATGTATATTTGAGCCTTTCAATGTTGGGAAGGTGACTGGAATGGGTTTTCAGTACTGGTTTGGCCCCTTGCGGTCCGTGAATCTGATTCATAGGGATCCATTTCCACCTCTTCGTAAGAGAGTCTTTTATCATCACGTGTATCATAGGACTGCGTGGGATAAGGACTGATCTCACTATCCTGGATAGACGGATTAAACGCTTCAGTATCTGTAAAGTCGCTTCCTCCATTCAGTGGCCCCTGGACAACTCTTCTAGGGCGGGACCGTCCGCGGCCAAAACAGTTAAACGATATTGTAGGTCTTACAATTGGAGTACCACCGAACGTCTGTGCAGCAACCTTCCGCGCCCGGAAAGTCAAGCGCATGGTGAGGGACAAAAATGAACAGATTGCGAAGAAGCCGGCAATCGATGCGCGAGTTCGAGAATTAAAAGGTCCACAATCATCCCAGATAAAATTGCCAAAGTCAATTGCAGTACAGTCCAAGGATGATAAATAGACAGCGATATAAGCTATCCAGCTCGCAAACATGACGAGAAACGAGCACAGCTCGATGTAGAAAGCGGCTGAGTTGTTCTGGAGAACAGCGACAGCGGGAGAAATTAACTGGTACAGCAGGATGAGCAAAAACAGACTGCACACAAATATTGAGTAGGCAAATATAGCCTGCATGCCTGCACCGATTATTAGAGAGGCATTGAGACCAATAACCATGATAGCGCCCAAAAACTGGATTGTGCGTGCGAGAAAGATTATCCAAGGCTGGCCTTGTAGTCGTTGGAGATTTTCGAGGTATCCCATGTTGACGATATATAACCTAGGACGCTGCTATTAACCAATTTTGAGTTTACCTCGATATGAAAATCGTGAAATAGAATGAAAAGACTTGGAAATGCGAAAATTGTGGAGAAGGAGCTGCAGAATAGAAATCCAAGCGCAGATCAAATCGAGGTTCGGCTGGTATACGGCTTATTTTCCAGCCTTCGGAGTACGGCTGTCAATGCGGCTAAAGGTCATGTGATCGTCGAAGTTAATATAATTGATATGAGAACTACTCCAGTAGATTAGTTGCAGAATAATTTTGTTTAGGGTGTTGACGACTTCAGCCTGAATATGAATAACGGACCACCCGATGGATCTAAGAGATGATCTTATGTTTGATCGTTTTAGTTTGCGGATTTGGTGATTTGAACTGACAATGAGTTAAACTCTCTTATTGTTTAGAATTTATACCAATTGCAGGCGGAATCAGTCTAGCATTCACGAGATATCGTAGTCATCTAAAACAAATTTCAACCCCAAGAATTAAACTAGTTGCATATTAATTTGAAGATTAAGAGAAACATACAAGGATATCCATCATCAGATAATTAATAATTTAAAATTGCATCCGCTCTTAATAGAAGTACTGGATCAACCAATCAAACACCAATGAGTATTTAATCCACCAAATTAACGTCGTTCAACAGCACACAAATACGAAAAAAATAGGTAAAACAATGTAAACAAACTATTTCTCGCTTAGCTCAGGCTCAGCAGGAACACCAGCAGTGTCAGTCAAGACTGGCTCGCCAAGATCGGACTCATTATTCACAGACTCATGCATAGCCGGCATATCGTCCTCGAAAGTAGTCAGAGGATACTTAGCTTCAGCAGTGTCGATGACCGTAGAAGAACCCGCATTGGTCTGCACCTGTTCCGGTCCAGCTTCGACATCTGCAACAGCAGCAGCAGTACCAGCCTCGTCAGCAGTACCAGCATCTGCAGCAGCAGCAGAAGTACCAGTAAGGTCTACCGCATTCAGGGCAGATTCGTCGAAGTAACTGCTAGTCGGGAACAGGGCTGCGTAGATATATGCTCGGCTTCTATACATGATGACTAGTGTCACGACGAACGTGCACCAAGTCAACGCAGCAAACGCAATAGCAGCCTTTGCAGTCCCGCACCAGGAGCCGGCACTATAATGTATGGTGCCCTGGTAGCCCAAGCCATAGTCATACGCGTAGCTTCCGGAACAAGAGCCAGGACCATTAATCGCGGCTTGGACGATGAACGAAATGAAATTCAAGAACATGGCAAACGCCTCTGCGATCAAGATTCCAATCGACCTCGTCGGAGACGGACTCAGACGTGCACTTGTCAATGGCAGCACAATCGCTGCCCCGGAATACAACAAGGTCCAGAGCGCGACGAAGAGGCCAAACCCGGAGGCTGAGATGGAAAATGCGGCGAGAGTGTTAGCCGTGAGAGCCAGGACCAAGACTGAAAAGCCGAGTTGCGCAAAGCGCATGGAAAAGAAGAGGATAGGAAAGCTGAATTGCATGGTTGTGTAGAGGTATCAAACCAGATATGTGCTGAATTAGTTCACTGTAGCCGAAACACGCCTTCCGTTTAGAAGAGACGAGGATCTGTGGGCCTTTATAAACTCCGTCTAGAGAAGTGCAAGGGAAGGGGCATCCCCGTTTTCGCGCTGATTTGGCTCTCGACTCATCACTAGCCTTTTCCTTCTGCTTCTCCTCATCGACAGCATTATAGGTCAAAGAATACCACTGGACGAAAGAAGTAAGGCGCGCTTTCTGTGTCCTGGACAATCGTCATTGTTGTCTGAGTTTGGACGTGAACTATCGGCAAACGCGACGGTGGGGGAATGGACGTACTGGTCCTAAATCGGCTATGAATGTCTATCTTGTCTGACCTGAATCTGCATGCGCACTGAAAACGTGCGAGAACAAGGTCATTTCGTGTCCGCGGGTTCGAACAGTGTGTTCTGGGTATTCTTCTAAGCACGGCTACGACTGGCTGTCTACAACCTTTCCTATGTTAGTTAATCTTAATTCCCCTCAGCCGCCTTGTTATTTAATTGATTCATCGTCATTCCCGGTACACACTCAGCCGTGCCACAACATCACCTAGAGTAAACCTTATTCGGTTTCATTTCCGCGCTCTCAAGGTAGCGTCAGTGTTAAGTTGCGACGCTCATCGGACTGTGGAGACGGCGCGGCCGATAATTCGGGCGAGAGTAGCTCACGATACGGTCTGGCGAATAACTTATTAATCTGATTGACTGGATGCAGTCATTGACTGTGTTGAAATCGCACGGGATGCCAACATAAACAATCCTATTGTCCAGTGCAGACTCAAAAGTGGCGCCCCATGATCTCTTAACAAGCCATTGTCCGAATCTCATTAGCCGGCGCTGTGGCTGGGACTGTCATCGGTACCTGCCTGGGTCGTATAGACGAGCGCGTGTGAGATGGTGACCTCGCCTAGAGGACCGCGTTCACTTTTGGCCGGCCGAGCGGCCGTGATGAGAGTGATTGTTCGAGGTAAATTGGTTTGTAATTGTCAAGTTTTCACAGGATTCATAGACAGGCAGCAGTTTGCAGCAATTTGCAGTAAGAAGGTGCGGTCTGACTGGGCTCTGCCGACCCTTCGGCACTCGGCCGAACGTATTCCTACATTACTCATAGTTTTCAACATAACATATTGGGAGTTACTAGTTGGCTGCTGCCAAGTCGCGGACGTGCGAAATTGTCTTTTTTGGGGGGGGAAAAAGTCTCTGTCTGGTCTGACTTTCCTTCTCAATCTACATCACTGTCTTCTTGCTTCTGAGCACCTTCTGCTGAGCTCCGGTGGTCCTGCGGCAAGCGAAGTAGTCTCTGTGCGTCGATTCTGCATTGGTCGGCCGGACAGGCAGCATCTCAGTTCTCCACGTTTTATTCGGACATGTGGTTTGTTGTGCCCGTTTTTCGTTAACCTGACTGGGATCCGGTATCGGTCAGGCTTGGAATTGGGATGGGCTTGCTCTGATGTCATGGCTGATAGAGGTCCGGCTAAAATCCGCAGCCTATTCATACAACGAAGAAGTTTACCCGTAGCTAGAAAGCCATCCTCGTAAATGCTTCCATTTTGTCTTTGTTCGAGCGTTCCTGGACGGACAGATTTTAACTTGTTTCGTTTCTTGGAAAGCAAAAGCCAAAACTGCCAGCTAAGCTCAGTGCCCACTTGTTTGGCATCTTATATCATTACCAGACATACATCTGAATTAATTATCTACATTTCACACTATTCAAGAGCCCGGAAAGATGTTTTTGAGGTAGCAGTTCGCGGAACTCTCCTATCTGCAACTCGCCTCAGGGGACCCGTCAATCCGGTTGGTTGGGAATCATAAGTAGTCCCATTACCACATCTCCGGCCCTGTACGTCTATTACAAGAGACAATTTGAACGGTGGCTGACCAAAATGCATTCACTGTTCCGCTGATAATAATGTGATTGTTTCTGTGCAATCTAGATTTGGAGGTTGCATCTAGACCAATTTAGAGACTAGACGGGAAGTTCGCAAGATATCCGAAGGTCGAAATTCGCGGGGTTGAGATTATGAGGATTCGTAGTTAGATGAACTTTATGACTTTATACTTGGTTTAGTAAATTGACACCACATTTGTGGTATTGCAAGTCTGGAATGATTTATCGCAACACAGAATTAAGTTAGAATCTGTACGGGGACTGAGCGATGCATGGACATCAAATGCATCGCTTGCCAATGGAGCTGGCCAGGGGCATCATTAACTTACTTCTTGCTCTAACTATTATTCGTATAAAAACTTTGATTCCAGATAAAGCAATTGAGCTGTTTCAAGTAATGAGACTCTTGAAATTCGTACAAAACCAGAATATTGACTCGTTTCATGCCAGGTTGAATTACCATATATTGCTCACCATTCTAACGGTCACTCGTCAGCATACGACCTGAGGCTCTATCGACTTGGCTTGATAGGTACTGATGTGATGTATTTGGATTTAGAGATTAGGACTTGTTGCTGATTTGTCGCCTGATATCCGCTACAAGATTACAGAGCTTCGAAATAGTTGATGGAGTTGAGGAGAGCAGACCATGGTGCATGGATCTGTAATATTCCGAATGATCTGGTCGGCTGATTTTACGTTTTATTGAGAGCACATCGAAGGTGCCAAAAATTTCAAAATCTCCGTGAAAGATCTGTGTAATTCTTGTGTAATCAATCAACCTGCAAGAGGGATGATTGTGGTAGTTTGTAACTACAGCTATTCAAAGAAACTTGACAGTTAACTGTAAGAGCGTAAACTTCACGGCAGCCATACAATCAGTATTCGACAGACTGTACATAGACATTCATATATCAAATCAACACACATCTCGTGCTTAGTCTGACTGTAACTACGATTTCTATCTGGTTTTGCTCCTGAGTTTACTTGCACCTTCTTGCACCCGCTCTGTCTCTCTGTCTCTCTGCCCTCCAGACTGAATACCCTAACAGCCGCCTGCATTGCGGCCTTTCGCCGTTAGCATTCGATCTTTTGTCCGACAGATTTAGTTAACTTCAATTGGCCAAATATTAGAACTATTAGAAGAAGCAAAGTTGCACTTCATCAGAGCGCAATCAAATTAAACGACTCCAGACTCAATAGTAGTAAGATCTGATTCGGATCTGTAACAATAAGGCAATATTTAAAGGCATCGCGAATTTCCTTATTCGGCAGTTCGTACAAATATCGACCCAACGAACGCATGTTCAGTGTAGACCAAAAGCTCGAAGAGTGCTGTTCTTCTAGCGAACAGTACTGGCATTTGCAAGCTAATTTGTTCAATTTCTCCGAGCGGTATTCGATCGAAGCTTGCTGCCACGTCAGTCTGCCTGCGCGCAGACTCGGGCTCAAACACACCGCTACCATACCCTTTCCATGATAAGTCAGCGAGGCTGTCGGTCGGTCAAATCGCCGTTATGTCCTGGCACAGCAACCACAACGTGCGGAAACACTCTCTGCCACACTTACTCCTGCGCCAGCGGATTAACCGCGACTGGCCTTAGGCTATTGATGGCCGCCCTGTGCCCCAAAACTTCGGTGTGTCCCATCACTCTCGCAGACATCTTCCTCGCCCCTGTTTGCTCTTCCTGGTCGCGCTTTCTGCTCCTCATTCATCCGTGTGCTTCTGCTTCTCTGTGTCTCCTCCTCTTACAGAGCGAGCCACTTTTCTACCGCACACGTACGCAGTTTTTCCCCGTCTTTTTCCTGTCCCGCGCAAGACTGTGTCGTCTGCGGATCGCTTTCTCATGGGTAAGTTCTCTTCCTGCTGTATTTGTCCCCCCTTTGTCAGCCCTAAAATGTCGCCCGGCATATCGAGCAATCTATTATGAAGACAAAACCCTCCCCTTCTCATCCCCCCTCCCATTCTGGTCCCGTTCTCGTCCCGTTAGCTGTCTCGCATTCGGCCCTAAAAGACCATTCAGTCTAGTCTATCTGCTACGTTCTTGCTTCTTTGCGGCCATTCTCGACTCTCATTGATCCGACACTGAAGAAGCCGGATCGCAGATCACCCTCTTCTTCAAAAATATTTGCTTCTATTGGCACCTTCTTGTCGCTGCTCCGTACTGACCCTGTTTGACCCAGACAATCGATCCCTAGACGTTGGGCCGAGCTACCACCGATCCGATTCAATCAATCCATCTTTCTCTGTATGTTGCAACCTTTCTAAAATTCTCTGCAGGGCTGTCATGCTTGTGATATTTGATCCTCGATTGAAACCTGCTTCGAAGCGCTGCCTACTCACACTCTGAACCAGGATAGATCGCGCTATAGTCGTCGTCCCGCCGGGTCTCGCAGCCCCTCGCCCTCTCGAAATAATTCCAATCGTTCGTTCCGCGAGCGCTCTCCAATCAGCGGACACTCTTCCGTCATGGCTACCACAAATCAAGACCAAGGTCGTCGCGTTTATGTAGGCAATTTGGCTTACAATGTTGAATGGACCCAGCTGAAAGACATCATGCGCCAAGGTCAGTTTGGACTATCTTGTTTTGTCGTATGATCTGGCGATTCAAGGCGAGATCTAACTGGAATTGCAACAGCTGGCAACGTGCTTTACGTGGAGGTGCTCTACATGGCTAATGGTAAATCTAAGGTGAGTTTGTCTGTTATTCTGATCGTAATTGACCTAACCAAATCAAGGGTTGTGCCATCGTCGAATATGCCGATCCGGCTGACGCCGCCAATGCCATCGCGACTCTCAGTGATCTTGAAATCAATGGTCGTCGAATATTCGTTCGTGAGGTACTTCCCATTTTATTGCCCTCTTGTTTGATTTTGAGTTTAGTTGCTCGTTGTAGCCTGTTGATCTGCAATCATTGGCTCTATAACCTATATATAACCTATGTGCACCGCCGCTAACTAGTTTGTCAGGATCGTGAGGCTGAGCGACCGGCTCAGCGTGCTAGACCGATGCAGGGTGGTCCAATTGGATACCCCGCTGGAAACGCACCAACTTTCCAGGTATTTGTAGGAAATGTGAGTAGTTTCTCTGCTATGTTAGTCGTCATGTTTTTCTAATAGTATCTATAGCTTCCGTTTGACACCGAGTGGAGAGAGCTTAAAGATCTCTGCAGACAAGTAGCAAATCCCCTTTGGGTCGATATTCAGACTGGACCCGATGGCCGGCCTCGTGGATCTGGAATTATTGCTTTTGGAGATATTTCGCAAGCCAAGATGGCAATTGCACGACTGAACAATTTTGAATTACGGGGAAGGAGGCTACTGGTTCACTTTGACCGGTTTGCAGGACAAAGTTTACCTCCTCGCAGAGGTAATTTTTCTCCTTCAGGTAATGGCGGTACTTGGAATGGGACTTTTAATTCATCAGGACAAGTTCCTTCTGCTCCGGTATTAGCGAAAGACCCGAATCCATTTACAGATGGCGCAGGTGGAAATGGTGTTCCAAGCAACATTATCTATGTTGCCAATGTAAGTAAGAGATTACGTTGACAAATATTGCAATATTGACCAGAGGAAATTTGAATAGTTGCCTTGGTCAACTGTGAATGAGGATTTGATAGATTTATTCCAAACTATTGGCAAAGTGGTGCGGGCCGAAATTCAGATGGATTTCCGGGGACGGTCAAATGGAGCCGGCGTCGTGGAGTTTGAGAATCAGGAAATTGCAGAATTTGCAATTAACAAGTTCAATAACTATAATTATGGAAACCGGTGAGTTAGGAAGTTCCGAAGTACAGATGGGAAAGTTTGTGGCTGACTTCAGATGCTAGGCCGCTTCGCATATCATACGTCAATTATCAGACGGCTAGTTTTGTATCAGTAAGTGAAGAGCCAGCAAGAGTTGTGGAGGCAGGATTTGAGGCGGACGGGTCAATGGTTATGGATGATGTTGCTGCCTAAAATATGGAAGTGTATTGCTTTGGACACCAAATTTGAATGTTTTTGGGGAGGACAAGGAAAATGGCGGTGGTAGTGATGGTAACGGTGATAGTGAGTAAGAGCATGCATAAATTTAAAAAAGAATTTAGCAGCGTTCAAGAAGAGACGAGATATATGTTGATCGAATTGTTTGAGTTCTTTTGTCACGTTCAGTGTCAGGAAAGTGAAGGATTTATGAGCTGTATTTGTGTATATGATAAATGGAGGAATATGAACCAAGTCGAATAGTGGTAGCAGGGGCTGACAGAAAGTGATTAAGAATGAAGTTGCATACTTGTAGATATAAGATTGCGGTACTTGGGATGTGTGAGTAGATTACAATGTAAATAGTAGTTACTTGTAATTTTACAATCCATGATTATGTAACATATGAATAACTGAAGAGTGCATGATTTCAATTGCATTACGTAGACTTTGAAGTGGGACTGTGTAAGATTTGGGATGTTTGGCAAGATTTAGGGTGTGGAAGCCTTTGTCCATCAAAATTTGAAATAATGCTATTATATTAATACTTCGAAGAGTGTAATCTTCTACTTTCGAGTAGAGCCTGGAATTTCTAGCGGAAATACATTGGAGAAAGTTATTAATACGGAGTTGGAGGCAATTGCGGTTTTGGTTTGAGGCACAATTGGTTATCGTGTTATCTTGTTATCTTGCATGCACGTGAAGATATATTCAAGCTAGTTGAGAATAAATCTGTCGAATAAGAAATTGAATCTGCAAGTGGGAATGGCTTCAAGGTAGGCATATGATATTAGATACCGAAGACTGCGAGTGGATGCTAAAATTTTAGATTTGGAAGTAATTTGCACCAGCGCGATGCGCGGACGCAACTTTTTGACGGATTTGAACGCTCACGATCAACGTCGCCGGGGAGTGGAGTGAAAGGAAATGGCAACAGTAGTAATGGGGGAGGAATATTCCGGTCTGCGACGCCGAATTCTAAAGGCCAGTATTCAGATACGATTATGTCTGAGCTTGAGTCGCAGAATGATGAGGAAATGGAGGGATTGACCGCACGAGTAAGGGTGTTAAAAGACGTATGTTGCTACTCTCTTCGGTTGAAAGTGCAAGCGGTTTTGAGATGAATAGAGCTCATGATTAACTGTGTTTTAGCTTACGCTCAGAATTGGAAATGAAGTCCGAGATTCGTCGCAGTTCATGGGCACTCTGGTATGTTGTTTAACAGGGGACAAACTTGAGTTGATAAACCATTCTGACACGTTGTCAATAGGAAGAGAGCTTTGACAGCACTAGAGTTAGATTGAAAGGAACTTATAATCGAATGATGATCATGGCTGAACGATCGGGAATTCCATGGCGCGTTTGGCTAGGTTTTTTTGCATTTGTCGCGCTCATGTTTTTGTGGGTCTGGAGGTAGTATTAATAAGAGTAATTATGAAGGTGATTATTGTTGTTGTGGATAGAGGTACGTGAATCAATGTGGACAAGTAATGCTGTAATTTTTTAATGTTGTTTTTGATCAAGTTGACATGGATTTGGTATTTGATTTTGTCGATTGTATATTTTGTGCTCACAAGAATAATTTGAACAGTCAAGCTGTCGTAAGTCATCACGCATCATTAAATTTATCTGGTATAATCTAGACTAATCTATTTTAACAATAACTGCAACCTGAGTATTTCACAAAATTACAGCTCATACCTCATACAGGCCGCTTCGCAGACAGCTAAATATAGGTTGGCAAGGTGCGGCTACCTACGTACGGCTAGTCCGCTCGGCCCTGCTCTGTTTATCAAAGAATTAGAATTTAGGCTGTTCCTGGAGATTGAGTGGTTTGCGGTTCTGAAGTTTTGTGATTTTGTATTTCGCTTAAATTATTGAACTATTACGGTTCTGTTCACCGTGAGTGTATACTAAATTGTTCCGCCTGCAATTTTACACTAGTATTCAGACTCGTTTCTGCTTTGGAAGCTTTACTATTGCTCGGACAGCCCTTCAATAGTTCCTTTCCAAGTGAGTCTCAGAGAAGACTTGATGACCGGCTGATCATTGGCAATTCACGTAATCACATTATCCCTGGAGATCCGCCTCTCCATAATATGAATCCCAATCTCGCCGTCCCACTTTCTCGACCTGGACGATCTCCTTCTCCTCATGGCCGTTCCGTTTCCCCCAGACGAGTGTCTAGGCCTCTAGGAGCGCGTCCGCTATCCGCCGCGCTGCCTCCAGGTGGCTACAAAACAGAGTCGAGACAATCCTCACGGAATCAGCTACAATTTCTTCCGGAACCTGGTTGTCTGGGTGTGCTCAGCACTTCCATCCCGCGCTACCTTCCGCCGTCGTTGACCATGGCCGTCACTTATCTTCGCGAGGCGCTAAACAAGATCCTCAATGCTGGCGAAAACAACGCTGATCGTCTCGAATGGTCGCTCGCTGTTTTGCGATTGAGCGCTACTGGATCTGCTCCGCTTACTGCAGCTGCGGTTTTGAATGATCCCAATGAATCCACGATGAGAGATGATCTTGACGCTCTCGTCAACACTGCCTTGAACCTCCTCTCCGTCATACCAGACTCGAATCTGCCAAAACTCATATATTATAAAGGCTTTTGGAGTGAAACAGGGTCTGCCGGAATGGTTCTAGATCGTGGACGTGCTTTCGAATATTATCAACAAGCATCTCTAATGGGTTATCAGCGTGCTTTCTATCGACTGGGCATCATTGTATGTGTATATTACTCTTTTGGACCCTGGATGAATACTAAACTGTCAGTATGAAAGCCAAGAGAGATTCTCAGAAGCGATAGCTTCATTCAACCGTGGCGCTGAGGCCAAAGATGCTGGTTGCTGTTACGCTCTCGCATGCCTTTATCTTCGGGGTGCTGACCAGTTAGTCGTTGATACCTCGCGAGCTTTATCTTACCTTCGGATCGCAGCCGAAAATGCAGATGATGAAATCTCTATTCCTGCATACATCTACGGTCTAGCCCTAGCTGGAGAAGGGAAAGAATGGAGAGTGGCTAGAGAAGACATACATATTGCCAGGTTGTTCATCGAGAAATCGGCGTTTCTAGGTTCCTCTGTAAGTTGATAAATGTTTAATTTCTTTTTCTAACAATCTAGACTGCTCAAGTACGAATGGGTGAAGCATATCAGAAAGCCAATTTAGGATGTCTCTATGATCCAGCGTTGTCGGAGCATTATTATGCCTTAGCGGTTCGACGAAGAAATTCGGACGGTATGCTAGGTTTGGTTTCGTGGTACATGACCGGAGATGATTTAGTGGAGCAAAACTACAGATTAGCGTATGAGTATTCCCGAGAAGCTATGCAGCTAGGAAACCCTCGGGCGTATTTTGCACTAGCATATTGCTACGAGGTGGGAATCTATATTACGAAGAACTCGACTGAGGCCGAAAAGTGGTACAAGCAAGCTGCTGACCTTGGTAATGCCGATGCGATAGCACGACTGGAATCGAAATCAGGATTTTCGACAGAGGATCATTCAAATATACTTCAGCAACGACGGCAGGTTCAACGAACGCTTAGTGTACGTCAGTCCGCAAGTTCGGTGCCCGGACGCGCCGATCAGCCGACGATTGCGCTTGTGCAGTCGGACAACAATACGGGTGAAAATTCGAGTGTGCGATCATCGATACGATCTGTATCTTCTCCGCGTCCATCGATAGGTTCAATGGATTCATCTAGAGAATCCTTGATTTCAAGTGGACGATCAGTTTCATCGACTGGTCAAAGTCGGCAATCTATAGATTCGCTTCAACCACCATATGCACCTCAACAGGAGTTTTTTAATGACTCAACACACCACTATTCGCACTCCGAATTAAGGCCAAATAGTTCGTCTTCGAAAGATCACATTCTCGAGCGGTCGTCGATGCCAGTTCTGTCATACCCTTCCCTAAGTAGCGAGCGGTCTGTGTCACCATCATATCGGCGTCAGACGTCGCCTATTCCATCGCACCATAGTCGAACGCCATCTCCAAGACCTGCTACGCAGTCCCTTTCTAATAGCAAGTCGCCAAAGATTCAGACTTCTACACCACCGCCAGGACCAGTCCATAGAGTTACTGGTCCACAAACGTTTGAGGAGATGGGCATTCCTCGGGCGAAACATAAATCTGAATGTGTGGTCATGTAATTTTGTAATGTAAATTTTGTATTGATGTACTGCTAATTGAAATCATTTTATTTTAAAGGCGGATCTAGAGTGAATGTACAAAAATTTTATTGATATGAACGAGACAACATAGCACTGTCTTTGGGATATTCAGAGAATAGGAACTAGCATTTACAATGATCAATCCAGCGGGGAAACGCAATTGCCTCACGAATATTTTGAATACCCCCTATATAGCAAATGAATCTTTCAAAGCCCATCCCGAACCCGCCATGTGGGACGGTCCCCCATCTACGTAGTTCGAGATACCAATCCAGAGCAGCAGGATCGTCCAGACCGGCAGAAACAATAGCTCGTTGTAAGCCATCGTAGTCATGTTGGCGAAGACTTCCGCCAACTAGTTCTCCGAGATCGGGCACTAAGAGATCAAAGCATTCGACTGTGTCGGAGCCTACAGTCTGCAACATGTAGAATGGCTTCATGTGGGTGGGATAATGAGTTACAAAGACTGGCCCACGTGCATAGTGTTTAGCGAGCCATTTTTCGTGCTCAGTTTTCAAGCCTTCATCTGGCTCGACTGGATGTTGAAATGTGGCCTGACCTGCGGAAACAGCTTGCTCCAGCACAACTATCGCATCAGAATATGTGATTCTCATCCATGGCCGTGATTCTCCAATCAGCATATCCCACCGCTCCACTAGTCCTTCCGCAGTAATGACTTCCTCATCTTCGAGTCGATCGGAGTCACTCCGCTGCTGTTTATCAAGCTGGCGTTTTAGGTCTACCAGGCTGTCAAAATCTCCGGCTTGCTTCAACTCGCTCACACACGCACGAATCATCCGCTCGACAATACTCATAATATTTTCCAAGTCGTCGGCAAAGGCGACTTCTGCTTCCAACATCCAAAATTCGCTCAAATGGCGACTAGTCGCCGACTCCTCTGCACGAAACGCAGGCGTCAACGTCCACACGCGGGTTAAACCCATCATCAGCGCTTCAAGATGGAGCTGGGTCGAAACTGTCAAATATGTTTTGGAACCGAAGAATTTACTAGGTTCACCATGCGCGACGCCCTCCGCAACAACTGTAAACACTTCCCCGGCGCCCTCGCAATCCGATGCTGTAATTAGAGGTGGCTGCGTCTGTGTATACCCGTCGCGGTCGAAAAACCGTGATATCGACGCAATCGACTTAGACCGTAACCGCATCGCGCTGCCAATCTGACTCGTCCGAAATCTCAAGGCCGGAAGCTCCCGACGAATGTAATCTAAAGCCATCGCCTTTTTTTGGAGCGGAAAGGTAGCTACTGTTCCAGTAGTATCTGCGGAGTACCCGCCCAGAATCGTAACCGAGGACACTCGAAGGGCATATGGATCAATGTGTGAAACAAGTTCTAGCTTGCCAGTTGCTTTCACTGACATCCCGTTAGCAAGTCTAAAATAGCATTAGGTTAACTCAGTAAATTGCAAAAAAAATCTAAGGAGACTGGTGAAACCAATGTCATACCCAGAGGCATCGTCGGCATTCAAAAACGTCAACTGGAACATCTGGTCGCTCGATCCATCTACAACATGAGCAAACGCGATTTTCCTCTGCTTGCGAATACTTCGAATCCATCCGTGTATCGTAATATCATCACCTTCTTTAATTAGCCCAGCTTTTGCTTGGTTCCGGATATCCAGAATCCGTGGGGGAAGAGGTTTGTATTCCAGTTCCTTGCTCGAGTAGAAACAAGCATTGGTACCCGAAATCGCTCGCAATCTTGTGAATTGACAATTTATTCCTAAACCTCCAATTCTCTGCGAAATACGACTCAATTGTGAACCAAGCTTATAGCGAGCAGCCATATTAGAGGCTTATTTCTGTTCAGTTTCGACCTCGAGATGTAGTCTGATTATGAACATAGGATGGCCCCAGTAATAATGACTAGTCTTCTTAGATCTTTAAACTCTAATGTGGCACGTGAACTACGCGACGACGAAGAGTAAACAGTGTGCGGGTAAGCCTGTTCTGAGGTTGACTGGGTTTGTTAACAAATTGAAGAAGGAACCTACAAAACAAAACAGAGTAAAATACAGTAATAATATATAATGATGACTCAAGATGAACTCATTTTGTTTGAGAGAAAATCGCATAATAGAATGCTGGCAAAGCTGCCACGAGAATCTCTGGTATCCCTGGCACTGACCTGGCTAGATCAAATACCACAATGTCTTCCACACCGGATTCAGCTTCAACAGGGTCTTGATCGGAAAGACGCAGAAGAAGTGGCGGCTGGTACACTAGATATTATTGAAAGTATTCGAGAGATTTACCGCGATTTTTTGAAGAGAAAAGTGGGCAAGCGGGAAATCGTTAATCGAATGGTCAATTTTGATTGGGTTTGTGATTCACTGCCAATTCGGATCCTGCTAATTGGGTTATAGGAAAATGGATTTATTATGAGCCAGGTCGTCGATATAGAATTCCAGTGTACGATGACTTGTTTAATACTAAATTTTTTCACTAATGTCTTCAGATATATTTGACAAAAGTAACGCGTTTACTTGGACAGCTTCAAAAATCACTTTTGAATCTAAGTCGTCTGAAGAAACTGACAGTAAGTTGACTTCGCATATTTCTATTTAAGCTAAAAGTCAAGGGCTACCAACATTCCATGTATCCTCATTCCGAAAAATACTTAAGCGCGCTTTAGATCCGCTGGTTGATAACGTAAGTACCAATTATCCAGCAAATCCAACCTCGACTGACAAATGAAGCATATACATATAGCCCAACATCCTACGCATGCTCTCGTAATGATGCGAATCCAAATCCATGAACCTGGATATGCAGTATCCAAGTCGCCTTTACCGTATTCTCGCCGAATTTATTTCTGTGCCTTCCCTTCAATTCCTCTACATATCTTCCATACTCCTTTCCTTTCTCCGTACAATAAGCTTCTTCGACAAGTAAGATTATTCATCCTACAGTATAGAGATATTAATCTATATAGAGCATTGAGACATCATTATCAGTCCCCGGATTCAGGGTCAAACTGGATGCTACCTCGTTGACCGCTAAATCGTTGATACCGCTAATATATCTTCGCAACACCTCACGCCATTCGACTGCAACTGGGGGGTGGACATCATATGCCAACAATGAAGTCGACGAGTCACCTTTAACTTCAGCAATTGAGATAGTCGAGAGAAAACTCAAGAAACTAGAAAACGAGACTGCAGAATCTAGAGAGCAGAGACGGGAAAAGATAGTCAATGCCCGATTTGGAGTCTCGAGAATGCGAGATGGAACTGAGTCACATATCGGGCTAGAAAACGAAAGAGCTCTCACACGCGTTGAGTTTCTAATCGAACAACAAAGTAGGGATAATACACTCAGTCAATCGTTCGCGCCTAAATTTAAAGTCCTTTTGGAGGGAACGCATGTACATGAGGGGCTTCGACAATTAGCAGTCAAAGAGATCATAAACCATGAATCCATGCCTTCTTGGATCACTGGCGAAGTGGGAGTATCATCAGGCGTCATAGTTAATGGCAGCTATGTCGGAAAGTTCAATAACGCCTTCTCAAAATGAGATTTCAATCTCCATGCCACTTCGATCTTGTCCGTCGTCGTGTCGCAAACTCGAAGTCGACAAAGTATCAGCAGCAGAACCAACGATGTCTTCTATTATCTCTTCTCTGATTTGTCCGCTTGCTACTTGAACAACTTCGTCTTCGTATGTCACTGCTATTGGATCCTTTAAACGTCTACCTACGATCGTGGCCAGCTTTTTTGCCCGACTCAGACTCTTCTCAAAATGTTCAATAGCTTCTTCAGAATTTTCCGTGCTCATATTAGTCACTAATTCATCAAGTTGTTCTAATTGTTTGAACACACGAGTGGATGAGCCCAGAGGAACAATTTTTGACCGTTCTAGCTGATCTTGAGTCACTGTGCTTCTCATGTCGACAATTGCTGGTGCCGTCTGGTTCCAGATCCGGCATCGTCCTTGTATTATTCCCACAGATAAAAACCGATTAAACCCTGTTTGAAGTCCGAATTGCATACCTTCGTTCAGTCCGCTTCGTTCTCCATCTGCTAATCCTTCTACCAGGCCTTGGTCGTAAAACCTGTACAACGGCTTGTCACTATCTCTGCCACAACATCTTCATGCCGTCAAACACTCACGAGGATTCTAAATTCAGCAGTGAATCGAACAGATCGTCGCCAGCTTCCATTATACACACTCCAATCTGTTTTTTACGAACAAATCATTCGCAATCCATAGTCCTTAAATTACGTCTTTTGGCCAGTCTAATTAGAAAATCGATGTTTGTATCACGTGCAGCTATTACGCAACAGAACAGCTTTTGTCGACTTATTCAGCTCTAATTTGTGAGTCTATGATCGAGCTATCGAACGAGTTCAGCAAAATTTCTATTTCGCGATTGGTTTGATATTCCGTTTTCAATTTTATCTTTCGGAGCTTCAACAGCTTTCTGTGTAATCTGCGCTTTTTAGCTTATCTTGGGTTTTTCGCTGCTCACTCTTTCTCTCTGCCTGCTTTCTGAGCATTAGATACTGGAGATTCTTTTTCCAGTTAAGCCATGTCTGAAGTCGTATGTGGCAGATCATTTTGTTTGTGCGAAGAGATTACGCAAAAAAGCATCCATTAACATGAAACAAAGGATAATGTCGCGGACAAATTGTCCAAAGTATCGATTACTCCTGGAATCGAGCTGAATCTGAATCCCGGTGAAATGTATGGCGATTGACTGCGAGATCGACTATTATCGGACTGCTGACTTTATCTTCTAGCTTACCTAAGGATGGAGAGGAGAATATTCTCATTACATCTGCGTTGCCGTATGTGAACAACGTGCCGCATCTTGGAAACATCATAGGTAGTGTCTTATCTGCAGACGTCTTTGCCCGGTAAGATTTCGTTTGCTGTTTTGAGCTCCATTGGCTGCTATATCGGTATTGACATGATTATTGTAGTTATATGAAAGCACGAGCAGTAAACACTTTGTTTGTTTGTGGAACTGATGAATACGGTACTGCCACCGAAACCAAAGCCCTCGAGGATGGAGTTACTCCCAAGCAACTTTGCGACAAATATCATGTCATCCACAAAGAGGTTTATGACTGGTTCAATATCGGATTTGACAAATTTGGCCGGACTACTACTCCTCAGCAGACTGAGTAAGCTCTTTACTGAGATTGTTGTCAAATATATCTGACAAGCAGCACAGGATCGCGCAGCAGATTTTTAAAGATTTAGACGATAATGGGTTTCTGGAGGAACAATCAATGACCCAGCTCTATTGTGAGAAGCACGACGGATTCCTTGCCGACCGATTCGTTGAGGGTATTTGTCCTCGCTGTGGATATGAAGATGCACGTGGTGATCAGTGCGATGTCTGTGGTAATTTATTGAATCCGTTCGAGTTAATCCAGCCTAGATGTAAAATCGATGGAACCACACCAATTCCGAAGGATTCGAAACATATTTTCCTTTCTCTCAATAAACTTCAACCCGAACTTGAAAAATGGATCGAGAAGTCTTCTGAACTAGGCAATTGGTCCCGAAATGGCAAAGTAATTACAGAATCTTGGGTTAAGGAAGGGCTTCATCCCCGATGCATTACTCGAGATTTGAAGTGGGGGACTCCTGTTCCTCTTGAGACTTACAAAGATAAAGTTTTATATGTTTGGTTTGATGCGTGCATTGGATACGTCTCGATCACAGCAAATTACACTGACAAATGGAAGTTATGGTGGCAGCAGCCCGACAAAGTCAAACTCTATCAATTTATGGGGAAAGATAACGTTCCATTCCACACTGTCGTTTTCCCTTCGACGGAGATCGGAACTCGAAAGCCCTGGTTGATGCTTCATCATATTTCAACCACTGAGTATTTGCAATATGAAGGAGGCAAATTTTCAAAATCTAGAAACGTTGGCGTGTTCGGTAACAACGCTCGCGAGACTGGAGTTCCTGCAGATGTATGGAGATATTATCTGATCATGTCGAGGCCAGAAAGTGCAGATACGATGTTTTCTTGGCATGATTTCATTGTGCGAAATAACTCCGAGCTGCTGGCAAATCTAGGTAATTTTGTTAATCGGCTGATCAAGTTTGTGAACGCCAAATTTGAATCAACCATTCCTGAGTATGACCCAACAAGTCTGGACGATTATGAGCAATTTAAGTCCAGTGTGAATGCAATTCTGCATAATTTCAACGAGACCATGACCGGAGTTCATCTTCGCAGCGGTCTTGAGATTGCGTTCCAATTGAGTGCGCGCGGAAATGTATTTTTACAGGAAAATAAGATGAACAACACGCTTTTGGCTGAGGAGCCAGCAAAGGCGGCTGCTGTTGTTGGAGTCGGCCTTAATCTGATATATGTATTATCAGCCGTGATCTTCCCGTTTTTGCCGGCCACATCGGAAAGCATTGCGAAGCAGTTGAACGCACCTCAGCGCAAGATCCCAGATGAGTTTAGTCTTGATCTTGCAGCCGGGCATGTTATTGGAAAAGCTGCTTATTTATTTACTCGGATCGATGAGAAGAAGGAGGATGAATGGCGGAAACAGTTTGGAGGAGAACAGAAAGTTGATGAAGAGGCAGAGAGAAAGAAGGAGGAAAAACGGAAGGCAAAGGAGAAAAAGAAAGCTAAAAAAGCTGCTGCTGCTGCTGCTGCAGCAAATGCACCAGAGGGAGCTCCTACTGAAGCTAATTAGATATTCATTTATTCATTGCTACAGCTCTCGATTTAGAGAACAGCACTGCATTGTATAGTAAGAATAATAAAAGGCAACTCTTCTCTTATGCTGCGAAACATTAATTTGTGCCTATTTCCAGCTGCGCTGTCTACGATCTAAAACTACCAATTTCACTTAAAAAATTATAATAAAGTCTCCCCCATCGCGCAGCGAACAACACTGCAAGCAGCTGAAATCGTAGTATCGATACTAGCTTTATCTGCTCCGAGAACGGGATTACATTCCATGATATCCATTGCGACAAGATTCCCTGATTCCGCTACAGCTTCACAAATGTAACAAGCTTCTCTGAGTGTGAGGCCACCGCGGACCGGTGTTCCAGTTGCCGGCGCATGTACAGGATCAAGGGCGTCAATATCGAGTGATAAATGGATAGGTGCTTTTCCGTCAGGATTAATTTTGTCGAGAGCCATTTCGACGACTTTACCAATACCGTACTTATCAACGTGGTGCATGGAATAGGCCGCAATGTTGTGCTGTTTGAGAATTTTGCGTTCTCCGGCGTCAATATCTCGAAGTCCAATGTATGCGATCTTGTTGGTCGCCAGAAGCGGTTTGACCCAGGCAAACTGGGGAGGCATTGGATCGGCGAGTCCAGCAACAAACGAAACTGGACATCCATGGATATTACCTGATGGCGTGGTATTAGGAGTATTGATATCTGCATGGGCATCAATCCACAACAGGCAGGCGTCAGGACGAGCAGTGAAAACACCCGACACCGTACCGATCGCAAGAGAATGGTCGCCGCCGATCGTCAACGGGAAGGCGCCAGACTGTAGAGCGGCCGTGATCTCGCTTGCTACTTTTTGTGTCGATAAGCCCACATACAGTGGCCGCTTCAAAAGCCCTTCATCGGGATCTAATTCGGGTTCCTCGAACGTCAGAGTCTTGGGCTCACTGACCTTCCAGTCGAGATCAGCCAGCTGAGACTCGAGTCCATGTTGAAGAACATGATAAGGACCTAACTCAACTCCGCCTCGAGCCTGACCACCTGAAACAGCCGATCAGTACTGGAATCATACTAATCTAGCAATAAAAACACGGGGCCTTTACTGACCTGAAAACGGACAAGAAATGATCTGGACTCGTTTGTCCGGATGGTACTTATAGAATATGCCTATGTTTGATCTAGTCAGAACAGTCTAACCAATGGCCAAAAATCGAATAGCACACCTTCTGGATAGCTCATCTTGCGCGTATTTATTATTCAGACAAATCTGATTTGATTTCCTACTCCTATTCTATATACATGGCAAAAAAAAAATTGAACGGGCGCGTTTGTCCTGGCCATTTTGCTTCCTAACCAAGACCCAAACCGAACCCGAAACCGGCCCAAGCTAACTGCAGTTCCCGCCGCTCGTCTGCCGCTTCTCGGATGAGGCTTACAGCTCAGGTACAGGTGTATGCCGGAGAAAAGAGTCGTCACGTGTTCATGATCACTTGAAACCAGTTTCGAACTGGCTCTGTCCGGAAATAGTCTGGGTTCTGGTTCTTGTGATTCACTCTCGGTGGATATCACATGATTGACGAAGTGATTCCTGGTATAGCTAAATCCGCAGTCCTTACGAATGTGTTTTCTCCCAGTCGGAGGAATCCCAAATCACCACGAAGAGTAAGGGATATTGAAGCAGCAACCTCAGCATTCGCG
The DNA here is from genome assembly GCF_038497815.1 of [Lipomyces] oligophaga. NCBI lineage: Eukaryota > Fungi > Ascomycota > Lipomycetes > Lipomycetales > Lipomycetaceae > Lipomyces > [Lipomyces] oligophaga. The sequence continues at coordinate 596,552 of NW_027117787.1, read as the reverse complement.
CTAGAAAACAGCGTGAGCTTGACACTGGAACACTCTCTGTTTTGTTGATTGTTTTGAGATAGCAAACAACTGAAATCATTTTGTATCTAGTATCAGACTTCTGCGCGCAGCTGCAATGGTCGTCGCGACCTGGCCAGCAGATAAAGGTAGCGGACCTTCGTCCGCTACCTTCATGCTAGACAGCAAGTCGACTCGAAACAGTCCCGCTTATGTTCCGTTTTCTGGAGATAATGGAGGTCTTCGAGTTTCCTATCATAACAATCCGGACGTTAGTAGATACCATTTCGGAGCCCGACATCCTATGAAGCCATTTAGGCTCATGCTTACCGACCACCTTGTGTTTGGATATCATCTGCATGAAAAAGTCGATTTCTACCGGACTCGCCGTGCAACGCTGCAGGAGATCCTACAGTTTCATTCTGACGACTATATTGACTTTCTGCGTAGAGTGACACCCGAAAACAGACTCGACTTTGAAAGTGTCTGGAGCAAGTTCAATATTGGCGACGACTGTCCCATTTTCGACGGTATATATGATTACTGTTCAATATACGCAGGTGGCTCCCTCGACGCTTCGCGTAAGCTTATTGCTGGACAATCTGATATTGCAATTAACTGGTCTGGCGGTCTACATCATGCTAAGAAATTTGAAGCCTCGGGATTTTGCTATGTTAATGATATTGTGCTTGGTGTCTTAAATCTTCTTAGATACCATCCCCGCGTTCTCTACATTGATATTGACTTACATCATGGTGACGGCGTTCAAGAAGCTTTCTATTCCACTGATCGGGTTATGACCCTGTCGTTCCATAAATATAACGGCGAGTTTTTCCCGGGCACAGGGAATTTTGAAGAAATAGGGACTGGCTTGGGAACTCACCACTCTCTCAATGTCCCCTTACGTGATGGCATCGACGACTTTTCATACATTGAGCTTTTCCAATCTATAGTTCGGCCAGTTATTGATACCTATCGGCCAACCGCCATTGTTCTCCAATGCGGTGCGGATTCGTTAGGTGGCGATCGGTTGGGCTGTTTTAATTTGAATATCCGAGCTCATGGCGAATGCGTTCGCTTCGTCAAATCGTTTGGCTTACCTATGATGGTCGTCGGTGGTGGCGGTTATACTCCCCGCAATGTTTCCAGGGCATGGTGTTATGAGACCTCAGTCCTACTAAACGTCGAGTTAGATTCTCAATTGCCGTCGAATATTCCATTTTTAAATTACTTTGGCCCCGACTTCTCACTACATCCAAATCTGGCCGGTAAAGTAGATAACAGAAATACTAGAAAATATCTAGATAACGTCCGCACCCGTGTCCTCGAACAACTACGGTACTTGCAAGGTGCTCCAAGTGTACAAATGCAAGTGCCCCCTCCCGATATCGAAGGTTTTTTAGAAGATGAAGAAGACCGGCTGCGCGAAGAAGCTGAAGTGAAGAATGAATTAAATTCGAGAAAAGACCAAGAAGTGAAAGATTCTGCTCGTGCTGGTGAGCTTTATGCTATCAGCTAGTGCTTTGTATTCTAGAATTGGGGAAATTTCTCAGGCTATAGATCTTGTATTCTATTCGGGTTGTATTTGTATATATTTCGATTGTAATTAATTATCATGAATCTCATACAACACACATTGTCGAAAACATGCTGTAATAAAGTGTAAATCAGATCCATTTATTTACAGTTATGACTTAAAAGCGAGGAAGAATTCTGACTTGACCTCACTTAGTCGACCCCCGATTACCATCAATATCAACCTTTTTCTTCGTGCCCTGTTTTTCTCCATGCGTCTTGACATGAGGTCGCTTGTGTGGAATTCTAGATGATCCACCGTCGAATTGTTGCGTCACTTCCTTTGGTGCAGGCGCCCGTGGAACGACTTCCCGTCCATTAAAGAACGAAACAAGCCCTCTTTTTTCGGCGTCGTCAATAAGTCTTCTCCAGACATTGCTCATAACCAAACTATTGACGTTGCCAATTATCCACAGCGAAGATTTAGCTCGTGTCAGAGCTACGTTCATACGTCGGACGTCTGCAATGAATCCTACTCCTTTGCTTTGGCCAACTGGCTGTGCTCGCACACATGATAAAATAATGATTTCCTTTTCTTGGCCCTGGAATCCGTCTATGGTGTTAAAATCGATTCCGGCGATTCCGGGCTCGCCTAGTGCGGACCGAAACGTATTCTTTAACTCTCGCAGTTGTTCCTTGTATGGAGTGACAATGCCAATACGACCATCAAAGTCAATATGAGGGTGCTGGCTCACTAGTCTCTGATAGAGCGTCAGCGCGCAAATTGCCTCAGCATGATTAGAATAGGAATGTGTTTTAGATATCTGTTCCTTCGAGTGTACATCAATAAAGCGATATGGCCCAAACGCATCTCCGGATTTGTGCCATTCAGCCTTGGCAGTATCTGCCATCGCATCACCATCTATCAATCTCGACTGGTAAAACTCTGACGACGGAAAAATGGAGATCGCAGGATGCATGCGATATTGAATACTGAGTAAATGTACTGACGATGGGAAGTTCTTTTGCATCCTTACAAATAAACTTTGCTCGTATAAAAACTTCGCTGCAGTCTGCGAGAGCACTGTCGGAGGAAGTTGGTTGGGATCGCCTACCATCGCACATCGCAAACACCCATATTTTAGAGGTATAAGTGCCGATAATTCTACACATTGCGCAGCCTCGTCGACAATCACAGTTTCAAACGTTAGAGCTAGAGTAGCTAGAAGCTCATGACCTGCTCCTGACAAAGTTGCACACACAACTTCAGCACCTGTTACCAGTCTGGCTTGAATACTTCGTCGCTCAAGCTCGCTCGTTCGCACGGCTACCGCAAGCTTATCTCTCTCCTCATCCAGACGCTGGCCAAGTGCAGATTTTCGTGCATGAAGTATATCTCTTTGTGCACGAAGCTGGTCTCGTTCGGCCGAATTTGAACAATTGTTGATTTGCAAATCAAGTTCGGCTCGCTCCGCCAATACTTTGTTTAATTGCTCCCGCAAACTCTGCCTGTCAACTTTATCAACCCCTTTCTTCTTATTCTGTTCATCTTCGAATTTTGCAACCTCGGCATCAACCTGTTCTTCTAACGTCAAGTCCCGGACTGCAGGATTTATAATGTCACTCCGACCAAGACGCACTATTTTGGGGAAAAACAGTGAGCCCGTAGAATTTCGAATGCCGCCCTTTAAGCGTAAAACAAGTTCATCCACAGCGGCATTGCTTGGTGCACATACCAGAATTCGCTTTTGCTCTACCGGCGCCGGAACCTTTGGTTCAGGAGCCCTCTGACCAGGTATATTAATGGGCATTCCTCGCGATTTCGTAGTAGAGAGCGTAGCTCCGATTATACCCAAAATAGTTTTAGTTTTACCGGTGCCTGGTGGCCCTTGAATCAAAGTGAATCCTCGACTCTCCATCGCAGCTATAATAGCTCCTGCCTGAGGTGCATTCACATTGTAAATAGACTGCGCACGCCGGATCTTAGCTACGTCAGCTCGAATCAAACTCGCAGGTTTAGCTTGTAAAATCGGATCTAGAAGATCGTAGTATGGCAATCCATGAAGAGAAGAAAATTCGCGCTCAATTGTAGTCATACTAAACAGCATTGAACGTTAGGAATTTAAATTGAGCACTCAACAATCTTTTATACTAACCTCACAACTCGAAGTCCATTCAACTCACTCTTTGGTAGCAGCTGACGGGCCAATTCGGAAGACGGCAAGCAACGAAATACAACATCAGATAATTCAGCGTTAGGTGACCGCTTAATATCCTTAATTTTAGCAAGACAATTCAAATATTTACTGTCTGGCCATCGTGGCTTTCGGCCAGTACCGGCGCTCGCAAATTGATCATCTGGAACAAAAGTAATTACAATCACGTCAGCTTCTCCAAGTTTAACTTGTGCAAGCTGTTGCGTTTCAATTGAAGAATAAACCTCAATGTAATCATCGCAGGAGGCACGATTCGTTATAGAAAGCTTGAAAGGTTTATCCATTTTTTCAATCTTGGATTTGGCGATACTTTGAACTGCTTCAAGCATGAGTAAAGGCTCAAACACTGCTCTATACTCCATCGCTGTCGAGAATTTACTTGGGATCGGACGATACTTAGACATATCGCTTCCGATCTCATCAGATGGCAGCTCAGCCTCGCTATGATAATCCCACCGAAGAATGCGCTGGTAGAGAGGATCCATATTCACCCGTAACCGAGCTCGCATATTCCGCTCAGCCTGCTCTTTCTCGTTGATAGATGGTGCTTGATGACCAAGTCTTCGATTAGATCCACCTATCCCAATTCCACTCCGTAGAGGTTGCGGTGCTATAGGAAGCGCGTTGTTGACCTTCATAGTCGGACGGCTGTGCTTGCTAAGAGAAAACAAAGAATCAATATCATCGTCGCTTCCATCTGAAGAGTCTTCGTCTGAAGCATTAGTCACGGCAGAGGTTGCAAGTTTGGAAGTTACCGAAGTAGTTGACTTAGACATTGGAGCTGCTCCCACTGTTCCTGACACGCGAAACCCAGGTGGTCTTGGAGCATGAACTACGACTGATTCTCTTTGAGGAGTCGCAGATTTCTGTCGTGATTCTAATAGTTCTCGTCGAATAGTACTGAGATTCTTGGTCTGCATGGCTTGCTCCTCCTTGGAAGCTCTTTTAAAAGCCTCCTCGATGCGATTGCGCCTGCGCATCTTGTCCGGATCTGTCTCGTCTCTCTTCACTTCTGGAACTTTTGCTTGTTCCCCTTTCAATAACCAAGAGTCAATAGTGTTCTTGGCCTTTGAGCTGTTAGATATGCTCTCTGTCTCGCTCTTCACTAGCATATTTTCGTCATCAGGAATCGCTATTACTTCGGATATGTCTCTGTAAGTCTCTGATGCAGCATCTGGAGGTGTATTTCGTATTAGGCCGACATCGAATTTACTGATTGCTGCAACCACATCATAGCGCTGATTATCATCCAATAAATAGACGCGGCTACCAGATTGTGAAGCATATTTTTCAAGTTTCTTCAGGATACCAATCGGGACGTCCACATGAGACTGATATAAACGATCGAGAATATCGCATATCAACGAAACACACATTTGTCGAAGCGCATCATCAGAAAGATTAAGCCAGTTAGTCATCTCTCGCAAGCTATCAATAGTTGTTACGAGAATATCAACGCCCATCTTGGTGGGCTTGCTTGGCGAGATAGTTACAATATCAACGCCAGATCCTTCAACTTTTCCTGCCAGTCCTTGCTCAAGTAATTGAGAATTCGCAAACAGCAGCGACGAAAGTTCCAAAATGTCTCGCATATAATCAACCATGATATCTCTGGGGTATAGTTTTGCCCAGAGGAGTGTTCTTCCGATTACAAGTGTAAGAGAACGCCAGGTGTAAGTCCAAACAGATTGTGCCGAGCGCTTCACCTCGATATCAGGTATTATACTGTTGTGGCTAGCAATATACCCATCTCTTGGGTCAAATAATAATGATGAGAGGTCCATGGTCATCCGGATCAGCTTAGGGATAGGTCCTAAACCGAGGCGGACTGGAAAACATCCTGTGTTTTGAAGTGTAGTCACGTAAGCATCTAGAAGCATGGAGGTATTTGAATTAAACAGTCCTTTGAGCGCTTCCATTCGACCAGATGCATCAAAAGCTTGCTTGATAATCTCTAGTCCATTACCGGAAAGAACGAGGTGTGAAGAAAGTGAGCATCCCAAAAGTACATGAACAGTATACTCATCTGTAACAAGATTCTGCTGTAATATTTGAGCATTGAAATCGCCAATATGCTGTAGAATTGCCCCAATCGACTTGAGAAGGGAGTCGAGCTCATCACTCAGTTGCTGGTATCTTTGAATTTTATAGCTCACCAGTTTCACGATGAGAGATGTTGCTGCAGCTCCCCCATAAGATTGATTACTGGATTTTATATTATCAAGAGTTTCAACTAGATAAATTCTAGATTTTCCAAAGGCTCCTATCAGTGCCTTCGCAAATGCATGATCATCTTCAGGGAACCGACGAACAAGAGTTGTCCATAATTTTTCACCAAAGCAGATAAAATCACCAAGTTCTGGATTTCCAAACTTGTCGTTCTCGGCTTCATCTTGGGCTGCTGACAATACATCGGGAGTGATTTGTTTCATTCGCATCGAGGCAACACCAACAATGTCGGTGATCATCAGTTCGCATTCTTCAGTCGCAGATAAGCAATCCGCCAAAACGCAGGCAATAAGCGACTCGAAGGCAGCAGATCGTAATTCTTCATCGTAATTTTTGATTGTTGCATGCTCTATTATTAGTGTGGCGTAACTTTCAGAGATCTTTCTTGCGTCTCGCCGAATTATACGATCTGCTGAATTGGTAAAGGACTTTGCTTTTTGCAAAATATTAATATCACTCGGCTCTAATAGACCTGCCAGAGTTTTGAATCCACATTTTAGACACATGGACCGAGTCTGATGATTGGAGGGACCCAGAAGAATTGGATCTTGGTATCTTCCAAGCAAATTAGTTATTATTAATTCACCAACTTTCAATTTAGCAGAGCCGGAAACGGTTTCTAAATAAGGCCAAACCCAAGCAAGCAGATGTGTAAGGGTACGTTGATGACCATTTGATTCTCGAAGTGCCATCTCAAATGCAGGTCCCCCTGTTTGACCAAAAACAATATCCGTAACTGAAGTGGGCAGAAAAGGAGTGGACATACTCCAGATATCTTTCCCTAAAATAGAAAACAAGACAGTAAATACAGAGAGCATAGAAGTTATACATGCCGGATAATTTTGAAAGTCAAACCATGCAAGTTTGACTATGTCATGGCCTGTACCTGACCGCCCAAGATTGTTACCACAGAGATGTTTGATTATTACCTCTTTGGATAGCACTTTCAAAGATTTTGCCATGGCATTCCAGAAAGTAGAAACTTCCAGAATAGTCTTGTTTCGAAAATGCTGATACCCTCCAATGCAATCATGATAAGCCCGTTGCAGACATGAATCAAACTCATTATCGGTTACCTGTCGTGATAGCAGGCCCAAAGACTTTTCTGCCCATTTCACAAGTCCAGGGTCCTTCGTAAATAAAAACGAAATCATTCCCGGAATTAACTCATTGAGCCTAATAAATCGCCCGCCAGATTGTATTCCAACAAATAGAGTTCTGAAAGCATTCCCTATTGACTCTGATTCAATGGGAAGATACGGTGCACATAGACACTCATAAATAATGTTGTAGCTTTTGGCTATTAAACTTGCATCGAACTTTGCAGATTTATCGGCCGAAGCAATTTTGAACTGTTCTGCAAAAGGTGTTAAGGTAGCAGAGACCCGTTCAATATCCCAGGCTTCTATGGTCTTCATGAAGCCTTCCATATCTGATTGGTCGATACTAGCATTTCGCACTTAGTCCAAATTACATAAAAAATATGAGTTCGTTATCCTACCCTTCCTCGATCATAGCCAATCGCATTGGTTCCTTAGCCTGATGATAGCCTTTTACACAAAGATGACAATTTTTTAGATGGCCTCCCAGTGTTTTTTTCAGCCATTCCAGCTCAGGAGTATTATCGAAAGCAAATAATTGCATTGCATTGGCCGCGATCAGGCTGCGATCACGGTTGCAGAAAAAATGGCCAGATACCGGCAAACTCATTAAATATCTAATTTTTGAGCAACGTCAGAATCCTTTCTGACCCACAAAAGGGAACCAATAGATTTACATACGATATACTCTCCTGCAGCGCTCGCTCTTGCAAAGCGACATCATCCTCCTTCTTGCTCTCTAGAACAATAGCCGTCACTCGCTGAAGTTCAGAGTCAGACGGACCAGAATCCGATCCCTTGCTGGTATCGCCCATATTGTAAGGAGCTAGAGCAAAACTACGAATTTTAGTTGAAGATTCCGGAAATTACTTCACACTGCTTGCTTAAAAAACCCTTCAATGATATCGTTTTCCGTCCTTGTTCGAGACAGAATTGAACTCAAACACCGGAAACCAGAAAAAAATATCTATTTTGATCGGTTCAATCTCGATGTTAATGATTCCAGGCACAGGCTCCAATAGGAAGCGTCCAAATAGAATATTCGTAGTCCAAAATCCAAATATCCCTGAAACACTTCTCTGCATCTGCGTACACACCACCGACAGAGAGAACTGGTCCAAAACCTGGACTGACTAAGGTTCAGTTATTTGGATAGGTGCTCATTTTTTTGGTCGATAGTGTACACGTTGTCACGTGCACGAGTTTTGAAGACGCGTCGCGTGCTCTGAACTTGCCCTAGACATAACATTTTCCAGACAAGAGAGGCCAATTTCGCAGTTATTAATGGAAGGCAACTTAAACTTGGCCGAAGCGATAGTTCCTACGTTAACCTTAATTTCGGAGGTTATTAACTCCCGATCAATCAAACTACATTTAGATACTGATGTGTACTGGCTGACAGCATTGCCTGAAGGTCTTGAATCACAGCAGTGGTCAAATTCATGGCAATCCTATCTGATCATTTTGGCAACTAATAGTAAAGTAAGTATGACACTTTTGTGTAATATTAGAGTGTTGACCTATTGCTTGATCTGTCCAGATCCGAATCAGATTGTCGGTGATGCAAGATATCCTCCCCGACACAGTCAATTTCAATGAAACATTCATTGCTGCCTTGACTCGTTCCAAAGTAGAAATAAATCCTCCAGTTTTTCTAGCGAGTCGAACTAATTTCCATAGTTTTGGGCTCAGGCTGGTTTGGAACTCCATATTCCTAAATCGGATCAATGGAGTTGTTTTGACGGCACAATCCGTCAGTCTGATAGCTATGAATTGAACGGCAGGAACCTACTTTTGCGACTTCGCTGAATTCATAAACTGACCTTTATAGTATTTTTTTCTCCTTCAAGTCTGACTCTAAGCACAGAACTTAATCGACACAATAAAATTTTGCCGTTGACTACACTTTACGAGTTATCCATTAACTTCACGTTCCGATCTGAACACTATGATTCTGGCATTCTAATATCTGACACTCAAGACGATATCGGTTTGCAAATGCTTCATTTAGCAGATCGTTCGTTGTGTGCATTAATCACTGATAAACTGTCACTCTACATCCCTCTGATTTTCTGTCCCCAATATGCATCGGTAGTTTTACGACGAAATAGTTGAATACTTTGAGTTTTCTAATAATTGACTAGGACTTGCTCGAAAGGTTTACAATAGCTGACAGCTCACTGATATCATCTATATCCTCAATTCTATCTCGACGTCAAATTAGAACAAAAATAGCTGAACTTTCAGAAACCTTTTCTGATCAAGACTTAAAAATTCACTTGTGGAAGGCTCTTACAACGAGGTTACTTTCCAAACATCGACGAATGCTGAAACTGGTAACAGTAGTTTGTGTAATTTATGATAATTAAACTAACTGATTGGGATTCGTAGAAAAAGTTTTTGTCCATTGACAAAGAATCCACAGTATTTATAGCTACTACTAATGCTCTTTTGTCATCGGACTCGTCTTGTGGTATTCTGTCTAGTTCGGGGTGATGGACAAAATAGTCGTGTTTTTCTTGGTTAGCCAGCAAGAAGGAATGATGTCCGAAATACTAAACTTATTATAGTACATCTAGATATATAGCTCTGATTTATATAATACACGCTTACTCTTCCATATTGTCATCGTCTTCCTCCTCTACTATCTCCTCTTCTTCCTCTTCGCCCTCGGCCGCCTCTACTGTAAACTCCATTTCCTTGTCAACGTCCACATAGGAGTCGCACATACACCACACACTTAAGTCATGTTTGCCTGCACTAGGAACTACAAACTCTAATTTAGTTTGAACCACCGGTTTATTGACCGATATCCGCTTGATAGCAAGAAGTTGTTTCGTTGAAACCTCGCCCACAACAATCCACCCTAGTTAAGTTAATATATACAAGACAGCATGGGAGAGAATAAAAAAAAGATACTTACAGCCTTCTTGTTTCGGGAATGGATAATAAGGAGCGGCAACGCTGATGTCTATAGATTCATCCTCATCCTCGACTTCACGTTCCAAGGTGACAGTAACGTAAGCAGGTTCTCCTGCAACAATGCTATCCCCATCCTCGACGTCAAACGACATGTCAACATTAGGATATTTGTTTACAAACCGAGCGACATCGGAAAGCTGTCTGTCATCCATATCCAGGAGTTCAGTCCGCGGTTCATCGTCAAGCATCATGATATCAATTACCGATTCAACACTGAAAGACAAAATTAGTCACAGGAACAAATTTCAAACGTTTGAATTAACTTACTTCGCTTTAACACAACGGTCAACTAATTCCTTAGTAAAATGTGGGATCTGCTTCAACGGACTGTCTCGGTCCCAGACAGCTTGAACGACCATCTGACTTAAATCCATAGCACTCATAGCATTCAGATTGCCGTCACTTGACATTACATCCACACAAGCACTTAAAAGACTAAGAATCTTCGACAGCACAAATTTCTGATCGACTGCCAGGTCCGGAGGGAGATGAAGTCTTTGGAAATGAGCTTGAAGTAGAACAAATGCCTTGAAATGAGGAGATTCATACGACAGATTTTCATCTGCCATTTTGAACGGAACACGATCGTATAACAGACGAAGGATACTAGTTTCATGTCGACGGATCGGAATAGTTTCATATTCAGCAGCTGCAGTCACAACCTCCACAATACCACGCAATTTGGTCTTACTGGATAGTGATAATGTAAAAGCTTGCATAGTAATGAACGAAATGTTATAGTAAGCACCAATCATAGCATTGTTAAGCGGCGAAATGTCGTCCTCTTCTTCATCAACCTCGATCATCTTTGCTTCTTCCAGATCCTTCAAGGTAGTCTCGACCAGATCTGACAAGTATTCACTAAGTCCTTGATGCGTAATGTCAAGGACACCATAAAAGCTGGGATTAGCTAGTAATCTTCGATAGAAATACGAAAATGTAAGCCAATCGACTGCTTCTTGCTGCGAGGAAATCACTTTTGTGCTAATTTCAGTAACAAACGCATCATGTAAAGTTAGATTCAAATGAGATTCAATCGGAAGAGCTTCGTTCAAAAATTTTTTGTAGTACTCGCGCTTAGTTGCAGGGGTCATAATTACCGTGCGTCCCAGGCGATCCACTCCAGGACGGCAGGCACGGCCAATCATCTTTAAAATGTCGCTAATCGGATAGTCCACGTATCGATGCTCATGGCCTTCAAAATACTGCGTACCCATAACAATAACCAAGAAAGCTCTTTGGGACAATGACCAGGCAACATCCTTTGAGGCAAGCAAAACCTGAATAGCGCCTGATTCGAAAAGTTTAGTAACTATAAGGCGGTCCCCAGAATTCATTGAGTCGTAACAGTAGCCAATACCATGACTCAGACTTTCCTTCAACTCAAGCTCATGAATGTTATTTAAATGTCTGTCAAGCATATCAAGACTAGCTTTACGGAACTTATTTTCATCTCCATCAGCTTCGCACATATGATGAAGCTCTAGAGCAGTATCAATACATTGCTGGCGACTGTGCACAAAAACCAAAGAAGGCTTGTTCTCGCCAAATTGATTTATTGCAACATAAGTTGGTTTTGCCATGGCTATCATTAAAGAAGGGAAGTGAGGAATGGAAAAGCCTTGAAGATGGATTTCAAGAAGGATAGGACGATCCTTGGGAGAAAAATTATATATGCTATGATTCTTAGCACCAATCCACTCTCCAAGATCACGCCCATTCGAGAGGCAAACACTTAGGCCAATAATACGAAGAGGAGCTTCAGTTTGTGCGGCCATATATCGCATTCTCGATACAATAATTTCATATGTTGAACCGTTCTGACCACCAAGCATGTGAAGCTCATCTGCTATGAAAAGTCTCACACTTTGCACGTTTCTCCTCTGCTGCCAGCGCCTGGAGACCATGTCCCATTGAATCGGAGTTGCAAGAATTAAATCAGACTGTTCCAATATCTTCAAATCAGCAACTAATTCGCCAGTCAATTTGTTTATTGTCTTAGACTTTCCTACTGCTGTTAATCGCCTGTTCCAGTCGTAAAATCGTTCATCAATCAATTCTTGGAAAGGGGCAATATAAATAGCTCGCCCAGGATTAGCGGCTTTGCTCCAGTGCTGCAAAATTGCAAATTCCGCGCACACGGTCTTGCCACTCCCTGATGGAGCGCCAATAAAGACATTATCATCGGTCTTGAACACTGTATTAAAAACTTGAGTCTGTAGTTTGTTGAACGACTCGAAGTCAGGATATAAATCAAGATATAATGGATCTTTGAGTGCAGATACTGGCATTGGTTGGAGATCAAGAAGTTGAGTATGAGGAGGAAATTTTTCAGGAAGAATAAGATGGCGAAATGAAACGGCCAGTTTAGTTTCCGAATGAAGCCATCGATCCGAAACAACAGAAATAAAATAATTTGGAGGAAGCGGCTCCGAAATCGGAATCGTGAAGTCGACAATATGCTCCTCCTGTGCATATGCACGTCTGACGACGAATAAGTCATGATATAATATCTGTTCGCTATCACAGTCCTCTGCAATAATCCAGAATGTCTGAGCATTTCCATGAAATGCATTATCCCATTCAAAAATCGGTGTGATGGTAAGTTCGACGCGTAGTAATGATCGCGTGATTGGCTGAACATGGGCCTGCATCTCCACCCTAGGAAATTTTTTCAGCAGACTAAATGCTAAACGGCCATAGCGTTCGACTTTAATTGCTTGTCCAACTTCACCTGGATCAGCCAGTTCAAAATATTTCGACCAAGGCATCTGCGATGCTTCTGTTTTCTTTATGACTTCTGGTGGACAACCTTTGAATTGTCTGAAAGGTGAACTACTGAGCCACATACGGTGCTCTACCATTTTGCACACTTCCAGAGCGCTTTTCGCAACCTGGGACCAGCCTCGCTTAAGACAAATTTCAAACAAGGCACGTAGAAGTCGACTTGCAGACTGTGTGACATAAACCATGTCTGCCACTAAAGCGAATCCATCCAACTTCAGTCGAGAAATATAAGCTTGCAACAAGACATTAATTTTAGCCGATGCCTCCTCAACTGTCTCCTTTATTGGAATAGGGACTCGCTCTAGAAGCTTCGCCAACTCAAGTTTTTCCTCCTGTCTAACTGGAATCAATTTAAACTCTTCAGACATGGAGAAAATGCGGAAAAGTTCGATAGGCGTCAAATTCGGTCGAAGCGATTGACTGTAAGTGGCCATAGAAGAATGCGAAATGTAATAATGCGAAGCAATCCGCGCAAGTTCTGTGGGAACAAGTCGTCCATTGGAGCGATCATATTTGATCAAACTGCTTTTCTCAAGAACAACAGCAGCAGAATGTACCAAATCGAGTCGCTTTTGAACTAATGTATCATCATCAGCGTATTCGGCCCCTACATGGTACAGAGCAGGAGACCGTAACATTCGTACATAGAGATATGTATAACCCAACCACTTTATAGCCTCATCAATATTTCGAATGGTGCCCAACACAATTTCAGCATTCAAATTATCAGCAAGCTTTGCCATGAACTGTGACTCTATTGGTAGTTGCTGATTCATAAGAGAAAGATAATATTGTAATTCTGCATGTGCTGTTATGATGATGCCTTCGCCCGAAATATCGTATTTAGGTCTTCCAGCTCGCCCAAGCATCTGCAAAACATCCTGCGGAGAAAGTTCGACCCATCGTCCCTTTTCGGGTGAATATATTTGAGTTCCCTTGATGATGACCGTATGTGCGGGTAAATTCACACCCCAAGCAAGTGTAGCTGTTGAAACTAGAACTTGAATTCTACCATCTGCGAACAAATCTTCCGATCTCTTCCGATCTTCTCGTGACAAACCGGCATGATGAATGCCAAAGCCATATTGCAACAAGTCGCGCATTTCAGGATCATGTGCACCCTCGCTGGCCTGTTTAAGAATTTCGTGAGTCACAGAATCACTTTTAAGAATGGAGGTGATGGTCTCCTCTTCGATAGCTTTGTCGCGAATAAATTTTGCCGTTTTAGCACATTCCTTTCTCGAGTGAACAAAAATAATCATCTGATATTTTGAAACGTTCTCTATAACCTTATCGTAAGCTGCCTCGTTCATAGCTTGATATCGCTTGAATGGTCGTTTTTCGGTGATCCCCACAAATTGCTGCGCCAAAGGACATGGTCTATATGAAGAATCAAAGAAAAACAAGCCTTTTTCCGGATTCACACGCAAAAAGGTGGCAACATCGTTGTAATTTGGAAGAGTTGCAGATAATCCAACTAGCCGCACATCTTCCGTGAGATTATTCTCGATCCGGCGCAAAGTCCTAGATACAATACTTTCGATGACAGGTCCTCGCTCATCATGAAGTAAATGAATTTCGTCGATGATGATCAGACGGACAAGATTCGTGTAACTTACATCCGTAGCTTTGCGCGTCACTATATCCCATTTTTCAGGAGTCGTAACAATAAGCTGCGTGCTTGCTATTTGCTCTTTGGTTAGTTGAGAATCGCCGGTCAGCTCTGCCACTGTCATAGAAAATTGCGACAGGCGTTCAGTAAACTCTCGAACCTGCTCCTGGACTAAGGCTTTCAAAGGTGCAATGTAGACGATCTTGAAATTATCTAAATCGATCTTACCAGTATGAGGGTCTCGAAATTGAGAGATAGTATGCAGCATGGTAAGAAGAGCCACATTGGTTTTTCCAGCTCCAGTTGGGGCACAAAGCAAAATATTTTCGTCCTCCTCGAAGGCTACAGGAAAAACCTTTGATTGAACGCGATTTAAACTCTCGGCACGACCAAAAGCAGGTTGAACCCACTTTGGAAGTTCAGAAAGAAGAATTTCTCGATCTGTAGTTTCTGGTCGCTTAGGCGCAGGAACATGAATTTCTTCATAAAGTTTCTTCTGGCGTTTGAATGAACCTTCCGATAGTCTGATTTTAGCTGACGAAAGAAGATGATTGCCGTCCTCGAAGACTAGAGAATCAAGATCGACTAATTTCGGTTCCCTTTTCTTCAACTGTTGGGCAGAAGGGTCGATATCCATTGGGAATTCGTCCTGCACCTGTCCGGTAACTGCACCGTCCGTATCGGTACCACCCCGCAGCTCCTTTAATAAAGCATCTTGGCCATTTTCGAGCATTTGATCCTCAATAATTTTTCGCGAAGGCGCATCAGTAGCTCTGGCTAATCGTATACACCAGACAATTCTCCATCTGTTCTTGCACAATAGAGTTACAAGATCGAAATGGTCGAAATCAAAAACTTCCATCAAGTCATTTTCAACTTGTCTCAGTGAGGCATCGGAAGAAAGAAACTCCATGATTTTTGAAGTTTTTTCTTGAGTAGTAATGGCATCTGAGAAAATTGAGGCTACCTGCCGCTGAAGCCAGAAGGCATCAATTGAATGGGCAGGTATATCGTCTGATGACTCTTTTGGAGCAGAACCTGTCATGATTTCCTCATCACCACTTTCTCCACTCGCGGAGTCGGAGGCAAATTCTAAAACTTTGTCTTCGTCTCGCTCCTCGTCATCAGAATCATCTTCGTCTGAAGAGGATTTTTCATCGTCATCTTCATCATCGAGTAATACAGCAACACCTGTCTCATCATCCTCTTCTTGTTGGGTGGCTTCAATATCGGCATCGGGAGTTTCAAAATCGGTGATTCTCCTGCTCAAATTCATCAACTGATTGAATGATTCGCTTGTGATGGGGGTACCAAAAATACCTTCTACTTCTTTTTTCTTGTCATAATCTTTGACGCCATCCATTTTGACGATTTCTAATGCAGCATCGGCAGCTGACCTGACAATGTCATGGGACACATCGCCAAGGAACTCTTGGGCCCATGAGAGAATCAATTCGAAAGTCTGTCTGGTCTCAGCTGTTCGAGGAATATACCGTAATCCTTCGATATTATCAGTAAGTCCTAGAATGTCAGCTTGGGATTTCGGTGCTGTTTTATTTTTCGGCCGTCGAGAGGCTTGATCTGCGACGGCTTTTTTGCGATTTTTGCTTTCCGCAGGAACGCTATCTCGCGAAATACGGGTGCCCATATCCGACAGCGTAATTTTGCCCGCCAAAGATTCAGGATCACCCGTTCGATCATCTGAAGGTCGAGATACGAATCGCCGATCGACCTGTAAGACCTTGTTGGACATAGCATCGCTGGAGAAGATTAGTGTTACTTGTGTTGATCTGTATTGCAAAGATTCAAATACTTACTAGCTATACTGCGAATAGTTGCGTTCCGCCATTGTGTATAATTATATAATCAATCGAAATATAAATAATCTCCAACAAACACAGCTAAGCTTCGGCAAGTCTGAGTAATATTACTATAATAAGGCGGTGAAGAATACGGAAGTGAAAGAAATCGCAGAATCCTAAGAACAGAAAGTTGCTAGCAAATTTCAAATTTGGGCTGGGATAAATAATTATTGTGAGCAGAGAAGGACAGATTTAGTCCCAGGGATCGAGGTAAAGACGTGTACTATGATGTTTACTGTTCTCAGCGACAACCGGATGAATGAAATCGAAGGATGACAGCGGATATTATGATAAAAGAAAAAAGCGACTGATAAACCAAATCTGCTAGAATTTGTAACTGAACCCGAGGATGCATCTGCACGCTTAGTTAAAAAAAATGTTAGCTTTGATTTTCATCTGATTCCGGTACTGAATTTCCTCTAACTTCTACATAAAGGCAGATTCTGCATCAGCTACATCTAGCACACGGTCTACGAATTTTACGCACTTTAACGCCCTATCTTCTTGTGCTCTGTGCGATCGCCATCTTGTTTCATCACATCTCTGATATCCCGCTGATCCACCCAAAGTCAGAATCAGCGCGCACAAACCTGAATCACATGACCTATCTCGCCAGGTTCCTAAGTGCGCAGGTACGGTGAACGAGTGAAGAAACAGCTATCGACCCCTTCCCACGGTGCCCACGGTCCCACGCAGCCGACGATTGGTCTCTCTTGTGGAACTAAAAGGAAGTCCGTGATCGAGAAAGTGTTTTCAGCTAGTACTCCAGCACTGAATCCGTGAAATTAATCTCTCTCGATCGTTGCGATCGAGTCATCTCTATTTCTGACCGTTGTGCTATCGTTGTCTTGCACGCCAGTGGTGATACTATTATATAGTAGCTTGTGCTTCGAGAAACCGGCGTCTTTTGACCGATCAGCAGCGCTTTCTTTCTAGATCCATACGAAAAAGCGGAAATCGCAAGTCCTGGTATCTCTTCACAGGCTAATTTAGTTCACTACCAAATCAATTTTGGATTCTGCTGTGTAACAAGTCCTTGGCAAATATGTCTACAGTCGAAGACGCGTCGTCAGGTATCGAAGTGCAGGAGAAGGCTGCATCTATGACGACGAACATATCACAGAATGAAGAAGCTCCCATCTCTAGTGTAGTCGGAGAAAGCTTGCAAGACGAGGAAAAGAGCGATGGGAAGAAAAATGAATCCACGGAGCCGAGTGAGTTTGAATCACGTAGTAGCGAAGAGAAGCCAGCAGGAGACGATGCGACAGGTGCGGACGGCGTGGATAAAGACGAGAACCTTGACAAAGAATCCAAGTCTGAATCTGTTCCTATCACTCCGAAATCAAAGGGACAAGCATCCTCTGGACAATATCTGCCTGGTGCAATTGTTCTTGCCAAGCTGACAGGCTTTCCTCCATGGCCTGGCATGGTATGTGATGCTAGTTTTTTTGCCTCATTGTAGCTGATTTATTGACTCTTTAGGTTCTTGCTGATGCTTTTCTTCCTCAGCATATCCTGAAATCAAAGCCAAAATCAGCAAGTAGTTCGTCGGGCACAGGTCGGGTGAAGCGGAAGAGTCTACCTGAAGAAGAGACAGGAGTTACGTCTTTCCCTGTTCGATTCTTTAATGATGGCAACTAGTAAGTTTCACTGTTTTTTTAAATTGAGTGTGTGAGTTATGAGGCAGTACTGACAGTATGGAACAGTATGTGGGCATCAAAGGTAGATCTGAAACTTCTATCAACTGAAGAAGCCAAAGCGTATGTTGCAAAATCGGCGAAAAGTAGACGAGATAAAACTCTTGTTGAGGCATACAAAATTGCGACCGAGCCTCCATCACTAGAAGAATTTGCGAGAAGTGGTGCTGAAGATGAGGAGGACGAGGAAGAGCAGGAAGAAGACGCAGAGATGGATGATGTGGATGCGGATGGCGACGCAGAAGCTGGAGAGGCAGAGGATGATGAAGATGATATAGAAACTGAAAAGAAGAAACAATCGAAGAAGAGGAAAAGTGTTGCAACTGAAGAGTCGACCGTCTCATCGAAGAAGCGACGTAGCTCCACGAAAAAAGAAAATGGATCCGCAAAGAAAGCTCCGAAGAGCTCAGTGCCTTCAACAGGCAATGGAGAAGCAAAGAAGCGCAGCGGTAAGAAAGAAATTGGGTCAGATAGCATTGGCAAAAAGAAGATCAGCGCTGCAGCATCACTGCGCGAATCTCTCGAGGAACGCACGAAACATGTATTATTTTTACGACATAAATTACAGAAGGCGTTCTTGGTGAAGGAGAAGGAGCCAGTGGAAGAGGAAATGGAAGCCATGGACAGACTGTTTGGGAAGCTGGAGAACTTTCAAGGACTGGAGCTGTCGATCATTCGACAGACCAAGATCAATAAGGTTCTAAAGGGGATTCTAAAGCTGGGAGAAATTCCACTGGAGTCAAAGTTCAATTTCAAAGGACGTTCGCAAAAAATTCTTGAGTCATGGAATCATATGTTCGAAGGAGGTTCTTCATCGGCCCCAGGAACACCGACGCCATCGGGTCCAGGAGAAGCAGCGTCTGAGAGTGGTGAGACCGCGGGGGCGAAGGAGGTACAAGCAGGAGCGGAAGATAGCACGGCGTCGAAGGAAGCGGGCGTCACGGAGGACAGGAACGATGAGGTAGAGACCAAGAAAGAAGAAGGGCTGAATGGAGCAGCTGAGGTTTCTACGTCTGCCTGAAAGATGGGAAAATGGAAGAATGGCTGAGGACAATTGTAAGATGTACTAGGGAAAGAGACCCGAACATATAAGCAAAATAAGAGAAGACAAAAACTGTTGCCTTTTTTTTTTTTGACAAGTTTGATCTTGATGGTGTTTTATGTATTCTACAAAGCTGTTTGTTATCGTATTTCAAAGCTATATTTGTACTAGTGATTTAAGGCAATTTATCAGTTAGATGGCTCTGCCGGAATTTATATCTCTCAACATCGGAGAGTAGGGTAATTGAGTTAAACATGCTGTGTGAGAGTTGTGCATGTGCAATCGGATATAGGTAAGTAAACAGACAACCAAGCAGGTTTGGCAGACGGAGTGGAAGACAGAACGACCGGGTGGTAGACAGCCGAAGGGTTTGTCAGAAGAGTGTACAAAAGAATCCGGAAATGGTGGGTTTGGAGACAGCGAAACTGAAGGTTTCTGGCGGGAGGAGGACAAGATGCCGAAAGACAAAGACGGAGGGCTTTCCAGGATTTCTAGAAACATAGAGGAGCCCAAAGAGGAAAGGAAACAGACAAGACGGAGATGGACGGGGATTAGAAGGAGGGCGGGAGGGAGCGAGGAAGAGAGAGTGGGAGGAGTGGGATGGACAATAGACGGGCAGTGGCGGACCGAGCATCGTGGGCAGGTGAAGACAGTTACGGAAATATGAATTCATCAGACCGTGGGAGAGAGCAACGATGTCGAGGCTTTCCGGGCGATAGAGAGATAAAGACTTGGCCCGGATAGTAGTAATAGTGGACTGAGCGACGGAAACTGGTCTGCAGTTTGGGAGCAGCAGCAGTCAACGTAGCACAGGCAGTTCAGTATGTAGGAGCGCAAGCAAGGTCGGTGGTAATAGCGGACAGCGGAAGATGGCCTGAGGAAGAACTGTAGACAGATCACATCACCCGCCAGTGTAGGCAAGGACGGTGTCGGCTTAGCTACGCGGAGATGGACAGGAAGGCGGATCCCCGGTTGACGGGAGCATATTCGGAGCTCGAGGACAGGCGGTAAGGCAGGACAATGACTGATCTTTACCGACTTCCCTGCTGAGCGAGATCACAGGCGATCGATCATAGCGAGACGTAGTCTGGATGTTTCTTGGAATGAGCGGCCGGAGAAGAAGCGCACACGTAGAACAGTACTGAGCCGGTACAGAGTGAGTGCGTTTGGGCAAGTAAGAAACGATCCGGAGACAAGGCTCTGTTTACGGAGCCCCCAAATAGGAAAGAATTACTGAGTTTTCTCTCGAGCCCATGGGTATCGTCGGACACAAGGACGAGAGGAAGACGAGACGGTCCCAGAAACACGGAAGCAAAGGTAGAATTGCACCTTCAATTCGACCGACGTTGACTACAGTTTGCACTCGCCGTTTTGATCATTGCTCTCTCAGTTTTTGGTTCCTCGTTCTCTCTCGGACCCAGTCAATATTCTGCTCGAGGCCCGCTTGGTATGCTGATCTCGTCCGTTCTAGAGGCTGCGTGGAGGGGCTTGGATCCGCTCCCACCTGAGTAAGCGGTCTCCCGCCAGATCTCGCCAGTTTGCAGACTCACGTCACATAACAAGGGGTTAGTATCCGGTAATAGACCCGTAGATGTGCGTGTGAGCAGCATACACCCAGTAAGCCCCGCACTGCTCTGGAGGGCCTCCGTCGGGGCAGAATGACGGTTAGAGTGTGTGGTCGAGAAAGACTTATTTATCAGGCGCCTGGCTTCTCTCCTTCCTTCTCGCCCACACATTTTCTCGGCCACTGTTCATTGCTGTTTGCGTCTGGCTTTCAACCTTTTTATTTGTGTCTACTGCCAGTATTTGCTCTGATTCTTTACAATGGCTGACACTATTATTGCTGCTGAGGATCCTAGTGCCCGATCGTATGTATCTTGTTTTTGTGCTGCCCTCTTATCGCTGTCTGTCCGGCTTCTCTGCTCTCTCTCTCGCTCGCTGCCCCTCCTTCCCTAATCCCTCTCTAAAATGCATGAGTGCCCCACGTGCGCCGCGCAATTCGGACTGCACTAGCCCGCGATCTTGTTGGTTTTTTTTGCAATCTACGTTCGGTTATACAGGATCTGTTGACTTCAATCGATGCTTTTGTGGTTGAACAGGTTTTTGCGGTTCTGAGAGTGCTGTCTGCGTGCCGAGCGGTCTGAAATTGGCTGCTCGGCGAGAACCCGCAATTCCGTCATCCGTCAAACGTCGTAGCTATTACAGTATTGGTTATTCTGTCTTGCTGTGACCGGGGTTGGACTGTTCTTTTTGTTGATCGACAATATTGTATTGATGACATGATTATCGTTTCTTCTGATCTTGTTCTGTGGAACTTTTTTTTTTTCGGCCTGCTGTAGTTGACTGAAATTTGCGGTTATTTCGGCCTCACTTGCCGACACGATCCGGGTCTGGTCACAACAGCTCTGGAATCAGTGACGTGCATATTCGATTATTTCATATGCTATTTGCGCATTCCGTGCATTGACTGAATTATGATTTATGCCTGTACATATTCTTTGTCATCATCTTTACAGAGCCTATGTCTCCATCAACAATAGAGATGAATGATTTGCTTAGGCATAGCGTTCATCGCTGGATAGGGCTAGAGGGATCGGGAATTTATTGGCCGTGGCAGACATTCTTACCTTTGATTTCCCATATCTAACAAATCGTTTCTAGTGCTCCTCCATTGCCCTCGGACTCGGTTATCGTTGTCCTCGGTGCCTCTGGTGATCTTGCAAAGAAGAAAACTGTAGGTGTTCAGATATTTCAGATGAATGACGTCATAGTTCTAACTTTCTTAGTATCCTGCTTTGTTTGGTCTATACAGATATGATCTTTTACCTAAAGGTATCAAGATTGTCGGTTATGCTCGTACCAAGATGGACGATGCCGACTACAAGAAGCGTATTTCGAGCTACATCAAGACTCCAGGTGCCGAGGATGAAGCCAAGCTGAAGGAGTTTCTTGCTCTGACTTCTTATGTTTCTGGCCAATATGACCAAGATGAGAGCTTTCAGGTTCTTGACAAACACATTTCTGAGATCGAAGGATATCCGGACGAGTCACATCGGTTGTTTTATCTTGCGCTTCCGCCGACAGTTTTCACCACAGTTTCGCAGCATCTAAAGACTAACTGCTATCCCAAGAAGGGCTCTGCTCGTGTTATTATCGAGAAGCCATTTGGCCATGATCTTGAATCGTCGCGTGAGTTGCAGGCAGCTTTGCGACCGATCTGGTCGGAAGATGAGATTTTCCGTATCGACCATTATCTTGGCAAGGAGATGGTGAAGAATATTCTCATTTTGCGATTCGGAAACGAGTTTTTCAATGCCTCGTGGAATAAGAGCCACATCTCGTCTGTACAAATTACCTTCAAGGAGCTGTTTGGAACTGAAGGCCGAGGAGGTTATTTTGACACATTTGGAATTATTCGGGATGTGATGCAGAACCATTTACTGCAGGTTTTGACCATGATCGCAATGGAGCGACCACTATCATTTTCCGCTGAGGATATTCGAGATGAGAAAGTACGAGTTTTGCGAGCGATGCCAGTGATTGATCCGAAGAACGTTATTATTGGACAGTATGACAAGTCACCGGACGGCACAAAGCCTGGCTACTTGGATGATCCAACGGTGCCCAAGGGATCGCGATGCCCGACCTTCGCGGCGATAGTATTGTACATTCAGAATGACCGCTGGGAAAATGTTCCGTTTATCTTAAAGGCGGGCAAGGCGCTGGACTCTGCTAAGGTGGAGGTTCGAGTACAGTACAAGGATGTTACTTCTGGAATTTTCAAAGACATTCCCCGTAACGAGCTTGTTTTGCGTATTCAACCTGATGAATCGGTGTACATCAAGATGAATAGTAAACTTCCCGGACTTACGATGAAGACATCTGTGACAGAACTTGATCTTACGTACAAGCGACGATTTTCCAATCTGCACATTCCTGAGGCTTACGAAGCGCTTATTCTTGATGCTATTAACGGCGATCACTCGAACTTTGTGCGAGACGACGAGCTTGATGCGTCATGGAAGATTTTCACGCCTCTCTTGCACTATCTTGACCAGAATGAGGACATTGTCCCTGTTAAATATCCGTACGGATCGAGAGGTCCCGAGTTTCTTGACGATTTCCTGGCTGATCATGGATATTCTCGTGAGCTTGATGGCTTGTATCAGTGGCCTACTACACGGGCTAACGGCAAGATTTAGATTGTGGGATGTTTATATACGATGAATCATAAATGATTAGGTTTTATATGAAAAAAATAAATTAGTAAAATCAGAACTAAGAAGGCAAAGATCCGAGGGTATCAGAGCTTGGCGAGGAGTCCAAGGTGACAGACGAGATTTGACTTTTATTTCTTGGAGACAAATTTAGGGATATTCAACTTTGCAGTAAAGTAAACAATTATTTTTTTTAGGTTAAGCTAAGATCGACCGTATGGGACATTTCCAGCTTGAGTTATATGAATAGCTTAATAACTGAATTTTGACCGAACGAATATTTTTTTGAACCATATTATCTTACTAAAAATTCTTATAAAACTAGCGAAATATATACACTTTTTATTGCACATGTATCACCTTTAGAGGAATCGAGTAGATTGATATAGATTGATGTAAGGAATGGAGATTTTATGTGGATCAGTTAGAAGGTGGGATAGATTCTGAATCACTGTGGAAGTAGCATTTTAGATTATTCAATACGAGTTTGGGTTATCTTAGTCTACAAAAATTTTGCAATTACTATGCAAATCCGGAGACGGTTACTAGTTCCGTTTCAGCGCTACGCAGACATACGCAATCGAGAATATAACATAAATATACAACTAAAATATACTAAACCAAACAAGTCAATGGAATCCATCAAAACTCAGAGATCGAAGCTGACACTAAACAAACAACGAGCAAACATACTAAAACAATAAACTGAAATAAAAGTAACTGCAAAAACAAAATATCTTGCCGACCATGTATTGATTTTCTTTCTGTGTGTTGATAATATTCTGTCAAAGTAAAACCTATTCTTCCGCTCTTGCAGCCTCATGTATCAAATGACTTTCTTTCACTGGCGAAGATGAAATAGAAGTAGGTGATCCGGCTGAGTTTGCGAGCGATCCGGCGAATGATGGGAACGAAGCGCCGGGAATGACTGGCGAGCTTCCGGTCGACGACCCCGGAGTACTTGATGAAGGTCCTGAAAACGAATTCGTATGTGAATGCGGAATATTTTCCGGGACGGGATGCTGAGATCCCACGTTGGTCACGTCTGCAGATCCTGCACGACCTGCTTTTGAAAGTGCGTAGTCGCCCGAGTCAAAATATTTCCGGTCCTATGGTTGTCCGAGTTAATAACAGTCAAGGCACTTTGACCCTAAACAAAGAGAAGGGCAACAAGAAGTGCAAGTACCTTTAATTTGTTTTGTAGAATATCATGACGAGATGGAAGACGACCGTACATTCTCAACATTCGCTGCTCATCTGGAGAGAGAGTCTGTCGAAGGCTAGTTAGTACGTCGATTCTAGATTTGGTATTCAACACTCGCAGACTTACCGAGATGTCGACTTTATTTGTTCGTGCTGGGTCAATCGACGACATTCTTCTTGTGGTGTTATTATGATATTATTTTAGTTTCTGCTCGATCCAATCAATCGAGGAATTCTTTCTTGGAATTTGACGCAGTGCGCTGAACGGATCGACGCGCCTAATTCAAGGAAAGAACTATATTTGTTCTTATCGACAGTCCTACCAGTCGAATCAAGTCCTGGCTAAGTGGAATTAATAGCAAAATATCCTGTCTGATTAGACTGACAGCGTAGAAAATTATAGAGTGCTTATCGAATCTGGTCGAGAGTCCGAACAGTGGTTGATTGAATCTCTTTGCTAGAAAAAGTCACCTGCGAATCGCCACAGCTAGATCACAACTAGAGAGCAAAGTCTGCAAAGATGAGCTTAATCCCAATAATCTGATCGATAAATCAATCGGCTACAGAGATCTTAGCACAATAACCGGTTCACGATAGACAAACGACTGCAATCCTCTATCACTACTAGTACTTCTTATAGTGCTCCTCCTACATTACATGACCTACTACTACTGACGTCCGCTTTAACGAAGTCGGTCGAGGACTCGTCTGCCGTTTCTCCTCTCGCCTAAACCGAATTCAGAATACGGCCACCAGTCATTCTGGTAACGTGACTGACCGTCATTACGGGGCTAGGGCACAACGTCCGCTTGTGTTTGTTCTCTGCCGCATGATTCGGGCATGATTGGTGATCAGACAAGTGCCGGACAGTAGGACATTTTATTAATCAAATAGACCCATATTGAAAAGAACTCGGAATAATACTTTAATTTAAATAGAAATAATGGATTCGCAAAGGGAACAAATGGAGTATAACATATTGCACAGTATTTATATAGTTCAATCCTGCACAATACATGCAAAAATATCAAATATTGGTAAAAATACTAAATCATATTTTCTGTCTATACACACATTCAGAGATCTAATCACATATCAGGTACACACATGACTAGTCAGTCCCCAGTTTAAAACTGTATTTTTGCCAATATCACGTCGAATAACAGACGAATAAACTAGGCATATCAAAATTACAAAAAAAACAAGACAACAAAACAGAATAAACAGATAAAACTCCAAACATAAAACACCATTATAAACAGTTTTAAACAATTAGAACAATCAAGTAGAGATTCAAAACAAAAAAAGGACAAAACAATAAAAACAGTAAAAACTTTTCACGAAACTCGTTTGACAGGTATATGCTCAAAACTCCCGGTCCAACATGGCGTAACTATAGACAAAATTCAAACCGGACATAAATTATTCAGAGGTTTCTTGTTTAACAGTCTTCGACGAGCTTTTGGCAGTCCCTTCTTCAGCTTGTTCTTCAATAGCCGACGATGGACGAGAAGTCAAAATCTGAGTCGTAGCTTTAACTTCGTTCTTCTCGACAACGATATTCTTTAACCACTTGTTCTCCATCTCGAGCTGAAGAACCTTAGCCTCCAGCTGCTGCACCTTATCTTGAAGTTCTTTGGCAGTTTGCTCCATCTGCTGCTCGCGCTGCTTCTTTTTGATACGGAACCGAGCTGAAGCAGCCGTGTTGCGTCGCCGCTTGTCTTCCTCGGCAGCAATTCGCGACTGCTCATCCTGGGACAGAGTCGCAGTAGACGACGACCGCTTCAGAGATGGAGTGCTGTTACCACGGCTTGGAGGAGTGGGCGCAAGGCCAGTGACCGAAGATCCAGCCGGAGTGGCAGGGAAATGAATCCCCGATGGGTGGATTACCTGCTGTCCATAGGTCATCTCGCGTCGAGTCTCGGCGGACGATGCTGCAACACCAGACGCCGTAGGAATGATTGGAAGCTCGTAGTCAATGTAGCTTGGAGCTAAGAAGTCAAACTCAGAAGTGGGCGCGACGGGAGTGTTCGCCGCGGTCGGAGAAGCGGTGTTCTGAGATGACGGACTGACATCCAGCTGCTGATGATGCTGATGAATCTGCTGCTGAGACCGTCGCTGACGCTGCTGGTGCTGCTGCTCAGACTTTGGAGAATGCTCTAGGTCAAAGCAGATATCTCCTGCAGATACGCCGGCATCCGTGGACCTTCCCATGTCGAAGTCGAAGAAATGGGTGTTGGTGAAGAGCGACAGGTCGTCTCCAGACTTGGAGGAATCCGACAGTTCAATTGGCTCGATGGTATTAAGATTTGCAATATATTGACTGATATTGATGCCACTTCGGTGACTTGGAAAGGAAGACATTGTGCGGATGCAAAGACTGGAATCGCGCGCTGTGGATGACCAAAGACGAACACACTCTGACGGAGCTTCCAAACGCAGAGCGAAAAAAAAGGGTAGAAGGGAAAACTCGACCGTCGACGCAGCAGACCTAACGAAGTCTGCTCTTAATCACTGGACACGCTACACAATAGCGCTCTTTTGACGGATTGATACTTTTCTCTCGAAAAAGATTACGAATCGGTACGGTGTATATGTCTGGGTTCGAAGGAGATGAAAACGCAAGAGGAAGAAGCGGATTTGGATCACTTAAGCAGACTTGACTTCACCAGCGTAGCTCAGCAATGACTCGCGGCCGAGGGCAAGGGGTCTTGTCCGAAAGGGAGTCCTGTTCGATGCGAGATCGCTGAGGAAGTGGAGGAACTAAGTGTGGAACCGCTGGACATATATGTGCGAGAAGACTTTACGCGTTTACGGTATTAACTGTGGCAGATAATTTCACGGTTACAGCAGAAATGGGTACAAATAGATCTATATAAGCTTTGGCGTGCTGACTGAGATCGATGGCGTGCTAGTGCTGGGGCCCGCACATTCGCCGGTTGGGAGGGGAGCCGGAGGCAGCTTACCAGCACAGCAAGCAGAGATCCGGCTCGTACGATATCGACACGTGCGCTCTACAGCCGTGTCCGACAGAGCGATTACATAATATAATCATTTACGTAACAACGCGGAAAAATTGAGATCTGTATTTCTTTTTACAGAAGCCCGTACCCGAGCAGACTCCCGCTGGCGGCTCTGTCCGCTAGCCAAGCTGAGTTTGGCCAGTTCCGGTTTAATCTTCTCCGCATTCTCAGCCCTATGTCTTGCTGGTGCGGTCTAATCTGTTCCCCTTTCAATCGACTGAAGAACTCACGATACCTTTCTGGTTTGACGGCAGTGAAGTTTGCTTGATGTGTGCATACACGGAGACCGGCGCAAAATATATATCCGCTGCGAGCTTCGTCGGTAGTGTGCCTCTTACTAGACTTACGTACTATTGTCGTTTTGGCTGATTGGGAATTGTATACTGCGGTAGTCTTTGCGATCCCGTCCACGCGTCGTCTGTCGTCAACCACGCATATCTGTCCAGGTTTCTGCGCGGAGCTTTCTCTGACAATTTATCATTCACCTGCAATTGCAAACCATGGAACTTGACCGTCTAATTGTCGAAGAGCGGGATTCCAATGGAATTTTTGCGAAGGCGTTCTACGACGCATACCCTGCTTATTCTGAGTCCGAGAAAGGAACTCAGCAGGCGGCTACTGGGAGCATAGGGGCCGTTGTAGAGGTCTCTGCTCATCACAGACTTGGCCAGATCTATGCGACCGGCCGTCGACATCCTCCTTCGCGTGTAATTCGATATCTTCAGAAGGTCCTGCATGTCTTTCTCCCCACGGGGTATCCTGACAGCGTCACCCCAGATTATATACAGTATGTGATGCATGTGGTTTACCGTACAAGCAGAACGTCTATTTAACTCGGTCCTTTTCAATTAGCTACCAGACATTTGATTCGATCCAAGCATTTGCCAGCTCAATTGCTCAGCTTCTTGGCTCGCGTGCTGTGCTAACTTGTGAGTCCAATGTCATCGCATATCTGGCCCCAATTGCTAGAATACTGACTTGTATCCATAGTGGTCGGCGTTGGTGATCAGAACGCAACAAGTACATCTGCGCTCTTTTTCACAGTATCTCAGGAAACCTTAGGCCGTCTAGCCACGATCATGTTTGCTTGGAGATTTGGTTCCATGCTTGAGCAGGAATGCAAGAAATTCCGGTTTGCTGCCGATCTGGTCAACGACACATCGATTTTCTTTGACGTGCTATCGCCGCATTTTATAGGTAGTCCAGTGCTCAAGCTGTCGTATTTTTGTCTATCTGGTATCTTGAAAGCTGTGTGCACTGTTATGGCCAACGGATCCAAAGCTGCGTTGACGCAGCATTTCACAGATGACAGTAAAGGCAGTATTGCAGATGGTACGTACAAAGTTCATTCTGCTATTCAAAGACGGTTCTAACTCTGTATTTTATAGTCGCTGCGAAAGACGCTTCTCAGGAGACAATCATTTCTCTACTTGGCATGCTTGCTGGAGCGGTGATTGTTCCGATACTCACCGAGGAGCAACCGACTTGGATCGTGCTGTTTATCCTTATTGCAACACATCTTGCGACTAACTATCGAGCTGTGAGCTCAGTAGTAATGGAGACCCTGAACCGTCACCGAGCAAACATTGTGTTTTCTTCAATCATCGATGCGGTTGCGCCCCAGTTTTTGGATGCGGAAGTCGACAGCATATCAGAAATATCGGCGGGCATGATTATGTCGCCCAAACAAGTTTCTAGGTGCGAACGTATTCTCGAGCGAGACGGAGTTCTACGATGGGGAGCAAATGGACCAATTATGGGTAAGGCATTTGTGGGTTCATTTTCCGCCGTTCGCAAAATGCTTCCTCCAGATATGACTATCGAGGAATTACTCAGTCTGTTTGGAGACGGGAACACTGGGTATGTATTATGGTATCGACACGTGCGCTCACGGAGCCGCCGGACGAGCAATGTATATGTCCAGGCAGCCTTGATCGAGCCTAGTGATAGCGGGGATGAGGATCACATGCAATCTGCAGACGAGATATACTACGGAGCTGGAACTCGAGAAAAATCCGCACACCACCAGCCCGGATTCGACACGCGAGAGCTACGGGTCTGGGTCCACGCTTTGTTTTTGGCTCGGAAGTTGTTTTTACAACATCATGCTTCCATGAGCAGCGGCGGTGGGGGGTGGGGTGCCGAGGAGGGCATGAAAGAAGAGGCACGACAAGTGATATCCTCGTCGCTGCGAATGGTAGACGCGCTGTTCGGACCGAATGGCAAGGGAGCGGAAGCACTTAAATCCAGGGGGTGGGCCCTTGGGCAAGGACGGCTTATGGTTGTTGCGGGCTCTGTGCCGAGGTTGAGAGTGCGGCCACGTACAGCATAGAAATGAGAGAGGGACCGACGGACAATTATAGACAGCGTAGTAATAGCGTCACTATTATCAGTTTTTTTTAGTATAATATCTTTATGTATATATAGGTATATCTATCTGTATTTGGTGAAATGAAGTTTTGGATAGTCAGGTATTATCTTTGTTATAATGATTTCTATTATAGTGGGAGCAACAGACCGGAGGTGGAGAACCCAAGAACCTTGTGCGGGTTTGGCAGTGGTCCTGAGCTGTGGTGGCGGTGGGACTTCCCATTGAGACGACCGAACAGGCAATATTGTTTCGAGATCTGCAGGAAAAAGTAACCAACTTTGCGAATGCGGATAAACAAGAGGCAAATAAATTATTATTTCTGGTAGACCAGAAGTGCGGGTCTCTAATGTACCGTAGAGCAAGAAAAAGGATCGCTACTTGCGGTGCGGTCAAGGACTGCGGAGTATTCATCATTCTGCCAGATATTCCGACTCAACAAGAACACGACGTTCGCAAGACGGGCAATACGGGGTGACAAGGCTTCGACACTTGCTGATCATCTTTCTAAGCAGACAATTTGATTAACTCTCCTAATTGCTGCAGCCGGCGAGAGCGGGAGATCGAAGTTCAAGGAATATCGAATACCCAGAAATATTACCAAGAGACAAATATTCGCAAACAATAACCGCATAGCAAAAGGCCGTTGTCGTGTATTGTTTTTTTTGGTCTGGTTTGCCGCTCTCTGTGAACATTGTCTACCGTATTAATCGCCAGGGAGGGCATATTAGAGGGAAACGACACCGGAACGATGACGTCGCTCGGTCCAACGCGAGCTGGATCCGAACTGTAGCGATTTGGTGTGTAACAAAAATAGAGCGTGCCGAGGCCACGTAGAAGGAATAACCTCGGACAGCCATTAACAATCAGCGCCGGAAAAAAAAACCACCGCAGGTTCGGGTGCAGTCGAACTTTAAACTCACCAGTCGAACCTTAACTGTGGCAATACTCAGGCGATTTCGTTCGCGCTAGTCTAAATAGGAACTAGTCTGTCCAAATCAGGCGCAAACTTTTTCCGGCACTCTCCGAAAGCTCGCACGAAAGTGCGAGCTGTCACCCTTGCCCGGATAAAACTTTGTGTGGAGTGGGTCTGTGCGTGTCTCATGGAGAATCCCCCTCTCTAGGTTGCCCGGCGGCGCTTGCGAGCTGGTCCGGTTCTTAGATAATAACACCATCAAATACCAGGAAAGGTCCGGCATCTCGCAGATGGGCTGGCCACCTTCTTGTTTGCCAACCACTTCGACTGAGCAGACCAACGATTCGTGATTATTTTTATTAAGTGCTCTGTCCACACCACTCTTTTTATTTTAAATTCTCGCTCTCCCTCGTTACGAACATTGTGTTCAGTTCTCATGACCGTCTACGTCCTGGTCTAAACATCAGCAGCGTTCTTCCAACAGCTTACTCTAGCACTCGTTCTGCCCGTGTCGCCATCCCAACCAGCGACGCCCACGCATTTCTCTGGCGACTGCTTTCGCAACTTCAACCACATTTACATGCCTCATCGCCCGCGGGGCCTCGGCACTGGCTACAATTCGAGTATGATGTTCATGGGCCTTGTTGGCCGAGATCATCGCCACAGCAAGGCAGCGCGGTCTGGTCAGCTACCGGAGTCTGACTCGCAGAATGATCATTCCACCACCTCTGTTGCACCGCGAACTGTCAATCCTTCTCCCGTACCAACCTCCGACCAAGCACCACACCATTTGCTACAACAACTTCCAGATCTGACTTCCGCTTCTACCTCAGCTGCATCCTCGCCTACAAACTCTGCACCCAATTCACCGGCGTATATTTCTTCCAGCTTGCCCTCCATCAAATCCTCGTCATATCTGCCTGCACAATCCATCGATAACAACACTGACAACAGCAACCTCGCCCCTACTTCTGTTCCTCAATCAAGCGCTTGGTTTCTGCCGCCAAGTTCGTCTACTAATGTCTGTGTTTGCGGTCGGTCAACTTCTCCTCGGTGTATTAGCATCCGCAGTTTGCCTTCCTTGGATGAAGTTCTAGCAAACGATGCGCCTTCTCCATACTCGCTAGCTGAGTTCATGGCCTATTTGGCGCAGAATCATTGTCTAGAAACTCTTGAGTTCACCACAGATGTACATCGCTACACAGAAGTATATGAAGCTGCGGTAGAAGTGCAATGCGGGTTTTCTGAATCCGAACTTGCCACGGACCACAAAGAATTTGACCACATAATGCTGCTTTGGCGGCGTTTGATCGATTCGTATGTGCGGCCTGATTCTGCTAGAGAACTCAACCTACCATCCACAGTCCGTGATGAATTGCTCTTGCTTTCTCATGATCGACTTCCACCTTCTCCTGACAAACTTGCGACTGCGATGACTGCGGTTAAGGATCTCATGAAAGAAAGTGTATTTATGCGGTTTTTACAAGACACATATGTTTCCAGTCCTAGTGGTACGTCGGCCTCCGACGAACTAGACTTCAACATGATGACAACTAGTACTTCCAACATCAGTAACTCGTCACTCTCATCTTCCATCTCATCCATTTCACATACGCACCACAGCTATGGGTGGCGCCTGCCGTTACATCGGTCATTTAGCAATACACAACACAGCTCCAATATGTCATCTACAACATCTTCATCCCGCCAATCGAAGAGTTCTCGACGGAATCAGTCAACTTCCTCCTCGTATAGCGACCATGATGCCACGATGATGACTGCTGAAGACCAACATTGTGGGAACACATCGTTTCCGGAGTCAGATGAACATAATATTTCAGATGATTCTTGCGGTCCGGAGTCCGATTCGGATGCCATGATGCTAGACGACGATTTAGCAGACCATCCGGATAAGCATAATATGTCTCGTGGGAAATCTTGGCGTCGAATGGGCAAAAAGCTCTGGCACCACTACTAGATCCTTCATTTTGTTTCAATTTTTTTTTATTGGATAGAATATTAACTGTTACTGCTGGCGTTATTGCTTTGGCTCTTTGTGTGGCTTTTGTATTTTTTTGTATTTCTAGTTCTCTGTTTACGTCATATGTATATTCACCTATTGGCTGGCTCAATCTAAATTTTTCGAGTCCTTTCATGATATACAGGTCTCCAGCTGTACAATATTTATCTAGAA
Organism: [Lipomyces] oligophaga; assembly: GCF_038497815.1. Taxonomy (NCBI): domain Eukaryota; kingdom Fungi; phylum Ascomycota; class Lipomycetes; order Lipomycetales; family Lipomycetaceae; genus Lipomyces; species [Lipomyces] oligophaga. The sequence goes on along the minus strand of NW_027117787.1, from coordinate 563,592 downwards.
CCTTATCATTTTATAATTTCTACTGTCTTGTATTATTATCATTTGAAATATATTGATGACAAATAAAAAATTGTTTACATACACATTTATATATTGCATCTTCATTAAATGACAACGGTCCTGACATAACATTTCTAGATATCTTTCTAGATCTAACTGTAAACTTTCCATCTATAATTAATCTTGCTCAGTTTTGCTTGCCGACGGAGCAGATGCCTCTTCGAGAGGGACAATCTTCACAGGTTGCAGGGGGATGCTCTTGTTTTTCTGAAACTGTGGAGGATCGCCGAAAAAGATGACTATACAAGTCATATCGTCTCTGAAGCGACGAGATAGTGGTGAAGGAATGCTCAGTAGCATTGCCGTTTGCTCCATATCTGCTCCACCGAGCGCATTTCGGACAATATGCGTTGCAGCATTCGCGTCCTTCACTGTAAACCGACCAAAGAAATGTTTTTGAGTTTGTGCAACCATACGAGCTAAACGCTCGACCTCAGGCAATTCACGCTCGCGAATACGCGACTCGAATTCTGTTGTATCTGAAATAACATGAATATCCTTAAGATCGAGAGCCCGAAGCCAGGAATTTCGGGCAACAGGCTTGACTCCTGAAGGTGGCTTGTTACCATGGTCAATTTGATGCTTTCGTGCCCACTCAGCAACTAAAGATACGACTTCCTGGCTAGATAGCTCATCCCAAACTCCATCTGTCGCCATGATCAGGAAATCACCAGGCTCCACTTTAGTACTAACGATCTCCGGCTTGGCTGTAACGTATGGGGGGGTCAACGAGTTTTTTGGGGCCCCGCGACCGAAAAATAGACGAGCAGCGTTCTCAATCACAATAGCAGGAAGTTTGAAACGAGCATCTCCAAATGCACGCGAGGGCTCGAGCCGGCCGAGCACACGGTCGTTTTGAATCACGGTATCCCGCTCATGGGGATGCTCGTTACGAATCCGGTTCGCTTCCGTCTCGTTCCTACAAGTGTGATCATAACTAAGCGGTGTAGCAACCCATGTATGATCGGGTGCCTTGTGACCCCACACTGCACGAGAGTCTCCAGTACATGCAACACGAAGAGTCTGCGTGACGGGATCGTATATCGACAACAGTGCACATGAGCCGGCAAATGCAGGCATCAAAATCTCTGGAGAAGCAGGCTTATAGGGATTCTCAAGTAAGAATTCCACTGGACGCTTGACAATGTCATCATCGAGACGAAGAAACGCCCGTTCGATAGCTCTGTCAACCAGTCGAGCATTCGCATCGGATTCATCGCTGAACGTGCGTCGTTCGTTTCCTGGCTTAACCGTTTCCAAGAGCTCTCGAGCAACGTACGGAACGATAGTTTCTCGGAGTCGAGCCGACGTATTCCATCCTCTGTAATCCAGTTTGTTAATCTATTGCCTTCATAACTATGCAATTTGTCTTAAACTTACCCATGGCCATCGAAGACTCCGAAAAAATACCAGTCTGACTTACCATCCGCAAAGTCAATATCAACGACACGGACAACATAATCATCCTCGATCTGCGCATTACTAGCTAACTGAGTAATATCAAAACGTGACACGCCGCCGCCCCCTCCTTCAATCAAATAGGACTCTTGGTGCTCCTGCAATCTTTCAGCAATCTCATTTTCGGAGAGAGTATGGGTGATCTTGGTGGTATAATTTTGCACTTGTCGAGGTGACTGTGGTATTGATCCAGCAAACGAATCTGGTGCAGGACGGGCATCATTATGAACAAGCGTAGGCTTAACAACTCGCGAGATCAATGATGAAATCTCCCCAGAGGACTGCGTCGCAACATATAGCGCAGACGCGGCTACCGTAACAACCGCCGTCGCTGCCGCAAATCTTCCTCCGGTGGTACTCTTCCCATTCGGTTTCGAAGATGACGATGACGATGACGATGACGATGAATCTGAAGACGACGACGAAGATGAGGAAGAGGTAGAAAATGAGGAGCTACATAATCTCAGATACGAAAAAGTAACTCGAGACACCGAGTATTGCTGCTCCCGAATCATCTGCGTGCACACACGCGCACACCGGGAATAGATCATCGTGATTCTCAAGTCTGTAACGATAAAACTAGAATCAGTCAAGAATCTTAACCCCGTATCAATCTATTATTACAACTTGCTAATAGAAATTACGATTTTCAGGGTTTAAAAATCAAGTAGAAGTTATTCTAAACCAATCTAAAAGTCTGTTATGGAGCCTCGCACAATTGCGGAGAAGTCTCTATCTCGGGGGTTTGTGGTTCTCCACACATATCAATCAAGGTAATTTAATTTAATCTCTGCTTCTACTAACTTAATTCCAAATAATATCTTTTTTGCCTTATATATTGCTCTTTCATATCTTCTTAAAATCTCCAAAATCTCACATACGTCATAAATACTCGCCTTATAAATCCCAAATCAGGCTTTGGATCTTGAGAAAGATCAAGGTCGAGCGAGTTTGGTTGACAAGGCGATACCGACTACCGGAGCAAGACTAATCAATTCACTCACCCCGCTCCAAGCAGGCCCAATAGTGAAACTCACAAATGCCCCAGATGCGACCAATACAGCAAAGAAATTGTAGACTAATGCCCAAACAATTGCAAGAATAATGCGAATATATATTTGACGAGACACATCAAATAAGCGAAGCACCCCCGCAATATCCCCGTTCAAAATACACGAGTCCGCAGCTGCTAGCGTGATTCCTTCGCTCGTCATGGCCAATCCAATATCTGCTTCAGCAAGTGCAATCGAATCATTCGCACCGTCGCCGCAGAACAATACGCCCGCACTGTCTTCTTTTACAGAGGTGACATAGTGCAGTTTATCTTCTGGAGAAGCCTCTGCAAGAAAATCTGTGATCCCAAGCATCGAGCAGACAGTTGAAACGGCTGCACTGGAATCTCCTGAAAGAACATGCACTTTGAGACCACGATGCTTAAGGGCTTCTATCACTTGAGAACTGTTAGCACGAATCGTAGAGGTGATTCCAAATATTGCAAGAATGGGACCTCCACGGACTCCTGCACAGAACAAGGAACTACCCTTAGATAGGACCGATTTAATCCTTTGATCATGCTGTGCAATTCCAACGAAGGAAGGCTTCCCGCAAACTAACGTGACTTGCTTCTCCGTAGTAGGTGAACTAATTGTCGTGATCATACCGGAGCCAATGACTTGCTCAATTTCACCCAGTTCCACGACTTCCCTTCGAACGTCTTGATTAAACTTCGTCAAATATGATGCAACAGCACGAGAAATTGGATGATGATTGCCTAAAACCACGAGCTCAACTAGGTTGCGAACAGGCAAATCAGTTGATTCATTGAACCACGCATAATTCACTTCCAATTTGTCAGAAGTCAAAGTTCCAGTTTTATCAAAAACAACATGCTTTATTCTATGAGCATTATCGACAGGAATGGCAGATTTAAGTAAGATACCATATTCCTCCTTGCCCACCGCAACTCCAGCAGATAAAACCAGAGGAATAGCAAGGACAAGCGCACAAGGACATGAAACTGCAAGAGTTGCGATCGCAAAAGTAATAGCATGAGCTGCAGCTTTTGAGCTCGACCATTTCCTAGTTCCTTGAGTATCGACAAGCATCCAGATTACAAAAACCAGACACGTTACTCCAATCATAATCGGAATCAAAAGCGTCGCAACCTTCTCAACTAGACCGCTTTGACGCATTCGAAACGAAGAGACAGAGTTCACAAGAACTTTGACATTTGAAACAGAATTTTCGGGTACAAGGCGGGTTACTCGGAATATAACTTGAGACTCAGATATCATTTCTGCACCAGCAAGTACTTCATTACCCTTCTTCTTGTAGACTGGGAGCGATTCCCCTGTAATATGCGACTCATCGAACTCAGCGAAACCAGAAGTAATGATACCATCTGTAACAGCTCTTTCGCCTCGATTAAGTACAACCTCATCATCATACTGAAGAAGAGACGAAGAAATATAATTTTCAGAAGAGCCAGCCAATAAAAATTTAGTAGGCTGATAAGAAGTAAAGCTCAGTTGTCGAGAAGCAACAAGCCTGATTACCGTAGAAATCAGCTTTCCAAATAAGACGAGACTAATAAGAAGTGATGGTGCCTCATATATCTCATCTTCATCTTTGAGCTCACCTAACCGATGACTGATGAAAATGGCCAAAGAATATAGATATGAGATAGAAGTGGAAAGAGCTACAAGACAGTCCGAATCCAACGAATATCCATTTCGTAATGTTAAAAAAACAGACCAGTAGATCTTGCGAGCGCAAATTACTTGAATACACGTGGCTAGACCTAACATGATACTCGATCGGACAGTAGAATTTGAATCATCAAAAGAACCCCAAGAGAGTACAAGAATAGGAATAGTCAAACCTAGTGCACCAAGAAATTGCAACAAATATGATTTGACATCTTGGTCAATCTTAAAGCCTAGAATTTGATTTCCTCCTTCTTCTCTAACTTCTTCGTTTGGAATAATATCTTTTACTTCAAGACCAAGACTAGCAATTTTTTGGCGGGCGCTAGTAACTTTAGGATCATATTCAATTTTCCAAAGTTCACCTACCAGGGCTGAAATACCGGCTTGGTCTCCGACTGGACGGCGACGAGAAACACAATAAAACTGAGACTCATCAGATCTAAGGACAGCTAATTTAAATCCAGTGATATGCCCCACTTCAGCACATATTTTTGCTGGAGACGTTAAGCTGCTGTTATATTCCAGTGTTCCTCTGGAGTACAAATAGCTAACCGAGACATTGGATACTCCAAGACTTTTCTGGAGAGCCAAATATGCTTTACTTTCACAAGACGAACAGGTCATGCCGCGAATAGAAACAGTCAACTTCTCAGTTTCTAGCGCGGCTTCAACATCTCTCAAAGATTCAACCTTTCGATTCTGGACCTTAGCTTCATAATTTTCTTTGGTAGAAGAATCCAAATTGCATTTAACTGCGCATTTATTGATAGAATCCGTCGATCGAGAAGTTAGACGTGAACGCGATTTTCTACTATAGCAGGACGTCCTAGGAGGATACAAAAAGGAGTATGAATTTCCAGAACCTCCAGAAGACTCAGAACTTGCGCAGCATGTCGACATGCCAAGTTGTGAAGCTACCGAACAGATGCATCGCCAAAGAACTTCTTGCTTCGATTGAATAAAAGAAGAGTAATGAGAAGCAACAGATTGATGATGCTTACAGCTATCTATTCAAATATTAAAATATGCATATCAAGACATACATCCAATATACCTTGACTGAAGCTTTCGCACTCCATTTGACATAATGCTTTTGCGAGTCGACCGACACACTCATCTAATCTGTTAATACCAAGCAATTTGCAGCGGTAAAATTCACGCTCACCATCACATTCACAGGTTTTTGGTGCAGCTTTTCCTTTTGAAGGCCGGAATCGAAGAATTGTATGCTTATCTCCCGTAATATTAGAAGTAGAACTACCCGAACAACATTTAACAAAAGTTGAAGCTTTATCAGATCCGCACTCATCAAAACATTCCATTCCACAGTCTGATTTAGACTCGGTAATACTTCGATCACAGCAATCTTCAACTGTTTGCTTAGCACTGCAGCAGATATTTTCAGGAGCCTTTTCGAAATTGTCGAGACATTCATCTCTTCGCTTACAGCAGCCGTCCTGGCAAAGTTCTGTCTCCTTGAGATCGGATTCTGCCTCATCGCCGTAATGGTCAACTGATTTGTCATTGCAGCAGCCAGAATTAAGAATCACTTCGTTCTGACAACAGTTATCCGTGCAGCTTTCCTTCTGGTTTGCACAGAAAAGACCAGAAGTTTCAACAGTATCTGCACATGTTCCTGTACCGCAACAATCGCCTATTGGCTTAGCCTCGGCCTCCATAGTCGACCTACAGCAATCATCCTGATCCAAGTCTTTGCATGCATCGTCACCAGTCGTATTGTATATATTATCTGGACCCCGGCAACAATCGAGCTCACACGAGTCTGTAAGCTCATCAGGAGCGTCATTACTGACCAAGTCACAACAGCCTTCCACTAGCTCATTATCCATGATACCAGATTTATTTTTTTGACCAACGTGCTGAAATACGATTTGTAGTTACCGATTTCGTTCTCAGCGCGTCGCAGCTATGGAATCAGAATAGTCTAGATTACACAGTGCGGATGCCTCTATCTTAAGGTTAGGGTCATCGGATTATCGGGTAGCCAGACAACAAGAAAGAGCACGAATGGAACAAGTTCGCGGTAACAAGTTCACGATAGTGAATATTATGGATAACTTCTTATCCCTGCTCCATTCTACAGCGATGCGCTTAAATGATAAAAAAATTAGTGTTATGCTAGGACACAGTTGGTTATACGCATCTGGCCCAACAGAGCTCAGTTTGAGCGATTCCAAATGATCGTCAGTTGCCGCTAACTATAAAGTAAAATCAGAGCGCAGTGGTATAAAACTGCGCAATTGGTCGTATTTTTTCTAAATTATTGTAACATAGTACATGCAGTCAGTTTGAAGCTGTAGCGAACGTAGACTTCAATAAATACAGCTGAGCAAAGCAGTCCATCTGTTGCCCATTCCGTTAGCGTAACACGAGCGCAGTCAATCGCACACTAGCAAAATTCCAATCCATTTTGGCTTGATAACTTCTATTCCAATTCTCGCTGCAAATATGATCTCGACTTCGTTCTTCACATCTTGATGTTTTGCCGTTTTGAAAAGCGCTTTGGTCGTCGATTTTCGTTTCTCTGCGGCTACTCCCATCGCAATATTCGCGGCTCAATTTAGTCATGTGATAGCTGCCGTACTGTGTGTAGTTGCGATGGCAACGTCAACAACTAAGTGTTGAATTGAAATAATATTTTCCTTGTGCGATTCAGCTTATACTTAACTCATTTTATTGTTCATTTTTGTGTTTATATTATTACTAAAGATATGATGGTTTCTAATATGCTGAGCATACCGCTTCGAAGGACAGATCAGATATCACTTACTCCTGCAATACGGTCCTACATTGAAACTAGCTATGATCAGCACCCTGATATGTTCAAGAATGATATCGCTGAGCTGGAGAGACTTCGGTCCGAAGTAGCAAGTTTGGAGGTACGATTATCAAGCTGCGAGAAATTTACGAGGTTTGTCTATCGGAACAGGAGTGTGTTGATGCGGCAGCTATATTAACACATCTTGCTAGATATTTCGTACAATTGACGTATCTTTCGGTCAAATTTCCGGCTGATGTGAGTTAATCCTCTTTGTCTGAATAAAGGCTTATTGACTGATTTCTAGATAAAAGTGAATTTCGTTTGGTATAATTCACTGGGATATTCATCTGCTGCTGTCACCCACCCAGACTTGCAGTATGAACGTGCCAATATTCTATACAATCTGGGAGCCCTGTATAGCCAACTTGGCGTTCAGGAGAACCGCGCTACAGCAGATGGACTTCGAATTGCCTCTCAATATTTTCAGTTTTCAGCTGGCTGCCTGACATTTCTCAAAGAACATGTGCTGCCGGAGATGAAAATGAATCCTCCAGAAGATTTAGTCTCGGCAACGTTAGACGTCTTGATCTTCCTGATGCTTGCGCAGGCCCAAGAATGCTTCTGGCAGAAAGCAATTTTGGACAACCTTAAAAATTCTCTTGTGGCTAGGCTAGCGAGTCAGGTATCAGCCTTCTACTCAGGCGCCCTCGATTGCACCATTCGAACGAATGCAATTCGTTCAGAGTGGATCAATCATCTTACCTGTAAGAAATTTCACTTTGAGGCTGCGACCCAGTACCGAACTGCCACAGATTGTCTTGCTGCTTCGAAATTTGGTGAAGAAATTGCTCGTTTACTAGTAGCTTTGGAAGCTGTGAAAAAAGCCCTGTCTAGCGCTAAAAATGTCTCCTCCCCTGTTTCTGAAGATTTGAAGGGTCTCCAGACAAAGCTAAAATCAGACCTTGCTAGGGCGGAAAAAGATAATGATTTAATTTATTTACAAATGGTTCCAGCTGCAAGCTCACTCACTGTTGTTAAGAATACTTCAACAGTATCAGCAATCGTGCCAAATCCAATTGCTAATTTTGCAGATGCAATTAACGACAAATATGGTCCATCTCTATTTTCAAATTTGGTTCCATTTGCGGCTCATGTTGCTGCGAGTATATACGTGGAGCGCAGAGATACTCTTGTCAATAAGTTAATCATTTCTCAGTTAGACGTTCTGACTGTCCAGCTTCACGATTCTCTCACTCGATTAGGACTTCCGGGATCTCTTCAAGCCCTCGAGCGGCCTGTCGGCCTGCCTCCAACCCTGGTTTCTCATATTGGTGAGGTACAAGCACTTGGTGGAAATCAGATTTTAATTGAGTCTATCGAAGATGTGCGCAGTCTGTCGCAAGTAGATAGCTCCGTCTATGATGAAGCTCTCACGACACTCAATATCGAGCGGAAAGAGGATGCAGAATATCGACGTCGATATGGAACCACAACGTGGAGACGACCAACATCTGAAGAAGCAGGAAAAGAATTGTTTGCGCAAGCAGCAACACTAGGGGAGCTTCTTAAAGTAGCAAGCGAAAGCGACGAAATTGTTCGATCTAAGTTTAGAGAAAACGAAAATTCATTCAAATTACTGGATCAAGATGTTGTTATTATTGAAAAATACGTTCCAAATGAGATACCTTCTGCAAAGGCCGATGCAGAGCTCGAGAAGCGAACGGCTGAGACGCGCGAACGAATGAACGAAGTGTCTCGATTTGAATACCGCAGACGGAAGTTCATTGAAGATTTACGTGAAAAGGCTCAGAATGATGATGTGACGCAACTGGTGTTAAAGGAGACAGCTCGATTAGAACAGATGGATCCTCTCGGAAAGATTGAGGCAACAATGTTTGAAAAGCAGTTTACAACACGTTTGAAGGGCTTATACGATGAAGATAAGAAAAGGCTGGACAAAGAATCTGAAGAGCAATCTAGGCTGTTAACCGAAATAGAATTAACGAACATGGATTTTTCTGCAGCTCTGGCAAAAGCTCGCGGATCTGTGGCCTCTGCGAGAGAAACCGCAATACAAAGGTTAGAAACTGCGTATTTCCAGTACAAGGAGCTTATGACCAATCTTGAAGATGGTCGCAAGTTCTATAATGACTTTTCTCGATCTTTGACTCAATTTCAAGACGAAGTCAATGATTTTGTATTTAGCAGACGGATCGATGCGCGAGAGACCGAATCAGAACTTGCAATTCAGTTAGATCGTCTAAATTTAGGAGATGAACTATCATATAATCAGACATATATTGGAAGCATGCAGGCGCAGCAGCACCAACGAACGGAAAGTCCACTACCGGCACCAAGAGCTCAGGGTTTGCCACCTGCAGTCTTGGGAGCGCAATCAAGACTTTGGAACCCAGAGGCTGGAATTCAGTTTGGGAATAGAAAACAGTATCATGAATAGCTGAAGCTGGAATATTAGTAACTAATTAAGTAGAATTTCAAGTCTTCGAATGTAAAGAGTGGGCCCAGGAAGAGGTTAGGTTGGGGTTAATATGCTTTGAGGCCTGTGCGTGAGTCTCACAATCGGTACTGGAAGTCAACTTTATAAACTAATCGTGTATGATGATTAACTATATCCAGATTTCTCTGTGATCCTCATTAAAAGATGGCTGTCGCTACAAAAGTTCTTTCTGTAATAATTCTATTCTACGCGGTGATTATCACCTCTACTCTACCGTCTCCATTCAAATGGCGACGACTAGCGACTCCCAATCTGCTAGCATTCAACTCGACTGAGCTGTCGACTACTGTACCATCGGCTGATTCTGTGGTGCAGGGGACCTCATGCGCAATGAACTTGGGAGTGGACGCGTGCGAAGATGTAAAGATGGATAAATTTACAGGGAAAATATATCTGGCCTGTGGTTCCGTCCACAATCGTGCGCGGTTCTATCCACCGTTTAACAGACTCAGCGATCGAGGACACAAGGAGCCTTTTATGGATATGTTCGCTGTGTATGATCCAGTCACCGATAAGATAGATTACATTGAAATTCTAGGACTATATCGCGACTATGACTTGGTTTTTCAAGGGTTTGATGTTTATTATCCTGAGGATGCGCCAGATACGAGATATTTCTTTTTTGTCAATCACCAGCGAGCATCTAGCACGATTGCCATATTCAAATATAATACGGCCGAAACACAAATGAATTATCTGTATCAAATTGAAAGCCCCAAGATTAGGACTCCAAGCTCGATCGCTGCCGTTTCCAAAACCTCTTTCTATATCACGAACGATCATCGATTCCGCAAAGGCCGTGGTAGAAGTATTGAGGACAATTACGGACCCTTTCTGTGGTCTGACGTTACGTATTGTTCTTTCCATCAGTCGAATCCAAGCTCGGTTGTCTGCAGCACAGTTATCGATGACTTATCTTCTGGAGATGGAATCATACTGTTGAAATCCGGTAAGCAGCTAGCCGTATCGGACTCAAAAATTGGCAGACTTACGATTTTCGATATTGATATCGACGACCACAAACTTGACCGGGCGTCTGAGTTCTACTTGCACGTTTCACTTGGAAAAATAAATCTCGTTCCTGGCACGCAAGACTTCATAGTTGCCGGATCGCCCGATCATCAACAATTTCTTCTCAAAACCTATCTACCGACGCACGAAGGCGTGTTTGCCAGCTCTGTTGCACTACTTTTCAAAGAGAGCGAAAATTACGCAATTCCTCATATCGTGTTGTGGGATAATGGAGAATTTACTAGCGGGATCACCTCCTGGCAATATCATCCACAAACGCGAAAACTTATCGGAGGTGGTGTTATGACACTCGGATTTGCCGTTTGTAATGTACCTTCCCAAGCGCTTGGATTATAGTCTTGCCCTACATGGAGGATTTTTGAATTTATGTATATATAGCCACCAACTAGGCATTTGTACGACGAGTAGTGAAATCTAGAGTTTAACAAAATAGATACATACATTCACTCCCCCTCAATTCCCTACACACTCAAACTCAGTAGAATAGCCTCGTGCTCTTGACCATCGCTATTGAATGCTTTGGAATCAAAACTTTGGTAGAGGCTTCGAGCCATTCACGTACTCCTCCTTCATGCCAACAGGCAGGCCTTTTTTGACTCTTTCTGATGTTAATGCAGCAATAAGAGCTGCACCGACACCGCTGCCATCCTCAGCTGGAACGAGCTTGATTGGATAATCCTTAGGATCCAACGAGTCATCCCAGCCAAATATCTCTTTGAGCGCTTGAGCTCCACGTTCAGGGAAGTTGGGATATCGGTTAAAAACTGAGCCATCAGCGCCTGCATGGCATGTTTGGATGTTTCGCTTCTTACAGATGGCAGCAACACCGCAGGCGGATAAACGTGCAGACCGGGTACCGATTAACTCTGCAAGACGACGAATTAACTTACGTTCAGGCTCAGTTGTGATGATATTGAACCGAGATATGAAGAGATCATCTACTTCGGACAAGTTTTCAAAAGGATCTTCTTCAACTTGTGCAAGTAAAGATGCGTCGATTGAATAAGGTTTGGTCATCGAAGAGACATCTTGGTTTTCAAAAATAAACCCTTGCGAGTTGAGGTCTAACAAGACCAATCGAAGAATCTCACCCAAATAAAGACCGGCAATCATCTTTTCAAAAGCTTGTTGATTAGGACGAGGCGAATCATTATCGATCTGAGCATCATAAGCAGTGCGAGGTAACATCACATGCTCGTTATCAAAAGCACCCCATTCGCAGTTAATTGCCATTGGAGTGTCATCGGGAATATCAACAAGACCCTCTAGTTTGGGAGTGTCGCCAACAGTTTCAAAATATGCAGCATTACAGCCAGTCCCAAAGATCAATCCCATTTGCGTGTTTGGATCAGTGTAATGAGATGCAACCATAGTGCCGGTGGTGTCGTTGATCAGCGCGAGGACTCGAATTGGAACATTCTTCCTCTTCAAGGCCTCTTCAAGCATAGGTTGTACATCATGGTTTTCCACGTTGTCGATGTCGAACCCCTTTGTCCATCGCTGCAGCACACCATTGTTGATGGCAGTTTGACTACTAAATTAGTCGAGTGCCCCCTAAGCAATACTCAGAACTCCCCTTAAAAATACTTACGTGCAAGGATAGCTGAATGTGAATCCTAGATCTACTAAACCAGATTCGGCCTCCTCCCCAATAATGTGTTTATGCTGCGTGAGGAACTTGTCAAGGCATTCGGCAATATAGTCCCAGAGCTCGGTGGATGTTCCTGTCTTGATATGATCCGGCATATGATATTTGCTTTGAGTCACATCGAATTTACGATTCCCTAAGAGCTGAACTATGACCACTCGAAGATTGGTACCGCCCATCTAGTTGCAGTGATTAGTTAGTTGTTCAAAGTCAACTCAAAAGACAGATCAACATACGTCAAGTGCAAGATATTTTCCTGTTTCGTTTCCAGTGGGCATACTCATTACCCAAGTTGGAATCATAGGCTAAAGACACGGTTAATAGGTTTGGATCAGGAAGCGAGAGATAGATCCACTTACGATAGTACCTCCACCTTTTCCAAGTCCTAAACGTGACAGCATCAGTATAGAAACAAGAACAGGAACATTCAGTCTCTGAAATCGAATCAATGCATACCCTTTCCAAGTTCTGAAACAAAATGATCGACGATTTGATTAAGCTTGGCAGTATCCACAGAAAAAAGTTTCTCGAGTTGCGCGATCTGATCCATCAAGTCGCGGGGGACATCGATCATCGATCCCTGTGATTACCCAGATCAGCAAATCGAGCGCTCGCATATTGCGTCAAAATGCAGTATCGGAACTTACCTTTCGGGACGGAGGCTTCTTAGGACCTAAATGCACCATTGTGATTAATGCTGTATTGTCTGAAACGATTGGTGTAGTGTGCAACTTTTGAGATTTTGATAGAGATATATATTAGAATCCAATTATCAAGCAGGTTTGGAGTCGAGACAGTTCAATTTAAGCTTCTTTAGCATGACGCCCCTACATTGTTTGGCCCACTACTGTTTCCCAGTCAAGCAGTCTAAGCGCTGAAACAGTTGCTCTCTATATTGGTAACAGATCTACGGCCACTCTCTCACCTTTACATTTCATGAGGCTCGAGTGACTTCATTTCCATCGCGAAATTTGCCGATTCTGTCTATTCTAATAAGCTCTGCTCTTTTGCTAAGGTTCGGTGCTTCGTAAAACTGCTCAGCCGCAGAAACTCTAGTTGCTGCGTACGTGTAGTGCTTAACGGACAGGATTTGAATTCTAAACTTCCGTACAAGGTAAGTTAGTCGAGAGAACCCTGTTTCATTACTAAAAATAATGATTATGACGACAAATTATACGCAACTCCATGCGGCCAACTCTGAAACATATACAACAGCATGCTTGAATAGGTAAAAATTGATAATCTTACTCTCTACACTCTTTTTCTCTTGCGACTGCTCGAAATCTGCAAGCGAGGTGCCAACCCTGAACAGCGATCGCTGATGGAGCGGTCTACCTCTTTATCCGGGCGAGCATTTTCTATGAACTTCTGATATATTGCTTTTGCGATGATATTCTCTCTTGACCCAATTCTTCGGCCATTGACCATTACAAACTCGTCTGAATTTTTTGCTCTCAGAGAGACACTGGCTCCATATAGAAAAACTGGAAGGTATTCTGAATAGATAATCGGCTTTTCAGTCAAGGCTTTAGACCCTGAAGTGGACAGAGCTCGGCGTTTCCTATTATAAGTGTAAGCAAATTTAGAACAGGACCCTCCCGGAGTTAACTCTCTTTGCAGATCAGACGCGAGACAAGACTTGTGCACAGAATGGCAGCGAGAGACTGAATCGCGACAGAAGTGACAGCGAGGGATATAACAAGAATTGCGATCTAAAATTGTCTTAGCCTTCTGGTTTTCGTGCGTAATATTTGCCATCGTAGAGGATGGTAAATTTGGTAGATGCTTTGATTGTCCTCTGTTCCATCGAGGCTTCGTTCTGACCATGGAGCATACGCGTGGAGATGCAGTACACTCTAATTTCTGTTTTTGGTTTCCTTTGTTTTCTTTGGCTATCAATTGCAACCCTCTGGAGGTGTAAAATTCTGTATCGCTGTTTCCAGTTTTGTTCTGCATAGATTTTGCTCTTCTGTAACCTTTACGGACACAGAACACAAGTACAATCGAATATCCGCATATTATCATACCCATAACTATTGCCTCCATAAGTTCTGTTGTCTCTTGTTTCATTTCAAAGTAGTTTGGGGCAAGAAATCTGACTCGGTCTGTGGAAAATGTCCTAATTATCCTTATCAGATTTCGCTCGTACATCTGTGGGTTCTGAACGAAGTATTAGCACTAGGAGCACTAAAGACAAAGGAAGGATGCTAAGTGGGATGACAACTAGAATTATATAAAGAATTAACACGAGAAGGATCGGCGGTTCTGGAATCGACGATAAAAACTGCTGGATATTGGAGAGAATCATTGTTAGTTGAGTGCTTGTGTCATTACTGCAAGGTCATATAATTGGAAATTGAAGAGGCTTTATACAAATTGCTAAAGTTGCCGCAACTGAGATCAAGGTGATTCTATTTTGTTGTGCAAATATTAGCTTGAAATCCAACATATTAGCTCAACTGTATCATGAGGTCAAAAACGGTGGACCCTTGAAACTTACGGATTTAAGATCAATCTGGGATCAAGGTCTGTGATCCGCAGACAAACGTAGTACAACTATCTCTGGTATTTTATGTTAAATAAGTACTTACGTCCTTTTTTTTTTTTTTTTTGGCAGGAGTCTATGACTTCTGTGTTAAGTTCCACTTGATTATATCATTTCGTGCAACAACTTATTTAAAGCCTTCCTGATTCGGAGCTAATACTTCGAGTCTGCGGCTCTCGAAGTAAAATGAGGTTCAACTCAACGCGTAGGATACCACGCGACCTAAACTCGCACACTCGCAGATCACAACTTATTAGACTAGGTATAAATTAACGATTGGCGTCACGATAAAACGTCACGATAAAAGAGTTAATAAATTACCTTTTACACAGTTTATTTTGAGTCTTTTTGTTCAAATCTTCTACACTTGATGTGTTGATATGACGCGTTCACTAGATTCTAATCTTTAAATTGTACACCAAGCTTCGTAACAAGATTTCTTATTTCAAATTATTCATTTCGAAGAAAATTTGTATAGCTAAGCTCTAGCTGTGGGCTTTAGCAAGTTTTTTTTGGGCTAATGCCATTAACGCTGAAATCTATTTTCAACCTGCTCATAAAATATTTAAACAATTGCTATCGCCCATCACAAAAATTACTAACTCATTAGTCATAAACGTTTCAGGTAAAAACTCAAAGAATTTGAGGTTAAGGAGAGATTTTGGCGGGTTGGCCGAGTGGTCTAAGGCGGCAGACTTAAGTTTCAGAACGTAATCTGCTGAACGTGAGTTCGCGCGAGTTCGAACCTCGCATCCGTCACTATTTTTTTTCCATCTGTTGAGTATATTTGCGGTTTAACGTGAGATATATTGCTCTTCCTGCTAAATGAAACTATTTGGAATTAAGGTTACAAAAGCCAGCTGGAGTATCTTCTTGAACTACTAGTTCAGCTTTGTCGAAATTCAAATTTCCGTCACCGATATTTATCTATAGATATTTGCAATTTTTGGGGGAAGTATTTAAAACACAAAAATGATTCATAGCATATTAGTATTATTCTATTTCTTTATATATACAAAAAAATCAAAACAGCTTAAAATATACAGTCCTACTCCTAAATTTTCTCATAAACCCTGCTCGCCAGATCGTACACTATTATCTACAACACAAAGTCACACGGCCAATGGACTTGAATTGGTGCCATTATTCACAGAAGCCATTGCATTTCGGTCGGGCTGATGATACAGCACAACAAGATATCGCCCTTGAAAATTGTAACCAGAAAGCTTGTCGCACGCCATCTTGGCGTCTTGTAAGTCGTCGTATACTACGAAAGCAGTTCCTTTGGTCCCTTGAGCATTGCCTAATCTGACTTGTCTGATAGAAAATCAGCTAATGTTCAGAGAAAAATAGCAAACTAATACGTACCTTATTGAACCATATTTGCCGAATAGATCGTACAGCTCTGCCGAAGTTACGGTGTAAGAGAGGTTTTTAACAAATAGAATTCTGTTTATCTCTGATGTAACTTTCTGAATAACAGTCAATATTGTGGCTAAGCAAACTGACTAGCAGATCAATGCACATACTCGACTGTTATAGGACATTGTGATTTTGATGCAAATGTGATATTATTTGAAAATGGGTAGAATAATGATAGCAATAATAATTAGGTTGAAAAAATCGAATACAAGAAAGAAAAGAAAATATAGAAATAATATGCCAACCGGAGACAAATTTAGGTAAACCTCGATAATGTCTGTGCTAAATTCTGATCAGACCTTCTGGTGATCTATTACGTATTCAGAAGTAATCCATTTTCATCCATCTGGAGAATTGCTGCGTAACAAGCAAGGGTAGGGGCAAAAGTCAAGGGTACGAGGCGACGTGTCCGAAGACATAACTTCAGCGTTCTAGATCTCACACAAAATTGGATTGATCGATCAATTGCGGGAAAGTGATCTAAATTACTGTCATTTCCTGTGAAATTGAAAGCGAGTGGTGGTGTTGTACAGTAATCTGGCTTTACTATCATGATTTCTCTGCATCTGTATACGTTTGTCGCGACAGTCTTGTTACTAGCATCGACAGTCGCTGCAGTTCCACTACCAGATGATTTCACAATCGAAAATCTAATGCGGACAGTTGATCTGACCAAAACTTATTCCCGAGAAACCATTTCATTGATCTTGAAAAGCAAAGCTTCTACTCCTGTATCAAGTTTTTACTGGTCACTGAATACTTCGCTGGTCGATGAAGCCCAACCCGGTCCTAAATTGTCGATATTTGATGTCAAACGTAAAGGAGGCGATGGCACTATTCCATTGACTGTTTTAGCACCTTCGAATTCCGTGATTGAAGGCATCTCTATTTTGAAAATTGATTTTGATGAAGCTATTTTTCCTGGAGAAACTGCCACGATCTCCATCGCAAGTGCGAGAGTGTTTAGTTCCTTTGCACAGCCTAGCAAAATTAAGCAAGGAGAAGCTCAAGTCTTAGTATGGGATGGCGGGCGATCGATTATCACGCCCTATACTGTGGTCAAGCAGCGTACTAAAGTAAGAGTTGCTGATCGTCCACCTACAGGATATTCGAGAGATGGAGACGACCCAAAAGTCGATGGTAATACCCTCACCTACGGTCCTTACTCAGATGTGCCTCCGATGACTTCGATGCCGATTCGAGTTAAATATGAATACAACAAGCCAATGATTGTTGTAGATAAGCTGGAACGTGAATTGTGGGTATCTCATACTGGCGGAAATTTGGCAACCGAAGAGAATTACTGGTTGCATAACGGAGTAGCTGATTTGTCCGATCAATTTTCGCGGATCAGATGGCAGGCGTCAGTGATGACTAACGAGAAAATTTCTGCTATTAAAGAGATTCCTATTCAACTGCGACCTGGTGCTCGTGACGTCTATTTCACCGATGAGATTGGGAATGTCTCAACATCACATTTCAATGCTCTCAGTCGCGAGCCCTTGTTGCAAATATCTCCTCGATATCCCGTCTTTGGAGGATGGAATTACAGCTTCACTCTAGGATGGAATCACGATGTTGGACGGAGCTTAAGGCAATCTATTCTCCCTAAGGAAGATGGAACGGTCGAGGATGTCTATATACTCCGTGTGCCATTGATCGAGGGTCCTGAGAATGCTGTTTACAAGAAAGTAGATGTCAGCGTTGTTCTTCCTGAAGGCGCTGAGATCGAACAGGTTAGCTCCACTTATACAAACCTGACTGAGAGCAGGTCACTGCGGAAGTCACATTTGGATGCCAAGGGCCGTCCAGTGGTAACATTATCAGCATCAAGCTTAGTGGATGAGCATCGCAAGCATGAATTATATGTTATCTACAAATACAGCAATGAGCAAGCCTACGCCAAGCCTTTATTAGTTGCTTCTGCTGTTGGAGCAATTTTTTTGGCTTTCATCGTACTGACGCGAATGGATACAAGCATATCAAAGACAGCTTAAGTTGCAGATTAGGGCGAAAGAAGGAAAAGAGTTTTAAAATGTATAGAATTAGATTTATTTATGTAGATATAAAAGTATCATTTGTCCCATTGGTCAAAGTAATTGACAAGCATTGACAAAATGCTGAGAACTTAGTAAGTACCGTCAAGCTGATTTCCCGCTATTTGACTTGATTTCACTTTCATCACGGATTTTCCAAGTCAGTGCAAAAGTTTGGCAGGCGTCTTCATAACTAGTCAAGATATTTGGCGATGGTGGTGGTACATCCGGCGAACTTGACTCAGCCGTAGCTGTAGCAAGAGGTTGCTTGCCACTCATTTTAGCTGAAACACTGACGAAAGTTTCCATCTCATTAAAAAAGGGATCATCATCGGGATAGTTGTAGACCTTTTCGGTTGTATCGCTCTCGGGAGATCGTACGTATAATGTCGGGTTAGTGTAGAGTTCACATAGACGAAGCTGATAGCCATCAGCGTAGACTGCTATTTCATTGGAAAAACGAATACCATGAAGCGCAACAATATGAATGAGGGTACCAATTGCTCCATTCTCGAATTTCCAAAATGCCGAAGTGCAACGCGGGATACGCTCTTCTTCGGGAATCAAAGCACTTTCATCAATACACTGATGAGAAAGCTTTCCGGCAGGCTCGTAATATTCTAAAGCAGTAGCTTTGACAGAGTTCAAATCCACTTCGACTCCGGCAATGTATCTCATCAAATCACAGAAATGAGTTGCCTGCTCAATAATAGGGCCACCTTGTTCACGTTTTGACCACCATTCCGGCTTGCGCACTCGAGCATAAGCATTCGCGTAGCGAGCAACTATGGACATGACAGTCAAATTATTTTCACGAATGATAGAAACCAGCTTTTGGACAACCTTAAGATATCGAAACATGTATCCCATACCGGTAGTAACATGCTGAGGAGCCTTTCCAATCCGAACAGCAACCTCTAGAGGCTCATCTGGACGAGTCGTTGCAACAGGCTTCTCAATGAATAATGGAGGAATAGGAGTAGATCCATATCCGTCAATCAGCAGAAGCTCAAGATTACGCCCAGTAATGGTAGTTCCGCGATAGGCAGGAGGAGCACCGATGATGATCAGATCCAGCTTTGCTTGCTTAAGATAGTCAAGTGCCTCCGGTGTAACAGAAGAAAAATACTTGGTGTCCGCATAAGCATTTGCTACTGCAGGCGGGGAAGCTCGCTTCTGTGCTAAAACCGACTCGACTCGAGCCGGATTAGGATCAATAATTGCAGAGACAGACAGACGATCTCCTAGAAGGTGTTCGAGTCGGGACGAATGGTTCCACAGTACATTGTCGTTTCCAAACGTGATATTTCCCGCACCAATAAAGGCAATAGAAATAGGCTCAGGAGTGATAGTCATGAGGATCGAGATCAGCTGCGGGAATGAAATGTAGAGTTGGTGAGGAGCTTCTCAAGCGATATACAGAGAAAGAATCCGCTGAATTATATATATTTCCAAGTTATTTCCTACTAGACCGCAGATACATCGTCACTCGGCCTAGCGTCCCGCGCCGACCGAATCTAGTACCATTCGTTCCAGCTCCAACCTTGCCTTCACCGGGACTAGAGTAGAACCAGTTCTATTCTTGTGGAAAGAGCCGGACTGCGACCCCAAACTAGCTGCCCGAAGAACATAACTGCGGAGCAGCAAACTTAACAGCCCCGTCGGTAGCGGCAGATTACCGCAACCGCTCTTGCCGCGGCACAGCCGCACAAAACCCTATTATTTATCACATGATTATCTATCCCCTAAACCGGAAGCTCTTCCCCGCAAAAATCCCGGGCAAAGACGTTCTGAGAGTAAGTGGAAGCGCGAGAACGGAAGTGGTCCTCGACAAGACGAACTAGACACCATTTTGGATCAGCAGGGTTCTCGTGGTGTGCATTAAAACTGGGGAACTAGAGAAAACAGACTCCACCTTTCTTTTCTTTGTCTTTGTCTTTGTCTTTGTCTTTGTCTTTGTCTTTGTTTTCGTTTTTGGGTTTTCTTTAGTTCTGACCTCCGATCGTCCTTAACGAGGTCTTATATTTTTATCCTTGCTATACCTGCGCTCGCCGCCACGTAGGACCATTCCCATGATTAGCGACAGCTCCACACGCCTACAAAATTCTACGCAAGAAATGGCACAACTTACGCAAGCTACTCCTACACCACCACCCCCTGCTCCCCAACCTGCTCCTTACAAACCCACACGATCATCGGTAGCGTGCAAGAAATGCCATGCGTCCAAAATCAGGTGCGACGTCTCTATTAACGGCTCGCCTTGCACACGTTGCCGCGAGCGGTCATTTACGGATTGCGAGGTTATCGAGTCGCGACGTGGTCTTTACGATCGAAAAGACTGGCTTAGAAAGAGCAAGCAACAGCAGCAGCAACAGCAACAGCAACAGCAACAACAGCAACAACAGCAGACATCCGCAGGCACAGTTCAGAGTGATACTGCGTCGATTGCTAATGTTGCTTCTGTTGCTGCGAACGCTGCCAATTTAGCTATGAATATTAACAATAGATCGGGTCCTGCACAATCTACAACAGTTACAGGCACGAATGGGCGGTCCAGTGATCCCACTCATTCTCAGACAGTTATCGTTCAAACGCTTCCGAGCGATAAAAGTGGTGCTGGGGGTTCAGGCTCTCAACAGCAAATCTGTATTG
Source organism: [Lipomyces] oligophaga (assembly GCF_038497815.1). Taxonomy (NCBI): domain Eukaryota; kingdom Fungi; phylum Ascomycota; class Lipomycetes; order Lipomycetales; family Lipomycetaceae; genus Lipomyces; species [Lipomyces] oligophaga. Next base: position 542,731 of record NW_027117787.1, on the reverse strand, counting down.
TCCTACCAGATGGTGCATTTCCTACCAACCCTGACCTTATCAACAGTTTAATATCAGGAGCAACATCCACGGAAGGCCGTTCAGCAGCCAATACAAATAGTCCTCCTCAGGTATTTGTTCTCGGAGCCCCATCCTCTTCGTCGGGATTGCAAAAATCCTATGGGTATGTGCGAACTGCACTGAATTCTACTCACGGCTTAAATTCTACTGGTAATTCTGGTCTCGCCCATTCAGACAAATGGTCTGTCGTTTTCCGCTACTTTGTTAATGATCAAAAATCGGAGGAAAATGTTGATCGTAATACTGTTTCATATTTTGGTGACTCGTTTCCAATGGGCGGGCTGTTGCAAAGTCTCTCGCCCCCGGAATCAGAAGGTAGTCCTCGAGCAAAACCTACTTCAATATCTTCTTCTTCCAATATGATTCCTTCAAATGCTCACCCGGATCATATGTCACCAACGAAAATTGCTTATTTGGAAGCTGAAAAATGCTTCGAAAAGCCTGTGAAGCCAATATTAGACCAGTTTATAGCCACCTTCTTTCAGCAAGTACATCCTTATTACGCTGTCATCGACCGAGTAGCCTTCAAAAAACTTTATGAAGAAAATAAAGTACCTTGGCTGCTATTGCATTCTATCTGCTTTGCTGCAGCTACTTACTGTCCAATGAGTCTTCTGAGCTCCGAAAACTCTTGCACGAGAAAAGAGGCCCGCATGAAATTTTACTGGCGTGCTAAATCTCTCTTCGATTTTTCCTATGAAAAGGATAAGCTTATTATACTTCAGAGCGCTGTTTTGCTGTCGTTTTGGGGAGGGCAACCAAATGAGTACTGGAATACATATTCATGGATAAACGTTGCGGTTAATGTCGCTGAGACTCTCGGAATTCATCGCTCTCATCCCTCTATTGATGTCCCAGATGATGACCGTGGCCATCTTCGACGAATTTGGAACTGCTTAGTTACTCGAGATAGTTTTTGTTCGGCCTTACTTGGAAAGCCACTGCGGATTAATCTTACTCAATGCGATGCTGAGTTTACCAGTCCGTCCGATTTTGCATCTGATGCGGACCCAGGTGGAGAGATGTGGGGTATACGTGCGGATGAAACAGGCATGTACTCAATTGCAATGACCCGTCTTGCGCTTATTCTACGACAAATGGTACTAGCCCGAACTACACATCGACGAATTGATCGAGCGTTCGTGGCATTCATATGTCGTGAGCTTGATTCTTGGTATGAAGAACTTCCTCGTCAGATGCGTCTAGATTCGTGCGATCCTGAATCGGAAAAGTATGTTCTTTGCGTTTCAGTCATGCTGGGATATTATCACAATATTATCTACCTGCGACAAATGGCTCCTTCAACCCCCCAGAGTTCTGATGGTGGATCCGATGACCTGAGTTCTTACATCTCGATGATCGAAGTCCAAGATGCGGTCGCTCAGATCGCTGATATCGGTTCTACGCTGGTTACGCGATCTGTCATAGCCAATCTACCGCAGAACGTCTATTCAGCTTTTTTTATGGCTATTGTTATGCTGTTCACTCAGATCCGAAATAGCTCCCGAAACCATGAAGCAAGACGGTTATTTAAAACGCAGCTAAAGATTTGCGAGATGGTTGTATATCAGGCGCAAGATCATTGGGATCATGCTGCATGGGTCTTATCGCTCTCTGAGAGCTTACGATCTCGCTTGGAGTCTTTGGATAGTCTGTCTTCCAATCGCGAAAAGGAAAAAAGTCGAGGGCGGAAGCGTCCTCACCCAGAGGATAATACAGTTATGCAAAATTCAGGCGGGCATGAACGGGAGAATTCAGGAAAGGCTTTACGATTAGATGGTACACGTACTCCAATGGTTGAGTCGCTGTCTCATGCCATCAATATCAACGATCGATCTCTCATCGCAGCTCAGTTTTCCCAGCAAGAGTTCAGCCTCTCTCATTCTCTAGAGCTGAGCAATGCACTCTTAACACAGGAACATCTCCGTGATGTCGCCTCTCCGATAGACCTCACAACTGTTGCCTTCCCTTCGATGCTCTCTACCGATGCGGATCTGGATGATTTCCTGAAAAGTTTGAATATGATTGGCATGCAGATGTCTCCAGATACAAGTCAAACAGAGCCTGCTACAGTCTCGGCCCTTTCTGATCCAGCGAGCAGCGTGTTTACTCCCGTCTCTCCCACGATCATTATGAAATCAGAATTGGATTCGTCTCAATTGGTACCTGCTGCGACAGAAACTGACAGTAGTAAGGAGCAGAAAAGCATGGGATCAAATGCTCAGCCAGTCGTTAACTCGTGATTCTCAAGATGCAAAGTGCATCAAGATACAAGGTGAAAAATGAATTTCAAGATTTTTGGGGTGTGGAGTTTCGTTGATTTGCTTGTTTTGAAAACGCTGGGGCGAATTTTGGAAAGATATCATTTTTGTAAATTTAACTTTATAAACTACCGCCGCTGAAAGGTATATCAATCAATTTAAGTAATATTATAATAGGCATATTTGCTGAGACACTAAATTGAAGGAGAATCGTAGAGCTACGTGCTAATCGGTGGAACTGTATATCTCGATTTCTTGTGAAAATGTGAATGGGCATCACTAGAAAGAAGAATTTAAGTTTCGCTTGTGTGTATCTTTGTTCCGTAAAGGACATCTTATTGTGAATGCGCATGACCAAGCTTCCTTCAGTATGTAACGTCCAGCGGTGTTCACCTAAACTCTTGAAGGACATTGTTTGCTTTCAGCGTGATTAAAGGCAATATAAACAACTAATAAAGTTTAGTAAGGATAGAAATAATATATTTCAAATGGGCTTAGATTTTTTGCGACACTGTTCGAGAAGTGGCTAAACTATAATAATCGGTATGCCTCGACTTGCGGACACGTTGAACACTTCAGAGGGCAAAAAATTAAGAGACAGTGGTATATCCTTGCACTTACTATGAGCATCTATCTGGCTGCTCCGCCTTGGCTGAACTTAAAGTATTCAAGTTGAGCAGTAAAATTACAAAAAACTACTGTTTTCATTCAGATAGGCCAGTAGATTAGCTCAAATACGCAAAAATATAAAGAAGATTAATGTGAAATAAATAACAATTGCCTGTCCAAATATTGAATCTGATACCCTCCAGTCAATTATCTCTTTACGGCCCAAAAAAGAGCTGCCAAGGCTAGCATACCTGATATATTTTTGACTTGGTGACACATAGTATTCACAGGATAGATTTCACAAAGGTTCATCTGACCTACCGGTTTCTCCTCGGTCTTATGATTTTGAGAAACGGCTCGAATTTAACAGACACTAGGACATAACGTCCTAAAGGAGTGATCAACAGAAGCTGGCCCCACAAATTTGGGAAAGACATTGGATCGACTTGGACTTTTGTTTGGGACACAGTTTAAGTTAGGAACGAGCTGTGATTAAAGTTTCGTCTAGCTGAACCTTGATTTTTAATGATGCGCATGTGCGGAAGTTCAACGACCAGCTTAAAGCTCGCGTGAAAGAGCAAACACATTATATACTGCTGTGCTTGCAGCGGACTTCATATACATTACGTGCATACTAATGTATGACTCAATTTAGAAAACGTAGAATAAATCGGAGTCGACTTGTGCATCTATCAATCACCTGCAGTAGTGTTCTGGAAGCGGCTGAATGACAAAGCTTGCTCTGTTCGTTCTAGCGACTAACGGCGGTGAAAACATCGTAGTAAGGGAATCCTGTTCTCCATCGGGACAAACATAACCTTAGCAATATATATAGACAGCTGATTGACGTCTTTCCTCGGTCTTATCATGAAGGCATCTTCAACTAACTAGATCACCATGAAGCGCCTGATTGTACTCTGTGACGGTAAGGATAGATTTTCGAAGAGAGAAGTTCCAATCATCTAATGAGCTTATGTAGGAACATGGCAAAACTCTCTAGCCCAAGATGACTCGAATCCATCGAACATAACACGAATTGCTCGAGCGATTCTGCCAAACGATGAACGAACTACCGATGAGCATGGTCCACAAATTCCTCAGATAGTGTACTATCATCCTGGGGTTGGCTCGCAAAATGTGGGCGCTTGGAATAGACTGTTCGGAGGTATGAATACAAATATGATCTTGGCCGAGCTAAGTTTAACATGGATATAAGGAGCACTAGGAAAGGGCATAGTCGACCAGATTGAGGATGCGTATGCATTTCTTTCTTCCAATTATGAAGAGAATGATGAGATATTTTTCTTCGGGTTTTCGAGAGGCTCATATATGGTCCGATCTATTTGCGGATTCATACTTGACTTTGGCCTCCTAACGCGGTATGGAATGCCGATGTTCGTCAAAGTATTTGAGGAATATTCAAAAAGTAGCGTACCAGCCGATCAAAATCCTGCGCTTAATGAATTGAAACGGCAGTTGTTGACTTCTAATGCCAACCAGACAGACTGCCGGCTTTTAACCAGTGACAAAATTATTGTCAAATTTATAGGTTGCTTCGACACTGTTGGGGCTCTTGGAATTCCCAAGTTTTTCACCTGGCAATACGATAAATATGGATTTCTGGATCTTAAGTTGAATGAAAAAGTTCAGAATGCAAGGCAAGCTTTGGCCTTGGACGAGACTCGGCATTCTTTCATTCCTACTCTATGGTTTTTTAGAGATACCGAAGCAAACCGACAGAAATACAAGCAGGTTTGGTTTACTGGAGTACATATCAATATTGGAGGTGGCAATATGGGCCATACCATACAGCATTCGGATTTTCTTAGTACACAATCAACTGGAAATCCCAATACTCTTTCTGATGGCTCCTTGATTTGGATGGTTTCGGAAGCAGAACCATTTTTGGCATTCGATCTCAATTTTTTACATCGGAACATTGTAGGCGGTGGGACAACTCCGGATGGAAGACTTGTTCGCAGGTCAGATAGTGTTCAAGCTCCAGCTTGGTATCTCGGGCCAATTGGAAATAACTATTACGGCTTTCAAATTTTATGGTTAATTCTAGGCTGGACTGACAGGAAAGTAGGCAGGTACAGTGCCAGTGCTAGTGAAAATGTGTCTTGGACACTCGAGTTTTTCGTAAAGTTGATTCCTTTCATATCTCTTATAAGTTCGCGGAACAGGCCGAGATCTGAATCAACGCTGATTACCAATGAATTTATCCACGAATCTGTTCTTTGCCGGAATGGGCCCACTACTGCTGGAGTTCCCTCTGTCTCTCTGGATGGAGTGGATATAGGTGGTGATCTGTCCAATCCTAGGTTCGGCGCTCAAGTTGTGATCCCTGTTCAACACTACAATAGATTCGAAGAGCAGTTTTTCCAAGAGGAAGATCAGAATATTCATGCGATCCGTAATGAATAGATGGTATACTTCCGTTTTTGTTTAAGGCGATCGAAGAGATAATCTTACACGTGAGAGCAAGTGAGGTCATGCAGTATGTAAATCTACGACCCATCTCAGCAATTGAGCTGTGTGATGGAGACACTATAATAATTTGCGTGCTTTTCTGTTTGGATTGGATTGAGCAAGACTGTGATTTTGTCTCAGTGTTTCTCGTTTCAAAATAGTTACAAGAGATCTTAAAAAAAGAGAGAACTCAGAGGAATTAGTCGATCACACATCTTTGTTTTATACAACAAAGCTTAAAATTCACTATTTCAGAGCGTATTTAACAAAACACTGAAAGTTAGATCTAAACTTGCATTTTTGTCAAAATAAATGCTGTCAGTTGTATCACTTCGATTTTTCTTGTCTCGGTTCGAGTTATTTGACTCATATCTAGAAATCAATTCCAACTAAAACTTTGAACCATAGTCGTATAAACATCAAAATACAGAACTTGACTATATTCGCTATCTTTATTTGATTGATCTTTCACCGAAGATCGTTTTGGAAGGTCTAAGCCTAATCATACACAATTGTCAATTTCGTGATTCACTGGTGACTAGCATTTATGTTGACTTGGAAGCAGCTAGGTATCACAAAGACAAATATTAAGAAGTTGTAAAATAGAGGAGATAAAATCAGAATGCAATAACTTAAATTAAGCTCTCTGAGAATAAGCAGACCAACCAAATGCTATAGACACGACATCGAGACAGTGCTATACAAAAATTCAGATACAGCAAGCTGTCAACCGATCTAGAGTCGTGCAATATTCAACAACTGAAATCCCGATTGCTGACTCCGGGATTGGATATTTTGTTTATAGCATGTGATCAGATTATCATTGCTCGGTTTATTTCCTTTCTTGAATTAATTAGTTACCAGCTTTTACCCGTCTTGAAATGTCGCTTGCTTAATCAGCCATCCTTTCAATCGAACAAGTTAAATCGAGATAATTTTATACAGCTCCTGCACTGGTTGAGCGCACAAATTATGAACTTGTAACCAACTAAGAAACATCGCATTCACCCAAAATTTCCGATCATTAGGTAATCTAATCTTATGGTCTCCATTAGACTCATATTGTGTAATCCTGTCTCTGCGTTACTTTCCGGCTATCCTGAACAAGCGTCTGTTCAGCTAAGGTCGTCTAGTTTACCCATTCACCAAACGCGCTTTCAGATATTTTGGAATTCAAGTGCAGCCGATTCAGTAAGTTGATTGAAAATAAGTAAGAATTTAATATAATTGAAAAAAAATCTTTATATGAGTTGTTATATTCGCTTCGTAGTTGGGAAAACCCACATTCTCAGGTTATAGTGTTGCTCGAATTTTCCCATACTACGTATAAAGTCCTCCGATTGTCTCTGTACAGCATGATCTGAGATAGTTCTCCCAAGAATTGGATTTAAAAGCCAGCTTCAGCTCCACTAATGAACAAGAGCTAAGTAATTTTATTCGATCGAACCTTATACGAAACTCAGTCAAATGCTATATATCAAAACCGAATATATCAACCTGGCGTTCCCAAAATTTCATGCTCTATTTCCACCTCCCATAGTATTTTCGACAAACATCAACAACATACAAATAACTAAACCATAAATTTGGGTGATGACTTTATAAATGAGGAACTCCTAAACTTGTCATTATCATAATGACAACACTGAACAAACCTTCTCCCAATACTAAGCCACTTGCGGCGATGACCAGAGCGACATGCCACTTGTTCCCGCTCGTTTTTCCAGAATATTGTCTTGAAAGATACCAAGCCGCGAATCCACCAACAAAACGAGCTAAAGTGAATGACGGGGAATTATAAATTCCCACGCCAACGGCAACGCCGGACGGAATCCAGACAGACCAGCTGCGCTTATTGTAAAGAGCTTTGACAACAGAAAGACCGGCAAAAATGAGCGCAAATACGAATGCAAAGGCCCGGGCGTGCGGAGGAAGTCCAGCTCCGGTGACGAGACGAGAGCAATCAATCCAAACAACTGCAGTAGGAATTCGGAACACGGCTCCTGGAATCTCATACACAGCGTTATATAATCTGTAGACTACTGTTGATAAAACTACTGAAAATGCAGTTCCAATCATCTGAGCGTAGAATTGTGCTTTAGGCGAGGCATTCAAAACGTGTCCAGTCTTGAGGTCTTGCATCAAATCACCGGCCTGTTGCGCTCCCGCTTCCGCCACACCGCCAGCAATTAAATTAATCAGTACTGCACCTGGATGAGAGCGTGGGACGATAACTGCAAACAGCAGTTGCGATATCTTTCCAATTCCGGAAACAGGGTTAAGATCTGTTTCCCCCAAAGCGCGAACACCAAGAATAGAAAGAACAAAGGCAATTAGAACAGCAGATATAATTGCGTAGAGCGGCACAGTCGGAAATACTATTTTGATTGCAACAATACAGAGTAATGTGGATCCTGCAATTCCTAACATGGTAGTCTTATTTGAAACCAAATAAATGGACGGCGCTTCATCTTCATCAGTATCTTCTTGATCCGTTTCTGGAACAGTGGCAGTTTCTTCATGGGAGAATTCGGACGGTACACTGTCGTATTTTGACCTCGTGAATGAGGTATAAACACTTTTAGTCACAACGACAGTAAAGGAAATGACACTATCGACAACCATGATTGCTAACGAAATCCAAAGAATCCAGCCTTGGCCGCCCGACTTCCAATCATCAATAGGACCAGGGGCCCACCCTAATTTAGTAGCCAATGGAGCTAAAATACCCCAGCCAAGAACAGCACCGAAAAGCATTGAGGATACCGTCGGCAAACCCATGATAATGCCTTGACCAACATATGCAGGCGAAGGCTGGAATGTCCATAACCAGTTCTGCTCCATATGCTTGCCAAAAACAGGGATTGATCGAAGAAAGGGCAAGAAGTACGCAACAACAGTATATCCGGCAGAGATGGTAAATGAGATGACCAGGTTTCGAATATTCTTCTGGTAAGCATCAGCAGTGTGGGGAAGCTTCACAATATCGTCATCATCCTCTTCAGTCTCATCGATAGTAGATGAATTCAGCGATAAAGACGATGAACTGTTCTCTTCGCTAGGTGTATGAGGTAACGAAAGAGCCTCCGAATTAGCAGCTGACTCGGGCTTTTCATGGAGAACCGAAATCATGGTCGCCGTGGCACTTCCAGAGGGAAAACGAAGTTTCTCTTTGACAATGACTTGCTTTCGGAGAGGAATCGCAAAAAATACGCCAAAGAAGGCTATGCCAGTGCTCCAAATTAGTGTTTGCAAAACAGAGAGTTTCACAGGGCCACCTTCTTCTGGAGTCAAAAATTTCTCGAGTGCAGGAATAATTCCAACTAGGCCGAATCCAAGAGGACCTGTGCCGACCGCAACAGCAACACTAGATGATCAGTAAATTACTTTGTTATATTAATTCCGATTAGTTATACCTCTGCACAAAAACCTATTGAATTACGTTAGACCTGGCTTACAGATAAGAGCGAGAATATTCAAACGTACATTTTCCACATCCGTAAAGGGATAAGAAAGATGCTTTTCAAAGGATTTGAAAGCAGCAAAAGCAAGTAAAGCTGAAGGAAGAGACATCATCGAGATCCATCCTGTCTGAAGACCGAACTGGAAGTTGGAAAAAAGAACTACCGACCTGATTGTGATGGAGAGTTAAGCTTAGTCTGTGGACCATAAGATCAGCAGAAAAAGGACCTCACTTACCCAATCGCTAGTCCAACCAGAATTGCTCGAGGAGTCATTTGAGGTGCGCTTAGTTTTGCTACGCGTGCTTCAAAGGCCGCGGTATCTGTGTCTATAGCATCCGGATGCTCGTAAAGACCGGATGACTCTCTGCTATCGGTCATTGATAAACGAAGAATTGAGGTAGAGGAAGAGTAGAATAGGAATGCAAAAAAATAGACAATCAATAAGAGCTCTGCAAAACTTCCTGAAATATTCCGGTATAAAGGAGTTCGATTACGAGTAAGCAGCAAAACCCAGTTAAGATATGGTTAATCAGTTGAACCGGTGAAATCACTCTCAAATCGACGGAGATAGTGACTGATTGATAGAAGGCAAACTCCCAATCAGGAGAATCTAGTCAGAAACGATAGTGTCAGGATAACTGCGATTTGGAAAGCAAAAGATCATAGAACTGGATTTCTGGAAAAGCCAATTAAAAAGATTTTTTTAATTTAGTTGCAACACTCGAAGTATCTTGATTATATCTAACTTCAGGTCCCCTATTGTATACAATTAATCAACTTGCAGTGAGAAACTACAAATGAATATGGGAAATTTCGTGCATTCACGTGACTGTTATAATGAGGGGTTATTGATGGAGCCTGCCAAACCGGGTTGACCAAAAAATATTTATACGAGAAACGACTGTAAAGCTATCTTCAATACTGGCTGAGAGTTGATTGAGAGCTGAGTAAGGATCCGGACCATATACTGGAAATGCTACGATTCAGAGTCCTTTTAGGGATTCGGGATTTTTGCGGAGTACTGGATCTGCAGCGAAAATTGCTTTCGACGACTGTCCCCGTGTGTGGAGTGCACCAGTATCAGGAACCGCGATCGACTAAGGCCAAAGTTTTGGAGAAGGAGGGTTTCGAAGACCAGGATGAAGTATTTGATGGAGAATCCGAGTTACTGCAGAATGCCAATTTACGTGGCGAAATCCGACAGTCGCATCAGCCAATGACAGTTGATTCGACTTATAAGAAAATGATTTCGGCCCATTTGGCTGAATTACAGACAATAACTCAGTTATCTACAGGTAACTCCTTGAACGTAACTTCTCTTTTAGATCACTAATTTAGATGCTCATCTTGTATAGCACAGCCAAGTTTTGAATTACAAATTGTTCCAATGGACGCTGAAATTAAGTCCGAGTCGATCGAGTGCAGTTCCATATACGTTCCAGACCGGCTAGGCACTCTCACTGCGCTAATTGCCGCTGCAGATGACAAAATGGAATATATTCATCGAACGCGTAATATTCATTCTCCGAGCACTAACGTCCTATTTCCTTATCTTGATAGAAGGAATAATTTTGGATTCGAGCCTCAGACTGAGAATTTGCGTAGATGCACTCCATGTCTCCTGCCTGATCTATCAATATCAGACACAAAACTTAAGACCCGACTTTCTCACGTGAGTCGTCGTTCTTGGATTGAGCGCGATTTGTCTACTAATATTATCTTAGGCAATCAAAAACATACATGACACTGAATCGGAGAAGGATCAAATTTTAGCGTGGCAATCGCTTCTATCCACGTTGACCGCAGCGCAATGGCTGTCCGCTTATTCAGTATTCTTGGATGAATTTGTCAAGCTAGACATGGATCAGCGTGCTGGGTCAAGTATTTGCGCAATTACTGTCGATCTGCTGCATCGATATGCACAGCTTTCAGAACCTGGAATCATAGTAATTTATCTTCTTTTGCGCCGTATCGTCGACTTCTTAAGTACGGAACAGAGCAACAGCAAACAACTTCGTGACTGCGCTGAAAGTATTATAGAACAAGGTAAATTCGATATTGAACTTATACGGTACAGAAGAATCTAACGATCATAGTTATGGGAGATTTCCAGTCTTCCCACAAGTTAAATGGCATTTTGGAGTCCCATTTGGAACTCTATATACAATATCTATACTACACGGGATCTATGGATCGCGTCTTTCGCGCACTAGCAGGAAGTCGGGCCGTCAATTTACTGGTAAATCCGACGATCGCCTTCCAAGTCCTTGAAACTATCTACTCGGACCGCTTATCTGCCGACAAATCAAGACAGTATCGCAAGCAAACCTCTTTCTTTCGGCCCTATCTGCTTTCGCCAGATTTACCACCGGAAGGTATAAAATTTATACTTGACCGACTTGTTCGTACGACCGAAGAAGTCTATAGCGTGCTTAGTCAAGTCTTGAGTCGAGCTGACACAGCGTCAGTGCTGTTTGCTACTCAGACTTCCTTTATCCAAGCAATTATTAAAACTGCGAGCCAATTAAATTACTTCTCGAGACCAATCGATCGGGCAACTGCGGTAAAAGCTATGGGTTTAGATATGATCGAACGTTTACGGACTGGGATGACGGGAAATACGGACTTGCAAGTACTACCCGAAACATTAGACTATCTGACTATAGCGATCAAAACAAATCAACAAAAGGGTGAGAAGAGGTGAAACATGTATATAATTAAGTAATGCATAATGTACAATAAATGCAATCGAGCTTGTCAATCAAAAAGTAAATCATTGACAGTGGTAAGTGTGTGACAAGAACAAAGAAACCAAAATTGCACTAAGGAATAGCTGAAGAAGTAGGTCGAGTATGAAGATGTGTAGGCCGCATAGAGAGAATTGGTTTGCCATGATGAAAAGTCGGCTGTTGTTCGTTCCAGTTGAGGTTGGAGAGCTTAATGTAAACGGCTATGGCAAGGAAAAAGATGAGGAGAATGAGAAACAAAATGACCTTACACTTTTGAGTCCGCTTTTGGTAATGAGAGGCCTAACGAGCATGTTAAAATGAATCAAAAAATTCTATACTTTTCGTACCTTCACAAGTTCTTTACTAGCCTCTTGAACATGGGTTTTCACGTTTTCAATGTTATAATCAATACGGTCGAGAACTGTTCCTTGATCTATGACCATTGTCTGGAGATCTCTGAAAATCGTAGCTAACTCAATGATACCCTCCGCGATCTGGTTGATTTCCGCTTCTCGGCTCTGAATGACAGTATCATCTGAAGTTTGCGCCAATTGAGCGGACTGTTGGATTTGAGACTGCGAAAAAGCCACATCGAGCTCGTCGTCTGGGATCTGCTGAGACAAAGCGGTGTAGCCAGAATTCGACTGGGGGAGATCTGGCGCGCTGATTCCTCGTAGCCGTTTTAAATAAGCTGACTGCTTCTTCCTAAACGCTGTACTAACTTCCTGGACTTTAGTTGCTAATGAAATCTGCATATTTTTACTCATTGTAATCTGAGCACGGCTCAGACCACCGCTGCTCGCTTGAGTGCCAAGCTGCTGGATCAGACGCTGGCACTCGTGGAAATGTTGAGTAATTTCTCGAGTGAGAGTCTCAATTAAACGTTCTTGCTGAGTACGATCGTCAAACCCAGGGAGAACATGTTCCTGATGTAGTTTATCGAGTTTTGAGCTTTTGTCCTGAATCTGGTCCAAGATCTGGGTAACCTCGTCGTCGATGTCTGTCCAGACTGGCGGAAGAACGTCCATTTCGATTGTCACATCTTCATCATTGCCAGTAGTCTCTTCGAGTAGCGGGTTTGCGTCTTCTTCGAGTGGTCCAGTCCGATTCTTTCCAAGTCCCGCTGGCTGGGACCGACTGTAGGGATTATTATTATGAGCACTGTAAGACGAGGCAAACAGCGCCGCCGAGGACGGATGATGCGCCGACGATTGTCGGTACGACAAGTATAGGCCGGACCTATCGCGGAACATCTAAACTGAGCAAAGCACAAGTAAAAGAAATTACGTGTTCACAGACGCGAATTTAGTGCAACAGACTGGGAAAGCGAAATTTTCAGTGTTTGTCAAGCTGGATGAGCCCAGTCTCAGCTGAATTCAGCGAAACTTGCTCAGAGTCGAGACCCTCGCTCGTTGCCAGATTAGGAAGCGGAGGCATCGAGCTCACTCTTCTTCAGATGAGGCAGACGCCGCAGCTTTCACGTATCTGCGGAAGTGTGCAGCACTTGTGTTATTATGGGTGCAAAACTACGATATGTGTATATGAATATAATAAGTCGAAAGTGGTTAGGAAGAGAACCAAAAGTATAAATTTTTATCTCCCAGTCCCAGGCACATTCTGGAACACACTCAATGCTGAATTCAGACTAAATATCGATTTTATTCTATTAGATCAAACACAGAAGGGTGAGCATATATTCTAAAGTTTTCTGAATTGGTTATTTTCAACAGCTCAATATGGTTGTTGACTACTCAAAATGGGACAAGCTTGAGTTGTCTGATGACTCAGATATTGAAGGTGAGTGTCTTGAAGCACGAATTTGTGGAGTTCGCTAGAAGTAAGCTAGTTTGATTTGACCGAAACTATAGTTCATCCAAATGTTGACAAAAAATCGTTTATTCGGTGGAAGCAGCAGGACATTCATGAGCGACGGGATCAGCGGCGCCAGGAAATTGAGCATTTGCAGGTCGAAAATAGAATGAGCTCCTATTTGCTAACGCGTCTTGCAAAGCTGGTCGAATCTCTTGAACAGATCTCCCCAAGCCTTGAGGAGTCTGAGGTGGCCTCGGTCGTAAACCAGGCAATCGCCACTGCTTCTGCCGATGACCCAGATGAAGAGAAACCGCAGTCAGGCCCGGGGTATGGAGATATGATCCGTTCGTTGATTGATCAGGTGTCCTCGGAAGTATCATCTGCCCCTCGCGGTAGTTCACGAGTACAGGCCTTGTCAGACGCTTTTAAGAAGCACCAGGAGAAGCTAACTAACCTTCAATCTGAGTGCGTCAAGCGATTGACCGAACTCCAAAATGAAGAAGCCAGCAGGATTAGATCAGATGATCTAAAAATTGGGTTTGATAGCACCATGGTGTCCAAGAAAAAGGTGCCTGAAGCAGCGGCATCCTCGGCGACGAAAGCAAGCACCAAGCCAGTTTCTACGAAAAAGCCTCAGAAAATTGAAGTTCTTAATCGGCCGAATTCAAGCTCTTCAACAGGTTCATCTGCAGGTTCTTCTATAACAAGATATGACAAAGGCAAAGCACCCTTAGTCGATGACGAAGGTGACGCGGATGACGAAGCAGACGATACCGATGCGGAAGATGACTTTACTATTTCTCCTTTAGCCGAGAAGTTTGCTTCTATACCTGTAGGCAACTACCGTCAATGCATCGATTTTATAGCACGCAACCCTGAAATTGTGTCGGAGGCCGAGAGTGATGGAATTCTCATGGACGCCTTCAGCAAGGAAATGAAGGGGCAGCCGAATACGGCTAAGCAGTATGTCCACAATGCTTTGCTTTTACAATACTGTGCTCGCCTTGGTCGCGATGGCGTCACTGTTTTTTTCGGCAAAATAATGACTCCAAATCATAAATCTCTTCCTGCTTTTCTCCAAGATGTCGACCAGACCTACAAACATGTTAAAACACGTTCTGAGATACTTCTCGAAGAACAGAAGTCGAAACTGAACGAGGTGGAAGAAGAACAGATCATAAATTTGGATACTGTCACTGATGAAGAGCTCGCGGAATTGGGAATCACCAGAGAAGACATCGAAAAGTTTAAAATTGAACAGGCCGAACAAGACGCTTTGGAGCAGGAATCTGCAAACACGCAGCAGTAAATAAATCACGTTAATATTCATTTACGATTACACATCATAATATAGCATTTCGAAATTAAAATTATGTAGATCTTCGATGACACACTAGGATCTGATTTTGCTAAACTAACCAATAACATAATTAAGAAAATAAAAGAAAAGTCATTCAATTACTGCAACCATATGAATCCTATCAAAATTTTAAAAGGCTAATCCGGAATCAATTATTTCGAAAGCTAAACACAATTAGTTTCAAAACGACAAAAATCAGCACTGGATACCTACCATAATTCGCACGAACTCGTTATAATCGATACGACCATCATTATCTAAATCAAAAATTAGCAAACCATAGTAACAATTTAAAAAAAAACATTCATACTGGTATCAGCTTCCCGAATCATCTGGTCAACTTCCTCGTCGGTTAAACGTTCACCAATTGAAGTCATGACGTGTCTTAGTTCTGTGGCAGATATGTATCCATTATTGTTGCGATCAAAAACCCTAAAGGCTTCTTTGATTTCCTCTTCTGAATCGGTATCTTTCATTTTTCGCGCCATCATCGTGAGAAATTCTATTAAAATTAGAAAAATAAATTAGGGACGTACGGATTTCTCGGATATCACTAATACCCCTGTCGCCAACACATACCTGGGAAATCAATTGTTCCATTATTATCAGTATCAACTTCGTTGATCATATCAGCCAACTCAGCTTCTGAGGGATTTTGGCCGAGACTGCGCATAACAGTGCCCAGTTCTTTCGTAGTAATTTGGCCTGAAGAGAAGGGGTCAGTCAGTTCTGGACACATCAACCAAATCACTTTCAAGTGAACTAATCTTCACTAATTCGGATCAAATACCATCTCCATCGCGATCAAAAAGTGCGAATGCTTCTTTAAAATCCTTGATCTGTTCCTCGGTGAGTTGATCGGCCTATGAAATAACTTTGGTTAGTATCCGTCTCACACTCTGCGCCAGCAGCGACGCGTGTCTGGAAACTGGTCACAAGGACGCAAAACGAGCCAATTGGGCGCCGAGAAGCGTAGACTTACCATTCTCTATTTCAGTGAAGTTTCTGATAGATTGTTCAATCTGCTTATATTACTTAGTCACTCGTTCCGTACAATAAACAGACAAAACAGTTAAAAATTGTACATAAATATTGTCGTTTCCTGGCAGGAGAGATCTCTACCGGTCCTCTTCTCTCGCTGAGGCTGACCACCACGTTGGTCATCCGCAGCTGCACCTGACATATGTCATGTGACTCGGAATTGCTCTGCTCGGGTCTGGTCTGGTTCTGTATAGCGAATGGTTCAGGTTCCGAGAGAGCAACAGATTCAAACCAGATTTGATGCAGTACTGATAAAGATTTAGATCAGATTTGAGTTAGATTTATCTTCAATTCTGGCAGCGACTATTATTTGACAATTCTGTGGCATTTTGAAGGCTTGCAGGTTTTCTTCAATACACGCTCCTCTGCTCACTGTCTGCCATGCGCGGCCTGTTCTCTCCGTCGGCTTGTCGCCTAGGGAGTATGATATCAAGGCCAGCGTCTGCGCAGTATCCACATACTTTTGCTGCGCATGGTTTCTCTGGGCGAAATCTGGGTTTCAAGAATTCAATTGCAGGCACTATGGCTGGGCGAACAAGTCCGCTGCCTGGACCGGTCGTTTACAGGTTCTTACACAGTAGTAGCCAGCTCAGACAGCCCTCGCCGACCGGAATTGGCTCTTCTGGTAAGAGCACGAGTGTGAAAGATAGTGCTGTCCTAGATTCAGAAGAATTTGGACGCTCAGAAAAGGCCGAAAAGGCTGCTTTGGTTGATATGTCCGCCCGGTTGGCGAAGCGCGATGCTCCTCCAAAGACAGCAGGTTGGCAAGACATAAAACGTCTCTTTCAGCTTGCTCGCAAGGAAGTCTGGCCTCTGACAGGTAATACAATGAATCTATACCAATTGGAACTTGAAAGGCTTAGATATTAACATTACACCAGGTGCATTTGCTCTGCTTTGTCTGTCCTCGGGAGTTACTCTCGCTGTACCGTATGATTATTTCCTAGAATGCATTTGATGACCGCATTTAACAAATTATGCAGTTTCTCCATTGGTAAAATTCTGGACATGGCTACTGGAGGCGGCTTTGCAGACAAGATTTTTGGCATGTCAATGACTCAGTTCTACGGAGTTCTCGGTGTAGTGTTTGTTATTGGTTGTGTCGCTAACTTTGGCCGTGTTGCCATCTTGCGAGTCGTCGGTGAACGACTAGTCGCGCGGTTACGGTCGCGCCTGTACAGGCAAACTATTACACAGGGTACGTTTTAATGATTTTTGAACGAGAGAATGAAATAGGATTCGTTCTAACGTACTAAGATGCTGAATTTTTTGACGCAAATCGGGTTGGTGATTTGATTTCTCGACTATCAAGTGATGCGAGCATCGTCTCGAAATCTCTGACTCAGAATCTTTCTGATGGTTTACGAGCTGTTGTGTCAGGAGTTGCAGGCCTAAGTATGATGACATATGTTAGCGTCAAACTCACGGTAAATAAATTAATTGTCCTTCGCTTTAACCAAATCTAATTGTCAGGCTGTTATGATGGTAGTTGTTCCTCCAGTTGCCATATTCGCATTTGTATATGGTAGAAGGATTCGAAATGTCGCTCGCGAGACTCAGCAAGCATTAGGAGAGGCGACTAAGACAGCTGAAGAGAGATTGAGCAATATTCGTACTGCACAGTCGTTTTCAGGTGAGATCTCGGAAGTGCATCTCTATAATCAACGAGTGCGTAACATTTTTGATCTTGGCAAGCGCGAGGCGTATTACACTGCCATGTTCTTCAGTTTAACGCGATTTACTGGAAATTTAACTGTCCTTGCTATACTAGGTGCCGGATCTGCAATGGTTACTTCCGGCGTGATTTCAATTGGCGAGTTATCTTCGTTTATGATGTACGCGGCATATACCGGAGGAAGTATGTTTGGGCTTTCTTCCTTCTACGCCGAACTCATGAAAGGAGTTGGTGCTGCAAGCCGGCTATTCGAACTGGAAGACCGTAAGCCGAAGATCAAAAGCACAGTTGGAAGACCGGTTACTGATAATGGCCGTGGTCCGATCGAGTTTAAAGAGATTCAGTTTGCATATCCCACACGTCCGGCTGTAAATATATTTGACAATCTTAGCTTCAAAATTCAACCGGGTAAAAATTATTGTCTTGTTGGTCCATCGGGTGGTGGGAAAAGTACGATTGGTCAGTTGTTGTTGCGTTTCTACGATCCTTCGAAAGGCTCGATTACGATTAATGGCGAAGATATTCGTCAATTCAATTTAAAAAGTTTGCGGAGGACTATTGCAATTGTTTCACAGGAACCGGTATTGTTTTCCGGCTCGATCGCAGAAAATATTGCGTACGGCAAGCCGGACGCGACTCGAGCCGAGGTGACGATGGCTGCTCGAAATGCAAACTGTGACTTTATCCAAGATTTTCCGGAAGGTCTTGAGACGCAAGTTGGAGCACGCGGCACTCAACTTAGCGGTGGACAGAAGCAAAGAATAGCCATTGCCCGTGCGATGATCCGAGATCCATCGATTTTAATTTTAGACGAGGCAACGTCGGCGCTCGATTCTGAATCCGAATCGGCGGTAAATGAAGCTTTAGTCAGATTAATGAAGAGCAATACGACGACAATTTCCATTGCCCACCGATTGTCCACTATCATGAAGAGTGACTATCTGATTGTGCTGAATGGTACGGGCCAAGTAGCCGAACAAGGAACCTTCAAGGAGTTGAGTTCAAACCCCAACTCTTTTTTCTGCAAGCTTATGCTGGATGACCATCGAACACTCGAACAGAGTGAGATTGAGGAAGCAGTACATGAGGAAGAAGATATTTTAAGGGAAGAGCTAATCGAAGTCCTGGACAAGGAAGAAGATGCGAAAATTGCAAAGACCAAAGCCGAAGAGGCACCATTCACGCCATAAATTCTTCTTGTTTATACTGTTATAAAGTTATATATATATGTTTGTGTGTACACATAAATATAGCTAGCCTTTTTGGAGAAGTTTGTACATCATTGTTGTGTTTGGATTAGGACATTCCGTTTGTACATAGTGAAAATTCACGTGAAGATAATTTATGTGGATATATTTGTTTTCTATCTTGTATTTTGAGCTTTATTGAATCAATAATATTAATGATACATAACATTTACTCTGATACAGAGTGAGATCTAGTCGAAATCGAGAAAATGATCTATGAAACAGAGATCCAAGTCAACATTAAGGGAAAACTATACATAAAACTTGGAGATCAAATCGATCAATAGCCCTTTGCTCCCGGCGCATTTTGGTCACTCTTGAGCGAAACCAATAGCTCCCGGAACCGACTCTTATCATATTTTGCAGACCGAGCATGAGATTCAGTCAGATCCACAAGTTTTCCAATTCGTTCCCAGGTTGTACCACCAGCAACCGTACTTTCCTGAGCCTCGACGAATTCCTTTTCTTCTTGTCTAAAATTGTGTTGGATTTTCAATACAGCATTTGAAATCTTCATACAAACATAAATACCTTGTCTTCGCAATAGCAGCGTCCTTTTTGTTATTGTAATTGTCGTAAAAATCGTTTATGGCGGCTTTGGCAGCATCGCGCGTCTGGGTTTTGCGAGACTCGCTCTGTTCGTCACGACGCTGAATTGCAAGTGCTCGGCGCTCTTTCCATTCTCTGGCCACCAACCGTTAGTATAAGGTCCAGGAGATCTAGGATCAAGATGATAATACGCACTTGACAGCTTCAGATTCTTCACGGACTATGGTTTGCGAAACGGGAGCGCTCTGTTGATGCGAGGAGGTGTTAGCACGGTCAATTGATATTGTAAACTCAAATCAAAACATACAAAAATTGGAGCCGTAGCAGCGACAGGAGCCACCGGGCTCGTTGTAGTCATAGTTATCGGCTCGTCCGCACCAAGGAGGTCATGCTCTGCTGAAGAACCATTCGTTGCCTTCGAAGACCCATTCACATTTTGAGAGTTGCCATCCACTATCGCAGCAGCATCTGCTTCTCCAAGAACAGCCTTTTCGCGCGTTAAAAAATCCTCCTCGGTCTCAGGAACACCCAGGTCGACTACAGCACCCGCACCAGCAGGCGACGTGGCGGCCTCGATTGGGTGCGCCTCTGTCTGACCGCCATCGATCTCTTCTAGTGACGGAAAGTATGACATTTTATTACAAAATTGAGCTGTGGTGAGGAGGAATTGAAAGTTTCGATGAATCGAAAATTCTCTCGTGTTGGATAAACTGCTTTAGTTGCTTGTCAGTAGCAACTAAGCTATTGGGCTGCCAACCTGGACCTCGCGATGTCCCGGCGTATTCTGTAATCCCCGTAGCCGCATACAGCACGTGATTAGTCAATGAGAACACAAGGAGCCAGCATGATCCATAGCAGCATAGATCTGCACTTGGTACGGGCAATAAAAGGGAAATTGAACGAGAGTACCGGTGAGATATCATTGAAGCTTTGCAGTATATCTATAAGGTCACTATGTCATATTCTCAGGACGTTGTCACGAGTAAGCTATCGAGCGTCAACGAAACCCAAGAAGCTATAGTCAACATTTCACAATGGGTATGTGTAGATTGGACAGGCTAAATCTGGAATAGCTACTGAATCAATAACTCAGATCATGTTCCATCGACGGCATGCAGACGAAACGGCACGAACTTGGGCTAAAGCTTTGGGAGATGGTGCGTGCCGTGTATGATCTAAAAGTGTATATATACTAATATTCTATTCATCAGCTCCTGTTCATCGTAAACTGGCTTTGATCTATCTTGTCAACGAAGTTGTCCAGCAATCTAAAGCCCGCAAGCGCGACGAGTTTTTAAAAGCCTTTTTACCAGTAAGTGATTCCACTTTTCATTCCTAGTCATCAAAGACTGACATGAATCGAGATCATAACAGAATCTATCGAGTCCGCGTATCGCGCTACAAACAAAGAATTTCAGGCGAAAATCAAACGCGTTGTTGATGTATGGAGTCAGCGCGAAGTATTTCCTCCTACAGTTATAGCTGAACTACAGACAGCCCTGGATGGTAAATAATTCTGCTTATCCTACCACATAAGTGCTAATAGCTTCAGATGCTGGAAAGAAAAACTCGAAGCAATCTCTAGGAGGCCGACGACTAGGCCAAGGAATGAGCTTTGGTATGGGATTACCACCAGAGCTGACGAAACTTGCTACAGCTCACAAATTTTTAACTTCGCGTGCAACACAGTTTGGAACGTCGCTGGGTACCGCTACAAGGAATGCATCTTCCACAATTGACGCTGAGGCATTGCCAGCTCCAGACTTATATTCACAGCAGATCGCAACAGCTTCGGAATCGGTCGATAAAGCACTTAACGATTGTGAAGCCGTGATCAAGGCTCGTGGGGATTACATTTCCCAGCTGGAGTCGATTCTACAATTAGCTCGCGCAGCTCTGGAAAGCGAGACCAAAGAAAAAGAAACTCTGGAACAGCAGCAGGCTAAACTGGCAGAACTTGAAGAAAGCGTAAGAGATATTATGTTGACTGACAACTCAACGCCTCCCACGACCGACCAACAGCTTGAAGTAACTTCAACTGAAGCCGTGAAATCTAATTTGAAGTCTCCATTATCGGCCATGGAATATGATGACCGCACACCAGACCCCGAATATGTTCCGTTTCCACCTGGTGAAAATGGCGAATCGCCAATTCCAGATGAATCGACACCTCCTGCTACTGATTCTGGTCTGGACACGATTGAGAAGGTAGATCCATCTGTGGCGGAGTTCTTGAATTCTCTCGGCACAAAACGAGATCATGTGCAGAACGAGAGCTAGCATAATTTCAGATGTAATTAATAGGTGGTGTAATTAATCATGGTCTTTCCTCGATTTCTTTACCATGATAGACTTCCCTCTCTATATAGCTCCACGTGACGTAGTTTTCCTATTGCTCAGTCAAAACATTATGTGACAAAAGAGATGAAATGCACGCACAATTCCGGATCAAATAAGAAACAATATGGGAAAGTTGGTCAAAGACAAATATCTGTCTGAGAAGATATCTGACTATTCTTTGTTTGCCGACGTTCTAGGCGTAAAACATGTGTCTTCCTCAGTCGGATCAATCTCGAGCTTATTAACATCTACTAGCATCAGCTCGGCACCAAACTCATCAACCTTCCGAGATCAGCTTGCTCGGAGTCTGATTGCGGTTCGAGGAACTGATGTATTTACAGTGACATCTGAAGGTGATGTGGGATTTTGCGACTGCTCGAATTTGAGAGATTTGAGCGACAGTCGACGGTTTTACAAGGTTCGAGAAGTTTTACTACGTCAATCAGTGTGCTAATTCCATAGATTTTGAATATTCCTCGAATAACATTCCATGTTCGGTCGCTCGTAGTGAACGAATCAGGAACTTATATGGCAATTGTAGGAGAAAACGAGATCTCAGTCTGCTCGCTGCCTTTACCTGGCAGTTCTCGGCGATCTGAATCCAGAATTAATTCACAGTAAGTAAGCTATTGATTGTCTATCTCACATTCCTTTTCTCTGATCGCGACTAGAATTTTCAATGTTGGATCCAAATTTTTTACTGGAGCTTCTTTGATTCATAAGGTGCTATGGCATCCATTGTCCAAGTCTGACTCGAGCATTTTGGTCTTGTCGTCAGACAGAGTTCTCCGACTTTTCGATCTTGATTCAAGTCGCGATGACCCCGATCGAATTTATGATTTCAATTCCGCAAGTAATCCACAAGAGTTCTCGTATGGTCTGACAGACGAAGTCAAGGTTATTCCTGTGTCGATGTGCTTTGGTATTCGAGAACAAGGACCTGGTCAAGCCACTCTCTATATTCTATCTGATGATGGCAATATATATGTGTTATCGCCGTTTCTACCAAGGAAGAATGCGATATTACTTGAATCCGTGCAGGTGCTTTTAGAATGGGCACGCGCAGAAGCACTAGAACTTGAATCGGCGACGACGATTTCTAGATCAGAGCGGTATCGACGTCGACAACAACTCAGTTGGGCTTCTGAAATTGCTCGCCAGACATCTGATACTCTGCGTACTACCGGAATTTTGCCTCGAATAAATCGATTTGGGGAATTATCGGACGTAGGCCTGTTTGACAGAACCGCAGAAGGTTCAGAACAATGCGTGGCTTTGCAGGGACCTCTGCGTTTGAAACCATACCCGCGTGGATTATACGCAGCTGGAACAGTGACGGATATCCTTTCGCTGGAATTAGAGGATTATACACTTCTTCTTGTTGCTTATTCAACTGGACGTCTTAATTTTTATTTACAGTTGATGCCTACGGGGACTATGTGGGAATCGTCGATAATGGCATCAATGGTTGAGCACGATGAACCTGAAGTGGAGGAGATCATTACGCTAGATCTAATTGCTAGTATTTCTTTGCATAAGTCAGCAGAGCCTGCATTCTCTAAACCGAGGGTCCCTTCGCTGAACTCCCTTTACGAATTCTCATCTGGTTTAAGCATAGCGACAAATTTTGTTCTAGTACGATCAATGACTGAGCTTATCCAGGTTGACTTTAGTCGATGGAAACAGGAGATACTTGAAGTTTTTAACAGCGCTCAGGAATACAAGCTTCAGCAGTTCCTGACTTCGAAACCTGCTATCGAATTTTTTGATCTTTTTCCTGGAGAATCAAACTGCTTTTCAGGTGTAGTAGTTCTTCCAGACCTGCTGTTGGGTGATTTATTCATCTTATTACGAAATTCACGAGCAGAAGTACTTTCTGTTAATGGTGATTCACAACCAACCGGAAAATTTGACATCAATTCCAAGGAAGTAAAGTCGCCATCTCCGCCCACCAGGCCGGAATATCAGACAAGTTTAAACTTATTTAAAGTCGATTCAACACTTCTGAAACAAGAAGCTTCACGAGAACTAAAATTAAGTCAGCTCCGGAAATCCGCAGGATTTAATTTATCTGTGCCGATGGAATCAGTAACCGAGCAGAGTTTAAATTGCCTGGGTCAGATCGAGGAGATTATTCAGACAGATCTACGGCAGATTTATTTATTTGGCGCAAAATTACATTTGCACGCCACCGAGCAGCGAGAAGAAATGGAGAGGCAGCTGAATAAAATCAGTGAATTCAACCGACGTGTTGAAAAAATAGTTAATCAGGCGGCGACTTTCGAGAAGACGAGAGCCGTTGAAGAGCGACAAGCAATCCTCGATAGAAGGTTGGAGGATCTACATGGAAAACTAATCAGATGCCTTGCTCTACCAATCAGCGAAAGCGAGTTAGGCTGGTTTTCGGAAATAGATCGGTTGAACACGATCTTGAAAGAAAATCATGGCACAATGCGCCAGGCGAAGCTGGTGCTTGATCAGAGTCGACAGATGATTGCAATTGCTCGGGGACTTGAGGGAACTGAGCTTGAAGAGAATAGACCTGCCATTACATCTGAATTGCGGCCGGCGGACGTTGAGGATTTGCGTCGAATGCTGGAAGCAGAGTGAGTTTACCGAACCTGTCTAACGTGAATTTGAAATTAACTTAGAAAGGGCCCTCCTGATTAATCGGACACGTAATTCTTTAGCTTCACTAGACACCAAGATGGATAAAAAATTGCAGGACCTTATTACGAGAGAAATATGATTGAAAATAGATGTTAGGAACATGTACACTAGTAAAGCGCGTTTTAATCTTCCGATCCAATCTCGTTTTCGCTCAACCCTGGAAAGCGATTCCTTCCTTTTCAATAACAGCTTTGCCTCCACCAGAGAACCCTGTCCCTTCATGAGGAATGAAAATTACACCAGGAGAAACAGATTTCGTTTTTTTCTTCGATTTTCTCGAGGACGAGGATGTAGATTTGACAGAATCGGAATGTGGACTCAGATCAAGTTGACAGACAAAACACAGAAAAGGTTCACCAGGATGCATAGGCTTCATGGCGGTATCAAAACAGTGCTTACAAATCAGATGACCACAGGGTCTAGTCAAATATGCGTCGGTCGACAAGCCAAACTTTTTTAAACAAGAAGGACAGACTGTTTGCGTGTCTTTGGATTCCAGAGTAGAGAAATGGATGGGTAGTAATGCTTTAAGAGTAAGTGCATGTGGAATCTCAGGATCGGAGATTGGACATAAAGAAGTAACTGCAAGTAACTCTTTCTTGGTCTGTACTAGCGATTCGTAATCGCCTTGATCCTGCTCCTCCTCGTCGGAATCCTGACTATGCTTCCTCTTCGGGGGTAAGGCTGCCGTTGTCGTAGTTGGGAGGTAGACTAGAGGTCGATCATTCGACATGCTCGAGTCTATTTTCGACAGTCCCCGCTGGCTTTGCTCGAATTCAAGCACTTGCTGGTTATGTCTTTTTAAAGACTTTATCTCATTGGAGTGCTCCTTCTCAGCAATTTTCTTTGAGATATCGTCCAATTTACTCGTGATTTCAACTCGTTGTGATATTAAATTTTGCACAATACATTCCCTGCAAAACAAATGACCCTTATCAGGACACGCAACCGGGTCTCGAGCACGCATTAAGCATAAATAACACGCGTCAAACGATCGGAATGAGTCTGCAGATAATCGCTGGCTTTGGCGGCCATAATGTTTCAGCAGCGATCGTTCGTATGAGGTGAAAAATGAAGCAGAGGTGCTATTTCCATTAGATGAATTTAAAACAGATACACTCTCAAGACATACTTGCGCTTCGAATGACGAGCCATTCTATAGATTACATTTATATCCAGCTGGTTTTGGCTACAACTAGTGACTAGTCTTTGTCTTCCAAAGCCTACATCAAAATCCCAATAATCAATTCAAATCATGTGATATATGCGGCGACCACTAAGCGGCCGTGGAATTGTAACCTCGGAAAAACTCTAAAATTGGCCGACATCGGGGCTGTAGGGAGGAAAAAAATCGAGGAATAGTGAGTCAGTCTAAACCTAGATACTAGATACCTAGATACCTAGAAACCGTGATATTGTTGTTTGTTTGTCTATTTTACAAGATTGTATTAAATTCTCAATCAAATATACAATATAATGATTCGTCTCGCTTTTGCTCGCCGAACAGTCACATCTACCTCGTTTTCAAGGCGGCGAACATTTGTTTCGTCTGCCAAACGACAGCTGGAGGATGACCTCAAAAATTTGAACCATTTTTCAGCGGAAATTACACAGCCCAAATCGCAAGGAGCTTCGCAGGCGATGTTATATGCTACAGGTTTCACGGATGAGGACTTCAACCGAGGCCAAGTCGGTATATCTAGTGTATGGTATTCAGGAAATCCATGTAACATGCATCTTCTTGATCTGAACTTTCGAATCAAAGAAGGTGTCGACCGAGCAGGCTTGAAAGGACTACAGTTCAATACGATCGGGGTTTCCGATGGAATATCTATGGGCACGGGAGGCATGCGATTTTCGTTACAATCCCGAGATCTGATTGCAGACTCGATCGAAACTGTTATGATGGGCCAACACTACGATGCCAATATCTCCATTCCTGGATGCGACAAGAATATGCCCGGAGTTCTGATGGCCATGGGTCGCGTCAATCGACCTTCGATTATGGTCTATGGTGGCACAATTAAAGCCGGTCGAGCGTCGTGTATGCCCGATGTTGATATCGATGTTATTTCTGCGTTCCAAGCTTACGGACAATATATTGCGAAAACAATCGACGAGACCACGCGTAAAGACATTGTTCGGCATGCATGTCCCGGCGCTGGAGCTTGTGGCGGCATGTATACAGCAAACACTATGGCCTCTGCCGCGGAAACTATGGGCATGACGCTTCCTGGTTCATCGTCGTTTCCGGCAGAGAGCCCAGAGAAATTGCAGGAATGTCTCGATGTCGGTGAAGCTATCAAAAATCTCATTAAGCTTGATCTCCGTCCTTCGGACATTATGACTCGTGAGGCTTTTGAAAACGCGATGAAATATGTTACCATCACCGGTGGCTCGACCAATGCTGTTCTGCATTTGATTGCGATTGCTCATTCGGTGGGCATCAAGCTAACTCTGGAGGATTTCCAGGCAGTTTCAGATAAGACACCCATGCTTGCTGACTTTAAGCCTTCTGGAAAATATGTCATGGCTGATTTGCTCGACCTTGGCGGTACTCCGTCGGTATTGAAATTTTTGATCAATGAAGGTGTAATCGATGGTTCTACCGTTACTGTAACCGGCAAGACTTTGAAAGAGAACGTTTCAAAGTTCCCAGATCTGCCTAAAGACCAGAAAATCTTTATGCCATTTTCACAACCGATCAAGGCCTCTGGCCACCTTCAGATTCTTCGTGGTAGTTTAGCTCCAGGAGGGTCAGTCGGTAAAATCACTGGCAAAGAAGGCACAATTTTTCGTGGTAAAGCCCGTGCATTCGACAACGAAGAGGATTTGATCAAAGCACTAGAAAATGGGGAAATCAAAAAGGGCGAAAAAACAGTTATTATCATCAGATACGAAGGACCTAAAGGCGGCCCCGGTATGCCTGAAATGCTCAAGCCGTCATCTGCTGTTATGGGAGCTGGACTTGGAAAGGATGTAGCGCTTTTAACCGACGGCCGATTCAGCGGTGGATCACATGGATTTCTTATCGGGCATATTGTTCCGGAGGCTATTGAAGGTGGACCGATTGCTCTTGTGGAAGACGGAGACGAGATCGTCATCGATTCAGAACGGAACGTTATCGACTGGCTTGTTTCTGACGATATCATTGCCAAACGAAGAGCCAATTTTGTGCCGCCACCTTTGAAAGTGAACAAAGGTACTTTGTTAAAATACGCGCGCTCAGTCTCTGACGCTAGTCATGGCTGCGTCACGGATGCGTAATTGAAATCGGAGCGACTTAGATTGGATATTTTGATGGGGGAGGTAGTTTAACACTTGGAGTTGCTTTTTTGTCATTGCCAGTCTCGTTGATGTTACAGTTTGTGCATGACATCCGCACACTGGAATGATCTGAATAAAAGTTGACGTTTAAATGAAATTTTTGAATTTGGAATTCCATTTAACGAATACGTATGATTAATTTAGATATTGCATTATTCTTCCACCATTCTAAGCCAAGCGCCGCCTGCGGAGCCAAAAGACATTACTGAAGTAGTTCAAAAATATCTCCTAATTTATTAGCATAGTGCTTTACGCCGATGTCAGCGTCCAGAAGTTCCGATTCAGTATTGACACCAGTTAGAACAAATAGGGTGCCCAGGCCACCATCAATTCCAAATTTCATATCAGTATCAAGTCGATCACCAACCATACAGCCGCGGGAAGGTTCAAAGTCAAATTTCGCCTTGATGCAATCCATCATGACAGAGCTTGGTTTGCCCAAACTGATTGGCGTTCGCTTCGACGACAAGATCAGCGGAGCAGACATTGATCCAGCTCCAGGAAACAGTTTTCCGTTTGTAGGATAAGTCGAGTCAATGTTTGTCGCTAAAAACAATGTATCCGGGTGATGAAGCTGAATTAGGGCCTTTGATAGTTTGAGATAATTGATGTGTGTATCAAGACCACATAATACACAGCCAATCGATGGATCATAAACAATCTCCTCGTAATCGTCAGGCGTTATAGTACGGTTTAGTGCCGGGTCAGTGCCGCCAACAAAAGCAACTCCCTCTGAAGTAAGCTCCTCTTCAATTCCAGATTCACCAAGTACTAGCACTTTCTTGTCCTTGGGAAAGTTGACTACCTTGCTGAGATATACAGCAGATGAGTACGCAGAACCAAACACCTCTTCCTATGAACTTGTTAGAACTGTAATATTGGAACTGAAACTGCACAAATATACATACCGCAGTGACAGTAATTCCAAACTTGGCAAACTTTTTGGTATAAGCATGTCTCGATTTCGTAGAGTTGTTGGTAACAAAAATTAGCCGTTTGCCTGATAATGACATTAATCTCCGCAATTACAATTACACAATCATACATACCATTCGAACGTAAAAAATCTAATGTCTCGCTAACAGATGGCAAAAGTTTATCACCTTGCCACAAAACACCTAACAGATTGACAAAAATAAGATGTTATTACAGAGCTAAATACCAACGAACCACACCAACCATCGCAATCAAATAAGAAGTCATCGTATGCATCAAGAAAAGCTTGCGCATCTTCCTTTGTTTGAATTTTTGCAGGTCCAGTCATTTCCTCTATCTCTATATATGGATTCACACTCGAATGCACCCAATTGTGCCGTATATTAAAAATCTGCGATACCGTGGATAACTATTGTCCGTCCTGTATTTCTTCTCTGGGAGAGAGAACTTCGTTCATTCTCGGACATTATGTCATGTGACTTCCCTGTGGAGAACTACGATGAGGGAATGTTAATCAAAGTCGAATAGAGCGCAGCGGCAATGATTGCTTTGGAATCTTGCGTTTCTTTGACCAAATCTGCAAGAGGAATTAGTCGAAGAGTGATTTTTTCTCTCTCTTCGGCCGCACCGCCTGAATGAGCTCGTAACTTCTCAATTTCATGCTTGTCCATCAACTTTTTGCAGTAGAAAAACTGGATCAATTCGTCGCAGGCTCCACCGCTCATGTAGATACCGCCTTTTTTAGCAGCAGAAGTATCAGAACTATATAATGGCCGCATATCATGAGCTTCGACGCATATACCACATTCCTCTTCCAATTCCCGACGTGCAGTGAACGTGAGAATACCGCCGGGATGATCTACATCAGAAGGGTCGCACATACCAGCTGGAATCTCGACCATGCTCATTGTTGCACCAGCTACACGTGGCTGAATAGTAAGCACCACCATTGCATTTTCTAGATCGAGTGATTAGAGACGCTGTTGTTAACATAATGCGGAGAAACATACTGTCGTCATAGTCTGCCGGATCATTCGCTTTGGGATTATCAGAAGGATAGACGAGAACTAGCATCGCAGCACTGGATCCCCTAAGAAATACGATTCCTGGCAAGGACTGTCCTTGATCATTTTCGACGAGCGCATTGATTTTCAAAAATCCCAGTTTAGCTCTATGTCATGTGAGATAAGAACCATGATACATCTTGGTTTGACTATGCATGCATACTGAGCCTTTCCAAAGTAATCCGCATCCGTGACTTTAATACTCTTCAGTCTATAAAAAGATTCCGGTGTAGTACCTTCAACTTTAGTTCCTCCTTTCACAGGAGTCGCAGATAAGCTGTCTTGCAGTCTGTCAAACCAGCTTTGGAAGGGAAGAAATCCAGTTACTTGATCTGGCTGTAGCGAGAGATGCTCAGCGATACTAATATCAACCGATTTATACACAAATGACGTAGAAACTGTCATCATAGATCTTGAGACCGCTGTCATTCCGGTGAAGGCAGATCTCATAAAAGTGATTCGCCTTAACATTTGGGGGGTAGGCCAGATTGCATTTGTTAAGGATAGCTGGGATCAATAAGCTGTTGGGAGAAGTAGTTATGGGGTATAGGATCTAAAGATTGAGGCTTAAATATGTGGTGCAATTGGGCCCTTAATAACTGGAACCAAATGGGAGATGATGAGGGGGTTCCAGACGAATTGATTATGAGAGGAGCGCTTCCGGCAAGATGGGATGGATCTGGATCCAGCAGTTTTTGCTATTTTAACGAATCAAGGTAGAAAACGTGGAATAGAATGCAACCAAGTCGACGGAATTTGGTATTGAACATTTGCAGGCGACGCTTTGCATTCCATCAGCGAACTTCACTCTTGATATTAAGCCGGAGGCTTGGCTCGACTAGAGCTGCAGATCCACAATTGCACAAACTAAATGGATCGAGCCAGACAATACGTGAAGAGCAGCAAACGGGACTTGCTATCACAGACCCTTATGTGTTTTATAGACAATGCGTAGCTCTTGGTCGGATCAGTCCAGATGATGCCCAACTCCGTGCTGCACTAGAATTTCAAAAGTTATACTATCGCGTGAAAGACTATACACCACCCGTGGACTTCCGAGCCAGGTTGGAAAAGCTTGCCAGACTTTTAGAAGTAAGTAATTCAGAGATTTCTTATACAACAGGATAGATCACTCATAAAAGCAGGACTCGGAACAAATAAATCACAAGATATGGTATAGCCCTGAGCGGGAGACGGTAGCTCTTATAAGGACATTATCAGATGAAGAGGAACTATATGATATCAATTGTCCTCAAGGACTTTTGATACATGGAGAAGTGTAAGCCAATAGTTTTGATTTGATTGAAGTGACGCAGAATTGCAATTAATACCAATTATAGTGGGAGCGGAAAGAGCATGTTGATGGATCTTTTTGCAGATTCATTACCTCACGGCTCTAAGCGTCGATGGCATTATCATAATTTCATGCTTTGGGTATATGCTCGGATCCACCGCGAAAGTGAGCGCAATAGAAAGGCTTCTCGGTTGGGTATAGGCCAACTAGATCGTTCTGGTAAATTACGAGTGAGACTTCAGGAAGAATTTGTGTTACTACAAGTTGCGCAGGATTTAATGGCAGAGAGTGCAATTTTACTTTTGGATGAGTTTATGCTTCCAGATATTGCTGCAGCCAAGATCGTCAAGACCTTGTTCACCTATTTTTTCAAGATGGGAGGAATTCTCGTAGCGACGTCTAATCGACTACCTAAAGAGTTGTATTCTGCTGATTTTAACAAGTCGCAGATGTCGTCGTTTTATAATATCCTTCAAGCGCGATGTGTGACATACGATATGCGAAGTGGAAATGATTGGCGGACGATTCTGAGCGAGCGAGAAAACAAAACGGTAGAAGAGCGATACTGGGTCCACGAACAAGGTGAAAATATGAAGTCAAATGCAGAGGAAGAATGGACGAAATATGTTGAAAAAGTGGTAGGGAGAAAGCGAGAGGGCAATGCGGAGGAGATCATTGTGTATGGACGTCGAGTTCAAGTGCCATGGCAAAATGAAGGCGCTGCGATCTTCAAGTTCAGTGAACTATGCGACAGTCCGCTAGGATCGGCGGATTACATTTCTTTAACAGCAAGATATCATACGATTGTGATTGACGATGTTCCTGTGCTGAAAGTGAACATGAAGAACCAGGCGCGCAGACTGATCACACTAATCGACGCGCTCTATGAAAGTCGAGTACGACTGATCATGCGGGCCCAGGTGCCAGTCGAGGGTCTCTTCTTCCCGGACGCGACGGTAGAACTAGCTGGGCAAGATGATAAGCTCGAGGATGAAGAGGATTCGCTTGAACAGGAGATGTTTTCTGAAGTTGACATGGAGCTAGAGAGCCCGTCCCGTCCCAATGTAGCCTCCTACGACGAGACCGAGAAGGTGCGCAGGTTTGAGCGAGCGGCGACTCCCAGTGCTGGGGGTTCTGAGTCTGGAATGGAGACTTCCAAACGAGCGGACGAGGGATATACAAAAACAAGTGCGTTTACAGGAGAGGACGAGAAGTTTGCGTACAAACGAGCCATTTCGCGACTACGAGAAATGACGAGCTCGGATGAATGGTGGACAGAAGGACAGTGGAGTCCGGTCGAGCGCAGCACGAGAGAATGGGAAACCGAGGACGGTCTGTTTGATTCTGGCTCGGCAGAGAATTCTCTCTGGCTCGGCCAGAGCAGTGGCCGCAACCGAACCAACGAACGACAGAAAGACGCGCCTCGGTTTAGCCTTATGCATTTTTGGTCGCTGGTGGATTGGGGTAGAAACGCAGGGCGCAAGAAGGACGAGAGGACTAGACGATGGCTACGAGGAGTGAATTATTACAGAGAATAGTAGGAGTGAAGGTCGTATTGGAATAGTAGTAGTTTTGTAACTTCCTGCCCGTTCATACACTATTTATCAACAACGACTATCATCATCATGAGTCTCATTGTTTTTACGCCTGCGACGGCATCTACGATATAAATAATTCTTGTTATAATTAGCAACTACAATGAAACACGAAACAAACATTTATAGAAACCAATCTATGATCCGAAATCTGCGCAAGTCATGCCGCCAACCTCGCATGAGCACTCCATGCAGCCCAGTCCGAGACAATGTCGTGCGCTTCTCTTAGCACAGGGCTGACCCGAAATCATCGGGCTCGTCCAAATAACCCTTAGCGCAGCTTCAGTTAGCCCCTGTTTGGCTCAAACTCTAATTATCGGGTGGCGCTCCGCTTTAGGAAATTGGGAATCTCTGGTCAGTCTGGGCGAAGGACTGCAGGATTGGGAGTCACTGCAGGTTGGCTAGCACACGCGCGCGGGTCTCCCCTTTATAGTATGTAGCACGCAGACAGCCCTCATGCGGCCCGTAGCCAAAGCGAAGGGAAACACGCGTCGGGACGGCTTAGAGAACGCTTGGAGACGGGCGCCTCTGGAGAACGAGCTTCTATCAGAAATGCAAAGAATATAAAGGCATCCCACTACCCGCTTTGTTCTATCGTGCTCTATTCTGTCTTGTTTTGTTCTGATCCGACGAGCGTTGTAGATCGTTTTTGAGTATTCAACATCGGTCCGAATTGGCATTGCTTTCACGTTCTCCTTGTCTCGCTCATTTGCGTTCAGCTTCAGAATTTGCGTCACTTGCTAGACCCCTAATTCGCCCTGTCCGACTAGATCGCTTGTGTTGACTGTTTTGGCCCGCTCGCTCTGCTCTACATCTCAACTGTTGTTAATTCGTCTTCATTTGTATCATCGCAAAATGATTTCAAAATTACTTGTTCTCGCTCTGTCGCTCGCTTCGATTGTCTCTTCGTCGCCCGCTCCCGCTCGTCGTTGGCTCAACTTTGGCTACGGACTCGGGGAAAAAGTACGAGGAGTCAATCTTGGCGGCTGGTTCGTTCTGGAGCCCTATATCAACTACGAGCTGTTCAATGCGTTTGGCGATAGTCCTCCCGTTGACGAATACCATTTCTGCCAGGTTCTGGGTGCGACCGAATGTGCCAACCAACTTACTGCTCATTGGGCGTCCTGGATTACTCAGGACGATTTCGTGGCCATGCAGGCCGCCGGACTTAACCATGTTCGCATTCCTGTTGGATATTGGGCTTTCATGCTGATGGACGGTGATCCCTATGTCCAGGGTCAGCTCACCTATCTTGAGCAGGCGCTACAATGGGCGAGAGAGGCCAACATCAAGGTCTGGATTGATATTCATGGTATGCCTGGCTCACAGAATGGTTTTGATAACTCTGGTCTGCGCGATAACTATGCTTGGCAGACTGAGCCCAATTATTCTTTCTCATTCCAAGTTTTGGATGCTGCCATTACTCGGTACTCTGCGGCCCAGTGGAATGACGTGGTGACCGCTATCCAGCCCGTAAATGAACCGCTTGGGACCGTTCTGAATGACGACGAAATCAGATCGTTCTACTTGTCGGCATACAGCGAGCTTCGCGACACGGCCGGATCCGATATCGTGCTTGCTATTCACGATGCGTTCTTAGGCATGACTTCATGGAATGGATTCATGACCTATCCCGATTATTACAACGTAATTCTTGACCACCACTCCTACCAAGTCTTTGATCAGGGCCAAATTGCCATGGACATTACTGCCCATGTTGCTTCGGCATGTTCCGATGGAGCACTCATGGCACAGACCAATCTCTGGTCTGTGATGGGCGAATGGTCTGCTGCGCTGACTGACTGCGCTACTTGGTTAAATGGAGTTGGACGAGGAGCACGATATGATGGCTCTTACGAATCTTCTCAAAGTTACGGTTCTTGCGCGACTCGTTGGGATTTCACCACGTGGTCCGACGATGATAAGGCCAACACTCGGCGATACATCGAGGCTCAGATGGATGCGTTCGAGACTGGGCTTGGCT
This sequence comes from [Lipomyces] oligophaga, assembly GCF_038497815.1. Classification (NCBI taxonomy): domain Eukaryota; kingdom Fungi; phylum Ascomycota; class Lipomycetes; order Lipomycetales; family Lipomycetaceae; genus Lipomyces; species [Lipomyces] oligophaga. The sequence goes on along the minus strand of NW_027117787.1, from coordinate 508,242 downwards.
GGTTCTTTTGGTGTTGGAAGACTAACGGAAACGCTATCGAGTGGGACTTCCAGTTCCTACTTGAGGTGGGATTAATCCCTCAACCGCTTGACGCTCGCACATATCCTGGCCAATGTTAAAATTATGGGCGGGGATGAATAATCAATAAATAGCGAGACCAAGCAGTGTGCCATGAATGGTCTTTTTGCTGAAAGAAAAAAATAAAATGGCAGGAGAAACTGAGTTTACGCAATTGAGGTTATTGTCATTGCATATTTTTATATAATTAATGATGATGAGATTACAGGACTGGTTAGAATTGGGATTCTTTTTTTTTGTCTATTTTTTATTTTCCGGCTGATTCTGCTATTGTTTAATTGTGTAATGGTTTAGAACTTGGTTTTTTCTTTTTCTTTTTCTGTTTACGTTTTAGTATATTTGAATGTAAATATGATGTATTATTAATATTAATAATATTATTATTATAATTATCATTCGTTATGCTACTGCTGTGAGGAGCTACCGTCAAACCCCGGGACGGTACACACGCCTGCGCTTACAGCGTTGTCTCCGGTCGCCGCAGACGGCTCTGGAGCACCGGCGGACGCTGTATCGGGCTGGAAATAGAAACGGCGCGAGTTCATAGAAGCTGAGAGGGTGTTTGCAACAATTAAAAATGCTGTGTCATATTAGGCGGCGCAAAATATGACGATCAGTGTTACCTTCAAATAGCCAAGTAAGAAAACAATGATGTGCAATCCATATAGTGCTTGCATAGAAAGTGACTGCAGCAGAGATGGGCCATGTAGTGCGGTATGTCCGGTATGCGGAATGGGTTATGAGCGAGGAGGCTTGCTCAGAGACCAGAACAGGAAAGAGTGATCGGAAAGGTCCCTCTGTTCAGGGCTGTGGAAGCACAAACAATCTGATATGCTGATTGATTATAGTAGAGAAGAACGCTCGCACATTGTAGTTTATCGGGAACTCTTGCAGCATATATGCAAGAGATCTCAGGATGTGACGCTACCATTTCCTGATTACACTTCCCCTTTGCTGCGACCGGTACTGCTTGATGGATATTTCGCTCACCAAACCACTCGCAAATTCCGCAGATTGCTTAGCTGACTAAGCCCGATGTCTGCAGCAATCCATTTTTGTTTTGTTCTTCTAATCATTCCAGCGCCGTCTGGCATTTAGATTTTCTCGAGATTCGTCCGTCTCCTGATGGTCCATACCGGATCTGCATTCTAGCCTGGGCACTGGCCTAAATGTCCCATCTCACACGAGCCAGATATTATTATTATTCTTCAACACTGATGACATAGGTCTCCCACTTACAGCCATTCTGCCGTACATCTGCCAGAACTCGCTCATCACATTCAGTCCATCAACGTTTTCATTCAACAAGTCTCCTCGCTTCCCTTGCTCGCCCTAAGTCTTTCCGGCGGCCACGACGCGTCCAGAATTACGCCTGCGCGTCCAGTGATCAGCCGTCTCTGTCTGACACCTCACCGGCCGAACTGCCTTATCCAACCCAGCTCAATCAGGTCAAGCTGCACGTGCGCACGTGCCTCGGCCTACTATCCGCTTTTAATTGCATTTGTGGCTGCTCTTTGACGTCCATCTATTATATCTGTCTGGAATTCGGACCCGTCCCTCTACAAATCTAGAGACATTCAATATTATTACGTAATGTGCTGATTATATAATTGCTAATCTTATTCCCGAGTGCCTCCCGTATTAATGCCATTACCTCGTTGTTCTCGGTGCTGCCCTCGCTGCATTCTTCTTCCGTCCAGATCAACATTTACTTGACCTCCAGCCTGCTGCTGTTGCTGCTGCAATTGCGCCTGCGCCTGAGAATGAGACTGTTGTAGTTGTTGTAGTTGCTGTTTCTGCTGCAACAGTTGTGCTGCAGCTCCTCGTGCTGTTGCTCCGATTCCGTTCGAGACTCCATTCCCATGGCCATTCGAAACAATCGTTCGATTGCCTCCTGCAGTCCCTGCGGCTATCCCGCTCGCGATGAGTCCTCCAGCCCCGGAAACTGCCCGCTTCGGAGCTTCATCGACAAGCTTCCAGGAACCATTCCACATCTTATTCAAAACCTTTTCGACATCCGTACTAGCAACACTAACACCCATCTTCACAAACATAATCGCCTCCCGCTCTTCATTTTTCTTCTCATCTTCATCTTGTTCTCCTTGCGTGCCGTCCTCGCCCACGCCTACGTTCTGTGAACTGAACGCCCATATCAACGGCTTCAAATCAATCTGCTCCGAAAATCCATTCCGTTTTCGAACACGGTCAAGTGATTCACTGATTGGATCTCGATACCGTTGCACGTTCCTCAGCTCTTTGGAAAGCGAGTCAAGCTCGCGCTCCGCAATGCTTCCGCTGAAACTACCACCAGGTCCACCTGAAGAGATTCCACCTATGAGACCGGAACCCAGAGATCCATTTGATCCCATGCTCACGCCAGCTATGCTTCGTGAAGATACACTCCTAGCGCGCGGTGAAAGTAGTCCGTCTGGCGAAGCCAACCCGTCTGCTGTTCCTGAATAATCTAAGCTTATACTGTGCTGATGGTTTTGCTGTTGTTGTTGCTGTAGAAATTTCTGCCTAGCCCGTCCTCGAGCACTACCCCCCGCAGCAGCTGCCGCTGCTGCCACATCTGCAAGCGACGCGGTGCTAGATAATATTGGTAGGTTGTCCATATTAGCTACTGCTGCTACTGCTGCTGCCGCTGCCGCTGCCGCTGCTGCAGAAGCTTCGGCATCTGTAATTAGTCGAGGACGCCCACTAGTAGCAATATCAAAGTCCAGAGACGTTGTCGGACCTCCCACCCCTGGTGTAGTCAATCCCGAGTTATCTGCAACTCCTGCTGCTTCCTCCGTCGTAGTTTGCAGTTCAGGGGTCCGAGCAAGAGCAGCAGTATGTGTCGGCTGCCATAGTGAGGAATTCGAATCTGCAGATGACACTGACTGGCTGGTTTTATTACCAGATGCAGATTCACCGGGTACTGCTTTCGCTTGAGTCACTGCTGTTGAGCTGCCGGCAGCGGGTGATTGAGTACTCGATCCACCACTACTAACGCTTTGAGGCTCTTCAAAAAACCGAGATCTCAATGCTGTCGGATTGGAATCCACAGACTCGGGTTCAACTTTGGTCGTTCCGGTTGCGGTTGCCGTCGTCAACGTTGTCACCGCTCGTGCTGCGCTAGGCTGCTTAGATACCGTAGACGGTGGTGGTTTCGCTGTCGTGCTTCCTGACGGCCTAGATGCGACGACAGTTGTGAATGTCTCTTTAGTTAGCGGTTTGCTCTTCTGCGCAGCTGCATCAACAGCCTTTGCGATATCCTGAGCTAATTTCTGTTCACTCGTTTTGTTCTGATTAGGATTTGTTGGATCGACTATAGACGCAGCCGTAGTAGAGGCAGAAGGAGTAGTCGGCTGGTGCTTTGAGACATTGCTCTCAGTAGGAGACCCTAATAACGAGGTAGACCCCGAAGTCGGTGCAGAGGACGAAGATGTTTTCTGTTGTTGCTGATTTAGAGCATGATCTTGCTTATTCATGAAGGCCTTTGAGACTTGAGCGTCACGATCGGTCGAAGACTCAGAATTCCGGTCAAGATGTAGTCGCGGTGCAACATCAATCGATAGTCCGCCATCTTCTTCCTCCGTATCCTCATCTGTGGATGCGGATGCGATCTCATCATCTTCACTGCCTTCAGTAGCCGCAGCTACTTTAGCAGCTGCCTTTCTAGCCTCCGCAGCCGCCTTTGATTTCCGCTTCGTTTCGGTCCGAGATTCAGTGGCGACGGCACCTAGTAATCCCTTAGGTCCAAAATGCCCCGATAATGTACGTTTTTGTGCGAGTGAGACTCGAGAATTCTTGCGACCAGTCATGGCGAACGAGGATACGTTGCGTTGTCTAGCAACAGAATCAGAACTCTTGGTTCTTCTAAGTGCGGCCGCATATTGTTGTTGCTGTTGTTGCTGTTGTTGCTGCTGCTGTTGTTGTTGTTGTTGTTGAGCTATAACGCCATATTGGCCCGCCAAACCTGCATGAGGCGGAATATATGTCGATAAATCCACCTGAGGAGTTGTTGGCGTTGGCGGAGTACGCGAGACCGTGGTGGGTGTGGAAACCGCAGGCTCGCCAGCGGTAGCGAACTTGCCCAGCTTATTCAAACCACGTCCATAGGACGGGTTTCGGTGATGTGCGCGCACACCTCCAGTAGATACCACGAAGTGCTTGGAGTTGTTTCGTCGCAAAGCAATACTGGACGCAGACCTATGTGGTGGAAGTCCAGCGGGCGGAGGCATGCCCGGACCGGCCGTTGAGCCTGGAGCAGTCTGATGCGGTGTACTCATTGCTATCAAAGAAAAGACAGATTAACCGTAAGCTGTCCTCCTGAGGAAATAAAGCAGCTGATGAACCGAGTGGCCAAAGGACAGCTTGATCACAGGTTCTGTGGGAAATACAAGCAAAATTAAGGGAACCTCATGTAACAGACCTTCGCCCAAATGAACACGCAAGCCAGTTTCTTCCGATGTTCAGTTTCCGTATTTCTAACAGTCGACTGATGCGGGTAATCTCGAGACCTCTTCAACTGTGTGGCAATTCTAATGTTTCTATCAATAATTAGCACTCCAGCATCGCCTCCAAATAACACAGATCCTAAATAACCAAATCAGTCAATTCCCAGCTCCAACAAGCAGTATCTCACTGCTGTTCTCACCTTCGCTGTCTCCCGTGCATTTCAGACGGCGGTCATGCTGCCCGTCACATGACGGCACCATGTGACCACGTGTAAGAAGTGAGTAGTTTGTTCTCGAACACGACCGAAGAGCCGCTGTTTCCCAATGAGGGAGAATGCCACAGTGGCCTTTTCGCCGCCGTGGAAAGAATATTTACGCGAGGATTTGCTGCTGCCCGACTCCTGGTGTCCTGCGATTTTTCCCTCGCACAATTTGCAATTCGGATCAGAATTGTTCAGTAATTGTTAAGACTTTTAGCTTCGTGCGATCGGTCTGAGTATCTGCTACAATTTTTATTGATTGAACGATCTTTCTCTAAAGCAATGGCACGCACTCCTTCGCGGACCATGATTTTTTGGTCGCTGCTAGTCTACGCTGTCTTCCTAGTGTCTGCCCCGTTTGTATTCCAGGGCGTGAATGCTGAGGACACAGAGAACTATGGAACTGGTGAGTGAACTTCCTACTACATGAGCCACTTTTTTTATGTTGCTCTGTTCTTTTTGTGTTTGTTTTTGCCTTGGTATTGACTAGTTCCAGTTATCGGCATTGATCTTGGAACCACCTACTCCTGCGTCGGTGTGATGAAGAATGGACACGTCGAGATTCTCGCAAATGATCAGGGAAATCGTATCACTCCTTCGTATGTTGCATTCACTGCCGACGAGAGACTTGTTGGTGATGCGGCCAAGAATCAGGCTGCCGCCAATCCTACCAACACCATTTTTGACATCAAGCGTCTAATCGGCCGAAAGTTCAATGATAAAGACGTTCAGTCTGATATCAAGCTTTTCCCTTTCCCTGTCAAGAGCCAGGACAGCAAGCCTGTCGTTGAAGTCAAGGTGGGAACTGAAGACAAGGTTTTTACTCCTGAGCAGATCTCGGGTATGATTCTTGGGAAGATGAAAGAAATTGCCGAGTCATACCTTGGTGAGAAGGTTACCCATGCAGTTGTCACTGTTCCTGCCTACTTCAATGACGCTCAGCGTCAGGCTACCAAGGATGCCGGCACCATCTCCGGTCTGAACGTCCTGCGTATTGTCAATGAGCCTACTGCGGCTGCTATTGCCTACGGTCTGAATAAGGTCGATGGCGAACGTCAAATTATTGTTTATGATCTTGGTGGTGGTACTTTTGATGTTTCTCTTCTATCTATCGAATCCGGTGTGTTTGAGGTTCTGGCTACTGCAGGTGATACCCATCTTGGTGGTGAGGATTTCGATAACCGTGTCATCCGATACTTCACCAAGCTTTACAACAAAAAGAATGGCGTTGACATTTCTACCAACCTCAAGACTATGGGTAAGTTGAAGCGTGAGGTCGAGAAAGCTAAACGCACCCTTTCTTCCCAAATGTCTGTCCGTATCGAGATTGAGGCTTTCTATGATGGTGAGGACTTTTCTGAGACCCTTACCCGAGCCAAATTTGAGGAGCTTAACCAAGATCTCTTCAAGAAGACTCTCAAGCCCGTTGAGCAAGTACTAAAGGATGCTGGTCTCAAGAAGACCGAGATTGACGACGTTGTTCTTGTCGGTGGCTCTACCCGTATTCCTAAGGTCCAGCAACTTTTAGAGGAGTTTTTCGATGGAAAGAAGGCTTCTAAGGGTATTAACCCTGATGAGGCTGTCGCCTACGGTGCGGCTGTACAGGGTGGTATTCTCTCTGGAGACCGTGGTGTCGAAGATATTGTTCTGCTTGATGTCAATCCGCTTACTCTTGGTATTGAGACGACTGGTGGTGTCATGACAAAACTCATTTCTCGTAACACTGCTATTCCCACTCGCAAGTCGCAAATTTTCTCGACTGCCGCCGACAACCAGCCTACTGTTCTTATCCAGGTATATGAAGGCGAACGTACTCTCTGCAAAGACAATAATCTTCTTGGAAAGTTCGAGCTTAACGGCATTCCCCCCGCACCTCGCGGTGTTCCTCAGATCGAAGTTACATTTGAGCTTGATGCGAATGGAATTTTGAAGGTCTCTGCCACTGATAAGGGAACTGGTAAATCTGAATCCATTACGATTACCAACGACAAGGGTCGTCTTTCTAAGGAGGAAATTGATCGCATGGTAGAGGAGGCTGCTATGTATGCCGAGCAAGATGCTGAGCTTCGAGACAAGATTGAGGCTCGTAACTCGCTTGAAAACTACGCTTCCAACCTTCGCAATCAGGCTAATGATGATTCCGAGACTGGCCTTGGTTCCAAGATCGATGAAGATGAGAAAGATACTATTTTGGAAGCTGTCAAGGAGGTCCTTGACTGGATTGAGGAGAATGCTGCTTCCGCGACGAAAGATGATTTTGATGAGCAACGGGAGAAACTTTCCCAAACAACTTATCCAATCACTAGCAAGCTTTACGGTGGTGCTTCAGGTGGTCCTCCACCTGATTTCAATATGGAAGATTTCGATATTCCTGATCATGATGAGTTGTAAGTTTGCTTTTCCGTGCGTTTTTCTTATTCCTTGGGCGTTCAAAAAAATGTCTTTCTATACATTTGAAAGAATTCAATCAGATTGGATAACTACGGTTGGGATAAGATTCGAACGAGTCTGTTTCTAATAGCGACGAGCTAGCTTCCAGTTCATTGATTGTTACCCAAATAGTTTAGATTTGTGAGATATCACAGTTGTGTAATATAGTAAATATTATCATTCAAGTTAAAATATTATAAAGTAGCTATGGAGATCATAGTGAGAAAAATCTCGGAAAATCACGTGGAGCAAATCAATTTTGTGCTGATGTAAAATATCTTGGACATAATATTTTGTCCAGCTTTGGATAGCTGGCGAAATGAACTTTCAACTGATAAATGTCGCATTTCGCCGAGTAGGATCTCGGAGTCTATTTGTGCCACCGATAAATGCGATTATTCGTCGATTCAGAATATACCCCTCTAACGCTGCTGTAAGGTCTTTCATAGGGAGATTTGATGATCTGAGAGACAGAAGTGCGCTGACACTTAGTTAACACAGATTCCGGTATCGGGAAATCGAGGTCCCGCTCCAACGATTCCTAGGAGGGCCAGAGGATTGCCAGAAAAGCGGAAGATAGCGGGAGTAGATAAAATTATAGCAGTGTCGTCCGCGAAAGGAGGAGTTGGAAAAAGTACTGTTGCCGGTGAGATGTCCCTCCTCCCTGAAGCTGTAGATTGACAAATGAGGTTAATGGAAAGTCACAGTAAATCTTGCGCTTGCACTTGCGTTAAAAGGAAAGCGGATAGGAATATTGGATACTGATATTTTTGGACCGTCTGTTCCCAAGTTATTGAATCTCTCTGGCCAGTCTGCGGAGGCTTCTTCCGAGAACCGTTTGATCCCATTACAAAACTATGGAGTTAAAGCAATGTCTATGGGTTTTTTGATCCCTGATGATGGTTCGCCTGTTGTATGGCGAGGTCTGATGGTCATGAAAGCTTTGCAGCAGCTGATGCATGAAGTACAATGGGATGGGTTGGATGTCCTGGTATTGGACCTACCACCAGGAACAGGAGATGTTCAACTGAGTATCACTCAGCAGCTGGTGCTAGATGGTGCTGTCATTGTCTCTACACCTCAAGATATAGCTTTGATCGACGCAGTCAAAGGTGTGAACATGTTTGATAAAGTCAATGTTCCGGTCTTGGGTATGGTCCAAAATATGAGTGTTTTTGTCTGTCCAAACTGCAACCATGAATATCATATATTTGGTACCGATGGTGTGCTTAAGGAGGCCGAAAAGCGTCATTTAGATGTCTTAGGGTCTGTTCCCTTACATCCGAAGATTTGTGAATTGTCAGACAAAGGTACTCCTCCCATAATTGTGGATAAGGATAGCGTCTACGGCAAATCATACGGTGAAATTGCGGATAATGTTTTACGTAAAATCTATCCGTAATATATGTATAAATACATGCTACTAGTGTATATAAAAAATTTCATCTCTAGATATGATCCTGTCTTCGGTAATTCTGCATTCTCTATAATGAGATTCTGCTGTGACTAAAAATCAAACTTGCGTTCTTCGCTTGTACTTCCGCGGATCTTTTCTACTCATCGTAAGTTTGTCTCGGGTGCCCAATCCACCTTCCCAAAATCCAGTCGATCTGCGTACAAATGAGTGCCTACAGAATGCACACATTTCCGGGCGATAGTTCTGTTCTCGCGAACACATTCCGCAAATCTAGCAATTTCTATTAATCTCCACATTTCAAATAGCTAAAGAAAATTACTCACCATGCGGTTAGCATGTTCATCGGGATGGTCGCTGTATTCATTGTGGCATCGATCACAAGGAAAAACGCGAGCACAGCAAGAAAATCTAAACCATCGGGTCGACCGTTTATAATGCTTGCAGGTACCATTTAATGGTAGCGGAGTCCCAACAACAATTCCAAACCTGTTTTTGTTCGATTTCACTTTTCGTCTAGATAATGTACTTGCTTGGTCTTCTGACACGCGAGAAAACTTGACTTCAGGAATATACACAGTCAATTTCGTATGGCAGTTCTGGCAGTTCGTTGACATTGTCTGTGATAATCCCAGACCAGCTATTCCCACCTTTCCCGGTAAATTTTCAAAACATTCTCCACATGATGGCATGAACGAACTCGGTAGCAAATCAAACGCTTTACAGCCAATCAAGTCGATGTACCCTGCTCGTGCACCTCCTGGTCCATTATGAAGAAAGTCGGCGTAAAACGAACTCACCGCCAACTCACCGCTGCATTTAGCACATGTCGAAGATGCTTGAGCACTCGGGTTTTTAATGCCAGGTAGATTGGGCTTAATGCCACGAATTTCAGCTTCAATTTTGCAACGTGAGCACTTTACAACAATACTGAGCTCGGTACATTCCATCACTGCAATATTTAATAGCTTGATTCCATTGAAATTAATTGATGTAGCAGAAGAGGGAGGCTTGAAATCCTGACCCACAGTCCGAGAGCTATTCGGCTCTGGTTCTCCATCAGATTCCTCTTGATCTTCTTCATCATCCTCCGAAATGTCTCCGAACCAGCTGTCTGTCTCTGTATAATCAAAGTCATAGTCTTCTTCCTCTTCGGAATTTTGATCCCATTCTGGTGGGCTCTTATATTTCGTCGGCTCAAGTTCTGAGTGATCTGTATCGGATATAGGTGTATCTGCCGACAGCTCAGATTCTTTCGCTAGTGTCTCGAAATTCTGCATGAGATAATTAACATTCGAAAATAATGAGAACTCACTGTGAGTAGCAGCATGGTTTTTGAAATTCTGTTCAGCAGCCTTAGCAACAGAATCTGAAATTTCGAATTGGATTTGGCACGGATACAGGTTATACAATATTGGCACAAGCAATCGAACTGTGTTAACAGACTCGAAACATTCCGGCAGAGAGGATCGATTCTTAGGCGTAAATGGAACCAAAAATGTATCAAAATGATTATTAGGAGGACCATCACGTTTAAGTGAAGAAAGTCTGGAGAGTAGCTGCTTGATTTCTCTGTCTCGAATAACTTTTGCCTTGTTCAACTCCTCTTGATTATATTTCTGTATCACTGATTCTTCGCTGGGCGATTCCTCTTTCGGAGATGCCAATTCAGCGATAACATTGGCGTCGATGCCCCACTCATCGTACGCAGATTTTTTTGGTTTCCGGATCGGATTGACAATCTTGATCGTCTCCCGCTTTGCAGCCTTCAGAAATTCTTCCAGCTGAGCATCTAAATCGTGGATCATCTCGACCAATGACTTTCGAAAAACTCCAGGTTTACTAATCTGATCAAGAAACCCATGCTCAATATTCAGACAAAATCCGCGAGGTATGTCTGAGTTGGTCACGATGATGGTAGGATAATTGACCTGATCTTCAGCGTCCTTGCTGAGATCGAGATCAAACGACGGTGGATAGGATTGTGGTATCAGTAAAGTGAATTCGAGTGCTGCTAAATCAAAAGGAAAATCGGGGTCTGAGGGTGGAAACGCCATATGGATTTGACCACTATCAAACCGTTAGATATATCATTATCAAATTCTGCCTACATACGTCTCAACCTCAGAATTCGGGTAGTCTAGTAGCAAGTCCTCTATTTCGAGCTCTAATTCAGTCAAATCGGATTTCGGCCTTGTTTGAGTCTGGAGAGTATTTCGATCTTCATGGCGAAACGAACAAGCCATTCCATTCCGGCAGCCTAGGTTCGTTAGGTGTTCTTTAGGATTTGCTAGTTTCTAAAACGGTAGTTTACCTGAAGATGTTGGAAAGAAGCGGCATACTGGTCTCAAATTCGATTCAGACTCAGTAGCTTTAACGGGCATTGTAGGATATTGACAGAACCGTAAATCTATTCGACCACTTATTTGGGTCTTCGCAGATAGTTTTGCTCGACTATTTATTTACAGGTGGAGCTATCAATGACGACAGTAATCTCACATTGGGAGTTGGGCTATATTCATATTCTGGCGTTTCCATGGCTATAACAATACTCATCAATTAGAGCTAATTTTTGACTTCGGCTACAGTTAAATAAAATAACTAGGATGGCTCCACATTTCCGATTAACACCCTGCAGGTCTATCTTTCGCCCTTATTCACTATCACGAACTGCAGTTCATATCGACCGTCCTCTTCGAACTCTACTCTTTGAACCTACAATCTTCTCTCGACCGTTTTCAAGCACATTCAAACGACATGCCATCGATCCTACGAATTCTGATTTCAGCAAATTGCCAACTTCCTCCCATGATGAACGCGAGCAACTTAAACGTGAACGCGCCAAGAAGCGCGCTGCGTCTGTTCTTTCCAAAATTCCTCCTTCGTTGCGTCCGCTCGCAGAAAAAATCCTAAGTGCACCTACGTCGTATATTGTTATGTTCCTATTGCTTCATGAGGTGTCAGCTGTCTTGCCGTTATTTTTACTCATGTGGCTGTTTCAACTGACAGACTGGCTGCCACATTTACCAGATGAACTTATCGAGACAGGACGTGAATTCTATAAAAAAAACATACCAAACGACTCTGGTTTGTCAGCTGAGCAAACGTCGCAATTGCTCATTCAAGGTGGAACGGCGTATGCCATTGTCAAGGTATTATTAGTTTACTATCAATTGCTGAAAGAAGTTCTAATAAAATGCAGATTTTACTCCCGCTCCGAGTCCTACTCTGTGTTGTTGCTACGCCTTGGATGGTCCGGCACTCGATCGACCCGATTAAACAGTTTTTAAAACTCTACAAAGCGAAACCAACCCAAATAAGTTCCGGCAAGGAGTCGCTTCTTCAAAAAATGCCACCGAAAAAATGAATCCCCTCTTGAATATTCTTTGTACAATTTTTCAAATTGAATAGACTGTCACAATTCCCGGAAACATCCGTCGATTCCCCATTCACCTACTATATTTGTAGGAACCCATCCTTCATCTGCCACAGCCGGACCGCGAACAAATAACTGAAAGAGTCAAAAAAATAATTTCAATCTTCTCTCAAAATGCTAAACTTACATGGCCTTGCTTGTTCCCACCTTTCAAATCATCAGTGTCCTTGACAACGGCTTCTACGCTCGGAAGTACAGGCCCAAAAACACGAACTAGTCCTAAATCTCGATAGTCCATCGGATGAGTCTGACACACCGCACCTGCAACTCGTGCGTAAGTTAACGCATAAACGACTCGGGAGCCTAAAACCGCTCGAATATGAGCTAACTTGGATGACGAAAGAATCTTGTCCTTCTTGATATGCTTTTCAGCATGTGGAGGCTGGTCTTCATGTGTATAAACTAGTCGAAGTCCTGGAAGATCATCAAATATTGGCGACGGCAAGGAACCACCGGCAAGTAGACCTAATGAGCGCTTGAGTTTGATACTGGAAACAAAGCCAAGCTTTTGGTCAGTCAGCTCCAACAGATCTCTTGCACTTCTTGAAATAATAGTTAGCTTTGCAATCCTTAAATATAAACTCGGACATACAATATCAAGATGTTCGGTTTAATTTCGGGCAGCGAACTTAAATCAATAGCACCAGGCTCTGTTCCACAACAGACAACCGAGCAGCCAAAGGCCATAGCAGTCAAAAACATTATTCGATTATATAACGTCTGTAAAGAATCCAGCGGTACCACGACATCAGTTCTATGCCAACTTTCTGTACGAGGAACAACTCGCATTTGTGCACCAATTGCTGCACAGATGTTCTACATAATTAGTATAAGTCGTTTGGCTGTATTGTATGACCAACCTTTTGACTAAATGTTGCAGTTTCAATCTTGCCCTTTGCATTTGAATAGCTGACTAAAAATGCATCAGTCTCATCCATAACTGAGCTGGGAATTAGTTCGATCTCTGCTCTCGGTGAAATAGCATCAGAATATGTAAAAACACTGACACAAGGTCCAACAGCTTTACTAAGCTGTTCTGTCCAGTCCAAGTGGTCTGCACCTTTTGTAACTAAGACAATTGCTTTTAAGGAAGACGGAACGATCAGTTGCGTGAAATCCAAAGTACCTGCGCCGACGACCAGAATTTCTGGTTTCGATGCCGCAAAATGTTCCGACAGCTCATCGATTTCAAGGGACAGTGGAGTCAGGATATTAACCACAGCAGCAAACGCACAGGCAAAAGAAGCTGTAATATTCTCGATTGAATTAGGTAAATAGATTGCTATTCTAGATACTTCTGGAACGTATGTCTTAAAATTAGCTGCCAGATATTTAATCGATTTCTCCATTTCATCTGCGATTTGATTAATATGGCAAGCACGCAGTTGCAAAAACCTAAATGGGCAGCAAACCTTGATTAAAATACTTGATCTGTTTCAACGACTTATCAAACTCGCCGATTCGGCCATTTTTGCCCAAGTCCCAGATATCTTGAAGATTTCCATCGCGAAAGCTATTGGACTCCCGGATATTCAGTCCAGCTAGTAAAGGGTATGTGAAGGGAGTCAAGGTCGATCGGTACACCTGCGACTCATCAGGTTCACGGACCGGAGAAAGTGACGACTGAAAATAAAGGCTGTGAGGATGAATATCTGGATATTTTGTAATCGCCCAGCGTACTACGAGCGCGATCGCGAGAATCGCCGCTAGATTCGTAGTTAATGGCGGAAGATCAAACATTGCCAAGAATGGAGCTGTAGCCTTAAAGCTATCTGACAAACTCAAAAAGGTCGAGGACACTGCACAAAGTAGCTACAATGCAACAGAATAAAGTAGAAGCAAACAAGAGAGCAATTGCGGATCAATCTCGGTCCATTAGTTCGCATAAATTGCGAAATCAAAAATTGATACTGTCTCGAGATCTCGTATCGGATCACGGGACTATTCTAATTTCTGTAATTTACATGACATCATCACTCACTTCACCGACGATATTTTAGATTAATTCGATACGTGGGCAAAACAACAAAAATAAATTCAGTCAACTCTCTCAAAATTCTCCGGGCCCGGGACCAAAATATCCTACTTCGGGCACTTCTCTCAGTCGGCCGTTACTCGCGCCATCGATTCCACTACTAGATACCGTTGTTCCCCACCAGACCAAAGAAACTTGCTGGTATTGCAAAGCGCCAAAAATCACGATGGCTGAGAATGCAACGCCAGCAGTAAGAGCAGAGGTCAGAATGTAATTATACCTTGTCCACCAAGCAAGATAATGCCGTTTGATATAGTACATGAAGACATACGCGGCAATGAAGCCAGGTGTGTAATAGGAAAGATTGTAGCCGGTACCCCAGATAGCGAATCCAGAGACAACGATAACAGGATGAAAATATTTCAATCGTCGAGGAAATAGTGAGCGAAGTCCCCAGGAAATCAATCCTAAGCAAGCTCCGATCAAAAAACAATACTTGATCTCCGGATAAATAGTATTGAGAATTCGGTCCGGGCCTATAATTCCGTACAAAACAGCTGCCGTATAGATTCCCTGTGAGTATGGACAAGTGAATTTATTCACCTGCGTAGTTGTGCATACTTCTTGAATACCCAGCACGGTATAAACCGCACCAATCGTCACAAAAATCTGCACGCAGACAGCAAACAACTGACCCCGGAACACAGATCGGGGAGGCAACCGCATATAATGTGCCATTTTCATGTCACCAATAAACGACTCGGCCTGTGCGTCTGTATTATATCCATACAGACGAGAAATTACATTGCCAATTGCATTGCCTGGGATCATATATCCGCAGATCAAAGACGCAAGCTCATTCATCTCCAGCATGAATCCAGTTACTGCGTAAACAACTGACACGGGAATCAGCAAGACAACACCCATCAGAATCATCACAATAACAACCCAGACCGGAGTTTCTGACGGATAGACTGCCACTCCTATGATTCCAAATACAAACGACGTCACTAGAATTATAAAAAACCACCAATCCGGTACCTCCTTGTATCTTCTCATTGAGTTCGAAAAGGGATCGTGAAAATCGTCATACATCGATGAAGTAGTTCGCAGCTTCAACTTGAAGCCGCCCTTGAATGTCGAACTCACAAATGTCTTCAGTGTCCTCCATTCAGTCAAAAAAATGAACACGAACGAAATTGTATAGAGGGCATAGGTGCTTCCGTACAGCATTATATGTCCAGCGGTAATGTATGGCGGTGAATAAGATTGGTACTTGTCCATATCTAACCGTCCATTGGTCTGCACGCGCGAAGTGTTGTACTTCACTCCAGTATTATCATACGTGCTCGAAGTGTTGATTGGAAGATATGCTGTTTGCTTGTAATTTGTCCAATACATGATCAGAATCACAATTGCAGAAATCAGGACTCCGACATATTTGTTTGCAACAGCAAAAAATGGTCGTGTTAAAGGCTCACTCTTTTTGATTACAGCCCAATCAAATGTGGTAATAGGATTGAAGCCGAGACCAAGCACGGATCCAGTTACAATTGCAAGTTTGAGATTTGTAGGAGCAATCCAAGTAATCCAATTAAATGTCGACAAAGCAGAGAAGATGAAATCAGGGAAGAAAAAATACACAAACGACGACACCATAGCAATGTAAAAGAACTTTATCTTTGATATTGTCCAGCCATTAATCGAAGTGCGTTTCTCCTTTACCAGTAACGCCTTGTTCAAAGCCAAAGTCGGCAAAATAGTTGGCCATACAGCTTTAATGTTATACACTACCCATCGTCGTAGTATGCCTGAAATCCCAAGACCGAACAATTGAGTCGAAACATTCATTAGAAACAAAAATCCAAAGTTGACCCATGTAACTCCAAAGAAAACGTCCAAATTTAGTACCATAGCATAATTTATAATATTTGAATAATGACCGCCGGCATTGATCATGATCGTCGCAAACATTTGCTCTTTGGGTGACCAGGGCCCAGGATTCAATCGAAATGTGCGCCCGAAAGTAGTAAAACTCTTATCAGGAAGTTTCTCAACAAGCTTTCCACAAGGGAATAGCAGAATCTGCATCACGGTCGAAGAGATATTGATACTAGGCTGGCGGGGCTCTCCTAAAACCTCATTGACAAATGCACCAACAACCACCCAGAAAAAGCCTAGAACGTAAGCACGCAAAGTTTCACATGGCATATCAGGATCATCATAAGGGTCAGTGACAGCACGCACTTCGGGATACGGAGAATGATATTTGATCATGCATGCCTCCAAACGTAGATCAATATCGTACGCCTCCAGATCTTCACCATACGCTTCGGGCCCTTGAACAAGTAGCTGAATTTTATCCATCAACTCCGAAGGGAAGTTATAATCGGAATCATGCTCGATAATAGCTTCTTTGAGAATGGAAATTGCATTCTCGGAAGTCATATCCCCCATGACTTCGAATATGTAGGCGTCCTCGCCATCCTTGAGAATGTCATTGGAGTCATCAGACAGCTCTAAACGTTCGCGTACGCGCTCCTGATCGACCAGAAACACCTTGTTGAACGTTGCTTCTTTGGTAAACTTTTTCTCATTGAGATCGGAGTCAGAACTAGATAACGACAGCACGTTACTAGTTGTAGTATCCTTTTCGTTCATCTAGTAGTTGGTTAACAGAAATCATGCAAGAACTGGACGACCATACTCTGAAAATGAGTTTTTAGACACAAGAAAACAATTGACTGAACTCTCGTTTTAATACAAATTGTCCAGCATGAGCTTCAATAGCAGCCACACAAGATGACTTATATAGACACCGGATCTCGAGAACAACTATGGGCACATATTTTGGTCCCTTGTCCGGTCTTCTGACCTGACTGAGCCAGAATCTACCAATGACTGCGGATAAGTGGCGTCGAGGAATTCAGAGAGAGAGCAATTGTAGGGCTTGTTGCTTGGCAGTATCTTGAAAAGACAAGACGATGTGTCAGAATTGGAAAGCGATAAGAGTATCAAGTTAGGTCTGTCATTTTGGAAGGCGCTGCTGATTGTTTGATTCGCCAAATTGGCGGTTGTAAAAGGAGTAAAGCCAAAAATTGAGTATAAACTATAAGGTATAAGGTATAATCAGTCATAATAATTTAGCAAATTCACTCTATCAAGCATGCGGTATAGTAATCTAATTTGATAGAGGAATCAGACTGCGATTTGTTGAGATAAGATAGCGATAACAGAGACTACTAGCGAGGCTATGCCAAGGCAAAACTTACCCCCACCAAGACTAAATGGTTTTTGACGGCCCTTATCAATAAGTTTTCGGATAATATTCCATTGAACGGACTGTGAGCGTGATAGTCGGCCATCAGCCAATCCCTACAGCTGATTCGTAGTGTCCAGCAGTGGCCGTTCTCCATACAAACAGGCTGGCTTTGTATTTGAACAGCCGAGATATTCTTATCGTAGATTCTAGTCTGTAGGTCAGGACGACCGCAATCAGCTGCCGAGTTCATTTGTTCGCTTTGGTTAATTTGTTCCTTCTGTTCTCTCACTTGCTTCAGCAGACTAAAAATTTATATCGTCATTATTTTATTGAACGCCAATTTAACTCTAATATCGAACATATATATATGACTCTACTGAAGATGCTAGATTGCACCACTCTCCAACTCTCACTTGAATGACGATATCTCTCTAAAATGGTATTCCTGCTCATATAATCCAATTCTTCAAACGCGTCTACCCTACAATGTGCTTGATTATCTTCGCCGGAATTCTATTATAAGTGGCCCGTTCGATGTACAGTGTTCGCGGACCACAAATCTGCGGCGTCTGGCTTCGACCAGTTCATCCGTGCAAACCTAAGTGCCTGTCGAGCGGTGAGTCTTTTAACAACTGTAATAACGCCGTCAGCGAAAATGGTTATGTACATTAAAGTTACTGACTCTTTTGTAATTGGCGAAAGGACAAAAGATCCGGATATGCAGGTACTTCAACCTTATTGATTGTACGCTATGCACTTTGCCTACTCTGGGCAGTTCAAAAATATCTTTTAGATATCTAATAAATCAGCTTAATTGTCGCTCCACTTGATTGCATTAGACAAAGAAAGTTCTCAATAATATTCAAAAAAAGATCATAGCTAATATTGAAATATTCATGAAGGATGCTGTATCATAAGTGCTTGTTGGTCAATACCAAGAACGCTGAAACGGTTACTTGGTCTCATCATACCGTTCGGCATTTATTCCGTACTGTTGTACTCAATTGACTTCTTACAGACAAAGAGCGTATAGATTAGATCAAATTTAGACTGACTTTTGTGCTCTAGGAATTACAGATATGAGAAGAATTTTCATTCAAGTTAGCAGCCATATACCGGGTTAGCAATTTGTATGTGAGCACTTCAGGAAATGCTTTCATTATTTTGTTACAATTGCGAAATTTAATTGGTCAAAATTGATATTTTAAATCTGCATCACAGACCGGATAGCTTAAATATCGCCATTATAGATTGATTATGCTGAAGCCGTAGATTTAGATCGACACCTCTACTGGTATACTTTACTTTATCAATTTTATCTTCAATTTCACGTTCCGATTCTCTAATGGCACAGTTAGTACGCAATATTCGACATCTTTATGGTTTATAATATATTAATATTAGTTTCAAATAACCATCCATTTCAAATCTAATATAAACTTTACAAAATATGAGATATTCTTTTGTAAGCTAAAATTATCCGCAACAGGAAATTAGGAATGGCTTCAATCTCCCAAAAATCGAGGACAAAGCTCTCAGCCTAGAATCGAATAGATCTCCCCTCAGTTCTCAGCTAGCCATTGGCAAGTTTCTTCGACAATAATTGGCATTAGACTATAGATCATGCGGATAAAAATTCAGAATGAAAGGGGAAGAACTGTTTTATAATCCCTGGGTCCAAAGGTTATACTTTGTTTTCTATATGATTCTGGCTATTGGTGTCGGCTATAGACTGACACTTAAGAGCAGATCGAACACTGCTCAGCTAGCCACCTCTCCACGCAACGAGGAAGACAGAAGGCAGTACCGACGTCGCGACATAGTTCCGCCGATGCTCAGTTACCATGCATCGCTCATCAAGCTCAGAAATCCGCCAGACTCGTCACTTGGTCGAAATGCTCGTGATTCCTCCTCAGGAGATATCCTCGAAACTCAGTCAAAGCTCGATCCATTCTACATTCTACCTGCGGAAATAATAGAAGACATAATGAAATATATTCCCTATCCTAACAGTCTATCACTCAAACTGGTCAGCAAAAGCTGGTATTCGTTTGTATGGGATTTTGTGCATCATAACTCAGCAGCCTGGATCTATTTTGATTTTACTCAGCAATCTCCCGAACGGATTACGCCGGAATATCTTGCTGCGTGTCTTGAGCGATCGGAAGGAAAGGTTCAAGAGATTTTGCTACCATTGAACGAGGTGAGAGATCAATATGCCAGTGTTCTACGCGCTCTGATGCTGTGCCAACATATTCCTTCGTTGGAGTTCATCAACAGCTTTCACATGGAAGGTGTTCCGTACGCTGGGAGCCAAGCTATCTGGGGGTTCGATCCTTCTTATTTGATCAAGCAAGCTGCGCCTTTTCTAGTAAACATCACCAGTTTACAGCTGGATGACGGTTTTGGCGACATTCTAACAGATATCAGCCGACTTGAAGGCTCCGGTTTAGAAATGTTTCAGAAACTCAAAGAGCTACGATTTTCGATTCGCATTTTACCTAAATTTTTTGAGTTGGTTGGCAAGATGCCGATCGCAGTCAAATTTCCAAACTTAGAGGTCTTGGAGTGTCTAGTTAGCAGCCCATTGGCAAGAAAAGAGCTTCAAGTCTGGCCAGACATGTCATCTGTGAATAGTGTTGAGGAGTTTATTGCTTTTCCGAAAGTGCGGATATGTCGGCTCGGTGCGATACCCTTAAAGATTGAGGACGTATGTGTCATGGATCAACAATGTCTGGATCTAGCTATTCGATGGATGCCTTTATTAGAAATTTTCAGCTGTCAAGGGATAACAGTTCTGGGACGAGGCCATTATTCTTATTTGCATCGACATGTATACCTACGGAATTGTCCGAATCTTGAAGAATTTGATTTTTCATACAGCTCGGCAGCAACAATGCCCATTCTGCCGGATTCAGTGCATAAACTGTATTTGCGAGGATCGTCAGTTGTTCCTCGACGCTTCACTTATGATAGCTCGGGTAAACCAAAGAATTTTGTTGACGAGGTTTCTGGAATCGACGAGTACGATCACAAATTGCTTGAAACTATAGCCACTCAGAGAAAGCTGGGATTTTTCGAATACGAAAATCTTGTTCGATTAGATTTATCGGGCTATCGTGCTCGACTTTCTAACGCGCATGTCATCGGTGTCATTGCACGCTGTACTTCGAAGTTGCAAGATCTATTTCTTGATGGATGCCAAAGACTTCGATATGACGAGTCTGAGCCTAATTGGGTACATGCAGATAATAGTAAAACTCTAGTGGACGACATCATTCAGTTGTCGAACGACATACGTATATTGTCTGTTGGAAGGAATGACAGCGTCACCGACGTTGTCATGAACAAGCTTGTACAAGGTCTTCCCAAACTGCAGTATCTACTGGTTAATGATACCGCCATAACAGACAGGGGAGTTTACGAAATAGCTCAGTACATGAATAGTATCATTTCAGAACAGCGACTGCTGAAAAACCTGGTTGTCGGCCCGAAATTGCAGCTCAGTCAAGCAACATTGTCTGCACTTGCTGATGCCGAAATCAGCGTCGACGATAGCGATAATCTTCTTGTGCAGATGCCGATGTACTGCCGTAAATAACAAACTACAAGGCATTATTCCACAGATAAAATTTGTATACTAGTGCATTAATTGGAGTTTTCTACTATTCTATAGTTTGACTGTTGATCCATCTCATATTAACTATTGTCTATTTCTCGTCCAATTTGTTTACATCTTCAATGAATTAGCGTTGTTCGGCTCCGCGCTAATCGACAGGCGCAAAGGACCAATTAGAGTTTTCTATATTCCTGTAACTAGCTAGAACCATAACTCAACTAATTGTTATCCTGCTGATACGGGTACAGGGCAAAGGCATCCTCTTACTAAAGTCCCGTGACCCATATCCAATTTGTAGCGGACAAAAGTGCGAGACATACTTTCAGGTCGCCGCCGCCCATCATCAGCACGAAACCGTGAATCTGTGCAATCTCTATCTCTCACGGGGCGTAACTACACTGAAGCGGAGTACTTTCTGATCACCGGCTATAACTGGATTTTCACTTTTTTTTTTGGTTCAGATTATTTCTTGTTTGTTTATTGCAGTAGGTTTCGTTCTGCTACTGTTTTTTCTTTCGCCTACCGCATGCCTCGGGCTGGTCCTTCCCCGCCTGTCGACGTAGCGCCGGCATCCGCCACTGTTCCAACACTGCCAATTCCAGTGCCAACATCCTCCCTCGACAACAGACGGACCTCGGCCGCTGCCTCCGACTCTTCAGATATCACTCTTCGAACTATGCCTCGCGCTGCGTCCACTGCGTCTTCGTTCAAGGACTTTTCGGATCTCGACGACTATCGTTCGACTAATGGTGACATCGCCATCCGTATCCGGGACGACGACTCAAATGAAGACGACGTTCCTCTCATGAGCAAAATCGATGCTGTCGATTCTAGCGAATCGGAAGAGTCTGAAACTGAGGAAGAGCCTTCCGGTCCTTCTCGCAATATCATTCCCTTCGGTCGTAACGGCAAGAACCCATCAAATGCGATCTCAAACGCGAAATATAATCCAATCACCTTCCTTCCGATCATTCTGTACGAACAGTTTAAATTTTTTATTAATCTCTATTTTCTGCTTGTCGCACTATCTCAGATTGTTCCTGCTTTGCGTGTTGGATATCTTTCGTCTTATATTCTTCCTCTGGCTTTTGTGCTTACTGTTACTATGAGCAAAGAGGCTAGCGATGATATCGCTCGCCGCCGTCGAGATGCTGAGGCAAATAAAGAAGGGTACCAGGTTCTAGGCAAATCGGATCTTGTCCGTTCGCGTGACTTACGTGTTGGTGATTTGGTCATGATCAACCGTGACCAACGTGTTCCTGCGGATATGATCTTGCTAAAGTCTTCGGAAGCCTCGGGTGAGTCGTTTATCCGTACTGATCAGCTTGATGGCGAGACCGATTGGAAATTGAGGTAATTATTTTTTTTGTATTTGGAAGAATGGTTTTTTCAATCATTTTAGCTATTTCTATACTAACTCTTGATAAAGAATTGCTAGCCCTTTGTCTCAAAATCTTTCGGATGAAAATCTTGCAAATGTCCAGATTACTGTTACCGCACCTTCGAAATCTATTCATCATTTCCTAGGTCGTATCCAGCTTAATTCCTCTAGTCTTCCTTTATCGATTGATAATACTATGTGGGCTAATACAGTTCTCGCCTCGGGCCATGCTATCGGCTGCATTATTTATACCGGTACTGAGACTCGCCAAGCCATGAATACTTCCAAGGCTCGTGCTAAAGTTGGCTTGCTGGAAATTGAAATCAACAAGCTCTCTAAAATTCTTTGCATCTGTGTCTTTTTACTGTCCGTTCTTCTGGTTGGGCTTTCAGGCTTCCGTGGGCAATGGTATGTGTCCATCTTCCGATTTTTGGTCTTGTTTTCTTCGATTATTCCAGTGTCTCTTCGCGTCAATCTTGACCTTGGAAAATCTATCTATGCCTATCTTATTGAGCATGATAAGTCTATTCCGGAAACAATTGTCCGTACTTCTACTATTCCAGAAGATCTAGGTAGAATTGAGTATCTTCTGACCGACAAAACTGGAACATTGACTCAGAATGATATGGAACTTAAGAAAATTCATGTCGGCACCGTTTCCTACGCTGGTGAAGCGATGGATGAGGTTGCTGCCTATGTTGCCAACAGTACAGCCCAGAATACTCGTGCTCGTCGTGACATTGGTTTACGAGTTCGTGACCTTGTTTTTGCGCTTGCTGTCTGCCATAACGTTACCCCAGTCACTGAAGATGGCGTATCTTCTTATCAGGCAGCGTCTCCTGATGAGATTGCTATTGTCAAATGGACTGAATCGGTTGGTCTCACGTTGTCAAAACGTGACCGTACCTCTATAAATTTGTTCTATAACGTTTTGAAAGCCAATCAAAGCCTTGAAATTCTACAAATATTCCCGTTCTCTTCGGAGACTAAGCGAATGGGAATTGTTGTAAGAGATGCAGAGCGAGATGAGATCTGGTTTTTCGAAAAGGGTGCCGATACGGTGATGAGCCGAATTGTGCAGAAGAACGACTGGCTAGAAGAAGAGACTGGTAATATGGCCCGTGAGGGCCTTCGCACCCTTGTCATTGGTCGCAAAAAGTTGACTAATGAAGCATATAATCTTTTCTTGGAAAACTACACCGCTGCGTCTCTGGTTTTGAAGGATCGTGAAGGTGCCATGCAGAATGTCATTTCCCAATATCTTGAAATGGACTTGGAGCTGCTCGGATTGACTGGTGTTGAAGACAAGCTCCAAGAAAATGTGAAGCCATCACTTGAATTGCTTCGAAATGCTGGCATAAAAATTTGGATGCTGACTGGCGATAAGATCGAAACTGCTCGATGTGTTGCTGTTTCCGCTAAACTTGTTCCTCGTGGTCAATATATTCACACGGTTGCGGGAATGAATCAGCCTGAGCTATTATATGATCAACTTGAATTCTTGCGTTCTAAGGGCGATTGCTGTCTTTTGATCGATGGCGAATCAATTGCTTGTTTTTTTGATAATTGTCGTGACGAATTCATTGAAGTTGCGGTTAAGCTTCCTGCTGTCATTGCATGCCGATGCTCTCCAACTCAAAAGGCAGAGATCGCTAAACTTATCAAGACGTATACGAAAAAGCGAGTATGCTGTATTGGTGACGGTGGAAATGATGTTAGTATGATTCAGGCGGCTGATGTCGGTGTCGGCATTGTCGGAAAGGAAGGGCGTCAAGCTTCTTTGGCAGCCGATTTCTCAATTCTAAAATTCTGTTATCTTACCAAGCTTTTAGTTTGGCATGGCCGTAACTCTTACAAGCAGAGTGCAAAGCTTTCTCAGTTTATTATTCATCGTGGGTTGATCATTTCGGTTGCTCAGGCTTTATATTCGATTTCTTCGTCGTTTGAGCCTATTGCACTCTATCAGGGACTACTTCTCGTTGGTTATGCTACGATTTACACGATGATGCCTGTATTTTCACTTGTAATTGATCGTGACGTTGATGAAGATGTTGCAGAGCTTTATCCAGAGCTCTACAAGGAACTGACTGAAGGTCGATCTCTCTCATACACTACTTTCTTTGTTTGGGTTCTCATTTCTGTTTATCAAGGCGCCATTATTCAAGGTCTTGCTCAAATTTTTGTCGGACTTGATGAGTCGCTTTTCTTCCGCATGGTATCTGTTTCCTTCACTGCTCTTCTTCTCAATGAGTTACTCATGGTAGCACTTGAAGTGATTACCTGGAATAAGATCATGATTGCTACACTTGTGGTTACATTTGGAGCATATGTTGCGTCTATTCCGTTTTTGACGGACTATTATGGTAAGTTTTATTGACAATGTTTTTATTGGACGTTGCTAACTGTATCTTAGATTTGACATATTTTATGGAAGGAGAATTTTACTGGAAGACGCTTGTTGCGCTTGCTGCCGCACTGATTCCTATATGGCTGGTGAAAGTTATTAAGCGAAAGGTTAGGCCACCAACGTACGCCAAAGTTCGACAACGGTAGATAACTACCATTTCTAATCGATCTTATTTTTATTTGTTCTTTGCCAATATTAGTTGGCGATATATTATTGTACTGCATATCATTCATTTTTAGTTTTGGAATTTTCCGATAGACTTGTTCTATTTAGGTAGGTGTTCTTCTTTTGTATTAGACTGATGATTACCTGAGTAGAACATCAAACGGCGCTCTTTTGATTTTATTTTATTTTGAGCTTGCTTTATCTTCTTTCTTTTCTTTCCTTGTATGGCTTAGACTCGCGTATATGATCTAGTTTGGAGAGAGTCAGTTGGCTTTGTTAAAATTTATTTATACGTTCTCGTCCTCAACGAGCTGAAATGGGATGAGAAGGATTGTACATGTTCAGGGGTTTCAATGAAATTATATTTAACAAATTGTAACTGTTTAATTCCAGGATCATTTATGGAGTTGATCTCCTAAACTTTAACTTCTGGCGCGCTGACCCCACCAGGATTCAAATAGATCGTCTTTGTAAGATGCGAGAGTATCATCCAACTTCATCGTTCGGGCTCTATTAAGTTTATTCGCGTAATTAAGTGTGTATCGGCCGAGCGATAGGTCTTGCTGGAGCAGGCGAGCGGCCTCTTTAATTATAGTGCTATTAAAGAAATTCGGGGATAATGATCTTTTTGGTTGGCCTTCGTGTGGTTGAAGCTGAGGCGAGTCAGTAATGACATCAACGGGAGAAAGATAACACAAAAGTTCTTGTTGATCTGATTCGGAGAGCTGTGCAAAAGTTTCTGCATTGATGAGGTTCTAGGACATTAGCTAGACGGACCAATTCATAGATATAGATGGAGACATACAGATAAATCCGGGAAATCTATTAATGCGGAAGATTGACTGGTGAGTAGCGATTCGACCGAATATTTGCCTAGTCTGCTCTTGCGTTCAGCAGTGGGGTTGGCAAGTGCAGATGATGCCTCCAATAAATTTTTCTTTTGAGATGGTACTCTAATTCGATGCGTTCGCCGAGCTCTATGTTTCGGTTCTTCCCTCGCAGCTGGGATTGATGTAATGATTGAATTAGAAGGTAAAATGGGGATCTGATCAGGAACCAGACTAGAGCCCAATTCAGGTATCAACGTATTCCTAGATTTTACATCCAACTGAATCACAGGAGTTAAATCTGATTCGATACTGATTTTTTCATTTTCTTTAGCGATTATATTTCGTTCAGCAATCGGAACAGGTAAAACATCCTCGGGCTCTAAATAAGAGGTTTGCTGTATAGTTGACTTGAAAAGTTCTTTAGTTGAACATAACTTTGTATATGTTGGAGTTATTCTCCTAGTATTCATGTTCCTTTCAGTGACTTGATCAGCATTGCAAGGTTGAATCAAGGAACCCGAAAATTCTGGTTGCTCCAATTCTGGGTTGAACACTTCGTCGTCATAGTTTAGTTGATTAGACTTGTCCAGTGCTTCTATGTCAACTGACAGATCTTCTCGCTGCAGATGATCAATTTTCTTTACCGATAATTCTAGCTTATTTGAATCTGAAGAATCTATGTGCGCTATTGAATATTCCGCACTTGTCTCAGCCGAATGCGGTTTCAATGATGCGAATTCTGATATAGTCTGAAATGTTGATACTGGTTGATCCAACTCTACTGTTTCAAGATTTGAACATATATTTTCTTCCACATTCAGCTCGGGTCGCTCTGATTTCCTTGTTTTTCGCTCTTCAAACAGTTCCGAGATATCCTCAGCAGACAAAGCTAAATCTACTCTTGCTGAGTTTCTATCGACTCGTCCTTCTGTGACAAGGGCGGTTACACTCTGTTCAGTATTATCCAATTCATAGGTACGCATATCTGAGTGGATGAGTTCTGTCACAGGTTCTAGAGGCACAGAAAGCTGTGGATCTTGAAATATTGCAGTATGACCACCTAAGTCAGAATCTTTCATCACCAAATTATTTAAGCCTAACGGATCCAGATTCCAATCATAAACAGACAAATCATCATCCGAGTCAGATTGCACTCCGACAAAGTCCGTGAAAATTGATTTTGATTGCGATTCAGGCTGTGAAAGTTCACTTTTCGCCAAATCTTCTGGGGAAATGACAGATACATGATTGTCCAGATCCATCACCTTTCCTTCAAATTCATGTCCAACATGCTCTGTACAATCAACTTTGTAACGACAAGATATTCGAGATGATCTGCGTAGATTTGTGGGTACAATAGTTGCATCAAGTCTAGATTTTGGTCTTATGGAACGCGATCGGTTGCGGACATTTGTGGAACTTGATGTCTTGCATTTCTGTTTTCTGCCGCATTTTCGATGACCAGATTCGCCAAATAAGACAGTTTGTTTGGTCGTATGTTCCGAATCGACTTGCAAAGATTGAATTTTTCTCTTTCTTGTCTTAGTAGGATTGAGAGAACGAATGTCAGTCAGATTGACGTTGTCCCGACCAATACTCAATCTTCTTGAAAACCGTCTGACTTGTTCGGACGAGTAGTTCAATTTGAGATCTGTTTCATAATTCTGACCCATGTCTTAATCAAGGTAGTAGAAGGGCAGACAGACTAAACCATATCTTGAATCGACGCGTTCCACAGCCATCAGTGTCTCACGCATCCGCCTCAGCCTTTTATTGCGCAGAAAAAATCGAGTACGAGCGCTAATGATATAAATCAAGTTTAAAAAAAGGGAATAAATCAGATTTGATTAACAAACTCTTGCTAAGCAGAAAGCATTCTGATACCAGATCTAATTAGTATTCCTTATTGGATTGGGTACTTGCGGCGTAGTAAATTGCCTTTTCCGGAATAGAAACGCGTGAATGAATATGTGCAGGTTCCCCTTCTTCCAGCTACACTCATTGAATTTGTTGCACGAAATGCGAGAATTGCATACTTAATTGAACAACGTGTTTGCGACAACGACGAAATAGAAGCAATGCAAGTAGAAAGACTTCATGAGCTCAGATTTGGATCGAACGACCCTTCAGCAATCTTCTTAATCGCCGAACAACCGTCTCCGGTTGTTGCAGACTTGCTCGACCAAAACCAGGCTCCTTTGAGCGAGAGCATTCTTCGTTCGTCTTTGTATATTGAACGAATTGATATTTTAAAGGAAAAAGCTCAGAACTTGGAGTTGCCGTGGGAACAGTTGGTGACAGAGTCCGAGCTCAATAATTTACAGATTCAGAGTGGAGATCTACGTGCACAGCTGGACGCGCTTGAAATCGAGCCTTTGAAAGCTACAGTTTTAGGTATAATTCTCTTGTTGGCTAATATGGACTAGTTCTAATCAAGACAGGCTTAACTGTTCGAGCAGAGGAGTATGGAGCGCTTCTTACGCTACTTGTTCTGCGACTCTTGAAAGCCCGATTCGAATTGAAACAAAACTTAGATAAAATTGATAATCGTGTACAATTATGTCGATACTATCTAGTTATGAATGCGATGTGTCATTCGATAGATTGGAGTTCTTCTGTGTCTGCTCGTTCGATCACTATCAATGCCGCTAATATTCTGGATGAAATTCTTGACTTGGCTCTTCAACCTATTCCGGATGAATGGATAATTCAGATAGAAGACCTTGAACTGAAAGTAGAATCCATTGACTGGTCTAAAGTTGGGACCGTACCTATAATGACTAACAGACAACAAGCTCAAGCTCACTCAGGATTTGAGTTACCAGTCCTCAACAAGGTGGAGGATGATGAATTATCTGGAATCTGGCAGTCTCAACAGGTAGATTTAGCTCGAGAAGCTGAAAAGCAGCGAGTCCAGGCATCTACTCGCAAACTCGAAATAGAGGAAGCTAGAATATATAAACAGCGTTTATCAGCGTTGGAACTTGTTGACTCTGAAGCCACAAATTCCACGACAATTGATGAACATAATGCATTGCATTCTACTCACTCCGTGCGACCTAATAGCTTGACCTCTGTGACAAGCTCGATAGAAGGCTACTCAACTGATGCTAGTGAATTTATCGACACACATATTACTTCATCAACAACGACTTCTGCAGCTACATCTCCCGAGCGGCCAGAACAGCGGCTCGTTTCTGAGGTGCTTTTAATTCCTGGTAAGGGCCGACCCGTTTCTCAGCCTACATTCTCGACGAATTTGAAATCCATCGACGCTTTAGCCTTGACTGGTGAACCATTATCTGAGCGACCTAAAACATCAAACGGCCAGACTGAGTCTGAGCTAACTACTGGCGTCTCTCGACAACGCGAGATTATTGATAAAGACATGTATCGAGGACATGTTCGTCCAGTTAGATCGTCAGGTACTTCAAATCTTGCTCCAGACGATCCCAAGCGGTCATCTGTGGATGTTGCAAATCTAAGAGCTGTGCTTGCTGCCAAAGCTGGTGCCGAACGGATAGACCCGCTATTGTCGAAAGATCAACAACGTCTCAAAAGCGTACAGCGCAGCTTGGATCTCAAAATTCAACATATTCTGGATGAATTACATAGTAATGAAATCAGTTTAAATCCGGTTGAAGACGACGCGGGATCTAGTTCAGTTTCGCCGAGTGCCAAAACTACAACCTTGAAGGTGATTTCCACAAAATCAACGTCACACTCGAAAGAAGCAGGATACGGGTCTACTAGAAAGTATATGTTAATGAGACCCAATGCGCAGCCGCAAGTGATATGGGTTCGCATCATCGCGGAGAGAGTAATGGTTCGAGTTGGCGGTGGTTGGACGGATTTGTCGGAGTGGCTGAGTAACTATATAATGTATCACTCCAGTTCGTCTGAGTTTGAAGTCTCCAAGCGCCAGGTTACTTCTCCAGCGAATTCTAGTACAAAGCAAAATCGATTATCATGGACTAAAAAACAAGATTCTCCATCTGCGACACCTTCAAAATCCTCTCCGAGTTCGGGTTCCGACTCCAGGAAACGGAAAAGTCATGCTAGTGATTCATCCAGCCGTCGCAGTTCGTGGACAACTCCGCTGGGAAGCGCTGGGCCTGAATCGTCGGTAGATGTGAATGCCAAGTTATCTGGCGAGAAAAAGGCCTGGGTACAGAAAATGCTGAAACAAGTTAGTTCTCAGTTGGTTCCAGATGAAGACCAGAAGGCAACACCCAAGTCTGCTAGTTCTACTCCACATAGCTCACCGAATCCAAGTTCAAGTGTAGAGACGCCAACATCAGAATCAATTCGACGAAAGCTATTTAGATGAGGAGGTTATAGAATTTTAATTAATCAAAACTTTTGTATATTCACCACTAGACGCTAGGAACGATCATTCAGCCTAGATCTATTGAAATAATAAACCGGAACACCAAGAGCCACGAATAAGAATACACTCAGAGCTTCTAGAGGAGCTGAAAAAATCCCTCGAGAGATTAAAAACAACGCGACACAACAAAATACCACAGGGGTAAGAATAAATGTTCGATATGGTCGCGGTAACAGAGGTTGTCTAAACCGTAACAGAATTAATCCCAGCACGATCAAAAAGTAAAACACATATCCAGCGATGCCATAAAATGTCACCAACGTTTCAAATTCGCCAATCAAAATGTATACTGCAGCGATAAGGGCCTGAAAAACCAAAGCGTTGACAGGTGCTTGAGAGTAAGTGCTGAGGGAACCTAGAAATAGCGGAAGAAATCGCTCCTGCGCTGCCGCATAAACCAAACGAGCAGCTGCGAATAAAGTTGCATTAAGTGCTCCCACACAAGAAATCATGACGATCAGTGCAAATACTGCAGATCCAATCGCGCCGCCAACATATTGACCGAGCGAAATTGCGACTGCAGAAGACGTCAGTTCTTCTCGGGGGAGCACAACAAAGTAAGCCAGATTTGTCGCAAGATACGAAATGATTACAATGGGCATTGCGAGATGGATCACTCGGGGAAGATCCTTTTCAGCATGCTTCATTTCGGCAGCGACGTAATTCAAGTTATCCCATCCATCAAATGCCCATAAGCCTGCGTAGAGAGCAAGTGCGAGATCGCCAATCGAGATTGGCCGAGAGCCTTCAGGCCGTTTTAGCCATTCGCCATTCGCCAGGTTACCAGATCCATGACCTGCTATGGCGACAATGACACCAATGAAACCTATCGCTGCCAGCGCTAGAAGCTTAACAATCAGGAAAACCGAACCAGCACGCATACTTATTGTCGGGGAAAAGCAATTAAGGCCAGAGATCAGAAACAAAATCACAATCCCAGCAGCTTTCGCAAATAAGGTAGAATCGATCCCGATGAACCGGCCTAGATACTGACCACTGACCAAAGCTATGATTGCCGCTGAACCAGGTTTCAGTACGGTGACCGCAACCCAGGAGAACAGAAATGCAGGTAATGGACCGTAGACCAGATCAAGATAGTACTGCGGTCCACCATCTACTGGAAGCATCGTTCCCAATTCCGCATAAGAAGCAGCGCCAGTCCAAGCCAATAATCCAGCGACGAGCCAGACGGCGAGAGCAACAATCGGCGCCCCAGCGCGAGAATCCACCGAAGAAGGGGATGAAAATATCCCAGAACCGATCTGCAATCCAACTACAAGTGCCAGACCGTCGAACACACCTAATCTCTTCTGTTTTTCCAGCGGAGGTGCTACTAATGCCGATAAATCTGCAGTAGGCGCTATCGTCCCAGCTATAGGCAATAATGTCGGAGATGACGGTCTTGACAGTGCTAAAGGCAGTGAAAGCGAAATCCGCGAACTAACAGATGGCGATCGAATGCTGAAACTCTCCAGCGATTCGCGCGAACTGAAACTCCGAGCCCGCGAGCTGTTAACTCTTTCGTTCTCGCTGGAATCAGTGCCTGAGACTGACGAGACAAGCGAGGCCAGCTCAAACGAGTCTCTATTTGCCATTTAATCCTATTTCGCTATTTTGCACTTATTCATTCACGACGGCGATATAATTCATACTTCTGTTTATTGAACTCTATGCTAATATTCAGAAAGTCTCCTCAGAGGAGCTCTTCTTACCAGTCGTTCGCCGACTTCCCCCCGCAAACTCTGGACTAAACCCCTCGGACTAGACGCGTACTCGACCAGCTTTTCGACGCGTCGTCCACAATATTGATTATTTTCAATTCTTCTAATTACCTTCACATAACTTCCCGATGTATGGAGATGCCGCTGCTAAATTGGCACTAGATGCTCGACGTGCACAATCTTTGGATAGTATAACCGAGCATCACACCGAACTCGTGTCTGTTATTTTGCGCGAAATTCGAGATTTATATCGTGATTATGCTCTTCTAAGGGAAAAGCTCAAGTTATCTACAGCATCCCAGACTCCAGATACGCCAGAGTCGAGCCCAAAAAACCTTTCAGGAGCTATATTTATTCTTCAGTTATGTTTGCGGAGAAATAAGAGAGTTTTACTAGCCTACCATCGTCTGCGAGCGAAAAAAATCGATAATCTTGTCTGGCTGGCTGCGGACTCAACTGCGCTCCCTTCTTCCTTGGATGCTCATGATCTAGACTATTTCCGAGCCCAGTCATCACTTATATCTGAGCTCAATGGAACTTGGGCTGAA
Organism: [Lipomyces] oligophaga; assembly: GCF_038497815.1. Classification (NCBI taxonomy): domain Eukaryota; kingdom Fungi; phylum Ascomycota; class Lipomycetes; order Lipomycetales; family Lipomycetaceae; genus Lipomyces; species [Lipomyces] oligophaga. The sequence goes on along the minus strand of NW_027117787.1, from coordinate 475,884 downwards.
ATCGACCTAGCTGGATCCATAGAACCGCCGAAAGATCTCTTTGTGGATGTTAGAGTCCTGAAAGATGCTGGTGAAATACAGACCGAGTACGGCGTGTTATCGCTTACCAAAAACTCTCAGTTTTATGTACGATTAGCTGATGTCGACAGATTAATATCACAAGGTTATTTGGCAAGACTATCGTGATCAAATTGCTGCATAATTCTACGTATACATCTCTTCAGCTTCTCACAAAGATCAGCATTCCCTTGGTCCGCTATCAATTCCTTAAACCTGCTTCAATAAAACCTTACAACGCAGGTGGAGGAATATATCGAGGCCGCTTCTTGGTTCCTCGACTCGCTCCCGAGGCGATCTGAGGAAGTTCCGGCATTCCACTCAAAGATGATCCTAAGATTCCTGGTGGTGTATCACCAATCGGTGGTCCTCCGCTTGTAGATGGAAGAGTGGCTACACGGCTAGGTTGTCCATTAGGGATGCCATTAGGTGAAGTCATTGCCAAAGGTGGGGCAGTTGACGGAATTATAGGCGGAGCTGAGACGGAGGTACTTTCATGTGTAGAGGTCTGTGTGGGTTCGGCTGCTTTTCTAGACATGGGAGGCGGAGGAGGTGCTGCGGCGGCTTTCCCTGCATCTGGATCATTCGGGTTGATCCATCTCTTCAAGTCTTTATCATACACAAACTTAATTTCATTTCCAAGCTTGGCTCGAATCGCTTTAGGCTTTTCTTCCGTGTCCTTACCGCGACGCATCCACGAAAACCATCCCGCTTTTTGCACTCCTCCTGCGTCATTCGATTTCTGCTCTTTGCTCTCTTTGGAATCTTCCTTATCTTGCTTCTTTTGATCTGTATCTGCATCTGTATCTGCATCTGCATTTTCGCTTTCTGTTTTGCCGGTATTATTAATTTTCTTTTTTCGTAACGCATTGTTTCCAAGCCCCAAATCGTCTTCATCGTCTTCATCCCATTGAGGGCGTCCTGAATGTCGTTGTTCAACCGCCTCTATCTCTTCGTCCACTGCATCCTCAACTTCCTCTGGCTCAACTGGGACATATGACGAGCTAAAACGACTGTATGCATCGTCATATCCATACGTTTGTTCCCTCAGGGCTTCAGTTCCACTCTCGTTCAGCTCAGAATTTGAATTAGGTCTATCCGCTTGCTTCGGTGGCGCCGATTCTGAAGCATGTTCCCCAGCGGTAAATGAAGAATAATAATCATTACCATAGGGTGCATAATTACCACTTGCTGGCTCATAATTTCCCGCAGGTGGCTCATATCCATTAGCCTCAGATTCGTAATCAGCTGCTGGAGGTTCATAATTATTTGATCCAGAGACTGACTCATAACTATCTGCAGGAATAGCTTGTTCTCCGCCCACAGCTCTGTACGGATTTACAGTAGACGGCTTGTCCGCTTTGTAAGGGTCATAAACAGAATATTCAGGTTTCGGTACGGTAGCTTGCTGGGTCAACGGCTTCAAAATGTCAGATTGAATCCTTCCTTCGCTAGATCGTCTAAAACCTGAGTAGCTATTTGAATATGTATCATCGATGATTCCACTAGCTGCTGAAGATGGCCGTGTCGCCAAAGATGAACCAGGGCGCGAATAGTTGCTTCCACTTCCTTGAATATGGGCACCTTGAGGAATATCGACCGCCGAAGGAGCATATCTTGAAGGGGCATATGGAGACACCGTCTGGCTTCGGGAAGGCGCTACACCAGGTACATATTGATTCGCGGCAGGAGATTGCTGACTCGGTCCAGATGGCGCATATGGATTAATCATGGTATGGCCGCTAACGGATCTCACAGATGACGGTGAAGTGCCATAGGTAATACGCGGATTGTAAGTATTCGAAGCTGTCGGTGATCCAGAATATATAGAAGGACCCGGAGTAGAAGCCAAACTTTTCAAGTCGGTTATAGAATGAGTCCGTGAAACAATCGGACTCGTAGAAGCAAGTTTACGGAATCTAGCATCTCCTCCTTCGGACCCAATACTTCCATTCGGTTCAGATTCTCCTTCATTACCGGCAACAAATTGGGCAAGTTTTTTGTCAAAAGTTCCCCATACATTACCCAAAGACGGCTTGCCCATAATACCGCCCAGCCATCCTGATGATTCGTTGGCCGGGGTTTCTGACAATCTCTGGGACAGCTCTCGAACACTTTGAACAAATACAGAATTATATACAAACGCAGTTTTAGGCGTAGACTTTATAGCTGATGCGATCGCTTCGCAATATCGTCTCGCCTCAACAACGTAGCCCATTTCTCCCAGTATTAATGCGTGCTGATACTTGAATAATTGCAGATGAGGGAATCCAGCACTCTGGACGGCTGCCGATGATGATAGAGAGAGGGCTAGCTCAAAAATTTCTGATAGAATCATCGAATCAAGATCTTTCCCAAAAGATGTTTTGTTGCGCAAATAATCAACACCAAGCAAAGTGAATCGAGCATTGGGATCATCGACAGCACCAAACATGGCTAAAGGTTGAGCAAAGATAAAACAAGTGTGTGCTGCATAAGTTAATCCATATGCAGAAAGAGCAACACCAAGACCATAGATTGCTTCCAAATCATCAGGTGATCGATTTGAAAGAATCATAGCCAGAACTTCCCGCCATTTTAATAACTGGGCTGGAGTATCAGCGGGAGAAGCATTAGCCGGAAGAACTTCAACGGTGGTACCTGTCGGAAGCAGAGAATCAACTATAATTGTTAGATGGTTAAAGCAAATAATAAATATCGCGAAACTCACTTGATTCTGGTGCATTACCAGAAAATATCTCATACAAAACTGCCAGACTACTTGCTTCGGAAGTCCGCAAAGAAACAACTTCATTTTTTACGAATTCATGAGAAGTTTCTTGATATCTCTCTTTACTGATTGTACTTGAAATCAGAAGTGCCTGGTCCCATAAATTATGATCAATGGCTAAAGTCAATGCAACTTCACGGTCCCCATTAACTAGAGCTCTATATATTTCAGAAACTGCTTTAGCCTTCTCGTTATTCGCAGCTGTTCCTGCAGCACTATAGTTGCTCACATGACGAGCATGACGCTGATAAATATCAGTAGCGCTGGAGAAATTTTTCATTTCATCTGAAGCTGCTTCAATAGAAAGTTCCGGTATTAAGACAGCTCGGATTTCTTTACCGAGAATATCAGCATTAGCAAGCATATCACCATCTCGGTCCAAAATAATTCGCACACACTTCCAAAGAGTAAGTTTGTCCTCCGCGTCTCTCTTAGCATCTGCCCCGATGGCTTCATAAACCAATTTGGCAAGCTCGGGAATCTTTAAATCAAGCCATTTTAAAACCTCCTTCTTTTTGGTTTTATTTGCACTTTTCGAACCAATAGTGAAAACTGGACCTGGAAATTTTGATAAGACAATATCATTTGCAAGAATAGGAACAAGCTCTTTCACGCTACGATCTTTGATCGTAGAATGACTAAAATCCAAATGTGTAGCAGCATATCCGAGCTGTTGATTTTGTGATGGAAATATCGTCACAATTCGACCAGTCATAGTCCAATTGAAAAGGGGATGAGGCTCTGGCCGATCAGATTCTCTATGAGGACGGGGAGACAGGACAGTACTTCTGGCTACACTACTGGGCGGAGCAAGATTCGAAAATCCCGCTGAAACCGCAGGAGTAGTAGCGATGAACTCTTCACTTGGAAGCCTAGACTCCGAAGGGATCACTGTAAGCGGTGTATTGGAATAAGATGGCTCGGTGGTGTGCGGACGCTCAACTTCTGCAGGCTCATAAGCTCCGCTGAGTGATTGATTGGACTTAACTCCGCTCATGGTTAATACAGCCGATTGAGATGATATTCTTCGAGGAAACGTATATGAAGAACCAGATAAAAACGGGGGATCATATGCATCAGATGCATTATCATTAATATGTGAACGGATGGGAGGACCTTTGGGTGGTGCATTCAATGCTGGGGGATGCAAGGGCGATGCTGATGTGTTATTGTATATGCTCTCACTCCCAGAGAATGAAGGAGCAGTTGAGTGGGAAATGGATGTATAACCTGGTCCTGTATGCAAATTCTTGGCAGGATCATATGTATTTCCGGGTGCTGCACTGTATGACTGGACAGAACTTGGTGGGGCGTATGGATTGGATATCGGTGGAGGAGGAATTTGACTAGCAGCTCCAGGAATATAGGATTGCTGAATGGGAGGTACAATCGGCCCATAGCTACTTGCAGCATTCTGTTCAGAATATCCGTTTACGCTGGAGGCAGATGGCTCATGAACATTCCCGACCAGGACTGGATCACGAGATGCAAGATAACCAGGTTGTGATTGAGAATAACTGGGAGCAGTCATGAAGGATATTCCAGGCGCAGGAATAAATGAGTTTTGTGAAGGCATCGTTTCTGTAACCAAAGAATAAGAGCTTGGCGTATAAGAATCGTTCGTTAAAGGAGCGGGCCGAATGCTTTGACTCGGTGGTGGAGCATATGGGTTCACCACAGGAGGAGGAGGAGTAGAGACAACAGAGGTAGGAGCTACAGCACCATAAGGCGCTGCTGCCATGGTAACCTGTGCAAAGGAATCAAAAGGACGTTCAGCTGATATGAGAGGTTCCAATGAACTATCGGAAGGTTTCTGATACTGATCTATACGACGCAGCAGCTTGGGGTTTTTCGGAATCGGTAGCTCTTCAAAGAAAGATTTTTTGTGCACCTCCCTTGCAGGGGGAGCAATAATAGTTTCAGATTGCACGGGCGGTAAAGGCACAGAAACATACGGCGACTGAGACGAGTAAATATTGGGCATATTCGAACTTCCGTAAATACTGCCCCCATATGTACTTCCGGCAAATGCAGGAGTAGGAGCATATTCAGTAGTTGATACAGCAGGTACCGAATCACTCGCTGAAGTGATTATACCATCATCATCTGGTAGAAAATCTGTATCATCCAGCAAAAAGTCAAATGCATTCGCTTGTAATTGAGAGGTCGGGTCAGAAGGTAGCATATGTCCGGTGGAGGACCGAGCAGTATTTCCAAACAAAAAATCATCATTACCTGAAGATGCAAAATCGATACCGTTCGAAACTGTAGTGAACTCTGTTAATACACAAAAAAATAAATGAGATAGGAGATATGTACCGTCAGGATTTGTCTGCGAATGCAAAATATCAGTTTTCAATATCTCAGTGGGTTGTACTGAAGGATGTGTTGCAGTTTCAGAAATCTGATCAAAAAAAGAAGGTGCATCATTGTCGAACATGGGAAAACTAGCTGATTCATCTTACAAGCATTAATAATAAATTGATGGTAATAGAAAAGAAAATACCTTTAGATGGAACCTCAACAGGTACATCTGCATTTTGCTCGGCCTGAATTTCCGAATTCAACTGAGCCCCAAAGTCATGATCGGAATCCGAAATTGATTCTTCAGTACATACTTTAACTGTGGTACTAGATGCTTGAGCGTCATGCTCAATTGCAGTGTCCATGGATTGTTGCTTGGAGTCTATCTGATCAAAAAAAGCATCTGCTTTAGAGGGAGCCGTATTAGTATTTCCAAAAAGCGTGTCGCCTATGAACTGATCTATTGCCGATTCCGAAGGCGTGGCTAAAAGTTCATTCGATTTTGCAGTTGATTGCAGCTGAGAGTAAAACGACTCCTTGCCAGAGGGTACTTGGTTACCATTATCAAACAGTGAAAAGTCAATGTTATTTTCTTCAGGGGATTTCATCTCTTCAGAATTTTTAATATCAACTTCACTTTGGTCAATAGACAAGCTCTTTGGCACCACATGACCAACTTCAGCAGCAGGTGGCTCAATTAATGGCTGAGACGACGATCCAACATCAAGCACAGAAGACTGCTCAAGTTCTGCTTCCAATTGTATATTCTCGCCCATTTTTTTCTCATCAGTAGATGATTTAAGAACAGAATCCTTGCTTTTATTTTCCTGAAAAGAATCAATTGGCTGGATCGCAGAAGGCGCATCCAAGGAAATATCACCCTCCTCCAAAGCGGTATATTCAGCTACCGGGGAAATATCAGTGATAATTTCAGATCCATCTATTATAGCTCGACTGTCGGACAAAGACGACGTATCATGCAATAGAACATCAGATTTGCTAAGAGATAATTCATCTAACTGATGAGCCACAGAATCCATGCTATCGGAGGACTGTGAAGCAGAGGTAGTCATATCAAGCGAAGTCGAGTTCACAAATTTAGATTCTCCAGATGAATCAGCTGAAGACTGAATATGTGGAATGACGCCACTGTTTAGGTCAGATACATTCAAATTATGCCTCTCCTCCGATCGGCCTTGCTCCTCAGCTGCCAGTACGACCGGTGAGGATACGAAGGCCGACTGGTTCGTCTCTGGATTGGCGAGTATCTGATCTGTAGACGATTCAATTACATCTGACTTCTCTGATTCATGTTTGAGCACAGAATTCTCAAGCTTTGAAACTTCAAATTCCTCTTTATTGGATGCATCATCTCGTATTAACTCTTTATTGTTTTCTCCATTGTAGATCAGCCTTGTCTTTCCAGCCGAAATAGAATCAGATTCTGCACTTTCAGCGAGGGGCGATTCGGGTCTCAATTCATCAGTAGAATCTGATAAATTCCCAGAGATAGAGCGAACGATAGGAACATCCTCTATGCTATCGGGTAACTCTGCTTGCAGATTTTGCACACGAGTCGTTTGATCAGTAGCGGTGATCGCTGACTGCGATTCTGCGGGAGAAACTGACTCGCCAGAAAACAACTGAGACGTAGAATCAAAGTCCCTCGCAGCAATCGGCGGCAGATCTGACTCCATCACACGTACCTATAACAAAAAGCGAGCAAATAAAGATACTCACAAAATGATAAAACGAAAATAAAAAAACATTTACACTAAGTAATTCATGAATTGTCTCTACTTCGTATTCATTATCATTTCAATACGCGAGAGTACGATGCTGTGACCTTTATGCCGTATCTCGCCGTTAAGCTCTTCCTTGGACTAGGGCTATCTGGCCTCCCTGCAATTATAAGTGGTTAATTATCTGTGAGGAGCCTCTCATAAAGGACAATTAAACTGGCACCCCTTTGGATTGTTATGTCGACCCGTAGGCTGTGGATCGAGCTGCGTTCACAAGTATTGGCGTTGTCGCGAAGACGTCAAGTTGACGGCAGAAGACGGAGTTTCCATGTGAGAGTGACCTTTTAGAAAGTCCCGACAAAGATCAGTTAACTGATAGTTCAAGAATTGTTCGCTGCTGAATAATAGAAGGTCTAATGTATTCATACCCTCCATCAAAACTGATACAAATGAGAGCATTGCTTCTGTTACTTCTACCGGACTCTTGACCATGGCTGGCTACATCGAAATGTCTTCCTCGGGCGTATATTCACTGTTCCCATTGGGCTTGAAGGTTAGGCGGAAGCTTGAAGCAATTATTCGTAAAAATGTGAACCAAGTTGGTGGCAGTGAATTGGCATTGCCGTTAGTTCTTTCTGCTGAACCGTGGGCGAAGACCGGTCGCGCAAATACACCGGAGATTTTCACATTACAAGATATGCCTGGTTATCTACTCGCACCTACACATGAGGAGGAAATTACGTCGATAGTGGCAAGCAAAGCCATTTCGTTTCGAGATCTTCCTCTGCGACTATATCAGATTGGAGAAAAGTTTCGGAAAGAGCTTCGGCCACGAGGAGGAATGATGCGAGGACGTCAGTTTACTATGTTTGATTTATACTCGTTTGATTCCTCAGTCAAGGATGCGATGAGGTCGTACAGAGATATGAAGCATGCCTATTCACAGATATTTGACGATATAGGAGTAAAATATGTAGTTGCTGATGCTGATTCTGGGGAAATCGGTGGCGACCTTTCTCATGAATACCATTATCTTACCAAGGTAGGGCAGGATACGATTGTTAGTTGTAGCGCGTGCGAATATACGGCAAATGTCGAAGTTGCTTTATCATTCCCTGCAGAAAATTCTCCCGAGCTCACAGGTGATGATGTGACTGTGGAATATGGGCTTTTATCAAAGGAAACACTTTTGATATTTTATTACCCGTCCAATCGCAAACTCAACAAACGGATTGTTAAAAGGAGGTTCCCCGAGTATCAGCTTGACCATCCAGATCCTGTATCGGCGATTGTGGATTCAGATATAGATCCAATGATTCGAAGCTTGATCCGTGTCTTTGACGAGCGGGTCCCTGAAGGATTGTCGTTACCGGATCTGCCATTTCAAGTGAATATTAGTAATATCACGAACGTGCGCATGCCTTGTGTTGAGGTTGAACCTACTGAATTTCCAGGGGAAGGTTGCCCGGATTGTGAGGATGGAGTTCTAACTTCTGCGACTGCAGCAGAAGTAGGACACACGTTTTATCTGGGTCAAAAATACTCTAAACCGCTGGCAGCCACCGCAAAAGCAGAAGACAATTCTGTAGTACCATATGAGATGGGCTGCTATGGGATTGGAGTGACGCGACTGATTGATGTTATCGCGGAAGTGACCCGCGATGAGAATGGTTTATGCTGGCCTGTGTCTGTTGCGCCTTATGAAGTAATAATTGTTGGTGTAGATCAGAATGAGACGGTCATGACCAATATCGAGAAGAGGCTGCAGGATTCAGGAATCGATGTTCTTGTCGACGACCGAGTGAACCGGAAGCTAGGGTGGAAAATGTATGAGGCTAAAAAGATTGGGATTCCGGTAATGGTGATTGTCGGAAATTCATATTTGAAGTCTGGCAAAGTCGAAGTTGAAAACCGTCGGACGAAAGAAAAATTTGTTTCCGAGCTCTGCGAGACTGAAGAACTGGTAAAGTCCATACTTGAAGCTGAGATGGAGGCAATGAGATAATACCATACAACGGAAGTCCTTATGTAAATAGACTATAATGCAAAGTATATATCATTGAAATGATCTCCACGACCACCAGTGTTAGCATAGTGTTATTCTTACTCTCAAGCACCGGTTGCAACAATAGCATAGCTCATCCTCTGCGAAGCATTTCCTCATAAATAGTCCACCCAATCGTAGATGCTAACGCTTTTCTTGAGATCCTAAGTCCTAGGCCATCAAAAAATCTCCGGAAAGCATGGTTTTCGGAAGCCATGACTCGAAAAGCTGTTAACATACTCGTACCATAGGTATCTGGGAATAGCTGCATTCTTGTTTTCACAATGTCGAATGGATTGGTAATAGCAGTAGCCAGCGACGCTGAGATAGCAGCTGAAAATGCATTTATTGTTGCCGCTGATACGGAAGACATAGTGTTGGAATTTGAGTCCGTGGACTTTACAAAATCGGACATGTATCGAGACCGACTCATAATCAAGGGAACGTTCCACTTCGTCGCTTCATAAAGCCACACATAAATTCCAGCATAAGGTGCGTCGCGGACAAACGTGGCACCAAATCCATAGAAAAATCCGGCAAATCCATGTACTTTGTACACAGACTGTACAGTGCTAATCAGAGAGCTTGTTGCATACTTGCTCGACTCGTAACGAACCTTTACAACCGTGATCGGCATCATGACGAACCCGACCATACCTCTTGTCAGCGCTCCAGAAATTAGATTCGCATAACCGTCAAGTCGAGGTAGTACAGATGATCGCGCTGTTTGAGCTGAACCAAACTTCTCCCCTTGCCCGCTGCTAAATTTCTGCAGCATAGATCGCACATTATGAAGTGTAGAGAAATAGATTCCAGATCCTACCGCAGTCCGCAACACTGACGGCACGGTTCCTCGCCATAATTGTCGAACAACTCTGAAAGGCCGGATTTTATCGTTTGAATGCTCATGATTAGTGCGTGATAAATCAATTAGTTCTTGGATCGTTGTGCGCAAACTGCCTCCCGATTGCTGCTGGACTCGGGTCTTGAGGAGATCAAGCGGTTGTAATAGCACAGATGATACAAAGCCTGAAATAAATCCCGAAATGAGTCGTCGGCTTTTGGAGGACGCCGGAACTTCGTCGATTCGGAGAGGAGATGCAGGCATTGGCAGCTCGATCCATATGAATATTTGATGATGGATAGAAATAAGACGCCTCAGAAATTTGTGTCACAACTTCAGTTTCTCGAACTTTGTACAAGCCCTTTCCAAATCGCAACCTAAAAATATAAAAGCTACTCAAATAAATATTATTATACTCGTACTAAAAGTATCATTCAAAACAAAGAAATTACAAACAAATATTCAAGAAGATACCGAGGAGACAACTTGTTGGTATGATGCATTTTTAATTTTTTCTGCTCTTCCAGATTCAATATGGACAATATCCAGTGAAATCCATCTACACAAAAGCCCGAGCAACAAAAACCTGGGTCGCCTTAAGAGCCTGATATTTGACGTCCGCATCAGGATGCGTCATCATCTCCATAATCTTAGTCTTGACTCCCATATCAGTTAAAACCTTCAACCCTTCAGGCAGCTCTGTGATAATAAAACTAATGTCGTTACTAGCAACAGCAAGCACAAGATTATCTTCCGAAGTAGCAATGAGCTTTCCGAGCTCCTTGAGTAATTTCCAGTCGTCTTCCTTGAACAGCTCTGAATTCCGCTTCCAGAAATCTACAGACTTGTGTGCCGGCGACCATTTCAAACGGCCTGTAGTTAATTCAGTCAAGTACTCATCAAAAGTCGACATAGAATCTTGAGCCTCCTGCAATGTATTCGCCAGACAGGTCAGGTCGGCTTCAAGCTCACCGTCTGTCCACTTTCTCTGCGCCATGCCAGAGATAACAGGTAGACCATCGAGAACAAGGAAGGAAGTAATATTTTCTTGCGGTGCAATGGTTGCCAAATTGAAAAAAAGAGAAACGCTAACCCGGATAATCTTTTCTTTAATGGCTGTCTTAATAATATCCATAACAATCGCAATAATATCACAGGTCTTATTGAGATGCTGTGCAGGCGAAAGCTCAAACGAAAGCAGCCAAAAGACCATAATGGTGTTGTACTGGAGCTGTAGCCCACCATGGCCAGACTTAAGCGTCTCGACAAGAGGAGGGCCATAGGTCATGATTTTTTCCCAGAACAGTGCACGGGTGCATTTGACAGAAAGAATAGCGGCAAAGGCTTGAGCTCCGAGATCCTTGAGATTGTAGTCTTCTGCGAGCGAAAGCTTGTTGTGCGAGCACTCTAAGACTTTCTGGACAGCTGCCACAGGAGGAGAGTCTGTGGCGATGATTAAAAGAATCAAGACCTTCGCAGCCAACAGAGCAAGTACTGCATCCTCGCTGTCGAGCAAAGCAAGGAGAGGCTCGCAAAGAGGGGGTAGCACAAAAAGGGCGCAAGTAAAAGGCTGGCATTCTAAACAATTAGCATGGAAAGGACTTTAATTCCGAAATCAGATTTCTTTACCAAGCATGATACTTGACGCGAGCGCCAACGTATATTTTAGTGCGCTCGCGTCAGTGACCGTGTTAACGATAGTGCAAATGACAAAGGCATACAAGGATGGGTTCTTGAGTATAATTAGCTTACACCAAATAATGAAAAGAATCTCAGATAAATACAAACCTTTCCAACCGTAGCAACTGCCTCGCAAAGCGGAACTTTATCGATAGCCTTGATAGCCTCTACATGTTCGGCGGCAAGTCCGAGTGAACTCCAGTCAATGGTCTGCGAGCAAACTTCAGAAAGTCTCTCATCCAAATAAGAATTTGAGAAAATGACACTCGTGGGCGAAGGAACCTGCAATTGTTAAGTCAGTACGCAATTTCATCCAATTTCAACAAGATATCAAGGTCGCTATGCTTTCTCATACTTCTACTTCTGGAGCCACTGGAGTTGGCACTGGAGCCGGTGTCTCAGTAACAGTTTCGGACGACATTATTTTTGAACTAAATTTGTGCAATTAAATAGCAGCAAAAGATTCTGTATATTTCTTCCTCGATTGCCTAGTCCACAAAGTGTAATATAGTCTTGAAATACTCTGGTCTCGGTCAAAAGATAAAGACTCTTCGACCCGCGGGAGCCTCGATAACTTTCCTAACCCAGATTTCCGCATTAGGTACCCTAACCTGGAATTAATGATGGGATTGCTGGATCTGAAGTTATCTAACAATTACTTAATCAAACTTCAAATATATTTGAAATTAATGGAATATTAGCTGTAATTCGGTACAAAATAGTACTATTCAGTTTAATTGTCACTTAAATTCTATTTTCTAAATTGTACTTTGATTGCAATGCCGGCAACCGCGAACCCGCTCTCCAAAATCATCGTTTTAGCCTCGGTTCTTGCCGCTGGATTTCTATTGATCATTCTCTCCTGTGCACTTTTCCATAACTGGCTTCCACTTCTGGTTGGTATGCTTATATATTGATATAGTTGGCCATGATAATGAAGCACAATCTAACAGGAATCTAGTCGGCGTGTTTCTAATCGCTCCCTTGCCGAATGCAATTTGCGAACGATATGCAAACAATGATGACTTTATGAATGAGAGTTCAGGGTAGGTCATATTCGTTTTTTTCGGAAAACAATCGAATAAACACAAATGCTGATTCAAATAGGAACTCCGTCGTCGACTTTGGCCGTTACATCACTGGCTTTTTTGTCGTCACCGGTCTCGCGCTGCCTCTCGCGCTTGCTCACTCCCGCATCATCGGGCTTCCCGCTATGATCATGTCGATCCTCGGCGGCTTGCTAGTCTATGGAACGATCATCACGTTTACGATGTTTTTCAAAGAGACTGAAGAATTTTGATTTCACACTACGTTTTTCCGTTGTTTCTTGTCAGATCTATTCTCAAACGCTTGGATCCTCTCTTGTCGATCATGTTTTGTTTGGGTTTTCATTTCGGGGTGTAATTCGGCTAATTGGTTTTTATGAGCCAACTACTTACTTGTCTTTCCTAATTGATTTGTGTACATTATTAAACATTCAATCATATACATGCAACTATCTATATATTCCTATATTGAATGACCTCTTCTATATACATAATTCTGCTGGTGCAGCGACTAATATACACTAATCACGACCTTGTCCCGTGCTATATACCGTTTCCCAGGACTATGTCCGTTATTGATGATCTCCTCAAACGACGCAAGTAGTTCATAATCTCCACGCTCTAAGACTACGAACGGAAAGTCAAGCTTGCGATTGGATCCAGGTTTAATTTTTGCCACGGGTCGTTGCAGAATCCCATTGAACAGAAACCGACGAAGAACGTCTAATGAAACCGATGCGGATAGATTCCGTAAACTAGGCTGTACTCGTAAGATTCCTGACCGGCTCTGATCGTTGTTATTACTGTCGTTGATGTCGTGGGCTCGATCATCAGATTTCCGAGTTTCAGTTTTAATAGTAACTTGCAGTGTCGCAAATGCATTCTGTGCAATAACCCAATGCTGTCGACCTATCTTGCATACTCCTTCCGCAGCCATAATCGAAATGTCGACCATCACATCTTCCACTCGAAGTATGTCGACCATCTGATCTGTGATCCGCAATGCTCGCAGTTCAAGCTCCCCTCGATGCAGATCTTCGGAACCACGACCCGTTGAAATTTCATACCAACATCCCGACAAGCTCTTCAAAAGTTCTTCTCGATACCAAAATATAATCCGCTCTGCCTGCTCTGCCAACAATTTTAAATTGGATAATTTTGTGCCTCCTGACTGTCGCGCTAACTGCTTGCTTCGTAACAACGTCGGAATTTCCCGGTCAGATTGTAAGTCTCCAAATCGCTTCACTGAAACTAATAATCGACTCACATCCCCAGGTTGAATCGTCGCTTTGACCACATGACTGGCATTGTCTCCCAGTTTCGTCGTCACTTCGATGCCAATTGGCGTGTTCCATGAATTACGCAGATCTAATAGCATCAAACAATACTCGTTCACAGAATCAAACCGGATGCCTACAGAGTCCAAAAACTCTGTCAATGCGGGCGTTGTCTGGGGGATCATCTGAGGTCCCTCCAAAATCGGCATATTAAATCCGAACGGAACAAAATCACACCCTCCAACTTGAATACTTGAATTCACAGTCACAGTCAAATCGAACGATAAAGTTCGGATGTACATTTCCCCATTTTTTTCCACTACTGTCGCATCCAGATGTGAATAGTCAATTTCAATCGTAGCAGACTTTAACCCATGCTTTCCCACAATCTCCACTTCAACCTCAAGCTCTCCATTTGGTGGAATCTCCACATCTGTTAAATCTGTCATAATGTTAAGCGCCTCCCGTTCCTTTAAATAAACCTCCATCTCATATCTCTCTAGCTCTGAACGATTACTGGGCTGAGAAAGTGCTGAGGATAGTGATCGAATCGTCGAATCCATATATTTAAACTCAAGAGACGTCGCACTAACGTTTTCAGACACATTACCGAGCACAAACGTAAATTTTCTCCGCTCCCCTTCCAAAATCATAATGCTATTCTGCGGTAGTGAAATCCGACTTACTCGCAAGATAGGCAGGGGACTAACAACATCGACTGCAATTTCTGTCGAATCTTCTTCTTTCGTGATAGGTACAAACGAAATAGCCCGAGCTGGACCACCAAACCGCTTTATTCGACTTGGCGCTGAAATAGCCACTTGCCTAGGTGTAATTTTGAGTGTCGTCTCCTTACATCCATAAACTTGAAAAGCGCATCCAGTGATTTTCAGCTGTCCTGACGACGTAGGTGTCAAGTAAATCGAAATAGGATATACCTTTCTCGGAGGAACAACAACCGAAAGAATGTCGGACGAAAATGTTACCCCAGAACCACTAAGAACTGATTAGTATCAATCTGCAAATTATTTGATATAAACTCACACAAGCGATATAGCCTTGATATCAAGCTCAAATCCATACGGATTTTGTAATATCACTCGAAATTCAACGGGCTCGTCCTGTACAAAACGATAACGCTTTTCTTCTTCTGTATTTTTCAATGCAAAAGGATTATATATGAATAACCCCTGGTTTGCCGATTCATCTGTTTCTGATTTAAACTCGGTTCTGGTCGGAACTGCCCAAAGACTGCTCTCCACAACAGCAATCTCGCGCACTAGATACGGGTCCCAGTATTCATCTTCAAAACCTTCTAATCCAACTGTGCGTGCTATCGTGTATGCCGTTCGCATTGACTTCACAAGCGAAATTTGATCATCAATAGGAATTTCACCTGCAGCTGTCCGGAACAGAAGATTTGTGTATTTTACTATTCCAATGTGATCCGGCAGCACCGCACAGAGTTCAATGCACATGCGTAGCACAGCGGTCTTGATGTCTGTCCAGCCAAATGTTGAGACCATATCAAGTTCTTTTACCCCAATACCATAGAGTTCGCAGATATCATTTAGTAGAGCCAGCATGCTCGAATCAGAAGAAGACTCTACAGCATTGGATACCTGCATTTCCATTTTATCTGAGCCACCATTCCTTGGATCCGAGCCTCGCTGCTGTCGATACGTTCGTTTGTCCGTCAAAGCCTGAGCGTCAACGATTCTAGGAATCAGCTCTGTTACCAATTGCCGTAAAACAAACGCTCGCTTCCTATAAAATCCAAGTTTACCAAAAGCAGATGCAATGCCAGTTAGCAAGCGACTCGCATCAATTGCGTCAACTCCGTCAAGTCGAAGTGCTTGTGCCATGATGATCCAGCTGAATATCAGCATTTTTGCATCATGCAAGGCCGAACTCGAAAGTGATACATGTGGAATGGGGGTTGATAAGACCGCTGCTGCCCGTCCAGCTGCATTCCAGCCACCAGCTAGCTGTGTTGATGTGAGAAGATTGACGGTTCGTAGAATGGTTTCTCCAACTGTTATTTGAGGTATACTTTCCCCCGGAAAATTCTGAGAACGATTATACAAAGATAACACAGTGGTCGTAATTTGAGGTAAAAGTTCCAGCATATGTGGTGGCTCAGGCTTTGAGTCTTTTTTCTCTTGCAAAGCAACTGGTGGTAGGACTACTGAAGGAATTGTAAAGGAAACGTTGAGGTATGCCAGAATAGCCATTGAAACAGCAATTCCTTCGAGGCAAGCGGCATGCCAGAGGTGATCATTGGTACTTTTCAACACGTTTAAGGCCTCAACATATTCACGTAGTGCATCATGCGTCCGACCTGCTAGAAGATACATATTTGCAATCATCTTCAGTGCACGGCCCTTTCGTTTCAGTCTCTGGCGTTCACCGTGATGAGATAGCGGGTAAGACAGTTTCAAATCACGCGATACAGTAGACGGTAGGGAATTATTTGAGGAATATGGTGAAGGTTGTGTCTGATTGGCAGGAACCGAGTGCAAGGTAACGAGATCGTAATCGTCGTCGCGTGCCAGCGGTGAGGCAATAAGATCCGTCGCCTGAAAGGCGTGGGCCAATAAGGGCAATTCTGCGAGTAATGATGAAGATAGATCGCACATGATTGTTCGCATGGAAGTCACTTTCGAGTTTCGTTTCGGCGGAACAGCAATAAAATCTGTAGACGGTAAAGAAGACTGGTCGAGTGGACAGTCAAATATAATGACCTTATGGATGATAGCCTGTGGGGTTTCAGACTGCAGCTGGCTTATTACAGAGCTGACTTCCGTTAAATCAGACAAGTTTTTGTAATCGGCTAGAGCAAATACCTAAATACATGGGTCAGACAAACCATATCTCACTATAGAGACATGCAAGAAAACCTATAGGAACACCGACATACCGCCATCGTCCTTCGGTAGAGCTCAAAGTCCTCGAGAACCGAATGATGTCTATCAATCACAGTTGTGAAGTTATACACCAACATGCCACCCGGAAATCCCTGCGGAGAAAACATGACTGGAGATCAGATCAGTTATGTTCTATCTCTATCTCGCAAATATATCAAGATCTACTGTTACACACCTCGTTCGGGTCTTGGATCCGGCGTCACGTCCAACAAACGAATAACTGCAGTATCTTTTAGCCGCTCAACAAACTCCAGAAATCGTGTCCGTGTAATTGGTCCAATTGGACAAAGAAAGGTGCGTATGCGAGATGGAGCACAGAAGGACAGCGAGTCGAGACGATTCTCCGTCGCGGTCGCGGGGGACGACCTGGGCGCCATTGCGCTGATCTAGATAAGTTCTGATTCAAAGAGTGCGCTATTGCTCGCAACGAGACACTATCAAATCTCTGATCCTTAAATAGCAAATTCAAAGCACCACGCAGTCGGCAAGATCACGCTCTCGACAATGTCAGTCTTCCACAGATTATACCTAGTGGGTTTGTTACAGTAGTAGTAAAGAAGTTAGGTAGGCAATATACTACGGGGTCACGGGGCAAGGGCGCGCTGTTGAGAGCATGGATGTATTTCTGTCAAAAGCCATACGGTGAATATATCGCCAGATTTCGTCTTATCTAGTCAGAAATTTAAATCTGATATCTTCATCCTTCTAATTTTCTTCTTACTCTACTCTGTAATAAAAATATTCTCCAATGGCCTCCGAAGATACTCCCGCTGACGCTGCAAACACCTCCGTTAAGCCCGAGGGAGGAAGCGAGCATCTCAATGTCAAAGTCACAGACAACAACAACGAAGTCTTTTTTCGAATTCGTCGGACTACACCATTGAAGAAACTGATTGACACATATTGTGATCGACAGGGGAAAGCGCGCAGCTCGTTGCGATTCCTTTACGACGGCGATCGGGTTTCTGACGGCGACACGCCTGAGTCAGTAAGTCTCAATGGATCTCGACTTGGTCAGGCAAACCAGATTTCTAATTGCTTAGCTTGGAATGCAGGATGGAGACACCCTTGAGGTTCATGCTGAACAGGTAGGTTTGCTAATTTCATTTTCATAATCTTATAAGTTTTTGAAGCTGGCAAGTGACAGAGTGACAGACTAACACCACTAGATCGGAGGTAGTTTTTAAGTCTCATATTGCCACCTTTTAGCTTTCGTTCCTCTCTGAAATGATATTCTATGCCCTAATGTTGGTGATCGTTAGCCAATTGTGAGGTCAAATAATCACGTTCCAAGCTGTGGAACGAAGAGCGTGTACTTTATAATATAACGGATATTTATCTACAACTCTATAATTATTCATTTAGACCAAATGCTTATAGCACAGGTCCAGCACGAGTCCTTGCTATATATTCAACTTCTCATGAGATAAGAACCTATATCAGGTAGCAGTGTAACAAATTAACCCCTTCTAAATACCACTGAGAACAAACTTTTACGGCTACAACCAAACAGACATATACAAGGATAACCCAACATCTATTCAATCACATAGCTCCAAGGATGGGATTTCTCGCCGTACTGGATTTCAGCAATCCAATTAGCCATAGCCTCCGCAACAGGGCCCGTCTCCTTTCCATCCTGTAACGGAACAAAAATGTCTTGATCCTTCCAGCCAATCTCTTTGATAGGAGATACGACCGCTGCCGTGCCCGACCCAAAGGCCTCAAGAAGCGTGCCATTTTTTGCACGGTCAGCAACTTCTTTCATGGTAAACTTGCGTTCGGAAACTTCCCACTCAGCGGGATCAAGCCGTTCGCGCGCAAGTGCAAGAATTGAGTCTCGAGTCACACCCTCCAGAATGGTTCCATCAAGCGGGGCGGTAACAAGCTCCTTTTTTTCGCCATTTTTGAAGACAAAGAAAGCATTCATAGTTCCAACCTCGGTGATATAACCCTCGTCCCCAAAGAGCCAAAGGTTCTGTTGATATCCACGACTAGCTGCCATTCGCTGAGGAAGAATACCTGGCGCATAATTCGAACCGAGTTTTTTATCGCCAACACCGCCAGGCCACGCACGAATCGCGTAATCCGTGGCCTCCAACCGTACTGCCTTGAATCCAGTGGCATAGTATGGTCCGACAGGCGACATGATAACGTAGAGCAGTGCCGACTTGGGCGGGCTAACACCTAGACTGGGCTGCGTACCGATGAGAGTAGGACGAAGGTACAATGAATATCCGCGCATGTTGGGAATCCAATCCTTATCGAGGGCAACGAGTTTGGCAATCAAGTCGACCATGGCCTTGCCGTCAAACGTAGGAAGACAAATGCGAGCCGCGGTCTTGTTCATACGTGCCATGTTCTTGTCCGGACGGAACATACGAATCTTGCCGTCCGCATCCTAAATTACAGTTCAATACTCGGATCCAAATATAAACTGCCAGAGATCCTGATTACTTACTCTATACGCTTTCATTCCCTCAAAACATTCGAAGGCGTAGTGAAAAACGCACGTGGCCGGGTCGAGCGAAAGATTCTGGTAGGGAGTGATGCGGGGTGCCAACCATCCGTCCTCGTCATTCCACTCAATCTGGAGCATATGATCAGTGAATGTCTTGCCAAACACAAGCTTCTCCGGCGGCAGATGATCTTTTGGTGCAGTCGTACTCTCAATAACGAGTTTGGCAGGGTCGAGAGCTGCTCCGACGACCGGCATTTCGGCAGCTAAGGCTGGATACAGTTTCGGAGCGGAAGCGGTCATTCTGGAGACTACCGAAGAAGAAAAAGCGCGGAATAACCCTGCACTCTGCTTATACAGTGGTATACGGGGCATTGAATGCTGGTGAGGAAAAAAGCCTGCTAGCTGTTTTTATCGGGTGAAAGTAGAAATGCTAGCTGCGAGGGAGCGAAGAGCCCAAGTCCGACTGCCGGGATCAATCAATACAATAGTAATTGAACAGAGGGAATCTTGTTCGGTTTTGCCGGCAATTTAGGTTTCAAAGTGCGAATAATTACAAATAGTTATGGAATTAAGGTGTATATTTCATAATCTTAGACATATATCCAAGGCACGTGCACCACTTGGAGAAAGGTTACTCAACACAGGATAGGCATATGCAAGAACATTTGGATCTGTAGCTAAGCTGAATTATGGATTTCTTAGTCGATATGCAGGGAGCAATTTGCGAAAGCGGTGATCTCGATGCTCCAGACCGATTTTTAACTATTGGCCGCGATATGTGGCACTGAGTGTCTGGTGATGTCCAGATGCAGAGATCAACTAGACACCGATAGCAGCCATCGAAAATACCGAGCTATAACTGCATATCTCCAGGTCCACCGGCCCATAACAGCAAATCCATAAATTGAAAGTCATGATTCGCTGACCAAGAAGCAATATATAGAGATCTTTGAATATTATACTTAAAAAATGCCATCAAATCTTGTCTGATATGATTGCAGCAACCTTTTCGACCTTTTTCCGAGCAATCTGAGCATCGTTCAAGGTGTAATCTCCGAATGAAATAGCAGTCGATACAAATGCTATATTACGACTTCTCGTGCCACCAGGGACATAATTCGTTAAAAATCCCGACGTATCTGGACCTTGATCCTGATCAATATTCTCATGTGCATCGATAGCACTCTGCGACACGACTCCAGCACCATTAGACAGTCCAATCGATACACGATTGGTGGTCCCAATTTTCACTCTGCGCGAATCATTGGCACTAGTTATATAAGTTTGGGCCAGTGATTCCAACATTTCATTTATCCGTGGATCTCTAGCTGTACTGAGCACTGTTGCTGCATGTGCATCCGCAAGATGAGTCGACAGGCTTTCCGAAGTCTTGCTCCGTTCGAACAATTCTTCTATTGGACTAGTCATAATTTTCAATTTCTTTTCATCCTTGATATATTTGATACAAACTTAAATCATATGGTCCAATATGTGCTGTTATATAAATCTATTCATGCATTTCCAATATACAATAATTATCCGCATTCGGTCGACTTACCCTCTTCAGACTTACAGTTACTCAGAGTCAGCGTAAGATTCTGCCCGCCTGCCTAATCGGTCGGAGGCTCCCTCGACAGTCTTCGTCGGTCCTTCCAACAAGGGCCGTCTTATCATTTCTCAAGTTCTATCATTGTCAGTCGGCTTTTTTTCTTGCACATTTGACGACCAGAAAGTGTACGAACGCGCTCGCTGAATACGTTCGAACTTCTCTTCCAGTTCGTGTCCGTATATTCTTTCTTTGAAATCAATTGAACGCAAAATGGCTTTCCAAGCGCCAGCTGGCCCGCTCTACTATATCGTCTCGCTGCCGTCGTCAGTAGCTCCCTCGGGCGCCGACCCCGAGTCGGCATTAATCCGAGACCTATCTTCAACTTTGAGCTTGCCATCGAGTGATGATGTGTCACCCTTCCCAATTCCTAATTTCAAGATTGGAACACTCGACCAGCTCGTTCAGCAATCTGATGAGCTGTCCAAGGCGGACGCTCAGATGGAGTCTGCAGTAAACCGGACGGTAGACGTCTTCAAAGCAGTCTACGATACCAAAGACCAAGTGATTGCTGCTCAAGTTGTAGCCGACAGTATGTGAATTTTGATTTTAAGTACGGATGTTCATGTAATTCAATTGTGGCATGGACATAAATTTTGGTTCTACGACTGCTAATCTTATATACTTTTAGAGCCTGCCGAAACTTATATCAAATCGTTCCAGTGGAATAATGCGAAGTATCGTATCGACAAGCCATTGGCCGAACTTGTTGATATTCTCACAAAAGAAGTTTTTGCCCTCGATGCCGATCTTAAGGCTGTCTATTCAAATTACATGCTCGCGAAGAGCAATCTCGGCGCTGTCGAGCGAAAGCAGACGTATGTAACAGTGAAGTCTCTTTTGGTTTCCTTTTTTTTGGCGTTTTTCTAACAATTCTAGTGGCAATCTTTCTACTCGTTCATTGCAGGATATTGTCAAGAAAGAGCAGTTTGTTGTTGGCTCGGAATACTTAGAAACTGTTCTCATTGCTGTTCCAAAGGCCCTCAGCAAGCAATTTCTTCGTGAGTACGAGACGATGGTTCCGATGGTGGTCCCGCGCTCCGCCTCGGTCGTGGATACCGATGATGAGTTTGTTCTTTACAGTGTTACGCTTTTCAAAAAGTCTATTCCAGAGTTTTTGCACAAGTGTCGTGAGAATAAATTATATCCCCGTGAGTTCAAGTGGGTAGATGGAGTTGTCGAAGACCTGAAGAAGGAGAAAGACAAAGCTTTTGAGTCTGAGCGACGGTTATTTGTATGTGCTATTGATTAATATTCTGTTACTAATTTTACTAACAAATAATAGGGTGAAGTGGTACGTCTTGCTCGAGCAACTTACGCTGACGCCTTCCAAGCGTGGGTTCACCTGAAATCTATTCGTGTGTTTGTAGAGTCAGTTTTACGATACGGACTTCCGCCAGATTTCATCTCCGTTTTGGTTAAGCCGCCAACTGCATCTATTCAACGAGCCAAGGTAGCCTTAACTCAGAAGTACGGGTATCTCGCTGGAAATGCATTTTTAAAGGACAAAAAGGGCAAACTAGTACAAGAAGATCAAGGACTTATGGAATATTCCGCCATCGTCGATACAGAGTACGAAGCATTTGTCATTTACGATCTTGTCATTGCTCAATAAATATAATTCATTGGACCATTACTACTACATGGTGGTCGAATGATTGATTTTCTTTTCTAAAAAATTTCTGAGTTTTTAATTTTTGTCTTTTACAGCGCCAAACTTCTTACTTGTTTATTTGATCTATTTATTATTTATTAATAACTCGAATCGAGAGCATTTGTCAAGTTGCTACTAATTTATATATACATATACATATATGTACACACACAAGTATATATTTGAATATGAATCGGAATTCCTCTATTGTTGGATCCTTGTTCCTTTTTAAATGAAATGTTGTGTTGTGTCCATAGTCAGTAAGAGGGGGAAGCCTATTTTATTTCATTTTGTTCGAACGAGATCAATAGATAATATATCGCATTTAAAATATTAACGAGATTTCTGAGCCAGCGCTGGGCGATGCAAAAATAATCTTAAAAAGATAAGTGAGCAGTACATACGTGCATGTGTGGATACAGAAATTTTTACTACAGCAATGGGGTATATTTAGAAAGTCCATTGCCATCTGTATTTCCATTTGTGCTGCCATTCGGAAGATTGGTAGTTGAGTTCGCTGTTGGATTGAATGTAGAACTAATGGACGGAGTGTTGGTCGACTGAATCGACGATGATACCGATTGCCAAGGATTATTCAAATCTGGTAAGGAAGGATTTGAGGAAATCTGTTGAGGTTTCAAAGGCTGTAGATAAGAAGACGACTGATTAGTAGGCATACCAACCGTTCCGAACGAAGTTTTTCGAACGGGCTGAGTAGGCAGGCTCGAAGCCCACACATTACTTTCAGTCATATTAGCTGTCACACGATCAAAAACTGGCGGTTTTGTCGTGGGATTTGGGTCGACTTTTTGTGGAGTCAGTGGAACCGTCGTTGGTGCTGCCGTGTTGCTGACTTGTGCTGTCGTCGTCCATGAAAACTGAGGTGTGGGCTTGATAGGTTTACTGCTGGAAGGCCCTCCAGCACGAAGTAAATTCATAGGTGTCTTAGTAGGCTGCAGTTTCATACCAGACTGACTTGATCCGAAAGATGGTGTCTGGTTAGGTCGTATAGGAAGTGGTAGCGTTGTCGCCGATGCGTTCCCTATTGACGGGCCATCGTCAGACCAATCAAAATCATCTTCTCCGTTCGGGGCAAATTTGGACGCACTACTTGTCTGTATAGTTGACTTTGGCGTAAAACTGGATGAAGCTCGACTCCGTGGCTCGTATTGTGTCGTTGTTCGACCGTTCGAGATCGCGGCCGGAGCACGACCAAGCACGAGTGCCTCAAAATCAGCTTCTTCATTACCGGTGTTTGGTAAGTCCAACTCGTCTCGCTTGGCCGACGGATCAATTTCCTTAAGCTTCTGTCCATGTTCTTGCTCAACTCGATCGCTAGCTTGATGAATTAATGTCATGAACTTGCGGAACTGATCGAGCTTCAACAACGGACTCATGGCCATTGACCATAGATGAGGGATCACGTCAACAGCTAATACAGAGATATCCACGCACGGAACCACCAAATTATACAGATCCAAAGTCTCCATGATCACGGATGGCTCACGGGTTTTCATGCCTTTCAATAACGGGACTAATTTTTCAGAAATGGCATATTTGTCCAGCCCTCCTGCAACTAAACCTTTGAAGGCTGTCACCGCTGCCACTTTGACTGCTAAACTTGTAGTATGCGTAAATACCTTACTGACATTAGGAAACAAATCGTTCTTGATGATTGAAAAGTCCAATGATTTGGTTATCGATGGAATCGCTCGTAGTGCTCTTTCTTGAATAGAAGATGATGACGACCCCATTGCGGAAAAAACAAGAGGTAGTATATCTAATTTGTCAGCCCAATATTTTTGTATACCATATATCACATACTCACCAGATTCGAATTCACTGCCGGTAACTTTGGCACGTACAACATTAATACTATCAAGCAACACTACTTGACCGGTAGGCGTATCTTTCATTTTCTTAAGTGCTGGTAGGACGGTCACACTAAATCTCGTCTGAGGCAAATCTTTCGAGATTTGTAATACATTGTATAAAATGTACGACACCAGCGACTCATCTTTATCTAATTCGTCCAGTAAAGTCGGTAAAATTTTCTTTTGTTGCACGGACGCTGGGAACTGCGGTAAAACTTTCGATAAACCTCTCATAAAAGCTTGACGTTCAGTCGATGTTTTCGCGGGAAAAGCATCTAAAAAGCGAATGGTATTGACAAGAATATTGTCGAAATATTTCGAATCCTGGAAATCTCGAGAGGACATCCGATCAGCTGGGCGACGGGTGAGCAAATGAGGTAGAATCTCTTGCAAATACGAAGGAAACCCTTGATCACGCGATATATGAAGAGTCTGTGAGATCATTGTCTTATAAGTCAGCGGATTTTGATTAGTATTCAGAGGTGAATGGCTCGAGTAGATAGCATGAATAATGCATCCTAGCGAAAACATATCGTTTGCAGGGTCGACTAGATGGTCGATAACTAGCTCAGGAGCAGAATAGTCAATATCAAACTGCATAGATATCGGAACCCGTGGATCATATTGTTCAATAAAATATTCTCCTATATCCGTAGTTCGAAAATCTAGGGCGAACCCGAAGCCGGCCAGTTTCCAGTCGCTCTGTCTGGTTAATGCTAATAAGAAAAAAGGTGGAAACAATTTACCTTTGAATTAACAAATATCGCACCGGGAACTAAGCCAAGATGCACAATTCCTGCACTTTGATGGAGAAACTCGAGTCCTTTAGCAACCTGAAGTAAACCTTTTTGGATTTCGACCTCGTCAACTTCGCTATCAAGAGCAGTAGAGTTAGAGGAGGAGGAATAGGTTGAACGGGAAGTTATGATTGAAGAAAGAGTAGTAGTAACGCGCTCACAGACAAAAGAAATTGTCGACCGACTTTCTTCGATGGGTTCGACCAGTTCTAGAATAGCTGGGTGTCGTAATTTTGCCAGATAATGCACCTCTCGTCGAAGTTGCGCGCAGACCTGTTCAACATCTCTGCGAGCTGCCCGTAATGAACTGCTTGTACGAGATAGCAAAGATTTTAGATTACGCTTGTCAAAAGTGAATACCGAAACCTTGATGGATCAGCTAGCGAACTGTGGGAATCACTGAAATAATTACCTGTTGTCCTCCTGTTCGTCGGTGTGCATCATATACGGACCATGGACCAGCTTGAAAAGAGGGCGATTGAGAGACTGAATAATGAGAAGAAATGCTGGACGAAACTTTGCTATAAATCAATATTTGGGTCGTAGTCCGGATTTTGGTGAACTCACGTTGTCTAAGGGCACTGGTCATCATCGTTGGTAAATCATTGAGAGATGGTGTCGCCATGGTGTCTTCAGCCCAACAAAGCGCGACCTCGGCTATCTATATAGCACAATAAAATTATGGATTTGGAGTCCTGTTATTTTACTTGTTTGCCCTAACAACACCAGGATTTAACGGTCAATTGCCGTATTATTCTTCTCGGATGCACTCGCTCAGGGTTAAAGGGACCACAGTGTGAATTGAGCAGCCGCAGACATGTTCCAGCATCTGCGAGCATCCATTTAACGACATCTTACGAATGACTGAAAATACAAATACAACGGCAGTATTTACGTCAAAACCTCGTACATTGAAATAGATATGATTTAATATGGAAATGCCATATGCAGCATGGTAAGGTTTTTGGATTCTTATAGATACAGCTCGCTCACGAACAGCTACTGCGAAGAAAATATATATAAAGCAGCTGAAATTATGCTTCAGAAAAGAGAGCCGGAGGACTCGTACAATTATTTCGTGGTCTTAATGTCCAATCAGAATGAGAAAATTGTTTTTTGGAACCAGCGTGCGTCAAAATCTCAGGATGGATTCATAATATGGGACTATCATGTCATCTTGCTTCGACAGGAAGCCAATGGATCTACGGCTGTGCTTGATTTCGATACCAGTTTGAATACAGCTCAGGAGTCTAGAACTTCAAATATTTGCACCGTCGACTTTATTCCATTCCCTGAATATATCGGAATGAGTCTGAGACCGGAGATTGATCTCTCTCCAGGATATGAACGACGATTTAGAGTTGTATCTGCTTCAAACTATTTAGAAAAATTTGCGTCAGATAGGTCCCATATGATTGTTTTAGAAGATGGCGTAGAAAAATATTCGGCTTGTCCGCCTAATTGGAAACCTATCCAAGCTCGAAATGGATCCACCATGAATCTTGCCTCTTTTCGAGTCATGGATCTTGGCTATGACGATTTCGGCCAAGTTTTGACGCAGTCTGAGTTCATTAACAAATTTTGCCGCTACTCACTCTGACTAGTATTAGTTTAATATAAAATGAACCCAAGATAAGATATGACTTGATAAGAATATCCTCTTTTCATTTGTAGTCCTAAATAGGAAATATGAGACCCTACCCTGACACCATCTCAGTTCGATTCCTTCAAAGTTGAAAATAGCACCCTAGCGATAGATATCGAGCAAACGAGCAAGATAATGGCAGTTATTGAAGAGGTTGAAACTGTGCAAGTGTTTGAACCAGCTGCCGAAGTCGCTAATGGTGAGTATTAAGTGTATTGACAGCGATTTAATTCTGACGTGTCCAGCTGAAGGCGGCAGCAATGATGTTAGATCGGAAGTTGGCATAGAAAGCACGGCAAAATCACAAGATGGCTCAATCGAAAATCAAATTAATGAACAAGAGAATATCGAAGAAGAAAGATTTTCAATAGAAGAAGAACAAAAATTAGTTTCTGAATCCGGCGTGTTACGGCAACAAGGTAACGATTTGTTCAATCAAGCCGACTACCAATCTGCCTTGGCCAAATATGAACAAGCTTTGAAAACATGTCCAAAATATCTCTCCGAGCCCAGGTCTATCATCTATGCAAATATTGGGGCTTGTTTTTTAAAACTTGATAATTTACAAGAATGTGTGAAAAGCTGCACGCAGGCATTAAAGCTCGATCCCACGTATGTGAAGGCACTCATGCGACGGGCGACCGCAAACGATTCCATCGGGTCCTGGTCTGCGCTACAGTCTGCTTCGGAGGACTATTCGGCAGTGATCAATCTTTCACCTTCGTCATCTTCGACATCGAAAGCCGCTACAATCGCAATGGCAAAGCTAAAGCCAAGATTGGAATCCGCACAGAAGCAGGAAACTGCGGAAATGCTCGGAAAGTTAAAAGATTTGGGGAACAGTATTTTGAAACCGTTTGGTTTCAGTACGGATAATTTCAAACTTCAGCCAGATGGGAAGGGTGGCTATAGTATGAACTTTCAAAAGTGATCTACCACGATTTCCAAGAATGGGTCATCTCTGTTATTATTAGTAAAGTTTTGGCGTTAGGAATTTGTTCATTTTATTCGGGCTATAATGATATTGTATCTTGTAAGTTCATTATGGCAGCGGCACTGCAAGAAATATTGCGAATCATCGCTACAGGATCCTATCAGTTAAACGATGTCCTCTCATGATCGACCGTACCAGATTCCTTCGCCAACTGTACTCCAGCATTTTTTTCCATATGCTCATCAGATAGAATGGAAAGTTTACCCCTGCAGATCTTGCTCCAAACAAGTTTGCTCAGCGAATTTTTTAAACTTAGTACTCTGAGCAGAACTCTCCTACCAAACACTAGGGCCAATCTAAGGTCGAACAGTTATATTCATCTAGCTGACCGTAGATTCACGTTTCCAAATATAAGATGCGAAAGCTGCAAATATAATCTATTTCTCGGTCAAATCAAAGATAATAAGTTATTCTATATTGGCTGTGAAGCTCAGAGATGGTTCTGCAGAATGTTAAATTTCCTAGCCTACTTTAGTAGAAGCCGGACTAAGGCCTCTCAGCGATTGACTAGAGGATTCATTTTGTTTCTGACAGCTTAAAATGAAAAATAAATGATTACTAGCAAATTATCAACCGTAGATGACAAATGGCTCATTGTTTGGACCGTCGACATTAGTTCTTCACGATAACTCTTCGTTGTACTTCCAGTGGTGAAACTCGAGCAGTGTCAGCTTTTCTGGAGGATACTACAAGAAAATGAAAAATCGAGTTTCTTGATTATGAAATCGCAGTGGACAAATTCAAATCTTTACGTCGCCTATTCTGGATTATGAGTCCATTCCCGAGCTCATTTCCTGTGGTCATACTTTCCCTGAAAGTAGCGTCAAAGATCAGAATGCGAGACGAAGAGTGACCGAGCATTGGATAGATCGTTAACATTTTCAACAGTAGACTAGTAATACCAATTGGATTGATAATCGGGGTATCGTTGCCTACTTTGGAATTTTGCATTTGGTCCGAAGGCTATAAAATCTTTGGATTCTGACCACTTGTACTATGTTCAACGCCGCAAAATTTTCATTTCGCCAATAAATCCGCTTCAGACTCGGCCACTAGTCTTGAAATTATAGAGTAATAACTGACGAAAGGGTCAGTAAATTTGGTATGCCTTGTGAAACTCCTCCTCCTGAAGAGTTTCACTAATCATTTCCCACTATACTCTTGAACAAGATATTGCCCACAGTACCGGATTTTCAAACAAATTCCAGCAAACATTCTGTTTAGAGTAATGCCAAATTATCAATAACTAAATCACGTAATTTGCGCTCCTCGAACATAAAAAGACAACTTTTGATTTCAGTTTTTACACTGAGTTCCAAACGAATCATGTCCGGAAGTGAAAAACCAAAAGTGTGACCCTCGCAATCATATTTTTTGAAGTAATCATGCTCGTTGCATTAAACATATCATTAGAAGTCAGTGCCGACTCCATTAAACCTTCGAAACGACGTCTGGTAATGCAATCATTGAGAGAACGTTGTTTGACACCTATTTCCGCGCCGGTATATATTTGGGTATCAATTCGGATCGAGCACTGAATACATACCAGAATAATACGCAATTTAGAAATATTCGATTAAATTCTAGTCTCAATATTATGGAACCATTCTAGTATTTCTGTTTAATTCATCTGTTCAAGTTACAATAGTTTCGAAATCATGCACATAAATAGCAAACTATTCCCTACTTATTTAAATCAAAACCCATCTCGCATTGTCTCGGATCTGATCCGAAAAATTCACAACTTTCAAGGATCACAACTTCGGATCAGATCACAGATAAGACAAAGGTCTAGATCTTCACTTCAGTGAGGTTCAGATCAAGATATGGCCGGTTTGTGGCTGGTTGGCAATCTGATTACCTACTTGCCCCGGAACCGATCAAGTGGGCTCTGACCAAGGTACATCAACATATATTACAATTGAAATATTACCATGTATTTGACGATTCCACTTTCTATAATTATTATAAGATTTACTGGCTGAAAAACATACTGGCTATATGATCTGGCACTGCAGACAATCGAAGAAATTCGCAGTATTGTCTCACATGAAGGAGGAAACCACCAATAGCAGTTCCCAGACGCCACACGAACGGTGGCCAGTGGCAGAGACAGCTCTAGAACAAAAGATTCATCATCAAATCACCCTGTCTGAATCACCCCAGCAATGCAGTGAGCGAACCTGATGAAGATCAAAACATTTCACAGGTGATTGTCTATACACTCGAATAAGCGAATGGTGTGTTTTGCAGTCTTCGCATTGTGATGGTGTCGATCAATACTGGTCAACTTGCTTTGGACGATTTCTCCCTCACTGTCTGCTAAACTCATTACTTTTTGCCTCTCTACCCACACCACCTTTAGTGCTGGCGTATCATGAACCCCGAAACATTTTATATTTGAACAGAAAAGAACCACCTCAAAAAAAGAAAATTGAAAATATAAATGTATGTATTTCTAAACCAACACCTCACAATAGCCTCTCCCAAGTGAATGTAAACCAATCATGATAAAATAAAAAGAATAAGAAAATGTGGAAATAAGGAGGCATGATGAATTAAAAGAAAAAGAAAATAGCTGTAATGTCGTAAAATCAAAGTGCTTCTAAATTAACAAAGGCTATGTATTTGGATTTACCAGCCAAAGTTCTCAGAGTAGAACTCGACATCAGAGCCCTTCCACAAGAGAGAAGCGCATGCATTACGAGAAGCACGGACGAGAGGCGAAGGACCGCAAACAGCGACAGCAACGGGGGCACCGTTAGCAGCTGCGACAGAGTCCTTAACGTACTGTGAGATGTCAGGACGACCCTGCTCAGCAGTAACCCAGACCTTGAAGTCGACATTGTACTTGGGGTCCATGTCAACCCAGGAGACGAAGTCGCGCTGAGGAACAACCCAAAAGAAATCAACCTCGACATCAGGCATGGTGCGAGCAAGCTCAACAGCCTCAGGATAAGAGTAAGCAACACCAGCACCACCAGCAAGAAGAATAACCTTGGACATGCCGTGGAACTGAGGAGGAGATCCGTAAGGTCCATGGAAGGTAACGGAGTGCTCCTGGGACTCGGAAAGGAAGAGAGTCTTGGAGAAACCCTTGCGAGCACGGATGATAAGGTCAAGCGAGTTAGGATTGGGCGGCGAGGCAATAGTGAAAGGATGAGCCTGGAAAGGAGCAAGTTTGGAAATTGTGACATAAACGTACTGGCCAGTCTGCCAGTGGATATCACGAGCAGTGGAGTGGAGGTTCATGGAAAGCTTGACAGTGTTTCCAGAAAGAACAGTGGTGGTAGCGTTAAGTGTCTTTGCGTTCTTGTAACGATTGAATCTGTCCCAGAGGAAGATAACTGAAGCAGCAATGCAGTAAGGACGGCATCGAGCGTAATGGAAGTACAAGAGAACAATGCCAGCAACGAGGAACCACACGTGAGCGTAGAGGAAAATCTCATAGGCTTTGTTACGAGCAGGAGCAAACGAAGTGGCAAGGATGATCACAAAAGCAAGGAGGGGAAGACCACCACCAACACCGATACGGGTAGAACGCATAACATACTCGCCGAGAGTGCGACGTCCATAAGGCTTGGTGAAGGCAACGACGTGTCCAATGGCAGTCAGACAAACAACACGGCCAGCATGACGATGCAAGATATTGTAGCCCTCGTGGGACCAGCCAGTCCACTGAACAAGAAGACCGGTCTTAGATCCAAGCAAGAACATGATGGGCAAGTTGACAACGGAGACAAGACCGAATCGGTTGCCGAGAATGCGGGCAGACTCGGTGGCATCGCCGTAGAAGCAGTAGAGAGCGTTAAGACCAAGGTAGAGAGCAACGACAAACATGGTTCCGTTGGCCTCGAGGTAGCGGCCTGGAGGCTGGTAGAGAAGAGCGGAACGGACTCTGCGGTAGACCAGTCGCGCACCCTTAGCAGGGGCGATGACCTGTCCCGAGAGAAGTGGACGCTTCTCTCCAGTTACACGCTTGAGGAAGTGAAGCTGGTAGAAGTATAAAGCGGTGGCCGCGAGAAATACAAAGCCGATGACGGCATTGTATGTCGGCACGAAGACGCGCGAATAGTTACGTCCCGTAAGAGGTTCAGCCATGTTGAACGAACTAACGAGAGAATAACAATCCTATGGTGTGAGAGAAAGAGGGAGGAGAAGAGAGAAAATGTGGGAGTGAGCGGCCTAAAGTACGATACGGCCTGGAGGGGCGTAAAGGTGGGAGGACATGGACATGGACAGCGCAGGGCGTGTGTAAGGAGTGAGTGTGCGGGAGGGAAGTGGCGGAGAGAGGAGAGTGTGCGAGCAACCGGTTTCAGATGGAGAGATTCTGTGAACCGGCCAGGAGTAATGCGCCCAACTTATTTTTGGTTTGTGCTAGAATTTGGCCGCGAGGCGGAGGACGTATAGAGGAGCCTGTCTGTGAACGTGGACTCGCGGGCAGATCTCTGGCGGACATGACTGGCGGCAGGTCCGACAGAGGGAAACGCGAAACGAGTGAATTTGTGCGGAATTGTCAACTAGCTTGTTGCCACGATTTAGGCTGTTAACGACTGGCGGACGCAGGATTCTGACAAAACAAGAACAGCCATTTCTAAGGATCCACGGTCGAGACCTGCAAAGACGCGATTCCGGCTCGGACAACACGCCCAAAACTGACGTACTTTTCCCGCGATGCTCGAGCCCACATAGCGAGCCCCATGCGCCGCAGCAGCCTGCTTGATTGGACGGCAATTGGAAGAACGTGATTCTGAATTTTTCTGCCTATTTTGGTGGTCTGCGAAAGCGTTAATTTAGCCATTTGATGTGCGACTGACTGGTTGAACAATGCAGCGATTCTGGTGTGTAATCGCGTAATCACGTAATCTCGTAATCTCACGTAATCGCTTTCTTTTTCTCCCGCTGTCTTGTCATCCACCGAACGAGTGCTTGTCGGACCCCTGCAGCCACGGAAGAAGCACAGGTCTAGATCCTTCCGCCACCTTCGTTCGCTCGTATTCGTTCCGCGTCAGCGAAGCGGAGCTTGTGCTGGCTGTGCTGCGGGTCCGGTTCCGCGGCTGTCTTTCTCATCCTCAGTTCCGCACTGTTTTGCCGATGATGTCTCTATCTTTTGGCAATCCTCACTGCTTGATCTTCTAATGGGACCCCTGCTGAGAACTCTCCTGCATAGTTTTTGCTGCCAAACTGCCATAGTCCCTGCCATGTCCATTCTATCTTCCATCAGCAATCATTAGTCATCAGTTTGTTTTATCAGGCCTTCCCGAGCTCGACATAGAGTTGTGACTCGGTTGATTATCAAGATCCGAAACTTAAAACGCCTGATTATCTGATAAGCCAGCTTGCCTTCCAGTTCAGGTTCAGTCACCCCTCAGTTATCGTCACGCGTCATCAGTCTTCCTGCTTGGCTCGGTTCAAGCCTGGTTCAGTCTAATTCCACTATTCGTCTGCGCTCTTCTGGTTTACGAATATTTGCTCAAAACATTCTCATTCTGAAATTTTCTTTTTCCTCATGTTCTCCCTGTTCTCCTGCTAGCCTACAAGCTATTACTGTGTGGGGTTTCGCTTTTTTCATTCTCCATGTTAATTTCCCTGCACAAGCTCGAGCATCGTATTCGTAAATTTCATATATCTTTTCCCTTGCGTCTCCAGATTCTATAACGAGGGCGTTATGTAATCATTTTGTCACAGCTGTACTCGTCGAGACTACAAACCGTCTCTACTCGGGGTTATCCCATTACCAACCCCACGATATTATCTTGTGGATTACGTCACGAATTACATGGGCCTCTTAGGCTATGCTATTTGACCGAGAGATTTTTATCTCTAACATGGATTACCGAGAAACTCGAAATGCTTTGTTAGGAAACATTGGGCATTAGTCTGTTTTCATGTAGCTTCAGTTGTGACTTAGCTGTATAGTCAATTTGAACTGGATCTCTTTCGTGATTTTTAGTAGATGCGGCAAGACTGTCTATTTTGTCGACAGATAATGCCTCTGATATTAGTAGCGTCTCCGTAGTTGGAGATATTTTACGTTACAATTTATCTACGAAATCAGTCGACATTTCTCAAATTTGTAGTTAAATCTCAAACAGCTACTTGGAGTATTATGTAACATAAAGTTTTCCTATATTCTAACGTAAATGCTCTGACTTGAGGACTCATCCGCACAGTCTCGTCTGGCTTTTACATACTTGGCTACACTGTAGTGCAATGCTCATTTTCTTGAAATTAAACTTGTAAATTATCAGCCAAATTCCTTAATTTTTGATTCCTTCGAATTCCAGACAAATATTCTCGTCCCGTCTTTGAATTGTTCTGACGCGAGACTAGCATGGACCTATTCACTTTCAATCTCAGATCCAGTTCCAATGATTTAGAATGGCAAAATGATCTATCGCAAATAATATTCACATCAAATACGGCATTCATACTTTCTCTAAGCACAGTTTGAATTTTATTTTAGCTTGTGCTCTGTTCACTGGTATTACTATCACCTCTTCCTTCTGCACAACGTGAAACTCGAAATCTTTAGACAACGTAGTTAGCACTTTCGTCGCCTATTTTTCTGGCTCTCCATTATCGATTTAAGCCAAATCTAATGAAGTGCAATGTAAATCAATGGTTAAAATTTAACTTGAGAAGGTTTGATTAATTTAGGAATTATTGTCTTGATGTCGGTTGATATCTCCAGAGGTAAACTTGATACCGATTGGGAGAAAACAACTTCTGTGGAATATCTCTTCTATGGTTACAATTGAAGCGGCGCAAGATTTACTCGAATTTCTATTAACTTAATTACACTCTAAATTAACTGAACTAGTACAAATAATTAAAACAAAATAATAAACAAAGCCAAACCAAATTAAACAAATTGTAAGTTAAAGAACAGTGCGCAGAGAATGAAGCACTAAAACGCAAAGGTCATCAGCTGCGGGTTAAGAACGATCGGTGACAGCAGATGACTAGCAATACTCCAGCCGAGCGGAAACACACAATAGATACCCGAGATTGTCCAATTCCAAGGAACAGCATAAGCCAAGACGATGAGTCCTATAGATAATAGCACCAAAAATATATACATAAACTTATATCCTTTCATGATCTTTGGAAACTCTTTAAAGAAATTGGACGATTCAAGTTCTTTTGCGGTGGCACCCCATGTCATGTTGAATCCGAACATGTGGGATAGAATGGCAATGTTTAAATGCCACGACAAGCCTCCGAGGAAAATCATCATGAGTATACCCCATTTGAAGTTTTCAAACAAAGCGAACCAAAACGTTGTCTCCTTAATTCTATAGCGGACTAAAGCATTCACTACCGGGGCTGCACAGGAGAAGACGATAATCAAAGCAAGCAACGAGTTGAACGCGGACAAATAGAATTGATCCATCTCGCCTTGGAACCAGCCAATGACAATATAATTTACAAACGTGAGAAGCAAAGAGGCTGCAATAGCATAGTAAGTGCCAATGTACGCAATGATGGTAAACTTTTGGAATGC
The DNA here is from genome assembly GCF_038497815.1 of [Lipomyces] oligophaga. Lineage (NCBI taxonomy): Eukaryota > Fungi > Ascomycota > Lipomycetes > Lipomycetales > Lipomycetaceae > Lipomyces > [Lipomyces] oligophaga. The sequence continues at coordinate 440,655 of NW_027117787.1, read as the reverse complement.
TTTCATGTTTGATACCAGAAACTGCCAAAATAACGGCGTGAATAGTCGTCCTAGAAACCAGTATCGAACTGGCCGAAACATAAGCTCATTACATCCATACGCATATTTTTGCCAGCGAGTCAGCTCGTCATAAACCGTCAACGATACGCCTTCTTGAAATTCGTCGTTATTGTACGCAATCAGGCGCACAATATATCCTCTTGTCTGCAGTTTAAGCGACATCTCGAAATCTTCGGATACATGGCTCTCAGACCAATACTTGATTCTTCCATTATCAGTTTCGTCAACGTACGCGACTTCCTGAACAGCTGACCAGCGAAGGAAAGCGTTATGTCCTACAAATGCAGCTGCATCGCCACTAGACGTGGCATATTGAATGGCAAAGTAGATCAATCGAGTGAACCAGGCAATGAGCTCTTCCCAGTAGTTGTGAACAACCATCATGACACCGGATTTCTGCTGCAAGATTGCCGCCTCAGGTGAGTGATAAAACTCGGAAGCGGCATCCAGGAAACAATCCGCCGGCACTCTGGTGTCTGAGTCGATCAATAAAATCAAGTCGCCAATTCGAATATCACCCGCTGCTTGGCATGCGCCATCTTCTTCATGAAGAACTTCTTCAAGTGCAGCCTCGTATGCAACAGCTTCGTCGACATCAGTCCATTTGTCATGGCGCTCGATTGCCTGAAGTTTGTCCTCTACTCGGTTACTTATATCCAAGCAATAGTTCATGTTACTGGCTTTCTTAAATCTTCCTCGTCGTTGGAACCCATTGACTCCATCGCCCGGACGAGCAACCCAGCCAATCAAATGTTCTGCATAATAGGCTTTTCGAATGGCTGCTTCTTCTGGAGGAATCAGCTGCATTCCATCATCATTTACGAAAATCGATGCAGACCCTCCTTGGAGCTCGTAAGTTGTGATTGCCGTCAGAAGTGATTGGACAGTCGGGTTGATAACACCGTCAAGGGATTCCTTATAGACAGGGCACTGAATGGTGATGTGAGGCAGTCGAATCTGACTTGCTGACAATCTTGGAGGCTTGACATACGAAAAGGTCGAAGAATTGGTATATAACTGAGCGACTGGTCCTAAAAGTTGGAAAATAGTTCCAGAAACGACGACGCAGAAAAAGGCACAAAACAAACAGAACGGTGGGACATAGAGAATAGCAAGAATACGAAGATAATATCCATCAGCTTTAACTTCTTTGGCAATGATTCGGAACATGAGTCCGATAAATGTGAATAACAACATAATCGCCTAGAATTTTTGTTAGCATATTGTGAAGTGATATGAATTTCAACTAACTTACGGCACCGACAGCTAAGGCTTGCAAGGTAACGAATGGACGTTTTTGGACACGTCCACTTTCCAAGTCTTCTTCATTTCCAATAGGCAAAGAGGTGTAAAAGTCCACCGTCGGTTCGATGAAAACTTTGGACAAGTCTGGCGCAGTCCAGATCAGCGCCATCATTAGTTCTTCGATCATGCCTGCCATCTGAAGTAGCTGCTCGACGTCGTCAGCCCAGAGAACAAGCGACTGATCTTCTCTGATGAAGGCCGCATATTGAAATTTACGAACTCGGGGAAGACTGCCTAGATTCTCAATTACTTGGATCCGGGCGTTCTCAGACAATGAGATGGAATCTGCGGTATCTGGCAGATACGACATGAGAACGTTGATCATAGGAAAACCAACGCGCAGACAAACAGAAACATTGAGTCCAGCCACGCCGGTCGCAAAATCTGCCGAAGCTGGGTCCTTATGAGGCGGAAAGATTCTATATTCGACAACATCCTCTGTCGTTTGTTCAGCTGCTTTTTCCTCCTGTTGAACAAGATCTTCTAAATTCTGCGGCTCTTCCAAAATACTCTGACGAAACGTTGGATCGTATTGGCGCCGACTGATGACACTGTCGCGGGCTGTTCCCCGCGCAGAATGAGAACTAGGAGCCCGAGGTGAGGTAACATGACTTGGCTCGTCGAAGCTTGCACGATTGGAATAGACGGACAGCAATCCTTCACGGATGTTTTCAGGATCAGTGGCAACCGGTTTGTGTTGCTTATCGACTCGAAGAGCAATGCAAGCGGTGTTCTCAGGAAGATTTTCGAGCCAATTGCGCTGGAGTGCAGCGTTGTAGAGGTATCGACACATAATATCGTACTTGTCCATGCCGCTTTGAACCTCAGCGGCGATCGTATGATCTCGCAGATCTTGTGCAAACGACTGCATAAGAAATAGACCGGACTTTCGGCGCTCCTCTTCAACTCCAGGAAGTGCTTCTTGTATGGCCTCAGAGTCCAAAGCCAGACCCAGTTGCCGGGCCATGACCTGGTTCCGAGTCACGGTCGGCATCTCTCTGCGCGAGATATTAGTTGTTGGAGACGAATAACTCATTGCTGTTCAAGCAGACTGTACAAGCACAAACAGAGGCAGCAAATTAGTATCTGTGTAGTATGAGCAGCTGCAGTCGCAATGAGCAATGAATAACAATATGAAGCAAAGCAGAATTATATCCAGCAAGAGTGGTGATGTCAACCTTGAAAGGAGAAAAACGGGATGAAAGACCGCTGTGTCAGAAAAATTGATTTTAGTAGGCGGGCTTGTTATGTGTTTTTTTTGGGGTAGATCGAGAAGGGGGGATAGGGAGACAAAGTTCTAGCTGACAACAACCCGGAAGGCGGATGGACTATAGCAATGAATAAGAACGAATAAGCGATGAGATACTGAACCACAACGGTGCCGTGCTAGCTGGTACACATGTGTAGACTAGTATCTTAGAATAGAGTGAGCTGTTACTAAAGCAAATAGCAACAACAAATAGCAGCATAATAGTCCGATAAACGAGGTCCCCACCAACGGAGACGGACAAAACTTGCAACAAAGCTGGTGTCTTGATCAGACAGAGATAGAGCCTTAGTGTGAGATGTTGAACAGGGGATTCAAAGTACGACAAAATCCGGGCTAGACGTCGGATATGAGCCCCATGCCAAGCTACGGCACCCCCTGTGGCTGCCCTTAGTGGCTAATTCAGGAGAAATTTAGGAGGTAACGCCTGGTACCCACGAGCTGGCGTTACCCAATAGCAATATATACGGAAAAATTTTGGTTTCTATCCCAATCAAAGCAATATCGCGCGCTGACGACATTGTTTTGTTGGCTAGTTTTCGGAGCCCATCTGAGAGAGCTTATCTTGTAGAGGGGTGATGGAGGAGTGGAGCAATTTAGCGCTTCTGGGTATTTGCGTACGAAAGGGTGTCGTCGCCACCATTCTTATGCTAGTGGGCTCCGAGAGCTGGACTATCTGTTATACCGCTCGTTCTCTGTTCAACACTTCTCTCCTTGTTTTCTGTACAATTGTGTGGAAATCTGACTCTCTTCTCTTTCAATCTTTTCAATCTTCATTCTTTTTAAGATAATTGCAATAAGATGTCGGGAAAGAGCTTTGCTCCCCCAATTATTGTCGGCGGACAAAGAAATGGTATAGTTTGTGATTGATTCACTTTCCCTGTTCCGGATAACTAACAATGAATCCTGCAGATCCCTTTTCCAATGTGAACGCAGTGCAATCGTCAGAACGTGAACTGACTGATGAAGAGCAGCGCAACTCTTCAGAGACCGATGAATCGTCGTCCAGTGCTAGTGCCGAAGCTGAAGGTGAAGCTGGACCATCTGCTTTGCCTTATGCGCAGATGTTTACGAAGAGTCGAAGCCCAGGCGGTTATGCGCGGCCGATTTCCCAGCATAGTGGACATGCACCGCCTGCTCCGCCATCTCGAGGAGCATCGCGTAACGCTGCAGCTCCAATCAACATTCAAGGAATGACCTCTGGTTCGCGATTTCTTGTCCGCAAGCCGAACAAAAAGCTCCGTCCGTTGTCTGAGATGACGGCCCGTTCTCATGGGAGCCGTCATTCCAGGCATGAAGCCTCAGATGGATATCGAGATCCGGTCTCGACACCCGAGTTACGCTCATCTGTACTGTTTTATCGTGAAGACGGTGGTGTTAGCACCGCAGGACGTACTGCAGACGACGTTTTGCAGCATCGTGAGTCTACACCGGCACGACGGTCGATCTCTTCAATGGCAGCTGCCCGATTGAGTGTAATTTCGGCGCATAACCCGAACGAAGCTCCCCAGCAGAGTGGCCGATTGGTGATGCGAAAGCACTTTGTGTCTCGTCGTCTGCCATTGGGATACGTTGCTGAGAAGCCGTGGCTCAATCAAAAGACACGAGGAGAAAAGATGCTCAGCTGGATTATTATTGCGTCTTGCGTGCTTGGAGTTGCAATTGTCGCTGTGCTGACGTGGATTGGCACAACCGAGATCACGAACTACAAGTTCTGTGAAGTGATGTTTGATGACTTCTCCTCTAGTGAACTAGACTCTGATAAATGGCTACAGGAGGTGCAACTTGGCGGATTTGGCACTGGAGAGTTTGAGTGGACGACAAACTCGAGCAGAAACGCCTATATCAAAAACAATCAGCTCTATATCTTGCCCACCCTTACAACGGAAGTCATCTCTGAGTCACAGATGCTGAACGGCTACACTGTTAACTTGACGCGAGATGGAACTTGTACTTCTGACACTCTGAGCGACTGCGCCGTGCAGTCCAATAGCTCGTTGGGTGACATGATCCCTCCTGTGCAGTCCGCACGTTTAACGACGATAAATTCCGCGTCTATCAAGTACGGCAAGGTGGAAGTTAAAGCACGCATGCCTGCGGGCGACTGGCTGTGGCCTGCTATCTGGATGATGCCTAAGTACAGTGTATATGGCGACTGGCCTGCTTCTGGAGAAATTGATATTATGGAGTCGCGAGGCAATGACCACACGTACTCTTATGGAGGAAACAATGTGATGTCATCGACTTTGCACTGGGGGCCCACGTCTGCGTATGACCGTTATTACAAGACATCAGAAGATGAGACACTAAAGCGCCGAACGTTTGCCAATTCTTTCCATACTTTTGGACTTGAATGGAGCGAGAAGTACATCATGACTTATTTTGACGGTCGTCTTCGTCAGATTCTGTATCACAACTTCAATGAAGCGTTTTGGACTTGGGGTGATTTTGATTCGACGTACGATAACGGAACGACGATCAGTGACCCGTGGCCGGCCTCAAACACAATTGCTCCTTTTGACCAGGAGTTTTACTTGATTCTGAACGTGGCTGTTGGCGGTACAAATGGCTACTTCCCAGATAGTTTGGGAGGAAAGCCGTGGCTCGACGGCGACCGTCAAACTGCTATGGAATCTTTTTGGAACGCAAAGAGCGAGTGGGAAGATTCTTGGGGAGATGATGAAAGTAGAGCCATGATTGTGGATAGTGTGAAGATCTATAAACTTTGCGACTAGTTTGATTTTGATTTTGATTTTGATTTTGTTGCTTTTTAATTTTTCTTTTTTAATTTGTCCTATCCGTTCTTTTTGGGATCCGTTTAACTGGTCCCTTTTCGGTTTGCGTACGCATTCATTGTTTAATATCTGCTTTCCGATATTTGTTTATACAAATAATCTCATCCTAATGGAGCCATCTCCATCTCTAATAGATTGACAGTTCTCGATTACCATGCAGTTGGATTCGTCATTATATTAATCCTGTTACCCGCCCCTCATCGGTCTTCAGTCAGCCACGAACAGGCTGACCAGAAAGATAGGAGGTGGGACAGGCTTGTCAGTGGCTTGCCGGACACTAAACTTTAGGCGATGGGGGAGGGGGGCCCAAAAAGAGGTACTCAACGATAACAGGCGGCCCGTTCAGAATATCGCTCGGACAGTTCATCTGGACGACTACCAACGGGCAGAAAGCTAACTCGAACCGGGACTCAACTTTGTTTACTATTATTGATTTTGAACAAGTGAGGTCATCAGAATCGAGTAATTCCTTTGAACGTACTTTTAGAGAGGTTTGAGAATGCGCTTATTTTTACAACGTTTCAAAATCATTAGCGTAACAGAGCTTGAAAATTTTAGTCGACTGTAAATGAATCTGCCAGAGCCTGGTGAGCCTCTGTATAGTCTCAGATTGACGCAAGGAAGAAAGCTTGCAGGGGAACTGCGGCAAGAAGTCTAGGTCGGATAAAAATAGTTCATCTCTGTCCAAAACTGTTATCTCACATAGTGGAATTTTCACATTTCTGAGAGAGTCTCAACCCCCACCATAATTGCAAAGGAATGATTAATATTAGGAGCTAGCATACTTTCAATAGAACACAACATGAAATGAATTCAAATCAAACACGAACGAGGGAATAATAAAATATTAGTGTGATATCAAAAACTTATTTCAAATCAAACAATTCAAATCAAAAAAAATTAAAATTAGCCAGAAGTTAGATCAGAATCGTATCTAACAAATTAAAAACTGAATGTCATCAGCTGCGGATTCAGCACAATAGGGGACAGTACATGAGCACATATCGTCCATCCAAGCGGAAAAGTCACGTATGGTCCCGAAATTCTCCAGGACCACGGTACAACAAAAGCCAGCATGAACATTCCGATGATGAGTACGAACATCACCAGATACATCCATTTGAACCCTTTCATGATTTTCGGAAACTCCTGGAAAAAGTTGGAATCTTTCAATTCTTTAGCCGTAGAGCCCCATTGCATATTGATTGAAAACATATGCGACAGTAGTGCAAGTGTCAGATGCCAGGATAATCCGCCCAAAAAGATAGACATAAAAATACACCACTTGAAGTTCTCCCACATCGCATGCCAGAATGTGTCTGCATGAACACGATACTTCATCAGCGCAATAGCAATTGGCGACGCAATAGAAAACACAATTGCACACGAGATAAAGTTATTGAATGAAGTTTGATAGAAATGATCAATCTCATCCGGGAACCAACCGCAGACAAAGTAGTTCACAAGCGTCATCACTAAGCATCCCGCGATAGCATAGTATGTGCCAATATAGGCAATGACCGTGAATTTTGCAAAAAAGGGGATTTCCTTTGCAAATACGAAGCGAAGAAAGAGCGATGTAAAGATGTTGCCTTTCCACCAATCTTTGACCGGCTTAAGCATTAACTCCGAACAGCCATACGCATATTTTTGCCATCTTGTAATTTCGTCGTACACTGATAACGATACACCTTCTTGGAACCCGCTCCCATGATATGAAGCTAATCGAATTGTGTATCCTTTGCATCGTAACTTTAAAGAAATTTCAAAATCTTCGGACACGTGTGACTCCGACCAGTACTTGATGACTCCATCTTCTTCGTAGGCAACTTCCTGCACAGCAGACCACCGCAAGAAGGCATTATGACCTACAAATGCTGCCGCATCACCTCCTGCAGTTCCGTACTGAATAGCAAAGTAAATCAAACGAGTGAACCAAGCAATCATATCTTCCCAGTAGTTAAAGACGACCATCATAACTCCAGAAATGTTTTGCAGAATAGCAACATCCGGCGATGAGTGGAATTCAGAAGCAGCATCAATCAAACAATCTTCTGGAACTCGTGTGTCACAGTCAATCAGCAGAATGATATCGCCCACTCGGATATCTCCATCTAACCAGCAGGTAGGATCCTCGCGCCCGACTTGTGCAATTGCTTCTTCATATGCTTCAATCTCTTCTTTCTCGGTCCAGCCTTTCTCGCCATACTCGGCATGCTTTTGCTCTAAAAGCTCTTCAACCCGATTCGACGTGTGCAGACAATAATTCATATTACTGGCTTTTTTAAATCTTCCTTTGCGCTGGAATCCATCCTGTCCGTGTGGAGGCCGAGCTACCCAGCCAATCAAATTCTTAGAGTAATATCGCTTTCGTCGCAATGCTTCTTCTTCAGAGATCAGCTGCATACCATCCTCATTGGCGAAAATGTTTGCTGTACCGCCTTGTAGTTCATAGGTAGCGATAGCCTTCAAAACAGACTTCATAGTGGGATCAATCACACCTTCAAGTGACTCCTTGTAGATAGGGCACTGGATGGTTATGTGAGGGAGAGGACCATCATTTGGAGAAATGCGCTTTGGCTTGACAGCAGAGTAGTTTGCAGAATTATTAAGCATCTGGGAAACAGGTCCAAACAGCTGGAATATAATACCAGATACAACGACACAAAAAAAGGCACAAAACAGCGAGAAGGGCGGTAAATAGAGAATAGCCGCAAGACGATGATATCCTCCATCACCTTTGATTTCTGTCGCCAAAGTACGGAAAAAGAGACCGAAGAATGTGAACAAAATCATCAGTGCTACACCAACACATAATGCATGCAGAACCATGACCGGCCGCTTCTTATAGGGAAGGTGCCCACCCTTTTCCGCATCCTCAATATTTTCACTCAAGGTTTCTTCACCGTTCACAGGTTCAACTTGCTTCTCAGCATTTTCAATATTTGGATCCGGGCTAATGACTGGACTCACAAGTGCAGCAGACGAGACTTTCTTTTTGCCATACTGACGGTCAGAGAAATCAGTCTCCCAAACGACTTTAAGCATTAGCTTCTCCAAATCAGAAGCACGCGGAAGAATATCAGTAATGGAATCAGCCCAAAGAATCAAGCTAGACTCATCCTTGATATATGCCGCATACTGATATTTGCGAGCGCGCTGGAGGTCAAGAACGGTATCCAAAACCTGGATCCGACAATTTGGAGAGAGTTCCACGTCGTCCACGTCGGCTCCAAGGGCAGATATGAGAACGTTAACAACAGGATAGCTGACCCGAAGAGCAACCTGAATGTTCAATGAGGCCAAACATTCGGCAAATGACATTTCTGCACCGGCAGATTCTGGACGATTGTCGGGAGGAAAAACACGATATTCAATTTCGTCGTCAATACGAGCAACACGTACAACGACCGAGGGAGTGTTGATAGCATCCTTAATGGTGTCAAACCAATTGCGCTCGGAGGCCTTGAGATACAGATGGCGACACATGATATCGTATCGGTCAACATTGCGCCAGTAGGAGTCGCCGCTGTCTTGAATGAGCTGGTTGAAGGAACCACTGTCACTATCTTCTGGCGAGGAGGACGAATTCTCCGTGTCTTCAGCGATAGCGGGCTCCTTGATAAAGTGCAGATTGTCGTCTCCCAGAGGAGAAAAGAGATCACCTCTAGAGGCAAGGCTCAGAGTCCTGTGGGCAGACATGATGTGCAAGAGAGAACGAGAGAACAAGCACAGAGAAAGAGAATCTCTTGCAGGAGTTCTGATCTGCGTTCGACTAACTTAGACAAAAAAGACAGGAAGCAGGAAGACAAAAATAAGATGATTCTGGATGGACTAAACCAGCTGCAGGGTGGAGATGGATATGAGAGGAAGATACGTAGTCCACGCAATCAATGCAGTCCAAAGTGACAGGACGGCACACGCACGCATGTAGAGGACCCATAATCACTCCTGTCTCTATATTATTTAGCTGGGCACTATGTACTTTGTGGTTGTATATTGGGGGGGAGGGGGGTGGTCGCTGGTTGGTCTGTCATTGTCGGGAGGCCCACGAACAGATCTCGAGTTCCGCCGCAGTCAACTTCTGCAAGTTCAGTGTAGTCAAAATTTGATATTAAAGAGCTCAAGTCGAGCTAATGCAGGTAACCCCACTAACCACCTCTTTGTTACCGGCCAGGTACCTCTTCTTGCGTATGACCAACAAAGCCCACGAACAATCGAACAACTAGAAACAAACGAAAAGGGGCAGGACACACTGGTCGAAGAGTCGGCGCTTTGCCTAGGCGCTGTTCTAGATAGGAGAACTTACCTCCACCACTGGTTGCTCATCGCTCTCCAGCCGATTTGAGCCGAAAGAGTTGCCTGATGTCATGTAAACTCCTATTCTCTCTGCCAGCACTAATAATAGGACATATATCCAGAAGTAGCCAACAGAGCAAAGAGCACGGCACGATTGTTCCGCTCATCAGCGGTCCAAAAGGAGGTTACCCGAAGCTAAGAAGGTGTTCTTGTACGGCTATAGATAGACGATGAAGGCTAATGATAGGTAAAATTAACTCAGAACCGCACTTTACTAGGAAAGTACAAAAGCGTCGAGAACAGCATGGCTCGGACTTCTTAGCACAATAGTCTAGCATCTCTTGGGCCGACGGATGCTCGTACGTAAAGCCTGGCACTCTATTAGTTTGCTCTTTTTGTGCTAATTCAGTTCCGACCGATAGCCCGTTGAAACTTCGCAACACCGTTCTCTTGTGCTTACACGTGTACATCTCATCAGTGCTGACGATGAGCCTAATCTTAACATCCGAGCCATCTTACCAAGGTTACGCTATGTTGCAATTATTACTAATCCAAATAATTTACAGCCAAACAGACTTAATTTAAAAAACAACTTCAGATGTAAACAAATACAAATATAAACAATTACAAACAAAATATGGCATATTTCTTTCATACGCGCATCGGTTGGATCTTCCTTTCCGGATTCGACGTCCGCATAGTAGGAAATATTTCCTCCTTTTCGTCGAGCGTGGCGGTCGCTTGCGTGTCTGCTAGTGGAACCGCCGCTGCATGTTCAGAAACCTCCCCGCCAGAGTTCTCAATGTTTTGCGATACTCCTTGCGAATGAACCCCAGCGCTCTTGGGTGCGCTGCCAATGTTGAACACGGCAGATGTCCAGCCTTCGCCTTCGTTGATCATGCGGTCGTATTTGGCTGCCAAGTTAGACGTCACTCCCTTGGGGATACGGACGTTCTTGAACATCGAATTTTTCAAATCTGTCGTGACGTTCGTCCGTGCCGTAGAATGATCTGCCTTTCGCTTTCGGCTTTCTTGCATACGGGCTACCTCGTTCCGGATCGCCTCTGCATAAAGTGCGTACATTGACGGCATTCCCGCACTCTCCTGGCTATCGAGACCCACTTTTGCACTACTATCCTCATCCAGCACCCCACCTGCTTCCACATCCTCGTCTTCTGCTGCTTCTGCTGCTACTGCTGCGGCAACCCTCTGCGCGTGTGCTCTTTCTACCCGCTTTTTCTCCTGATGAACTTTGTATGCAGTTTGGTCGAGTTGATTAAACATCATACGAATCTGCTTCTGCAAAATGACTTTGATTGCTGGCTTTGCCAGAGCCATCAAAAGTGGGCGGAAAATCTTAAATAGCGTAGAGTGTGTCGACTTTCGGAGCCGAATATCCATGTGTTTGATGCTCACATTCACGTTGTCGACCTTGAAAAATGCATTTTGATCTCGAGCTGATGCCGTCGATAGCGCAATTGTGAAACTCAGTCCCTGGTCGCCCAGAAAGATGTCTGCGAGTCCAATGTCGCTCATAGAAAGCAGACCCTTCTTTTTATTAATGTAGTAGCCTACATCTTTGAGGTCACACTGGATTCCGGATGCGGAGAACGTTGCTCCACCTTGCATATTTTTGTTCGACCGCTGGCCACGCCGCCAATGTGCAGAAGTCTGGTTGTGAATATCAATGATATTAGGAAACAAGTTGTTGGACTCGATAATAAGATTTTCAACCACCGCATCGATGGAATCATCGCTATATTCAATTCGAGGCAATGGCACGTATCGAGCGTAGCCCAGAATCTGAGGCAGCACAACAGTCATTACATCTTCAAGAATTTTTTTGCCGGAGCTCAAATCTGATTGTGTTCCTAGGTCATGGCCTAGCTTTTTGAATGACCTCATTGTCTTACGATTCAATGGATCTTTCTTGAATTGGCCAACATAGTACGTTAGTTGGTTTCTGAGCTGCTCAACCTGCTCCTTGTGTTCGCTTTCAAATCGCTCTCGTCCAGACTCCCGAATGCTCGCAAAATCTTTGTCGAACCGCTGTCCTACACAATAACCTGGCTCCTTCAAGCATCTGTGAAGAAAGCTATCGAGATCACCAAACCAGCGTCTCAGTTTAGGATCCTGTTCAGCAGAAATGTAAAATTTGTTGATAGTATCAAGAATGAAATCCATTCCAGTATTATTCGCAAACCGCTCAATAAGAAGTTTCAGATTGCATCGGGCTTGCTGAACATGATCGTTTTCATACAGTAACTTCATATTTTGTGACTTTTCCTTTGTCGTGCTCACTATGGTGGCCTGGTGTGTTTCAAACATCCTCAACAAAGAGTCGATTGCGTTTTGATAGTCTTCCTGGCCCTGGATCTCCGCAATCATGTTCTTGAGGCGACGTAAAATTTCGTCTTGCTTTTCCTTCGGGACCTTCTTTGAAAGATACTGTTTGGTATCTTCTCTGGCTTTATCCTGCTGCCTAGATAGGTCTTTTTTCACGGCCTTTTTAGCAGATTTCATGGAGTTTTGTATTTCTTCCTTAGTAGGCATGTGAAGATCACTATTATCAGCCTTGCGATTGCTGTCGTCTGGTTGCAATTTCTCAGATAAGTCGCCTGCAGCTTTAGAAGTGACTATCCTAGCATCGAACAACATATCACGAAGTAGTGTCACGGCATCATTCACTATTAAATCTGTTAGTAGTGATTTCGCGGACGGTCAATGATCTAATCTTACAAAGCGAACGGAACTGGCCATTGGTAATGACAAGGTTTCCTAAGGTCTTGAGATCCTGAATCGTACTCCGGTCATACAGTGTAGCGCTGTCTCGACTTTCACTCGCAGAAGACTCTTTAATTGGCATGGTATCGCTTCTGGCATTTGAGGCATGATAAAGAAATTCCTGCATGAGATGGTTTTTATTTTTATTAAGCCAAAGAATTTTAGTCTTCTGAATTGCATCTGCAAGATCACTGAGAATTAGTTTGCCATTTTCAGATAAGCTTGAATTGCCAGATGACTGAGGATCCATAATTTCACTGGCCAAGAGGGAATTAACTGCGATGTCGAACTGATCGTTGGTTGGCATCTTTCCATGGCCGAACGCTCTGAACATCGCATAGAGATGCATCAATTGATCTGTGACAACATCACGCTCGGCACGATTGGTAGGACTTGAAACAGTGGGCGCCATAACGAAATATGTGTAATGATTTTACTACGGCAGTTTATAATAATTGAGAACGCAGGAATTGGTACGATTTTTATATTGTGCACGCTTCACTAATCTCATCTCAAGTCACTCTCTTGTCTCAAATATTTCGAAGACCATATCACTGATGTCTGGAGAACTGGTTGGGAAGCGAACTTGACGATCAACGGCTACTTCCGATTTAATGCACCATTCATTGACGTCACATAAAATTGGCTGAACTCGAAATCTACACCGATCTGCAAAATTAAGCGATGATGTACGCTGCAAACCCATTTCGTCACATTTCGTCACTGGCGATGGATGAAAGCTTTCTACGCTTCAAGATTAATGGACTCCGATGCGGGTATCGGAAGTAAGTAAGCCTTCTTGCTAGAACTATCACGTGATTATCGGATGTCCGAGATCATGACGTCACAGTTTTGGTTGGGACTATTCCCTGGATACGACCCCCGGACACCCGGTTAGAGAGGCTTCGGGGAAAATCATACTTTCTTGCCATATAAGAAAACTACTGTCAAGAACTGCTGTTTCAGAAATATTTCTAGGCAGGGATTTTCATTGAACATTTGATTACATGCGTCCTTTATTCGTTTCCAAAGAAGAGCAACAAAAGGCTGCTGCCGCTGCTGGTGTTGCGAGTTCGACCTCTACTGTCAATGGTGGTGCTACTGCCAGTTCGCCACTTGCAGATAGAACCACTTCCGGATTCACAAACTCGACGCCAAGTCCCGGATCATCTTTTGAACTCACTCGATCATCACCGATTGACTCTTTTGTAGGCGAGTCCCCCGAAGAACGAGCGCGCAGAATCTTTGAACAGGATCGTGTTCTGAGATTACGGCAGGACCAGATCGAGCAGGATTACCTCGAGAGAATGGAAGATGAATATGCAAAGCGAGAAGGTGGCGCATGATTGCTTGAAATAACAACTAGCACCTTCCATGATATTCATTTTCACTTTATTTCCATTAAGATGCATTTTTTTTTGACGAAAGGTTTTGGGTGCTCTGTTTAGGCTTGGGATTCTGGGTGTGTCATACTTCTTGTATATAGCTAATCCGAAATACATATTATTTATTATTTTTTTAACTTACCTGTACGAACAGAAGAAACACAAAACAAGCATATCAAGTTCTAAGAAACTCCAAATTAGATAATCCACAAAACGGTAACACTCAACCCGGGCAAATTCTATTCCTGTGCAGTTTTCTCCTGCAAATGTCTCTCACTGATTGGCAAACCTGAAGCATGATCTGAAATACTCGTAGGTCGAGAGTGTTTAGATTCCGTTTCAAGATAATCCAATGGTGTCGACGGTATCTGCGGTTCCTCCTCCTCGTTCCCATCGATCGAGGGATCTGTATCGCTCTTCTGCAATAACTCTCCATTATCTTGTGCTCCTTTGCCACCTTGAGTTCCCACTTTAAGGAAAAATGAGAGAATCAAACCGACAGAGCTAATCCCAACTGCAAACCAGTACGCATCCCGATAGCCTCTGTGGAGAATTTCGGGAGCTTGGTTCTCGATATCTGATCCGATTTTTGCTGTCACGATTGCAGTCGATGCTGCAACGCCGATAGAGGCTGCAAGCTGGGTCATGACGTTAAAAATTCCTGCTGCTGTCGACTTGAACTGCGGAGGAACTGCCGATAATGAGTATTGATTTCCAACGTTGTATCCGAGGTCCGCGCCAATGACTACTATGGCAAGAGCAGGGAATTTCATAGCCCAATAGGTTAAATGGATAGGGTTCAAAGCCCAGAGAAGAGACGCGATGAAAAACGATGCCATAGCGATGATCATTAAGATTTTTCCAGAAATAATGTGCAAAGTGAACGCAGCTACTACATTGACGAGAATTCCTGAGACCGCTTGCGGTAACATTGCCGCTGTAGTATGTAGCGCACTGTATTTATCGATATGCTGGAACGTCAAGGAAGCAAAGTAGATCAACACGCCTTGGAAATTCATCCATCCACAAACTAAGATGCCCATGACAAGCGCAAAACTAGGATACCGCCATATAAACAGTGGCATCAAAGGATTAGGTGCACGGGATTCCCAAAATATGAAAATGCCAATCAATACAACTCCCACAATTATTAGTGCAATAACATATGGCGTCTTCCATCCATCTGGTGCCGAACTAGACTCAGACAGCGCAAAGATAAAAAGAATCAGACCAGCTAATGACAAAAATACGCCGATAAAATCTAAATTTTTCAGGAGCAACAGACTTTTCTTCCAATCACGCTCGATAACCACTAAATCTGTTCCACCACGTGCAATAATTCCCTTGTTTGTCCATTCTGCGCAAACCTCATCGCTGGGAATGAGAAAATACAGTATCACCGTTAGACAGGCATAGATAATTGCGAGGAAAAATAAGACGGCACGCCATGACAAAAACTGGATACAGATACCGGCGGCGACAATACCGGCGATAAATCCCAAAGGAGCACCGGCCGCGAATGTTGCAAGCGCTCTGTTTTTTCTCTGACTTGCAGGATAAATAACTCCAATTATACCAACTGCAGCGGCCGGACCTGTGGCTCCTCCAAGAGCTTGAAGACCGCGCATTACGTCGAATACAATAGCCGTTTTCATAAACCCTTCAATAAGCGACAATAAAGCATACCAAGCAAACGCAGCTAATAAAGCACGCTTTCGACCGATAATATCGGAGAGACGTGCCATGATTAGCATGGTCGCACCCGTAACAAGCGAATACGACGTCACCGTCCAAGAGAGCTGACCACCATTAATATTGAACGACTCGGAGACATAAGGCAGAGCCAGCTGCAATGCTCCTTGGTTCGCTGAATTCATAATGGGTGCGAAACTTAGACAAAGTATACAGACACATTCGCTCCATGTCGACGAGAAAACGCCAGGTCGTGCTTCCGGGTCCGGTAAAGGCGATTCCGCTGCAGAGGCCTGCTGCTGCTTTTCAGTATCTGAAGGCATGTCTATTCTATCATCTGAGAAATTATTCTCAGCTTGTGTAATAACAGCATTGCTCGACTCATCGACCGCTGGCATAATAGTTTCCGATCGTTCTTGTTCAGACACTAAAACCGGCTGGCCAGTGTTGTCACCGGCAAGCTCTTCCACAGACAGAGCCATGCCTATTTATTTAAAAACCGAAAAACACTGTCTTTTCTTCTCTACTCAGATTTGAGTCATTTAGGTTCTTTGATGAGACTTTAAATACAGCCCAGTTATATTTCCTCGCCATAACATATCTCTGTTGGAGAGTCCACAATAGGGATTGTTCAGATAACGCGGCAAATTACCGAACTTAGCCCTAGGTTTATCCGGCCGGCAGAAGGGCTCTAACCCTAAAGGGTTCTAGTCGACGGGAAATCAACTTTAAGGTTTTTTACAATTGGGCTTATGTTAGATAGACTCGCTAAGATTTACACTTTTTCGACAAAAGTCCAGTTACTTCAGATCTACTGTTGTTAAACTAATTGGTTACTAAACGTATTCTTTCAATGTCAATACACTGGAAGTTTAAAATAACATATCCGGTAATGCTGGACTACGTCAGCACGAAGACATGAGGCTCACCCGCTCTTCAGCCTTAATTGCTTCGCTCTCTTCATCCCTATTGAAAATCGATTTAGTTGCCCAGCTGGTGGGCCAGCTAATATTGATTTTGATATTACGGAAAAGCGCAGAGAGCGCAATAGCAACTTTTAGAAACCAGATCACAACAAACAAGACTTTATTACTGAGTATGTTACTACCAAAAACAGTTCGATGACTGGCACAACTGACAAGTAGGTTCAAATTAAGAGCAAATAAGAAGTATCAACGCCAATTTGGCCGCAAATATTTCAATTAAGGGCGCGGACATGGACTCCATGCTCCCAGTTTCCATTAGTTAATCTCTTGACTTCATCGAGATGATCGACAAAGTTGTTCACTAAATCATCCCACAATGTAGGATCATGGAAGTGAAGCTTATCCGAAGTCCAGCCATACTCCGAAATGGAGAAAGCACGAGAACTCTCAAACATGAACGCAATCGAACCATCAGAAATTCGCATTTCTGGCGGAGCAGTAGCAGACGCAGCTTTAAACTCTTCATAGGCAACACCATGAGGAGTCATTCCTGTTTCAAACGAGGCACCGCCGGGTTGGAAAGCATCTGATCGACCTCCATACTGACCATAAATAAGACCCATAAGCTCAGAGGCAACATTGCGATGATAGTAAGGCGGACGATACGTGTTTGAAGCTACATCCCAGCGAGGAGAGAAAATTAGAAAATCTGCGAGAGGAGCGTTAGGGTCGCGAGATTTGGCAGTCAGCACGCAGAAGATCGAAGGATCAATATGATCAACCGAAATCGAGCCGATGTTGACAAACTTTGTCAAATCATACTTGTATGGGGCGTAATTGCCGTGCCACGCAACAATATCATATGGCGAATGGTCCTGGACCGACTTGAAAAATTTGCCGCTGAGCTTGTAGATAATCTCATAGTTTGGCTCGTTATCGATTTCATAGTAAGCCTCAGGATATAAAAAGTCTCGCGGGTTTGCAAGACCGTATCCTCCAATTGGACCAAGGTCAGGAAGTTCGAAGGTCGATCCCCAAATTTCCAGAATGTAGCCGCGGGTAGGTCCGTCGGGAAGGTTGACGGAGAATCGAATACCACGCTGAATGATACAGATTTCGCCAGGCTGTACATAGAGCCAGCCAAACTCTGTCTGAATATCCAGGCGACCTTGCTGGGGAACAATCAGGAACTCTCCGTCAAGATTGACAAAAGACTTGCGTTTCATTGAGGTGTTGCAAGTAAATATATGAGTCGCAATTCCCTCGCGAAGGGAAGGGTCTCCAGATCCAGCGAGTGATTTGAGACCTTGGGCAAAATCAACCTGCCCGTTTGTAGGGATATCGAAAGGTAACCAGGCTAACTGCGTTGGAGAGACATGAGTCTTCACATTCGAAGGAAGATAGTTAGACTCATAGTCCTTGTTCAAAGGTATCTCAGTAAAGCCCTCTATTTGGTTGAATTAGTAAGAATCTTTTATAACAAAGGTGAGTAGAGATTAGTAACATACTATGCGAAACTGCTGGACGCATACGGTAGACCCAGGCAGCTCTATGAGCCGTACGGGGACACACAAAAGCTGAGCCAGTGAGCTGCTCAGTATAGAGTCCGAAACGAGCCGAACGAGGCGAATTCTGACCCTGAGGAAGAGTACCAGGGATCGCCTCTGAGGCATGTTCTCCAAGACCAGCTTGATAAGAGTAAGGATCATTTGCACGAGTTGCAAACGAGGGGATCTTGCCATCCTTCTGAGTCTCAGCCCAGTGGAAGCTATTCTGATGAATGTTGTTGATCTCAGCGTATGAAGGCGCAACCATTGTGCTTTAAATTTTCTTAGTTCTTGAGAGATAATGTGAGTAGCTACTATTGTTTAGTCAATCAGCTTATTGATCAGAGATTTTGAATCGTTGTTTGAAGGAACTTGGATACCATTTTATGCTGTTTAGGACTCCTCGTAGAAGCATTAAAGCCGCGCGGTGAAAATGAGGGGCACCCCTAACCCGCAGCACTGTGTTCTGTTATCAGTTATGCGGGGTAGGAGGTCACAGTCCCCGCAGCTTCTCGTTCAGGTGCATGTTTGGGAAAATGTATGGCAATCTAAGAGGATTAGAGATCATGACTGTCCGGCCTGAGCACCGGGGTTCCGTTGGTTCGAGTTCCAAACTGGAATTTTGAGGGGATTTGTCCGGACAATTGTTACGATGGACAGTACTTAAGACGACTATTGCAGCCGTTCTAATGTGTCGTCGCTGCAATTCCGGCGTGATTTTAGCCTTTGGCGGGTGAAGTTTGAGAACAGAAAAATCAGGACACTTTTTTTTAGTTATTATCTATCTCATTCACTTTATGGCTTCTCTTCAAATGTCTAGACCTTCAGTAGCACATCCACTGCTCGGCCGGGTCACAGGCGTTTCTACAGCATCGGAATCGGTCGTGAAATTTCTTGGAATCAAATATGGTTCTGTTCCCTTCCGATTTGCCGATCCTTTAGAACATGTATCGTTTGATTTTGATGCTTCTGTTCTTGGACCAGCTGCTCCACAGCCTCCAGGTGGATGTTTGGGGGAGCTCTCTCACATTGGCTGCTCCTTAGTAGTGCCAGATGCTGTGGAAAATAATCATTCCGAATTTGATTGTCTACATTTAAACATTTTTCGACCACGAAACATTGGGCCACAAGAGGCTATCCCAGTGCTTGTTTTTGTGCACGGAGGGGGGAACGTTGTAGGATCGAATATCTGGCCTCAGTTTGATTTGACGAAACTGGTCGAACAAAGTATTGCATATGGAAAGCCGATTATAGCAGTGACTTTGAACTATCGACTGGGTCCGCTGGCCATGCTGACATCTACGTCGATGGCAAAGGCAGGATTTACTGGAAATCTTCCAATTAAAGATCTTACTCTGGGATTCAAATGGGTGAAGAAATATATTCTAGGCTTCGGAGGTAACCCATTGCAGGTTTGTGCACTTGGTGAGTCTGCTGGGTCAATGAATTTAAGTCTACTTTTACAAACTCCCGAGCCGTTATTTACTCGATTGGTATGTATGTCTGGACAATTTGCGACTGTAAATCCAGTTCCATTGTCCTTGTTCGATTCTATTTTTCCCAAGGTGCTTGAGGCTGTCCAAATTCCAGAAGGGCTATCTTTTGAAGAACAGATCAAGCGATTGAGCGAGATACCTCAAGATGTTGCTAAATTGTCATTATTGGCCGCCCTTCCTCCTCTTTTTGTACAGACTACGTCATTAGTTGCAAATGATATTGAGGATTTTGGATCTAAGCGATATCCGGGATACAAGTGGTGTGAATCCGTTCTATTTTCAGACTGTAAGAACGATGGATCGATTATGACGATGATATCCCAGATTGAAAAGTTCAAGCCAGATGTTGCAAAAAAATTTAAAGAATATCTCGAATTGAATACAACTTCTGAAATTTGTAATGCGATACTATTGGCTTATAATATTTCTTCCTCCATTGATGCCGACTCTGCGTATCGGAATTTTGAAAATCTGGTAAATGACGTCTACTTCTACTCACCCACATTTCTAGCTGCTCGGTCTTGGATTATCAATAATCCAGAAAAAAGCGCTTACGCATGTCATTTCAATGTGAAAGATCCTTGGAGCTGTGCGTATAAGAGCCAAACTCCGCACACTTTTGATCTTGCATTACTGTTCCAGAATTTCAACGACGACATGCCAGTTGAGCTTTCGACAATATCAATCAATATTTGCCATGCTTTCTTGCGATTCATTTATAACGAAAACCCTTGGGATTCACCAATAAAGCTGGTGCAAGGCTGTGTAGTCAATCAAGCCGTGTTCGATGAAGATTTGGCTACTTCATCACGTATCAAACTTGCGAGGGATCTCGACTCAGCTGGTCGACGAAAAAATATTTGGACTTTGATAGATAAGATCGGATGGACAAAAACTTTTGATCTTGTAAATGGTTTTTTATTTGCTTGAGCAGCCAATTATTCATATTTCATATATAATCCCGAGACAGTAACCCCATACTCCATTCTCCCTATCCCAATTTTCTGTCATCTGTAAACATAAAATTACATTGCATCCGCAAGATATTCCAGCACCATAGCCATTCTTTGAGTCACCCGCCATTTGATATCACCTACAAATCTTTCCGCACACAGACGAGCTAGTTTCGCTGCAACGGGCGCACAAGCCTGCTCGTGGCTCAAACCAGTTCCATATAACTGACTTTTACTTTCCGCAACCAACACTAGATTTTCGATCGATTCGAAAACAAACTTTTCTTCCACAGACATTGTTTTCGTGCCTTCTTTTTCGACTCCATATAACCATCCTACTACGGCTAACGAAACGGCCCACAGACAAAGCACAATATCAACACTTTCCGAAGCAGTACTGTTGGACATTAACCTTCCATACCGCATTCGTTGACCAATAGTAGCTCCCTCGAAAAGAGTGCGCAAATATGGGATACTAGAGTAAATACCCATATCGTGGACAGTAGCGTTTCCTCCATCGTCTTGAACACGAAATCGTTTCATACTACTCGTGAACTGAGGAACTAGTGTCTCCAGATGCGCACTGGGATCAGGGACACAAAGTAAGACTCGAAAATGAGAGGTACAAAATGCTGTCGCGGCAGAAAATCTGTGTAGTTTGATCAGATGAGCAATAGCCTCGATGGAAGTTCTCCCGCGCGTGTTCGGCATTGTGAGTAATAATCGAAGAAGTTGATGTGTTACTCGATCAATATGCGCAAAAGAGACCGTGCTCAATACTGACGGATCTAATTGAGCAGAAGATGAACTACGACGTCCAGCTGCACCTGACACCGCCCCATTGTCTAAATCTGTAGGAGATGGACTAATCGGTAAAAATGAGTCGCTGGATACAACTGATCGAGCTATCAAGTGTAGTAAAACCTGGATACCGAACTTTGATAATTGTGTATCATCACAATTCAATTTTGAAATAGCTTCTTCAGCAGTTAATGGAGCCGAAACAGTGGCAAACAATTCAAGCCACGAATTCTCCGTGGCAGCGTACCATAGAGAATCGAATTCAGGAAGCGGCAACGCATGATCAGTGATTCTCATAACCATACCTTGCCCATAAGCAATATTTAAGTGTGACATGAATGTAAATATAGCCCAGTATAGCCGGTGATAGGCTTCACGCATCACCCAACCATTCCATGAATCGATTACTCGATCAGACCGAATTGGAACCCCATATGCACAGCACCTGCTCAAAAATGGCAATTCATCTATCGTTTGGTCTAACGATCTAGCTCCCGGCGCTCCCCAAGCTCTAAAAATACAGAGCAAGAGCTTCGCTTGAAGAAGAGGTAAATATTCATCTTGAGTAAAAATCCCTTCGTCTTCAACCATGGCTCCCACATAATTTGTCGCCAGCTGGCACAGAGTGTTTGCTGCATGATTAGCTCCCAAAGTCATAGCACCAATACATGCCATAGCAAGAACGAGAATAGAGCCTGCTTTACTTGATGTACTAAAATCTGAAGGTAAGGCTATAATCTGCGGTCCGCTGTTAGAATCGGAAGGATCTTGAAGAACTTCCATGGTACCACGTAGAAATGGAAATCTACAAAATGTCGAGTGCAGAATTGGAACTTGTTGGCCAAATCCTGTTTTGTAAGCAATCAAAAACAGATTCATATCATCTGTTTGAGGAAGTACATTCCGGGCCAACATCTGATTATCAACAAGATTGTTCAATTTATCGAATTCACCGATATCTGCGTCGATTACAGGAACATCATCTATCAGTCCAAGTAAAGACACTAGATTCGATCGGCAAATCTCATCAAAGATTGATACTCTGTTGATATCACATAAATCGAAGTCCAGACCTTCAGTCAATAAATCACTCCAAACAGTAGCTGGAGATGAGGGATCTGATTCGCTGAAAGAGACGGATGATGAACCCGACTCCCAGTCTTCAGCTAAATTGGATTCGTTTCCAGTGGATTCTGAGCTGTTTCTCAACACAGGCCGATATGTAAGTGAAGGAGATAGTTGGTCTGCATTAAATCGAGCACAGGAAGTCGAAATCGAGTCAGTAGTAGATTGAGGAGAATTGAGGGCCACTGCACTGGATGGGGATAATGCCAAGTTATTCACATATTGACTGAAATCGAAAGATAACGCATCATTGGCAATAATTGGTAGCGGACTGTAAGCGTTCACGGCAGGTAATAGAAATGATAAGTTAGGACTTGGAATTATTTCTGGAATTTGGCCCATGATATTATCAGCTAATAAAGCATCTTGAATCTCGCTCGGGTCGGCGGGTTGATCAGCCGACGGAGAAGCCAGCGATTTAGCAGAATCAGCAGCTGCAGATTTGCTGATATCCGAACCTATTTTAGAACTTTGCTCTGATTCAGATGAAATAGTTGGCTTCAGCGATTCAGGTTTGATGTCTTTGGGTTGCGAGCATTTTTCGGAGCAGATACTAGAGACTTCTGCAGATGTCGAGATTGAACGCTGACGCTGTGCTGCTGAGCAAGTTCTGAGATGGCGGACAAGCAAATCTCTGTAGTAAAAAGAAGATTAGTAAAGCCGGTCACGGTTCACTGAACTTTCGAACTCTCAAACTAAACTCACTTGCGACTGAAGGTGCTTTCGCACGCATTGCAGTTGAAAGGTCTTTCGGAGGTATGCGTGCGTTCATGACGCGTCAAATGCTCGCCTCGTTTGAACCTGGCCTGGCAATGGCAACAAATGAACTGCTTCCGTGAACGTCGGGGTCGAGGCGGGAGAGGATCGAATTGAAGAACACTTTGCATGGAAGCCAAAGTGGCCTGGTTTTGCGCGTCCATGACTGCTGTCGTAAGATTATGGGGGGATGACGAATTGGGATACGATATTAGTCTGGAGGATATATCACGGAGGAAGTTGAATGATGTCACGACAAAGAGGAAAACAATATGTTACGTAAAAATATAAGCTCACGACCGAGAAAGAACAGACAGTCAAGTTGTGAACCTGAAAATGGGCGAGCTAAACATCAACAAACCACGACGACGACGGAGTCAAACACTTTTCAGCGGCAAAATCTGGACTTGAATTGCCTCTGAGAAATGTCCAAACACAACGTAAAAACTAATCTGGCCCTCGGCGGCTGCTAGCTCATCGCTGCGCTGATCGAGCACCAAAAAAAATAATAATAATTCGACCACGTGATTGCATACCGTTGGAGACCATGTGCGGGGTGATTAGAGGTCTATTGATCGAGGGCGGGGTTTGATCAGGAAGAAATGTCCCTGTGACGTGGGGTATTTGACAAGAGTTTGAGGCAAAGAGAGTTGTTTAATTAGAATTTGAATGTATTATTGGCCACGGCTAGTGCTACGTCGGCTTCTCCTTGATTCTCCGCTAGTCAAGGAGCGGTCGGCTGGCTGTTGACGGCGGACAAAGACACTGATTCCGACCCGTATTTCGGCTCTGACTGAATCTACAAGTCACGGTTTTGCTCTGAAATCGGGTTCTTGGCCGACAAATGTAACTGAGCTCGAATGACTTTCAAGACATCGTATCCAAATAGCCAAGGCTCAAACACGGTGTCGTTCCATGGATTGGGATTTTTCAATTCGAATGGAGGAACTTCTGTGCTGGCCGAGGGAATATAGCGGTCCGGTTCAACATCGTTGATTCGTGATTGATGTCTAAGGGCGTAATCGCGAGCCTCTTGCTTTGGTCCGTCCGACAGATGGTTTATGTAACCCATTTCCTTAGAGCCAAGGACCACACGCGTACATCTAGGCTTTCGGACAATTTCATAGACCTTCAGTAAATTAGACATATCTTTAGTTTCGGTCACGTAATCCAGGCATTCAGCTAAAGCTATGGCATCTTCCATCGCCATTGCTGCGCCTTGTGCGAGGAAAGGCACAGTTGCATGTGCAGAATCGCCTAGTAAAACTACTTTTCCAGATGAACTCTGCCAATTGGGAATTTCAGCAAGATAGCAGACTTTCCATTTCATAGCAGAATCAATCTTTCGTATAATTTTCTTAACAGTTGGATCCCAATCTTGATACGTGGTGAGCATCTCTTCAGTGGTAGCAGGTGTATTCCAAATGCCTCCGACTTCGTCCTGGGCAGGATGCAGCATGACAACGTTATAAAGAGTACCGTTACGGATGGGGTAACACATGATATGGCCACCGGGACCAATCCAGCTTCGCGCCGTCGGGTTAATCAGAAGCTCATTCAGCTCTGGATCATCCTTCATGTGCTCTGCTGGAATAACCGCTCGGTAAGCAGAAGAGTCAGACTCAATAATCTCATCAGTCAGATCAGGGAAGATGATTGACCGAATGAAGGATTTGATACCGTCTGCAGCGATAACAAGATCAGTTCGATATGTATTACCGCTGGAATACTTTCCAGCCGCAGTAGTAACGCTGGGGATAGACTCGTCGATTGAAATTACTCGTTGATCGACTAGGATGTTGACTCCAACTTCCTTTGCCCTAGAATGGAGAATTGAATGATAGTCGGCTCTATGGATTACCCAATAACTAGTCCAAGTTAAAATAATGCAATTAAAGACAGACGGTCATATACTCACGGACTACCATAAGCTTTCTCCACATAGGGGTTCAATGGCGCAGGTCCTAATATTTCGCCGTCGCGATAGCTGACCATATTAATAGCATTTGGCCAGACAACAACTTCTTTGATCTTGTCATATACCCCAAGAAGCTTCAACACAGCAGTCGAGTTGGGAGGAATTTGAATCCCAGCTCCAATCTCGCCAAGTGCTGGTGCTGCTTCAAGTAAAGTAACTTTGTGGCCATGAAGAGAGAGTGCTATGGCCGCGGCGAGTCCACCCAAGCCAGCTCCAACAACGACGATTTCAAGATGAGTAGCAGTCATTTCCAAATTATGTTTGACCTGTAGAAGCTATACTACTGCTCGAGTTATTTTTCTCAAGTTCCTGGACTCTTATAAGTACTTTCTCTTCCCACTCATTGCGGCACTACGGATAACCCCACTAATAGTTCTAACATATCGATTTCGGTATGTAGCTATGACAGTATGGTGGTGCTGGCCAGGTTCAGACAAGTAAAAGTATCAAGACTATGGAGGTCTCCGGCAAAACACTTTTCCTCCGGGTAGCTTCTTATCCATCGTCTCTTATTTGCTGTAAAACGGAGACTAGTGATTCCCCGGATTTTCTTGAATCAGAAATTGCGGGGAATTCAAGCTTCTGTGTCTCGGAATCCGCAAAATCGTGCGGCACACAGATCACGAGATCAAGGGAGTGATTTATATGGTCAATATATACGTTGATGATCGCAGAAGTCAGGCTATAAGAGGATAGAGTTTGGTGGATCAGACTTAAGTGAGTAGATGCCAATCGGGAACACGTGAATCAGAAATAGGCTATTCTCTTAGCGGACTGAGTTTCACAAAGTCATTTGAATTTTTGAGACAGACGAGATTTCAACTCGTAATTAAAAGAAATCTCGATCAAACGGAATTTACAGCAATAGATTAGGGCATTTGAATGCAAACTGAAAATCCATCAGATTACAAATTTTATGAGCAGTAGAGGGATGAAAGTTCCTAGTTCAGTTTTGCACTCTATCTGGAAATGAAACGTAATGTGGTCTGATCACTGGTTCTGCCTATTTTGCAAGTGCCGAGGACGAGTTAGCAGATAATTATACCGGTGGTGAAAAGATTTGTCTGAACACTTGATTCAAGAAATATCCAGGCCAGTCTATCAATATAATTTTCCTTAGATAATTAATTTTTAAAATGGAATCCTAATTGAACAGCCGAAGTCTTACAAAATATGGCACCAATGACACCATAGCTGGAAAGTCCCATCAAGCCTCTAACCAATCACTTCCCCTAGACTCCGAACAGCCGGATAGGTTGCTTGCAGCTGTCTACAGGGTAATAATACTCGAACCACCGGGAGTCATCTCAAGTTGGCGTCGACTAACCGAATATCGTCCTTTCTATTGTTTTTGGTGGCTGACTTGTCAACTGTGGAAAATTGAATTTCCAGCTTGCGGGGAGAATTGTCGACAAGCTCGTGAAGTGTCACTGGAGCAAGAGTTCGAACACCATTACGGAGTATATCTGATGTAGACAATTAGATTTTAGTAGAAATCTTGGACTAAGTAATCCTTTGTTCGTCACTCACCTTCCTTCTGTTTGCTCCTGCGCTGAATTACTGAATCTGGATATTTCGAGTGCTGTGACCAGTTGCATCGGCCGCACGGTTCAAGGCTATTCTCTGCTCTCCTACTCTTCCAGACTGACTGCCTAGACTACTAGGTCTACCGAGCCCAGGTTTGCTAACATTCTGGTCTCATCTTTCATTTGACTTGCGTCAGACAACGCGCGCCGGCGGGGGCCGTTCTCCCAGTTTGGTTTCGTTTGGGTGGTAGCTCATTGAATGAGGTATGAGCTCATCTGGACTAGAATCTCTCCTCCGGTGCACAACCAGAAACCACATTCTGCTCCGCTATTCCCTTCCTTCTGCTGAGATTGGTTTCTAGCCATACCTCCCCTCCATTGTAGATTCCACTTGACCAGTGCGTGCCTACTTTATATGATCTTTGCTCTCTCAGTCTAGTTTCCATTTTTTTATCCCTTCGAGATGGCGATAGGATCTGACATTTTGGATAACATTGACTCGCTCTTAATAGCGTTTATTTGGATTGATTGGCAATGGCAGACAAAGAGTTAGGGTTAGACAATACCACAGAGCAATTGGTTGTCGGTCCTAGTCTAGGGGGCCGCAAATATTCTTCGCGATCAGTAGATAGTGTTTCCGATTACAACACGTTCAAATCTAATTCGCCAGCATCGTCCACGATAGATCCTCAATCGATAGAACTTTCCGAATGCAATGCCGAAAACATTACTCTTAGTAAAACGTTTCCACCAGACAAAGGACTGCGGGCTTGGCTATGCATCGTTGGTGCGTTTTGCGGAATCATGACTACATTTGGTTATGTGAATGTTATAGGTATGTTCTAGTTCATGCATGGATTAAAGCATTTCTAACAGAAGGAACATCAGGAATATATCAGCAATATTATAAAGCACATCAGCTATCTGATTATACACCATCTGAAATTGCATGGATCAATTCTACAGAAGTGTTCCTGACCGTCCTGTTGGCGATCATCGTTGGTCCCTTGTATGACATTTTTGGTCCACTACCACTGATCATCCCCGGAACGATCCTGAATGTCGTTGGAATCATGATGACTTCGATTGGTAAAACTTATTGGCAGTTATTCCTCGCCCAGGGAATCTGCACTGGGATTGGAGCATCAATGGTGTTTAATTCCATTATCCCAGCTGTATCCTCATGGTTTACCAAGAAGCGAGCAACAGCACTGGGTCTGTCAAATGCTGGCTCTTCGCTCGGAGGAGTATTGATTCCAATCATTTTTCGACAGGTCGAGCCCGAGTCTGGATTTGGCTGGGCTGTCCGAGCAATCGGCTTCTTCTTCATCTTCTTGTCTATTGTGTGCTGCTTTCTAACAAGCTCTCGAACGCCGCCGCCGGGTCGACGAATAGTTTCCTACAAACAAACCTATGTCTCTCCATTCTCTCAACTTCCGTTTGCGCTTGTCACCGCAGCGGTATTCTTTACATATTTTGGCGTGTTTTCGCCCTTTTCATACATCCCCTCACAAGCCATTTCTCATGGGGTATCGACCGGTCTTGCGACCTATCTACTATCAATTCTCAACGCAGTTTCTATATTTGGGAGAATCATACCCGGGATCTTAGCGGATAGAATCGGTAGATTTAATATGTACGTATTAGCAACGCTTGGTGCAGGTATCTCAACACTGGCGATCTGGATACCTGCAAATTCCATTGGGCCTATCATTCTCTATGTGGTTTTTTACGGCTTCTTCTCGGGAGCAGCTGTGTCAGTATGGCAGAGTGTAGTGGCAGAAGTATCACCGCCAAAAGAAATAGGCGCTCGGCTGGGAACCGTCTCAGCAGTTGCTTCGCTGGGCGCTCTCGCAGGAACACCAATCACAGGTGCACTGATTACTTCAACCGGTGGAGAATACTGGGGAACGGCTTTGTTTGCTGGAATAATGCTATGTATGGGTGGTGTATGTGCTATGAGTGCGAAGATTGCGTTAACCGGAGATTGGAGATCAAAGAAATAGAAACATGGATCGCTGCCGAGTCTGCAGATAACGTATTGAACCTTGAATTTTTTGTATGAATAAATGACCCTAATATCTAATGGCCTTGCTCCGTTCCTTTATGTAATAAATATCAACTGAGTAAATTCAGTTCCTTTACGAAGCCGGAGAATATTGAAAACGTCCGAGCTTGAAGACAAATCATTATCTTGTTTTCCGTGCAGTGTTGGTTATCCGGAGGAAATGATTGGGATCAACAACTGTAATAATGTCCTAAATCAAGCGCTATGCTACATACGTGGTCGCCAGTGTCCCAGAGACTACAAAGAGATGCAAACGAATACAGAATTTGGCCTCAATCGGAATATCAAAGTGATTCTTAAATCAAGAAAAGTTACAAGAGAGCCTATACTATCCGAAGACTGAATGAACAGCTTAACGGAAAAGCCGAATTGCAGATGGGAGAAAGTGCAAGGAATTGAGCTTTCAAAGTCTTGGCGCATTGGTTTCTCTCGCACCGGGATATGAAGGAATTAATGATTTCAACTCGTAATTACGAAATAATGATAGATTCGCTGAGCGCTGAGTAATCTAAGTAGCCTGACACAACATATCATTTATCTGGTTGATTACAAATTCTGCACAGATTTCATTACATCCCAGTGCTAAAGGATTGTTCCTTTGTCTAGTTTGCTTTATCTTGTAGCCGCACTCTACCTAATTCCGGTATTCAGATAAGCAATTGTATTTTGTTTAAGGGAAATTGCAGATTGTAAGTAATTAGCTAGTTAGATTTAATTCTAGATACTTATTACTGATTTGAGTATAGGACATATACTGAAGATATACTTGGAGTTGCTTGGGAAAGAGTTTGCATAGATCCAATACACTTCACAAAGAATAGCCAGGGACGATAAGAAATTTCCTGTGCCAATTAATGCACAACTGAACTTCTAACAATGGCTGCTAGTAAGGCGGTGATCGAGAGCACAGAGCCAAAATTCACATTGAACGAGTCCCAGCACGAGCTAGATGCTATTGACGAAAAGAACTGCTCGGTTGTAAATATTACGGATATCCAAGATGGAGAAAGCTACGAAGTTGAGGGAGAGCTCGAAGAAGATTTGAAAGCAGTGACACAGCCGGCATATGGATATGTTAGTCCAGATTCCAATGAATATATACTCAGCCCGCATGAAAAATATCCTCCCGATCGCGGTTGGCGAGCTTGGATCTGTGTACTAGGAGCGTACTTTGGAACCATGTCCACGTTCGGTCTGGTTAATGTTATGGGTATGTGAGGTTGATTGTTAAATAGTCTCAGCAAGACATAACTAACGCAGAGGTTTATAGGAGTGTTTTCGGAGTATTACAAAACATACCTGCTGAAGGACTATTCATCGTCAGCTATTGCTTGGATTACGTCGATTGAGACGTTTGTAATCGTTTTTGGTGCAATTCTCGTAGGACCACTGTATGATATCTATGGTCCCAAACCACTAATGATACCGGGGACAATAATCATGGTTTTGGGCGTGATGATGACCTCCATCTGCACCCAGTACTGGCAGCTAATACTTGCACAGAGTCTCTGCACGGCTTGCGGAGCAACGCTGTTGTTCAATCCTGTTCTGTCGTCGGTGTCGGGATGGTTTCAACGTAAACGAGCAGCAGCGATTGGTATCACGACCGCCGGCGCGTCCACGGGCGGAGTCATTCTGCCAATTTTGTTTCGGCGGATCCAGGCTCGATCAGGATTTGGTTGGGCAGTGCGGTCGATGGGCTTTTTTGTCTTGGGTCTGGCAATCGTAACAAATTTGTGTATCACGTCGCGCGTGAGACCACCTGGAAAACGTCAGGTGAATTTGCGCGACACATATGTGAAGCCCTTTGCTTGGCTGCCGTTCACATTGACTTCGATAGGCGCCATATTGATCATGACAGGGGCCTATGTTCCAGTAAACTATCTCAATAGCTTTGGTCGCTATCACGGGTTTTCTGCAGACCTGTCTGCCTATCTGTCCTCGGTGCTTAATGGGGCGTCAACCTTGGGCCGCATCCTGCCAGGCGTTTTAGCAGACAAGGTTGGCAGGTTTAACATGTTCACGGTAGCGTCGTGGATAACTGGTACGCTAGCGATTGCATTCTGGATACCCATCCATACGGAGTCTCAGATTCTAGCGTTCACGGTTGTCTATGGGTTTGTATCTGGCGCATCACTGACGGTGTGGCAAGCAGCAGTAGCAGAGATCAGTCCGTTAAGGGAACTAGGTGCGCGCCTCGGAGCAGTGAACGCCCTGACAGCGTTTGGCACATTAGCGGGTATTCCCATCGGTGGAGCGATCCTGGACTCTGGCTCGAGAGAAAAGTACTGGGGAATAGCTATTTTCACCGGAATTTGCATGATTGGCGGCGGTTGCTTTGGCTGGTGGGCTAAACTTCTAGTGACCCACGGAGAGTGGCTTTCGAAGAAGTAAGAGAAGAAGTAAGAATCAAAGGTAGCGGATAACAGCAGAGGAGAGTAGTATAGACGGCTGGTAGTGCTGTGCGGCCAGCGGTAATGAATGAATGAGACTTGTGGACGGGCAACGGCGTACGCCGGCGTGTCCCGGCGAGCTTGAATGGAGAAGACGGAGCTGGCGGTCTCTTTCTTGTAGTTTCGATCGAGAAGACGATGAAGAAAAGAAGTTTCTTTAGATTTCTTTAATTAATTTTTTTCGGCAGAAAACGTGAGAGTTATTAAAATGTCTCGAAGACGAGCGTAAGCACTCGCAGCTAGGCATAGCTTGCACAGCTGGGCATAACTCGAGAAAAGTAAAACCGCTTGCCCATGTGAACTAGTTCCAAACCGTAACCCAGAAGCGCTCTAGGACACGGCGCAGGTGCAGCGGAGAGCCGCAGTCTGGGAAACTCAGTCAGCAGAGAGCTAGGGGGGCAGCTAGCAGGAGCGTAGCAACGACCTCGGCAACACTGCAAACTAACAACAAAAGAGTTGGTGGAGAGACGTAGAGGACGATGAGTCTACGGGCGGAGTGGAGGGATTGAGATGACGGAAGAGAGAATGCCAGAAGGGACAGAGAAGCAGACAGTAAACGACAACCGACGTGGGAGGAAACGGATGTGTAAGAGGTACAAGGAGAAGGGGAAGAAGAAGAGAAAGGTTATGAAACCAGATTGCGCTACAAATGGGCGTGATCTGGCCGGCGTTTTGAGGGTCGGAATACCGTCTGTTGTAGGATCTAAAGAATCAGTTGATGGTGATGCTGTTGGTGCTGGTATAACTGTTAGTGTTGGTGGTGCGGTGCTACTGAGTGCTGTTTCTGGCCAAGACGGCCAGACAGAACAGTATAGTAGGTCCTCTGACGAACCCGGGTGGCCTGCAGTCGTGCTTGCGTTAGCATTTTGCATTTGCGCAGTTTTCTGCAGTCTGCGCACGGTAAAAAAACCAAATGGCAGACTAGCAAAGCACCCTGGCGCGAGCTAGCAAGCCCAAGAGCACAACCAGCACGACCAACCCGGCCAACACGGCCAACACGGCAAGTATACAGCCAGAACCTGAAGCAGAAGAAAACGGGGCGTACGAGGCATACGAGGTAAATCAACAATAGAAAGTGATTAGAGAACCCTAAGGGTTGGTTAGTTGGTTGGTTCGTCGGTTGGGCGGCCTGCAGTTGTGACCCCGGTCGACCGTCGAGGTTGTTTATTGCGTGTTGCCGACTGAACAGTGCTGAAGTGGACGCGAGATTTTGCTGGCCCTTACGACAGACACTCTTGCTGAGCTCCTCTCGTCTTCGTTCACCTACATCGCTGTGGCTGGATAGAGCGGGAGACGCGGCACGGTGGCGTGTGTACGCTAACTGGACTAACCAGTAGTCTGCAGAAGAATCTGTCTATTTAGATTGAAATAGCAATAGCACGACTCTCCATAGACGGCTGCAGACAGACGATGTAGGATCAGCAGAAGCATAACTGTCTCCCGCCGAGCTCACTATGAGCACACTATCCACACCACAATGGCGAAAATAGCAATTTCGACCAAACCAACAACTCTCTCTTACCAGACTAGACTGTCTGGTCTGTCCTCAACGCAAGTTTTCGTCAAACTTCGCATTCGGATCCGACAAAAAGTCAATTGTGCTTCTGGACTATTACTTTGGCTGGAGCATAATGCACGGATGCTAAACCACTATCTCACCCGGCCACCGTTGTCGCCACACGAGTACCGACCCGTCCCGCGACAGCACTCTTGCTATTAACGCGCTAGCTCTAGTAGTGTACCAGATTTTGGGCTCTCCCACCCCCCCCCGCCCGCCAAACCTAACGAGCCATTTTTGAGCATTGAGGTCAGTCCTCCATGTGTTTAAAACTGCGGCGGTTCTCTCTCCAGACAGGCGTAAGCTGGCAAACAGCCTCTATGAAGTCTCTACAAGCGCAGTCCAGTATCTGTATATTCTCTCTTCAAAAGCAACACCACCGGCAGTAGCAGCAACAGCAGCAACAGCTACAGAAGCAAATACAGAACCGAAATTCAACATCTCAAATATATACGCAGACTCCGACATCTCACTTCACCTTACCTCACTTCACCTCCCCCCTCAAGCATTGACTCTGGCCGGATTTGCCAGAATAAACAAGGGAAAAAAAAAAAAAAAAAGCCCTCCCTATTAGCTTCCTATTAGCTCTCCCTCGCTAATATTGCACTTCCTCTCAACTGAGATTAAAACCAGCTGTCGTAGCTGAACCTTCTCTGACTTCAACAGCGTGCGCCTCGCTCCTCCTCGTCCCAATCTCGTGACTACGCCACACTTCTCAGCCCCCCACACGAGCCCCTCCGCTCAGACACCCGTGTTCGGTAGCTGTTCTGTCTGCCGTTTTTTCTGCTCCTCGTGGCGAACATATTTGTACGCTGCTACTGGCTCTCTTGCCCTCTCGACGCAGTAGTACTGAATCCATCTGTCTCTGCCACCGTGTCGACGTCTCTTCGCAGGCTTTAATCTCATCCCATCTCGACTGCACCCTGGCAAATAACCCGGCGGTGTCCTTCCTCGTCTTCCCAACTCCATCCTAACCTCTTGTTCGCACCGCAAAGTGTCTTTTCCTCCCTTTCTCTCTTCCTTTCTTCCTCCTCTTATTTCTTTCCCCGTCTGCTCTTCGGTCCGAATCTTCTGCTCCTCTCTCACTTTCTCCTCTCGCCCTCTTCTTGCCCTCTCCGTTCGCCCTCTCCGCTACTATCTCTCGCTTGCCAGTCTCGCTTATGCCTGATTTGTTTTGCTCCTCCCCAACAATTGCTACTCCGGCCTCTGTCGCTTTGCACACCGCCTTCTGCTCCATCTCACCTATGATGTCCTCCTCCGTGCCTCCGCTGACCTCGGTCTCCTCCTCGTCCTCGGTCTCTTCTGCGTCCTCCTCGGCCTCGTACCCGGATCGTATCTCCCCTGTTTCTTCCTCGTCCTCGTCCTCAGCTTCTCCTACTTCTATTACCCCTCTTTCCTCGTCCGCGAGCTCCGCCTGCGCTTCAATAGCGCCTCCCTCTTCTCTCCCAAGCGCTCCAAAGAGCGTCGCCGCTGTCTCGTCCTCCGGTCTGCCGATTCGTCGCTCCCGCAAAATCACCATCTGTCTATCTTGCTATAAGCGCAGAGTAAAGTGCGACAGAGTCAAGCCTGATTGCGGAAAGTGCGCTGCACTCCATATTAAATGCGAATATGTTACTTCTCTGCCCGCCTCCTTTCCGCCGGTCCAGCCGGTGCTGGAGAAGACTATGTCTGGCCTGAATGATGATGTCGCTGCTATTTCGGTTGAAGATGTTTCCTCCGCGGCTCCTTCATTTGCGCGCAAGCGGTCCGCTGTGGATCCTGTCGAACCAGAAGATGTTATTGTTCCTCTCCGATTATCTTATGCTGCCATACCTTCCAAAGTAAGTTATTTCCCTTTTGTCCACTGTACGAGCTTCGTGAACTGACCCTTTCAGCATCGTGCTGATGCGAAACCTGAGCCCGGACTCGCCTATCCACGCTTTGGCGTTGCACCTACGCTGGCCTGGCCTACAGATATCAAGAGAATCGTCAAGCGGTATCTGCCTCCTCGAAACGTAGTAGATGATCTAGTGGACGAATATTTCGACCGCGTCCAACCTTTTCTTCCTTTGTTCGACCGCCAATACTATTCAACTATCTACTACACTAGATGTTGGACCTCAGAAGATGAAAATGGTATGCCTGCTCTTTCTTACACTAGCAATGAATGTCTTTCAGTTCTGTTCACTGCTATATATGGAGGAGCAATTAGCAAGTTCACGCGAGCAAAATTCCAGGAACGTGTTCCTCGAGACTCGGAATCTTACGCTGAGCCTGCTATTTACAAAGATATCATGAACGCAGCTCTTTGTGGTCACCGAGAGGTATTGGCTGCTCACAAGTTTCCTCAAGAGCAACTCTCACTTTGTTGTCTCATGTCTGCTACCGTTCTTCTCACATTACGTCGTACAATGACTCCTACAGATGAGATGAGCGTCGAACTCGCAAAGCTAATTCGAACTGCTCAGGTAATGGGACTTCACAAAGACGATAAGAAATGGATCACGTCGTCGACTACGACACTAGATGCTCTGGAGACCGAGATCCGACGAAGAGTGTGGTGGCAGCTTGTGCAGCTTGACGTTACACTTGCTCTTTCAAGCGGATTACCTCCCGTCATCCAGCCTTTCCAACATAACGTAAAACTCCCGAGTCAAGCCTCGGTCGATGTCGACGAAGATAAGCTTGCCATATATCTCATGTGTGGCAAAGCCCGCGGAGCTCAGATTACTTCGGCCTTATTGTCCGAGATGTATAATATCTCTAAGCCGACTGTGCGAAATGGCTTTGGTCAGAACACAGGTGTCGATGCTCGGGCGGAAATGGAAGGCCTTCGTCGAGAGATCAATATGATCAATTCTCAGATCCGAAGTGTGGGTTCTGAACGAGTTGGCCAATCGAGTCCATTCAATACTGCTTGGGACCGAGTCGTCAAGCTCCAAGCGGTATCTCAGACCATGTTGCAGCTTTCCTGCGAAATGTATCAGATGGTTCACATGGGGCTTGATCAGACCGATGGCGGCAAAATATTAGCAGGTTCTACCCAAAGCATGTCTGAAATATCTTCATTTTTAAATTCGTCCCCGCTGGATATGGTGCGCAAGATTGATGACTCCAGAAGTGAACTTGGAGGGGTGAAATCTGAGGAGATATTTTCATCTGCTCACCGATATGAGATTCTTTGGCCTGCAATGAATGTTCTACGCCTTTTTGTTGAATTTTCACAAGTAAATGAATTTTGTGAATGGATATGGACCCTATCAAATGTTGATCTGAACACGGCTCTTACTATCATCTTACGGGATTTGTATTCGAATCCGACAGATTATAATCCGCAAGGATTTGATGCTCGGCAGATGGAAGAGCAATATGGTCCTGATTTTGATGAGCGAATGGACCTGGTCGAGCGTGGGATAGCACTGAAAGAAGTTTTCGATTTATGTGTACAAGAGGGAAGCGACCGAGGAAAATGGAACGATCTTTTACGGGTCAAGCAGCTGGTTACTAGGAAGCGACAAGAATATTTGTTTAATGCTAGTGAAGAAGCGCTAGTAGCGTCGACAGTACAGAATCCTGTGAATGAAGTGTCAGTTCCTATGGCTTCCTCTGAGATTTCCTCCAATCCACAATACGTTGGTCAGAAGTATGCGCCGGCCGTGACTCGAGGCTTAGATGGTAAGCAAATGGATGTACAGCATCAGCCAATTAATATGATTCCGCTGGCCCCGATGAATGGAGTCGCTTATAGTTCAAGTAATGGACTGGCCTCATCAATGCCAGGGTCGATGATGAATGGACCAAACAGTGCGCCGACAAGTCGCTCTGGATCTGAATCTAGCTCACATCACTCTTTGCCATCTCTAACAGGAGGTCAAACATATGGAGAACAAGCAAATCCGCAGTATGTGATAGATCAACAAGAAAACGGTGGTATGTATGTTCCACGGCAGCAGGAGTATACGTGTGCCCAACAACCGCAGCCGATGATGCAAGGTGGTGTTTACTACGGAGATGTGAGTGCTGGACGGGGAGATACCACTATAATGCGTGATGCCGGCTCAGGGTGGAGAAGAGAATAATAAAGTGTTTTAAAACAGATGCAAATATTTTAAGAAATTTTTATTTAGTTTGGTTCGTGTCTTTCATTTTATCAAATTTTGCAGTCAAGTTGAAGGTTGACTTTTAATACTACTACGAGAGATTATTTGAGGATTGATTAATGTGACAGGTGTTTTTGAGCATGATTTTTGTGTATTCAGGATTGCTTCTATTGTTTTTAATTATTTGAATTACGAAGGCTTTGGCAAAAATAAAATAAAATAAAATAAAATAAATCGTAAGCGTGACGTAGCTGTGTATCAATCCGGACTGGAATGCAAACTTACGCTGCAAATGGGTTTTCTTTACGGTTTTGGATCAAGAATTGCCTGTATTGATAATGAATGGATGGGTGCAAATTAAGGAGCAAGTGAATCACTGTGAGTCTGAACGGAAGAATGCCTAATTACCAGAGTTTGATGTGCAAAGAGACGGGAGCAAGGAGTGCTGGACCGGCTATTATCGGAACCTAGGAACAGCTTATGCAAATGCCCGTCTGACCGGGCATTTGTCCGAGCCCAAAAAGATTTACCAGGCATGCATCAAGTTAAGGGGAGGCTGAAGGCGACGAGCGCTAAAGAGAGCCTCAAGCAGATGAAGAGGAGGAGACGGGGCAAATAGAGTCGCAGCTGAGGCAAACTATCAGCATTTGGTAACATGTCGGTTTTTCCAAGGGAACGACGGGCCGCGAAAGATTGCCAAACAAAAACAAACGGACCAAAAAGCACCTGATGTGAGAAGTTCTAGCACATGGTGGAGATCCAGATGGCAGAAAACGACGTGGACTTTAGCGTTATCTGTCCGGCCTTGTATCATTACTACCGTATCCTCATTATGTAAGGCCCTACTGAGTGGACGAAGTGGACATCACCTCTGCAGGGTGACGGGACGAGGCGACCTATCGGGCGCGCAGAGGAGCCGGTGACGGACATGGCCCCAACCCAAACAGCAAAAGACGGCAACAAAGCAAGAAAAAGTATAAATACCTATCACGTAAACGAACGTTAAGCGGGCCGTCCGGGTCTAATCCTCAGTAAGAAACGCTAAAAGTCCTCGCTCCCGGACTTAGCGTGATAATGATGCCTGGGTCGCCTCTGAGATTGGCTTAGACTAGTCTAAAACTAATTTTGGTTTGTAATAGAGGACGGGAAGGTGCAGAGAGCAAACATGTTCTGTAGGTAGCCGTAAGCGGCCTAGAGGGGAGAAGGGGTGGGGGGAAGACAAGTGGAAGTAAATGTACCTGGATGAAGTTCGATCTAGATTAGAGATTTGGCATTTGCAGCTTGGGTTTGCATGTAATTCTTATATATATATATATATATATGTTTATTTATCTATTTGTGTGTGTGTGTGTTTCTATGTCACTTAATCATCGACTCACTTAGCCAATAAGACATAGAGATACGCAGGAACGCAGAACTGCATATTCATAGAACCGCAGAACCACAGCGAATGGAAAAAAGAAGAATCAGATCGTAGAGAGTACTTGCTTGCTGTGGACTTGGCTCTGACCAGGAGTAAACGACTGCGGAAGAGTGATGAGTTGAGAGTTAATTTTCTTGATCAACGTTCAAACCTTGAAATCCTCTCGCTCGAGTTCACTATCCTTGCTCTTGACCAAAGCGCAACGCAAACGAAGTCGCTGAGAGCAGATAAAAAAATGGCCATGATCCAAATACTCTAGAAGGAGCCGCGTAATTAACAGATTCGTTCGCCTCGAGTGGATTTAAATCTTTTCAAGCTGTTTCTATTCATGCATAGTTAGCATAGCTGGTTGACTTTGTGCATCACAGATTCAAACTCCATGAACCTCACGAGTATCCTCGGTCAACTACGCCACCTATGTACTATTGCTTCAGCTACATCCACCCTGCCGAACCTGACACCCGCAGCGAACAGTGTGTCTGTCGCTGTTCTCTAAATTTGTTGGAGTTATTTTTTGACTATTTCTAACCAGTTGACATTAAACGGCAAAACGACTGATTAGAATATATACCTTGGGCGGCCATAGTCCTGACCAAGCTTACATTCGCGATAGCTGCAGCAGAAAGCTTACTAATAGATTAGAGGCTGAACTTTAAGAGCGCTCATCGTGGAATATTGATTGCTAACTAGGCCGACCTGTGCTCGTGACAAGAGATGTGTGTAAAAAAATCAACCCGCTCAAATGTTCACCAAAGTGTTGTGGACCCGTCGAACACCAGCTCACGATAATCATTTAAATGAGTTTTTGACATAGCAGTGGGCACGTGTAGATGCAGAAACCTTACCAATTTCTGGTTCAAGATATGCTCGTTCAGGAATGTTACAGGAGCACCTCAGCACAGATCAAAGTCTTATCTGGACGAGTCCTGTCATGAAATATACCTGAACATAGTCTGGTACAGTAAGTGTTTTCATTCAAATTCTGCAAATGTCATATAAAAGAAAAGACACCGGACAGAAGGCGCTTGCGCTGTGTTGCCAGTGTACACTGCAGAAGTCGGAATCTGTCAACACACGAGAAAGTGGGTATAATTGCATGGCCATCGATCATTTTAATGATTTGGCGTGGAACGGTGAACTAGGAATATATGGTTACATCAGCAATAGTGCGAAATTACCTCAGTTGAATGCCGAACACATCCTGACAGAATTGGTTTTGCGTTAATATAAGGCAATGACGCTATTTGCATCCAAGCTAAGTTTTGGATCCAACTGAAATAGGTATGACTCTCACATGTGCGCGTATAAAAAAAAATTTAGCACTCTTATAACCTGCATCGACGTTTCCTTATTGGTGTATCTCTAAAATTGCGAAATGAATCTCCAAATCTCTGAAAAATTACTAAATTATACCCATCAATTACTCTTGGTCCTTTTTTGCTGGAGCTGGAATGTGAATGCGAATGGGATACTTTGAGCTTAGTTATGAATTGTTTTCCTGTCTGGATATAACTGTCCTGTGAACTGAGGGGTGCTCTTGTTATCATAGAATCCCTTGATGGAGTTGTTTACGGAAGGCATTTGAATAATATAAGTTGGCATGATTACGCAGAAATTAGTAGATCAGGCATCTTTCTAAAAGTTCAAATTACCTAACTCTTCACAGTAATGATTGATGTTATTGAGTTTATTTTTTATTAGCCCTATTGTGATATCGGTCTGAATTACTGTTAACTTTAATAATTTAGCTTTTGAATAAACCAAAATAATTGAATCCAATCGATCAGATCATTTTACACTAATTTACAACTACTCTACGATCATTTTTTCATGATTTGTTGTCTAATGAATTGGATCAGATTGAACAGGCACCTGCGCGGCTCGAAGTTATCGGGAAGATAGTGATAGATCAAGGCTATAAACCCTTATATTAACCTAGCCAGACCATTGCGGGGAACTATTCATTTACGATAAGAGTCCAAACTTATTTTTACTGAAAATAATATTTTGTCGACTAAGAGGAATACAAAAACGCTGCAATAAGCGGTAATTGACGCAGTCAAAAATTACGCAGTACCACCCTTTCTACGGCCAACAAAGAATGCGAGACCATAATCAGTCGAAGAGAAAGTAATTGTGCAACCCGCTTTGAAGTAAAACGTATCGCCAGGACCAGCAGTAACTTCATATCCGGTTTCATCTTTCATTGTGAAGTTTCCCTCAAGAATAACCTTCATCTCATCCTGAATTTGTTGTTAGAATTAAAATCCATGTCTGGTAACCTAATATAATTTAATGTCATACATAATCATAGTGGTAAACTAATGGAGTGCCCTTTTCCTGTCTATAGAACCCCGAAGTGATTTGATGATCCTCATCGGTCTCTGATACAAACGCATCACCGAGAAAGGCATTATCGTTTCCAATAAGTGGAAGTTTGCTGTGCGAAGCACCCTGCTTAAATAACATAGGCATTTTGACCGATTCTATTCAATTGGCTGCGAAGGAATCGGAAGAATAAGCGAACAATGCAAGGTTAATGGGTAGAGAGTATATTGGCCCAGCTTATCGGGAGTGCGCTTGATTTTATAGTCTCTTGAATCCCCTGGGAAATAATCTATGCCGCTTTAGGTGATTTCATACGCCTTTTCCTTCGATAGTAATTATTGGAATTTGAGTATTGCTTTTGTAACTCCGTAGATCTAATAAATTTGAATTTATCTGTAATTTGTTTGTTTGAATTCTTAAGTTACTTGGACCTATCTGAAACTTTACTCGATAATCCACCTGTAAGATCTACTTTTTACGGATAATTTCTCCTCTCAGACATATATTTCAGAAATGGACAAACAAATCGAATAAAAATAAAATTCAGATTCATCCAAACCACTACAGTAACGTGATTACTTTATTGTTGGAAGTATATGTTTAAACAACTCGGAATTAGCACGATTCAGATTACTATTCGACACAGAGATCTCGAAATAGTTTCCTCTTTGGGCCATGTGTGTCTCATTCTAGACATTGTTTCCTTCCCGCTCTCGTCCCAGACTGGTGTGAGATTCCTTACTATTCTGTTTTAGGAAATTTTTAAGAGACGTACTTTTTACAAATAGATTGTGTTATTTTAATATGGTTGAACAACTATATTTTAGCTGCATCAAAAATAAAAAATTAAGTCTCTTTTTTTTAGAAGATATAATAAACTCAGTAGATGCAATTTCTATTATATAATTCTACATACTTCATTTCATATCTTCGTACTCAATAGCATCATCTTCCTCCTCCTCTGGTGGGACATATTCAAACATGATCCCGTCTCGCATATCGCCCTGCTCAATCGAGATCCTATATTTTCCATCGCCCACAAGATCTTTAAGAACTAGTTCTTTTGTACGGCCTAGACTCTCAATCTGACTAACTCGATCGAGCGTGTTCTCAAGTAACTTGTCAAACCCTGGCATCGCAGCTATCTGCCGGAAAGCTTCCATCATTGGCAAGGAATCTGCGCGCACATTGGAATTCGAGTCAATAGTAAATATATTCAAATTGTCATATCTCTGAATATAGTCAGCTCGTGTCATGACTTGTCTTGCTCGCCATAGTGGAAGCGAAGGAAGAACATGGTCTGCTGTTACTTCTGGCTCTCCATTTCTTGCACGATGGGCTCTATCCATGTCTACTAGCTTCTTCATAAGCAACATTGCAGATCCGGAAAACTTGCCGCTTTCCATAACATCATCGTCCATCTCCATGCCAAGAAGCCCACACTGGTTCAAAAACCACGTCTTTTCCCGCTCGACAATTGATTTCGCATGTGCCATCATATCCTTATGTTGCGCAACACGATTTAAAAACTGTGGCCGTCCACCAATTACATCATATATCGCATTCGCCATCTCATTCGAAATTGCCTCGTGGAAATACTTTTGTCGCCAATGGTTGAGCGCTTCTACAGTTTTCTGCCGTGTTAAATCCTTGATTGTAACAACATCGCACCGAGTTCCGAGAGCCTTGAATCGCTCGTAGACCCAATAATCATCGCTGTTGAAGATCATCGTCACGAGACCAGAAGCAGCAAATGACTCGGCACGTTGCTGCAGCAGCTCTAGAAGATCTTGGCCGTCCGCATCTTCACGTAGAAGGTGTACTGAGTTGACTATCAGCACCATTGGCCGGTTGACCGATTTGCTGCGGTACAGAGCTACCTCTTCGAGCTTGTCAAAAGCTCGCTCTATATCTAAGAGAGCCGTCGTATCTCTAGGTCCTCTTATAGAGAAGAGAGATCCAATGTAATCTTCATGAAAGTGATAATTAACGGCTTTGCCTAATCGAATCCGAACGATTTCGGGGTCACCGTGACACTCGAACATTGTACAGTTAAGTCCATCTACTCGACGCATGGCCTCCAGTAACATCGAGGTCTTGCCCGTTCCTTTTTCACCGATCAGCAGAAAATATCGACCGGTAGTACTGCCTGAAACAGCACGGTCAATTAGTTCTTGTTCATCTCGAATAACCCATTCCTCGTCCGGATCAGATGTTCTAAAAGACAACGCTCTATCCAGACTTGCATCACCTCGTTCAAAAGCATGCTCAATTTTATTGAGCACACGAACCTTGTAATATTCATGATATAGCAGTCCAGAAATACCCAAGATGGCCAAAGAACCAAACGTCACCGCTGCCGTGTCCAGCATCTTATGTAGTGCCTCCTTCATACGTTCCCAGCGAGTCCTTTTCCGTTTCGACTCAGATCCTTCCACAATATCAGAAATCTGGTCGACAGCATTGAAAAAGGTGCGAACTCCGCCTCGAGCGGTAGGTAAGATCAAGTAGGTAGAGATATATGGCATTCGAGAACAATGGGACTTCGCCCAGACTCCCTGCGACAGAAGACGCAAACTTCTCCGAGACATATTCGAGACCAGCTGAATATACACGAATGCAATTGAATTTCAACGGAAATCTTCTAAAAGAAAAACGTCTGAAGAAATAGAATCAAAGGGGAAAGGAGATTGCTCCTGAGCAGGCCGTTCTTGGCCTTCTCGAATTTTGGGTTCTGCTCAGCCTCCAGAGACTTCTTGAGACAATGGGCTCCAAAGCCGCACGAGTCTCCGCTTTTGGGAGATCGAAACGCTTGGCAAGAAGTAAGGAAAAGGCAGATAGATCTGCGAACGTGGCTATTGAGAGGACTATTCGTATTACTCTGCATTTAGTATTTTTAAATTATTGATATATCTAGGAAGTGGTCACTTTAATTTAGACCTCTATGGCCATATTCCGAAATGCAAAGGTTTAGTTGACTACACTAATCCTGTTCAAGATTAGGCCTATTAAATTCGACTAACGACGGTTCGATATAACCGAGCATATCAAATTTAGAGAAATTGCCTTTGTATAAAAATCCAGAATCTTCTCTAATACGGTTTATTGAAGCCATCTACGCCCATCTCTCGTTTATTCCAGATCCGCTGTTCAGCTCTCAACAAAATATCAACCGTAACCGACTGAGATAGAACTTCATCAACCAAGGTCACTGTAGCCTATTTGGTTTGCCCAATCGGTGGTCGCGGAATCTATGATCTTCGAATTACCCTGATTTTATACATAATCCTGGTGGGCAATCCTTAATAAAGGGTCTAAAACCATACTAGAACCCAGTAGAGTTTAGCTCTTCCTACAGGCGCCCGTTCTCGGTCTGGGGTTTCGAGAGTAGGAAAAAATTCGGCTTCGGGTTGTCTCGAGAATGCTTTTCGCTTGAGCGACGACATTTCGATTCCCGTTGAAGTTCTTGCAGATCTATTTCGAGTTTAGTTTTAATAGACATAGGGAAATCGATATTTCTTCAGGGTTTTGGAAATACTGGTTGAACGTTTTTTTCCCTCGGTTCTCTTCGAGCAAACTCTGTCCTCGTCGGGATCTATTCTGAAGACATAGAAGCATCAAATCCAGAAAAATGGCTGACCAGGCCCAAGGTACGTAGATGAACATTGGTCAATTATAATTGAGCATCGCAAAAGAAGCATATTCTCACCATTCCTTTAGACCCAGTTCGCGAGGAGGAGTCCTCTGTGACTGCAGAAGTAGTTGACCCTACAGCTGAGGATGTAGCGGAAGGTAAACTAGCTGCCAGTCGAATCTGCAAGCTTGATATTGAGCCATATACTAACTTTTGATTTTACAGCTTCCGAAATGCTCTCTCTCACTGTGACTCTTCCGCATGAGCCTGGCTCAATAAAGATCATGGTATGGCATTTTGCTGCGAAAGAAATTCTTAACTCAAATAGACTAACTGAATCAGGTCTCTGTCCACGAGACTTTCAATGATATCCGACAGTCCATCCTGGATCTCCCGTCGACGGTTCAATATACATGCTTTTCGTTGTGGTTTGAGGGAGTCAAACTTAAGGACTTTTTAGAACTCCATTCAGTTGAGGGTATCTACGACGGTGCTACCCTCGAGCTCCGCGAAGAAGCTTATA
Organism: [Lipomyces] oligophaga; assembly: GCF_038497815.1. Lineage (NCBI taxonomy): Eukaryota > Fungi > Ascomycota > Lipomycetes > Lipomycetales > Lipomycetaceae > Lipomyces > [Lipomyces] oligophaga. The sequence goes on along the minus strand of NW_027117787.1, from coordinate 395,894 downwards.
ACGAAAAGGAAGCCCGCATTCATGTCCTCAAGGTTCGAGATGTCATCGGACTTGTTTCAACCAAAAACATTGCTATCGAACCTCTTAGTGCTGGGTTATCTAATCTGGTCGCTACCCAAAGATTCGGCGAATCATTCAATCCATCTACTGAAAACTTGTCTCATCCAGCTAATGGATTCGAGCTCAACAGCCCTGTAGACTTGTCCGAATATTTACCCGTCTCCGATACCGATAGACCACAGTGTGTTAAATCTTTAGGTCTGTCAATGTGGCATCCTCCAGCACCTAATTTTCGTCTTCGTGGACATTTATTGTATCTTCAAGTGCTCACTTTGGAAGGCAATCTATATCATATAACAGCTGATCTCTCAGGTTTTTATGTCTCGAATTCCACAAACCAGAAATTTGATCCTTCTCCGAAAAAGGGATCTGGACATAAGCTGGAAAAAGCCCACTCGCTTTTGGTCTTACTTGAACAACTCTCACCGAAGTTTAAAGAAGAGCTTCTTGCATGGCAAACAGAATTAGGCCAACGTGAACCTCTTACTGTATTTTCTCCTTCAAATGCTGCACTTGCGGCACCTTGGCTTGCCCGTCCAAATGATATTGTCGTTGCTGACATCTCTCGTTCCCAAGAGCAACTTCTTCTAGGTGGGACAGATAATTTGGATACTTTCCGCGATTGGAATGAAGATCTTCAGTCGACTAGAGAAATGCCGAAAACAACCATTCAGGAACAGATTCTTCGGGAGCGCTTATTGAACAAGCTCTACTTTGATTTCTCCGAAGCTGCAACTAAGGGCGCAGTGCTGATCGCGCGCGACGAAGTCACTGCTATTAACCCAGGCGAGCGCCGTGAATCGCAAATCTATCTTTATAACGGTATTTTCTTTTCGTATGGAGCCGACGGTATGGGTACATTTGCAGACGAAGGTGGCAATGAAGCCGCCCGCTATGTTGTGGGTAAGGATCTTACTGGAGTCAGAGTTATAACCGAACTTGACATAGATGGCATTTTTCCGTTATGTACTGTTATTGTAGACTACTGCGGTCGTCGTATTGTTGCTCAATCTCCGATTCCTGGTATGTTCAGACAAAGGGAAGACGGGGAAGATCAGGTCGTATATGGTAGTAGTAGTATTGACGATCGCGACAAGGTTGCATGTCAAAAAGATTTTGCACCATATTTTGAGAAGATTGGTGAGTTTTTGCATCTTAAGCCCCATAGAGTATGGGACAAGGAGGGTCAAAGCTTTGAGCTGGCAACATCATTGGAAACTAAAGGTCTCGATGGTGCTGATGGTCGCAAATATATCATCGACATGTATAGAACCACACCTTTGGATATAAACTTCATTGAAAGTGAAGGAGAAGGATATCCGCATAGAATTCCTGTACTTCGTCATGAGGCAGTCGAGGCTTGGTGGAGAAAGCAGTTGCGTGAGTGGATTGATAAACAAGCAGAGGCCATCAAAGCAGATGGTAAGGACTATAAGGTTGTATACAAATCGGAAACTTCCTCAGCTGAGCCTATCACCATGGGTGAATCATCTGTTGAAGAACCAGTAAAGGCTGAGAGTGCGGAAGGACTTTCTAAGGAGCGATCAGAACTAGACAATACTTCAAAGGAGATTGTTACGATTGAAGCTTCTGGTCTGCAGTTCACTCTGAATCCTGATGTTTTCTCAGGTCAAGTTCCTGGTACTCCTGAAGATGCAGAGAAATATCGTGCAGATGAAGCAGACGTGCGAGCTGCTTCAGAATTTGTTTCTTTGAGCTTGATTCCTGAATTTGTTTCTGATCTACGTAAAGGTTTGTCTTTGCCTTTTGACGGCACGCAACTCTCCAGTGTGTTGCATCGTCGTGGAATCAATATGCGATACATGAGCGCATTACTTAAGGCCATAGATGAACCAGCAAAAGAAGATGAAAAAGCAACCAAGAACTTGGACTCTCTCAAGTCTATTCTAATTCAAGAAATTATTGTGCGAGCTTCCAAGCATGCGTTGATTTCATTGATCTCATCTCTTCCATTCGCAATTGTGCCATACGCAATTACTCATTTCTTCAATTGTATTCTGGGGACGAAGCTTAATTCTGAGCCTACTATCAAAATAGATCAGGAGCTAGTAGAAATCTACGGCGAAGGCACTGTAGATGATTTCAGCTTTGCGAAGCTGACAGCGGCGGATGTTCAATCGTTGGTTGCTGACGAAGCGAAGAATCGATTCCGATATGATCTCCAATCTGACTGGGCTACGTCAATTATCAGAGAAGTCCCGTTCATGCGGGAGTTGTCGCTGAAATTGGGTCTTCAGTGGGATTCGAAGAGGTATTCGTTTGATAAGGAGATGCAATTGGCAAGCAAGCCAACTAGTAATGGCAATGCAATCACCGAACCGGAGAACCTGGAGAAGACTGTCACCAAGTCGCACACGAAATCTAAGAAGAAGGGACATTCTAGCAAGCAGCAAGAGTCACTTGTTGCAAAGAAAATTGCTGAAAGCGTCCCGGCTACAACGTTTACACGAGATGACTTATTGAACATAGTTCCGGTTGTCAAGGACCTGTCTTTGCGCAGCAGTCTAGCAGAGCGGGCTTTGGAAACAGGCCGTTTATCCATCATGCAGGGTCAGAAAGATGTTGGTCAGAGTCTCCTGTTAGAATCTCTGTCATTACATGAACAGATCTACGGTGTCATTCATCCCGAGGTAGCGCGTGCCTATTCTCAATTGTCAATGGTTTTCTCTCAGCTTGGTGAGAAGGATGCTGCGGTCGATTCTGCACGCAAAGCGGTTGTTATAGCAGAGCGTACAATTGGATTAGATGCTGCGGATACGGTTTTGATGTATCTAAACTTATCATTGGCCGAGAACGACAACGGAAATCCATATGTGGCTCTTGCTTATGTTCGACGCGCCTTGACTCTTTGGAAGATGATCAGTAGTGAATGGCATCCAGATGCGGTTACGACGTTTAACAATGTTGCAATTATGCTGCAGGCCATCAAGAATTACGATGATTCTTTGAAATGGTTTGAAGCCAGTATGGAACTTTGTGTGAAAGTGTTTGGAACGCACAGTGTCAATACCGCGAATTTGAACTTCCAGTTGGCCCAAGCATTTTTACTTGTCCGCGATTCCTCTAAAGCTGTCCAACGCATGAGGGATGCTTATACCTATTTTCACAAGGAACTTGGCGCTGAGGACGAGAACACGAAGCAAGCCGAGAAATGGCTTGAGCATCTTACTCAATCTGCTGTCTTTTTAGCTCGGCAGGAGAAAGAGTTAGAAGCGCGCCGTGCACTTCAGCAAGGACTAGTGAATGGCGCCGCTCAAGCTGTCAATGGTAGTTCCAGTTCACCAGCAGTAACTCAGACCGGAAAATCTTCCAAGTCGAGCAAGAAAAAGGGCAAAAAGGCAAAATCTGTCGCTCCAGCTTCAGAGGCACCTGAGAAATTGGGTGCCCGACCAATCGATGAATTGGTCAAGTACATAGATGGCGAGTAAGTGGAGAGAGCGGGAGGAAGGAAAGAAGTAAGGATAAGCATAAGTAAGGATAAGTAGTCTTAACTAGTATCTACGCATCCTTGTTTGGCTATTTAGCCAAATATTTTGCATGAAAAGTATCATACCATCTCTAGTCTTGAATAAGGATATACTACTGGATATCTATGTACATAGTTCGTTTTGTTAAAGATAAATATTATATCATGTTACATATATTTGGATCAAGTTCAAACTTAGCCGCGGCTCGGAACCAGGGTCCATTTGATGGTAAAGTAACGGAGACTGTCCACGCAACTAAAAAATCTCCAACTAGTAAGGAACTTGAGTTGAAAAAAGTTATAAGCAGAAAGAACCCCAATGATATTCAAACCAAGAGAGTTGTATTGTTCTCAAAATGTCGTGAAGACAAGTCCCGTGAGCAATTGAGAGATTATGGCGACGGATGCTCTTTGTATTCCTATTTAGGCAATTTTAAGACAGCCGAGACAAGACCGGAAGCCCCGATTGTAGGTTCATTCAGACCGGCCGAGCCGCGCTTTCTACCGGGATTTATTCAGCTCTATGTTCTGGGTCTAGGAGCTCCTTACGTAGAACGAAAATGAGATCAAAAACAGAGATAACTAGAACCTCGAAAAATTAAAATAGCAGCTAAGGATTCTATTGCTTGTTTTGCAGCGGAATGTTGATATCCGAAGTTAAAATCCCAGGAAATAAGTTAGCAAGCAATCATTGTGCAACTTACAGGACGGAAGGGAAGGGCGTCGGCTTGTTTCCGAGGCCTGTGCGGATAGTGGCGTGCAATAGAGCGGGAAGGAAAGGACAGAGCAGAGGAGTAGAACAAGACAGCGAGAACCTAAGGGCCTTTTCTTCTGGGTAAGCACACTGGAACAGAAATTGAATGAGTAATTTCTTGTTTTCTCCGCACAAGCATTTGAAATTGTGGCATATCCATAGTTTCTGTTAGGTTAATATAGGATTTGCATGACCACATGGACCAAATACAGTCAAATAAATATCTCGAATTACGGTAGAACGAAGGCCAACAGAAGATAAAAGCAGAACAATGTCAAGTACAAACCTTGGACCGACTATATCAAGGATATCCGGTATATCACCGCAGAGTCAGACAGTACCATCGCCTGAAATAGAGATGAGCGAAGCTATCGAGGACATTACTGGTGGAATAGAGAACCAGGAGAATTCGGCCGCAGACGGGTACAGGAAGGATAAAGAGAAACTCGCGCTGGATGATCAAGATGACAGATTGACAATGGAGGAAGAATTGGAGATTGAGGAGGATGAAGAGAAGGCAGGCTATGACGCTGTTCCGGATGGTGGAATTGTCGCTTGGCTGCAGGTTCTTGGAGGAACATTGATGTATTTTAATAGCTGGTGAGTGGACTTAAAATGCAAGGTTTCTTTGCCGACAATATCTAATAATGCGCAGGGGAATCATTAATTCATATGGTTGTTTCGAGAATTATTATATTTCAATATCTCTGTCAAATAAAACTGCGTCCGATATTGCTTGGGTGGGCTCAATCCAAGCCTTCATATTAGTGATTATGAGCATAGTAGTTGGTCCGGTTTTCGACAGAGGCTACTTTCGAACTCTTGTCATTTCAGGCAGTGTCACAGTAGTTTTTGGAATGATGATGACCTCATTATGCACGGAATATTGGCAAGTGATGCTTGCCCAAGGTATAGTCATAGGCTTAGGAGGCGGATGTTTATTTATTCCTGCCGTCGCTATCATGTCGCAGTATTTTCTTCGTCGGCGATCGTTCGCCTGCGGTATAGTTGCCGCTGGCTCTTCAATGGGTGGAGTGCTGTATCCGATTATATTTCACAGATTACAGCCCAATCTTGGATTTGCCTGGACAACGAGAGTTATTGCATTTATCATGCTTGGTACGGAACTCATTGCTATAGCAGTAATGCGTGTTCGCGTCATGCCCCGGTTCAAGCGAGCGTTTTGGGATTCGACTGCGTTTCGTGATCCGGCGTTTGTTTTATTCACCACGGTTGTTTTCTTTGCTTTTGCAGGAGCATATGTTCCATATTATTACATCCAAACGTATACACAGGATATGGATATCTTTCCCGAACATGTGGCTTTCTACATGCTTTCGATTCTTAATGCAGGATCTATTGTAGGACGAGTTGTACCAAATTTTTTGGCAGATATCTTTGGTGCTGTGAATATCATGATTCCTTTCACAGTCCTAACTTTGATCATTTCATTTACTTGGACCTCGGTTCACTCTGGTGCCGGAGTTGTATTGTTTTCATTTTGCTATGGCGTTGCGTCTGGCGCATTTGTCTCTTTGCCACCTCCAGTTCTCAACTCATTGTGCCCTGATATGCGTGTTGTTGGGACTCGTATGGGAATGTCGTTTGCCTTTGCGAGTTTCGGTCTCTTGATTGGTACTCCCGTAGCGGGCGCTTTGCTACGTTCGCCGGCGACGTATACTGCAACCATGTGTTGGTGTGGTGGAGTGACAGCGGTAGCGCTCATTGTTCTGATAATGACACGCTGGTTGAAAGTGGGTTCAACTATGATCACATTTGTTTAAGCAAACTTTTTTTTCATATAATATTCTTATGCATATTTACTAGGGATTTTTTTTTGGTTCGATTATCTTATTTGCCTGATCTAATATAAAGACTTTTAATAATATTTGACTTCAAACGATATATTACTCTGCTTTATGACGTTTGCTGTTGTGCTTGTACTTAGTTTTCTTAGGCTTTAGCACTTTGCTACTGGCATCAGCATTTGCAGCTTCCAGCGCAGCTTCCCAGCTAGGCGCACTAGCCGATCCAAATACGGACTTTCGCCATTCGCGCAGTCGTTTTTTCTTCGCATATCGTTTATGATCTTTTGCTTTCTTTTCCAAGTCTCGATATGGAGCAAATTTCTTTAGTCCGACATACTCGTTGAGTTGAACATCATCGGCAAGCAAAATATCCACCGGATCGAGATGGAATGCTTCTGGAGACACTTCTCGATATCTGAATTTGAAGTTTGTGTCGTCTGGTTCAAGAATAGTTGTTCCTTTATTCCTTGACTTCGATGTAGAAGAAGGAATGTCTGCAGTAGGCATTATTTCTGTATCGACAAACTGCTCCACTTTAGATCGCATATCTTTTTCAGCCTTCTTCGCAGACTGTTTAGACTGTTTTTCGAGTCTCTTTAGTTGACGACCTGATAATTGTACTTTCTCTTGATCGGGCTCAGTTTCATGATCTGAAACAATATCATCAATCTGAATGTCATCGTCCCATACTGGTTTCTTCGTATCAATCTTATCATTGTAAAATGCACTCGAAAATAATTTTTCCATTTTGTCATCCCAGCCTTGGTCCCCTTCATAATCTGTATCCAGAATATCCGCAGGGTCGATGGATAATTTCTGGTCTTGACTTATTCCCGCGACTTGCTTAACTTGATTTAATTTTTCGACAAGCTGATTCACCTTTAATTGGCGATATCTCGACCGATCTTGCTCTCGTTGCTTTCGATCGGCTTCTTTGGTCTCTTTGCGAAGCCGCCTTGCTCGCTGTCGCGCAGTCTCGGAATCTCTTCGAACGGACATGTCATTGACAACCTCACGGCCGTACGTTTGGATCTCGCCGGCTTCGTCCCCTGCTTCGAATCGAAAATTGTATTTTTGTTCGAATTCATCGGTCTTGTCGTCGAAATCGGAGTCGTCTTCAACAATGTTGTCCAGCTGTGGAGCACTTCGTCCAGACTTAGATCTGCGCCCCACTCGAGCATCTGGTCGCCAAGCTTTGCTATTCATAAATAAGTCTAGAAATTGTTCTGGATCTTCAGCAGGATCAGGAAGCTCTATAGGCTGGACTTCGCGCTGCTTGACAACCTTCTTCGGTGCGAATTCGCCAGAATCAGATTCCTCTTCTGAATCTGAGCCACCGCCACCAGCAGCATGCATTTCTTTGACCAATTGTTCACGGTCCCGTTCTAATTTGACTGCGTACGGTAGTTCGTCATTTTTATGATCTCCATTGGAGACTGCAGATTCATCAAGTTGACCCAAGAGATTCATGCGATGATAATCTCGAAGATAAACTGGCTTTTGGTTGGATTCTTTTGTCTCTGTGGAGATGTCATCAAAAAATCTCACTGAACTATCTTTAAGTACTGCTGTATCATTTTTGCGAAGTGCTGTAACAACTTGCTGGATCCGCTGATCCATGTCATCTGTGAGTAAGTCTGCTGCTTCATCCTCCTCCTCGGAAGTCGAAGATTCACTTTCATCGTCTTCAGATAATTCAAGTTCTCCTCGCTTTCGCTTTTCCTCTACTGCAAATAAAATGTAAATATAACGCCAAATGAAAAGGAGATATGAATGATACTCACATCTTGAAAGTTCTTCACGTTGCTTGTTATATTCGAACCTCTTCTTATAATCTTCGTTGACGGTAAGTTTAATATCAGTCTCGTCATCTTCACTGCTATCATCTAAAACTCTTTTTTTGGATGCAATGGCTTCCCCAGCTTCCACATCACCAACTTTCTGTCGGCGCCCCATTTCGTCCTCTTTTCCTACTCAACGAAAATAAATATGAGATCGATGTCTAATCAGAGCAAGCTATACACTAAATTTTTCACCCATCCTACTTGAACCGACGCCGCAGCCCGAACGGGGATTTTTGTCTTGGGAGTTTTCAGATCGTTTTCTTAAACCCTCGGATGGTAAGCACGCCCTGTTCGGCAAATTGCCTTATAGAGAGAGACTGAAGTCCCTAGCATTAAATCACATTTCATAGAACATCTCTATGCAGCTATTGCAGCTGCTTTATTCTTCATATGCCGATATGTGTGGGGATGCTGATATGTTTTGAGGGTTATAGCAAAAAAGCGACTGCACTAGCTGTTTTCATTGGTTGATTTATGGTTACCTGTGAACTCGCTGCAACTCTGCGAAGGATATCGATATTCACGAAACTGATATAGATTTCTCTGATCTGTGCCAGTTTTTCTTTGATAGAGTATGTGAATATAGATCAATAATCAAATTGTTATCGACTGCATGTGTACTTTTTTAGAATTCCATTCAGGCCGTAACTGATATATCCATAATCACTTGCGTTCGAAACTCAACTGGAACTATTTCGGATCCTACGCCTACATTATGCCTTTGATCAAAATAAACTCATGAGCCGAACGTGCGTAATCTGCCTATTCATATAGCAGATATCTAATTTATTTAAAGATGACTGGCAGTTAGCGAATGCGCAATGACATAATCTTCTTCGCAGCTTGCCGGGCGATAGTCGAGCGTTCAAGATAAGTAAAAGTACACATGTGAGTGTGTCCTATGATTAGGAACGTCGATAGCCCATATCGCGTGCTGTGAAAACGTGGCATACAGACTTAAACATCATTCGCATAGCATCAGTTGCTGATATCACTGGTATCAAAGAATGCGAAGAGTTTCCGACTAGCCTATTCTACACTACGTGTAAATCCGCACTATCCACACTATCACCGCCTTGCGGAATTTGAAATAGTATCAATGCATGCTGATTTCCTCATACATGATATCCACAGGATATCTTATCTTCCTAACATCTGCATTAAGCCGACTCAAAGTCTAGAAGCAGAAAAAGTACAAAAACGCGAAAGACGCACAGCTGGGTATAGCTGCGGCTCCTTCGCTCTTATTTCCAATGCGTTGCTAAAAGCCAAAAGCCAAAAGCCAAAAGCTTCGTTTGGGCCGAAATATCCTCTCGCGCCCTCTTTTGGACACCCCCGCTTGCCTCTCCACCTTTTTCTCTCTCCCTTGTTCTGCTTCTCAAACCCCAGAGAAATCTCATCAGCATCCATTAAACGTGCTCTAACACAACACCCAGCTGGCGTTCACCCGGCCCTCACCACGTGAGTATCATGTGATTTGGCGGGGTCAATCGGCGGAGCGGTGTGTGCGGCTCCAGATGTAGGTTGAACAAACCCCTCTCCGATGTGCTCATGCGCGGGGCCAGAGGAAGTCGCATTTTGCAGGGGCGGGGGAGTTTTACCCATGTCCTGAGCGACAAAGAAGGAAGCATGAGCGAAGGATTCACTGATCGGGAAAGTTTTGGGAAAGTACACTCAGTTTAGATTTGATGTTGAAAAAGCTGACAATTTTGCGGATGCAGCTCGCGATCCCAGTCCGTGTTCTCGCAAAAGAGTCGTGACTGTGAGATTACGACTGCTGTTTTTGGAAGATCAATCAGGTTATGACGACATGATCCACTCGAGGAGTCTCTTAGGGAGGGGTGCCTAAATACTGCTACAGTCGTCTCTCAGAAAAGATCAACGCCCAAAATCTGCTTACCTCGGGCAAAATGATTTCTCTGCTAGACGCTGAACGTGAGTACAGACGACGATTGGACTACCGTTACCGGCCAGCGGCCATGGATCACAGCTGTACATGTGGTGCCCTCTTGTTCGGTCGTGTGTTTCCACACTATTAGACCGCACATCTGGGCCGGGCAATCACAGTCCCATTGCTCTGACGACTTGTCACTCACTGCGGTACCAACCAGACTCAGCGAAACCGTTCAGACCAGGTGATCTCATTTTGCGTCCATCCGCAGCACGGTCACGACAAGTTTCCCCTCTTCTTTGATCTTCAGAGATCCAAAATGGAAGCAATTCAGGATATCCCCCCTGTGTTGATGTTGATCTGCTTTGGTTCGATAGAGCAGCCAGCACCTTGCCTTGCTGGAGCGGCCTCAACGCTTGCTGGCGTCCAGTCCTCAAAACTATCTTCTGTCCTTGCCCACTGTCCCCGCTCGTGCCCCTCATTTGTGTGTACCACACAATGGCTCTCTACCCCGCACTGCTCTCCCATAGATCATTGTTTATATTCTGGGGGTATCTCTGGCCCTTTTTCATTAAATGTTTTAAAATACTTATTCCTCATAACTTTCTTCTGTTCTTTCATTTTATTCCTAGTGCTACCGTTGCTTCTACTTTCGATTGCCAGCCTGGTCTATTCTCCCTGCATCATTCTCCATCCCCATAAAACTAGCACAACATTCCCTCAGAATGGCTACATACGCTGACGCAAACCAAGCAAATGCGTATGCCGCAGATCGTGCACCGTCTACTTCATCTGACACCGCAGCACCACTAGATAATCCTCATCCCACGAGGAATGCCGACTATGATCTCGAGACAGGCTCGCCTAACAAGGAGGGTCTGACCGAAGAGGCGTTGTCCCGCTTTCGCACTGCTAGCTCCGTCATGATGACCCCTGAGCTTTTCGAGCAGCTCTATCTGTCTCCTGAAAAGCGAGTGAAGGGCAATCTCAGGCAAACATTTGGAAATCCCACGCCTTTGGCTGTTATGGGCCATATGCTCTGTGTTTGTCCGTTGGGCTGTGATCTTATTGGATGGCGTGGTGCGGGCCAGAGCGGTGCTGCGTCAACTGGCGCTTATATCTTTATTGGAGGTCTACTTTTGTTCACGGCCGGAATCCTCGAGTTTTTCCTTGGAAATACCTTTTCTTTCGTTGTTTTCTGTGCCTTTGGTGGATTTTGGTTTGCATTTGGTGGCACTTTGATCCCCGCGTTCAATTCGATTGGTGCATATTCTGCTACCGGTGATTCGCAAGTACTAGGTTTGACGACTAAAGGATTCCAGGCTTCGTTTGCATTTTATCTTTTATTTTGGTCCATTGCTGTTGCCGTGCTGCTTCTTTGCTCGCTGCGAACTAATGTTGCTTTCGTCTCTCTGTTCTTCTGCCTTCAGCTCTGCCTATTGTTCCTCACCGGTGCATACTTCTGTCTTGCGAACGGTCAAGCTGTTGTCGGAACTCGTCTAGTCAAGGCAGGTGGTGGCTGTGCGCTTGCTTGTGGATTAGTTGGCTTTTACATTTACTTCGTGCTCATGCTTCTCGCAGTCGACTTCCCCTTCTTACTTCCAGTCGGAGATCTCAGCCACGTCTTTAAGGGATATCAAGAGAAGCACGGTCCTCTCAAGCTCCAATAAAAGACTTAAAAAAAAGAAAACTTCATGTGGATTGTTTTGATACGTTTTTGTCTTTCATGTTCTCAAAAGTATGGATGTAGTGTTGATCATTACTATACCAACTTTAGGAGAACTTCTTTTCCAGTGATTTGTTCTGCTTGCGTAATATTCTTAATAACGGATGTAATAGTTTCATTGTATCCTCGCTCTTTTGTTACTGAGGTGTTTGTTTTGTATTTTCTAGCACTCGTGTTTATAAATCTTGAAAAGGTTTCATTCAATTTAGTATCGTAGTTCCAAACCATCAATTCTGGCTAATTCCCCAGATTCGGTTCGTCTTGGCCTCAGCTGTCTCTCAGTCTTTGGTAAACCCTAACCAGATAGGATCTGCGGCGATGAATCAAATGACGAATTCCTATACTGACAGTAATTACAGTTTCTGGTTACTATTGTCTTTTTGCTCTACAAAAATGAAAAAGGCTAGGAGAATTTATAAATGGTAAATCACCAACTTCATAATTCTGAATCTTTAACACTGTGAATAGTTAAGTAATCAATATATCAGACATGACTTATTAGATAAGACAAGTCATCTGATTCAGCTGAATTATCAAAATATAAAGGATAAAAATGTGCATTCAAGAACTAAATTAAATTCAAAAATATTACTTTAGTGAATACTCTGTAGAGCTACAGGTAGCATGAATGAAGAGAATAGTCTACTCAACAATCTGTGAACTGTGAGCATGAATGACTATTGAAACCGGTTGGAGACCTCAAGGAGGAATTATGCGATGACACATTGGTCAGCTTGAGCGACGGCTGAAATAAGTTAATAAAGAGCTAATACTAAATGTTTGCTTTCAAAAATTTACCAACTGGTTTTGGGCCTGCTGGTGCAGAGGATGAGGAAGCAATATTCGACTGGGGCTCCATGGTAATTATGGATGTGTATAGTTGGCTTTAAGATAAAATCTATTTGTTTGACTTGATCAACTATTAAGGCTATCTTAATGGACTTAATAAAAAAAGAGAAGGATAAGCGGATTATCAAGGTCTTTATATATTCGAATCTTTACTATGAAGAATCTTGTAGTCCGGCAGCTATGAGTCCGGACTACGGAACTCCTTCATAACAAATTAAAGAGAGATCCATTCGCAGTTCGTGTTAAGCATTCGATCCAAGGTCAATGTAATCTTCTTGATTTTCGTGGCTGTGACTTGGAGGATAGGGGATTTTAGTTGTGATTATAAGTGCTTGAGAGTTGATATACTTGTCCCCGTAGTTTGTACGTACGTAAATTCAGCATTCCAAATTTTTTAATCTATAAACCTATTTGCAAAATATTCAGAATTTGTGACATTACATGTTTTCATATTAAATTCAATCATAGATTTGTTTTTATAATACACAAGAATTGTATATGAATAGACGCAGTTGTGTGAGATACTTCTCGTACCAAGCCATCTCGGCTCCTCGCTCGGTGCGGCCTTAGTATTGTAAGTGTTGATATTGTTCCTCTGCATTTTTGATTCTTTCCTTAGACAGGGACAACAGAAAATTAACGAAAAATTACCAATTTTAGAAGAACTTCTTATCTTTTCGCTCTAAATACAATTTAACTTTTGAAAAGAGGGATAAGAGGTATATCGAGTACAAGAATAACTGCAGATCGTTTCCGCTTTCTCTACACTTGTTCACACCAGTACTGTAGATGGCTATTCCCAATTGATTTACGAAACCAAAATTGAGATATGATGTAGTAATATTCAAGACAATTCATCGATATATTTGATTTTTCATGTCTTATCAAGGGTTTTCGACTACGCATGTTCATGCAGCCAATAACGAGGATTCTCTCAAAAGAGACATTGCTCCGAATCGGATTCTGTATTAAGCGCCCGTTGAGAATTGTTTCGGACAATATATTGGCTAATATCACTTTGCTCATAACAATTCTGAGTCTCAACTGATCAAGTGGACAGCCGAGCCCCAATTTTATTTAAATCATCTTTGCAGATTACTAGCTTGTCCAATCTAATTGATTGTTAATTTGAAAAGTAGAACTAGTCTTCGTAGTGTATGATTATTTAACATGATGGAAATTGATTCTATATAATATGTGAGCAATTGCTATAGAATTAAGATGATGATAGCTTAAATGCTGACGATTAGTTGTGACCCAATTTGTTTTGTAAAGATAAATGAGAATTGCATACTCATCTCTGAAGCACAGATATTTCTAGGTTATAGGCATCTTCAACACAGTCGTCCAAGGCTAACTTTCCTGATTGGGAGGAGTAGAGCCACTCTTCCGGAAGTTCATTCGAGTTTGCATGACATTTCACTAAAAATATCTGATCGGCAAATCAACAAACGCCCTCGGACCCACTTTTATTTTAAATTGGCGGTTCTGGACTTGTAGCAAACGATGGCATCGTGCCCGAGGTTGTCCTTTACGACCCTGTGTTCGGAACAGAGTGACGCCGAATAACCCGAATGCGGTGAGCAGGAGCTTGCATTTTGTCAATGATCATGTTAAAGCTCTATTGAGGCGTTATCCTATCTAATCCGGAATAGACAGCTTAATTTAATTGTAATGAACAGGAGACATATAGTTTGTTGATCTAGGTCTCAAAGTCAAAGTTCTCTTGGATGCTGGATCGACCGGAATGGCTGGCTGGATCCCCAAGATTTAACGCTCCACAAAAGCAAAATACTTGAGTTCAGCCGACTTAGATGAGACTTGTTCATATGTTTTTCTAAGGATCTTGATCAGATTCCAAGAAATCAAAAGTCATATGGACAGAACTAGAGCAGCTTGCCCTGATAACTGCCTCGACTACTCTCAATTAATTGGTTCTTTCATTCCCTGAACAAATTCTGATAATAGGCGTATTTGCCAAATGCAAATAAAATTAAAACCCTGTTTCCGGTTAACGCAATGCCTATGTCCTCTGCTCTCAATCCTCGGTGCAAGGTCGGTAAGCTAACTGACCGGAAGGCTGACAGTCTTCGAGAGCGGCTTCACGATTGTGCCAAACAATACTAGAACCACCGGTGAAGAACAATATTAACACGTTTTTGGATCCAGCATCATGCTAGCGGATGTGATTTTATTTTCTTTTTCCTTAATATTGTTTGCTTTGATATTCAATGATCTCGTACACTGCATTCTACAAAAGCAAACCGCAATTGAGAATATCTTACGTATTTTGATTTCCATTAGGCAGGATCTACGTGATCAAGCCAGATTTAGCAAGTCCATGGACTGCCACCCCTATCCTGTAAAGAAGAAACCCTGCCAAATTGTGAGAACTTCATACGGGGAGTTACAAACAGACCATTACCGGAAATGAACTTTTGATTCTCGTGGTCTCTCAAATTTCAGGGTGGCAGCCCGAATTTCTGAGTTTGTTCTAATTCTGACCGTTCACAACATAACTTCACACTGCAATGTACGACATTCAGAACGGTAGTCAATCAGTAGTTCCACATTCAGTACATCTTAGTTTGTCTAGTAGAATTAAAGGGTGCTTGTTGCTGCTAGTATTGTTCGTGGTCTCTCTCCGGAGAATATTTAAACACCACGATCCCGCTCCATATTTGCTCCTTCTGTTAAGCACTAACAAGCACTTCTTCTTCTGCTAATCTTGCAATCTATTATTTATCTTATCTTTCACTTCCAACCTCTTTCGCTCGTCTCAGAGAATCATTCAGAAATGGAACCCACCAAGCCAGTCACTATCAACCAACCTCAGCCAGTTGGTAAGTTCAAAATATAAAGATACAACATTCAGCTCGTTCTAATTTCAAATAGCGGTTGCTCAGGCTGACCAATGCGTCATTGCTTAAGGCATTATTAAAGCACTATAGAGTTCTGATTGCTGGTTGATTGCTATTTATTTTCTTCAGTTGATCTATCAAGGATATTGCGCTTTTTTGGATTTTATTTTGATATACTATTTCGCTTTGGAATTGCTGGTATGAAATTGCTAGTATAATATTGCTAATGTATATTTGCTCTTGAATTTGGAATCGTAAAAGCAGTCATGCGCAGATATAGAAATGTAAATATCGACCACTAGTTTGACAAAAGCCCAATTCCCAATTGTATATCTCCTGAGGAGGATAACTTTGAGATCCTCAGAAAGGTAAGTATTTCCAGAAAAGAGTTCATAAATATAGAGCTTTCTATAAAGTCTGGTTGCAAGAAGTGATGCTCTGTTTGCAGGTTTGGATATCAATAGGCTTGCAAGTGAGGCTTCTTGACTATCATTTTCATTGAATTGTCCAAGACTTTATAGAGTTGGATAGAGTCCAAATCCATGCGAGTTGTACTGAAATACTCCAAATTTTGAAATGAGTTCAGATGATCTTCTTTTAACTCCAACATCCAAATAAAGAAAGATAATAATTTTACCAGTTTTCGGTTTGTATAACTAGAGCAATAACTTCTAATCTGTCAGTTGCGGTCATACCTAGTAGAAAATACAGAAACCCGTCAGATTTTCTCCAGTCAACCTGCTATGGGCTTACTTAGTACTGCGGTGGGAGACCACGCTGGAATCGTGAGTGCTGCAATTCTTTTTTTTAAGCAACAGTCATGATGTTTTTGATCTGAGGTCAAGCTGAATGGCAAGTTGTGGGTGTGTACACTCCATAACATAGGCGGTTTGGGAAAAGTCGGAAAAGGTCAAACACACAGAATTCGAAACTGGATAAAACACACACTAAATAAGATCGCATTACAGATATTATTGAAATATGGTCGAAAGTTCACTTAGATTGTAAAAAAAAAATCAACTATATAAATATGAATTCAAATGTCACACAGCAGAAGCGACGACTGACTCTGTACGCGGAAGACATGGATGCCTGGTCTATACATACGCCAAACCCCGTTACGGCAATGAGTAAATATTTAGATTAAGCCGAAACAATCATGTTATAAACATTGGCGATCAGCATTACTTTCTTTTGAGCTATTCTCTCAAACAGAGTATAGTAAAGTTCACATTCAGGACTCGCAAACCAATGGACATGAAATGCTAGCAGTTCGACAGGAGTTCATGAGTTCGTTGCAAACAAGCACTCAGTCAATAATTTCAACAACCACCGCTAATGTGAAAATACAAACTGGTACATCTTTCAATGCGCCTTCAGTTCTAGGACCAGACAGTTTCTCCAACTTAATGATTCTAGCCTTCGCGGGATGTGCATTGATTTTATCTGCAGTGGCATATATGATATATGCAGATCATACTCCCTGGATACGTGTTACAGATCACAGAATTGAGTCCAGAGGATTGCTCAACCAACCGACTCTTGCCGAGTCTTCTGTCGAGCGACTGAGTATCGAAAGCGTGCCCAGACAACTCGCTACAACTCAAGAAGTGCATTTGGGGGAGCATATAGAAGAATTGTCACCGGCGGGAAGTTTCAAAGAACTAGTAATTGAGCGGCCGATATCGACACATAAATCTATGTATTCTATCAAAAGCTCGGAGAAAGTGCACTCAGTATTTGACCATACTAGCGACAGAATCTCAGCTGGGAACATAATGTCGATACAGTCCCATTATTCCCATCCAACAATTTCTTCCGTATCTAGTCCGAATGCAACCAGCATTTCTCTTCCACCGCGGACGCATCATGATCCGATCATGGAGAGACAGCGCTTGTTGGGTGAATCAGATTTTGAGCTGGATGAACTGCGCAGACAACTCAGCCGACAGTCCAGAGAATATCGAGCCAGACTTGAAGAGTTGAACGAAATTCTTAGAAGACATCGAAAATATCAACCTCTTCCAGGCCACTGGTCACCATCCATCGACGAACGAGAGGATTTTAGACACTCACGACCCCGAGAGCTTCCTTTATCAAGATATTCATCTGGTAGTAGGGACTTTCATTACAGATATGAAGGTCCCAGTCCTAGACCGCTGTATGCCCGCAGAGAAGACATTGTTTATCCTCCGTATAGATGCCAATGTTCCGAGTGTCGACGCCGAAGTCTGTCGTCGTTCTCAGCAAATAGCTCGATCGAGCTAGAATGATAATAGGTTTTGACCACCCTTGCATTTCATAGATCTAATTCAAGTTTCTTCGTTCTCTCCATCCGATTCGCTTTCAGCGTTAGGAAACCATCCATATTCTCTTAGGCTGATTATTCTAGCACGTTGCGTAGATGGATCCAACTTGACCTCGACATGCTCGTTCTGCAGGATCTCACTCTGCCTGTCCATTGCGTTTCGGGCCCGCGGAGCGACGCGGCCGTTCGATGAGATGACCCGCCACCAAGGGACCGTAGTAGAATTGAATTCGGCGCCAATGACCAAATCAATTGCATCAGCGGGGAAGTCAGCGCGTCGTAGATATTTCAGCGCGGTCCCCACCTGTCGCGAGTTCTGCGGGGCCTCGATTAACCGAGCAATATGTCCTGGGGACGATCAGCCAGAGAAGCACCATCTCCCAAAAAATCTACTACATACCATACGTGGTGACTCGACCCGGAGGTATTCTCTGCACAGCTTCATACACAGCAATATAAAAGGCGGCCGCCTCATCTGAAATCGGACGCGCTCTATCTGTCGGCATTGTTGCGTAAATGTGTGGATGTTCGTACTTTGCTTTGCCCGGATTTCTACTAGTCCAGGCTGAACAGAACTCTCCTGCTCTGAGCTTGTCCCCCCCTACATTCATCCTAATCCATGCTGGGACCCAGCAAGCCGCATCCGCCGCATTGTCTAAGTTTCCTATTCAAGACAACCAACAGCGCGAACAGCGCACGTGAGGTCCAGCTTGCTTGCAATGGTGAAGAATAATGGGAGCAGACCGGCCAATGAAGACCCAGGATCATATAAGAGTACTGTATTTTAATTATAATAGTGACATTTGGTTGAAGTCTGCAAAGCTATTTGCGGAACTGCTCATTCAGCTGCATTGCACAAACTACCGACAGGCTAAAAAAAGGGTTCAACGCCAATAGCCGGGCAAGCCCATTAGAACGGCGAAATAGACCCAAAGCCTGTACAGCATAGTAGTGTATTTATATTATACTGTGAGCCCGTGCAGGTCGGCTTGAAGTAAGAGCAGTCATCCAAAGTTAATTGGCCCAACGTGTCTGACCAAAAACCGTCCTCTACTCTGGTCTCCTTTTTAAACTGCTAATCTGAGCAAGATATTTGCTTGTGCTTGCGCAACCAGTTCTGGCGGAGGTCGTGTTAATCCACTAAAGTGTTGCTGAAGTGTTCGGTCTGGTCAACGCCACACAAATTACTGGCCTTTTCGTTGGTGCTTTGGCTGTTCACGCTGTCGGTTTCTCAGTCCAGCACAGTGGAGAGTCACAGTCCGCCCGAATCCTCATCTGTGCTTTTAAAACGCACAGCTGCACTCCATTTTTGGTTTCCTCTTTTATTTACTACTCAAACACTCGGAATATAATACGTCCTGTTGAGCACTCTATTATGAGTGTCTCCAAAGACGTTCCTGGCGACCTGTCTGCTGGCGAGCCGGACTTGTCCGGTCCGCCGACAGGTCAGTCACTTCCTCCACATCTTCATCGCAAACTGGAAGCACGCAGGGAAAAAGTCCACAGAGACATCAAGATGTATCGAGAGACAAAACTGCGCGAACTAGAGTCATATCGGACCGAACTCCTCAGAGCCCATCTGCGAGCAGAACAGCAACTGGCGCTAGAAAACGAACATATCGAGGGTACTGATTCCGCAACAGCGTCTTCAAAGCCTGCGCGACTGCTTCCTCCTAGTAGCTTGAAAGGGGCAAGCGGAACGAAACGACAACGAACATCGTCAGACAAGAAGAAACGAGTGATGTTCAAGATTGCAGACGATATTGATCCAGTTAGACCAGATGCCGACGTTTTGCTGGATATTGCTGGACCTATGGGCTCCCCCACTGCACAATTAAATGCCCAAGCAAACCTGTTTGCACTTCCCGTGGATTTGCAAGCCATGTCACTTTCCGGCAATTCGAATGTCAATACCAGTAGTACGCTAGAAATTAAGCGACAAGATATTGGACAAGCTCCGATTCCTGGCGCGTTTGGTAGTTTACTTTCTGCATCATTGCAGCGCGATAACCAAGCGATGACAAATGCAATTTCTAATGCCAGAAGTTCATACTGGTATTCCACACCACAGACTAGTGATCTCGCTAATGTCACTGCCCAACCTCTGACTGCAAATGCTCATTTACCTATCTCTGGAGTCAAATCTGATGCATTCGATTCCGACGACATATTTGCATTGGACGACCATATTGCACCCTCGGACTCTCAAGCTTCAAATTCCCAGACAGTAACTCAGACATTGGCGCACTCTACTGGTGCGGGAACTACTGCCTTTTCAACACCTTCGCTGCTGAGAAGAACTAGTTCTCAGTCTTCGTTTGCAGACCCTCATCTATCCGCATTTTCATCTGCCTCTGATTCTCAGCGACCAACAGGATGGCAGGGCCATAATTTGCGAGCGACTCAAAAATCCAACGTGCGCTCCTTTTCGTCTGGTGGTCTTTTTACTTCCACGGCGTCAGATTCGATTCCGTCTCTCACACACCCTGCAGCTGATTTGAATGGCAACATCAAGTCTGCAGCTCAGTCTATTAGAATTATATCCCCTGAACAAGATGTGGATGAAGCTGATCCGACATTTCAAAGCAACTCGCCGGTAAAGGAGCCACCTGCAGAAATGGACTTGGACGATGCTATGATTGATGATATCGACGAGACTACATATGGTTCATCTGCGCCAATAGAAATCACTCCGATGGTTGGCTCATTGAATTCTATCAGGCGACTATCGAAAGAAAGTGCAAGTAACGAAGCAACTGGTGAAATGGGTATGCCTGGAGGAGTTATGGGTGACGACGAAGAATATCAGTTGGAGAAAATCAAATCAGTCGAAAACCCGGACCGATTGAGTTTTTCGCACAGGATAATATGGGAGGAGCATGTTGGCGGTGCTGATCAGTCGATGAGATAGTTGGTATTCTTTTTTCGAGTCTTAATTTTTTTGTACATTATTCTACTCTCAGCAAGAAGACGAGCTTCAAACATTTGAAAGCACTGCAATTTACGTGTTTGGATCGAAGGCGTTTTTTACTGTTGATATTTCCTTGTATATTGTTTGTCGGTTATGATGGGCTTCTTGTTTGTTTTTTTAGTTTAGACTTGTTTGAGCAGTTTTCTCATTTGGAGTTTTCCTGCGTTATCGTTGACATAGTGTTTGTTTTAAACATTTTGCATATGTGGTCGAGGATTCATCCTAGACTATAATAATAATAATGATAATAATATTAACTTGTATATTGAGGTTCGTATTATGTACATGAATTCCACAAAAGTTCGAATCCTTAAAAACCCTGCGGATTGACCCGAATAGTCCGCCGAGTCCACTTGGGCAGCGTATGAATACCAACTCGCTTCCCCATTTTCCGCCTAGAGAAAGTCCAGTATTTATCTCTAGGATCCATTTCGGACTCTCTCGGAGTCTCTGCGCGGATTCGATGAACGATGTGGGGTACCACTTGGTTTTCAGCAACTAGGGCATCATGAACAGTGTCAATGACCCGGTCGACAATTTGCATACGCTTACGGTGTCGATATTTGCGCATGCTAGACATTCTGTAGGGCATTTTCCTGTTTTATTAATTATTGATTAGTTTTGATTTCGCCTGAAGACTTCAGGGAAGCAGTGATTATTGCTTTACTAACCATAGCAAACCACCGAGCACTGGGTTCGTCGCGCGAAAGGGACCAAACATATTTTCAAGTCACAAACCTCGATGAAACAAGGATTTATCTTATAACAAGCAATAATATATTCCTAAACGAACGATAAATTCAAATAATGTTGGCAACAAAATTATCTTAATGTTATTGAATACTCTTATATATTCGTCAGAGAAATACTCTCGTCATTTTATAATATACCCTAACCCCGATTATCTATCTCGAAAATATAGCAGAGTGAGTTATACTATCAATGTTTTCAAATGTAATGAATGATATGAATTTCAGAGAAGAGTATAAAAACAAAAAAAAACAAGCTCCTATCCCACAATACAACATAGTTTAATGAAAAGTATAAAAAGTCGTACGAATATGCAAAAATCACATCCCGGGTGACAATGCACTTCATGTTCATGCTAATAAAAACAGCACAATCTTTGACCCGCTAAACAAGTAAAACAAACAATGTAACCGATACCCACGCGAACTAATAAAACATAAAAAACTTTTATAGATCAAACTCAAAACCTTCGCCTACTAAGGTAGACATAACTGACCAGCAGCAAGAAGATTCCAAGTAATAACATCAGCCGGTTATTACTGGCCAATAGGTTCTTGATTCTTGCGTAGATTAAAAACCTTATGTGGCCTTCTAGCTTTGCCTGACTTTGCCGTTCGGCGAGACCGAAGCATAATGCTTGACAAGTCGTCATCGTCTTTAAACTCATCTTCACGCTCCCCATGACGCGCAATCATCGAACGACATAGCGCATCGGGTATACTTGGAGTAGATAGACTTAACGTTTGTTGAGCTTGTCCCAGAAGATTCAGCTGTACAATATTCGTGGGACTTAGTGAAGGAAGATCCTGGTTCACTTCAGCTAGTGTAACAGGCTTAGTGCGTGGAGAAGAGGGAGGAACAGTAGTGCCCCCCGCTGGCCCGGAAGACTTGGGGTTAGCCGAAACCTTCTCACCCACTGGTGTAGCAGGAGTCGACACTGATGGAGTCGCATTGGGAGTCCAGCGCTGGCTAAGCTTGTAGATGATGGTAGGCAAGTCTTCTCTAAATAGATGTCGAAGCTGATTTTCAATCTGAGTTTGTATTAGTCGTGCAATTGCAGGTACAGAATCAAACGTTGAAGAGATCTTGATCGATTCCAGAGGGTCATTACGGAAGACAATCGTTGCACCTTTCGCTTTTGAAAAAACTAGAATCACAATGCCCGATACTTTGATTTCGGATAACGTGATAGTCAATGGAATATTAAGCGAGGAGTGAGCAGCAAGAAATCCAGGATTAGTGAATGAAGGTGTGAGATGAGAGTATATATTCAACGCATTTGCCTAAATAACAAGTAAGTATAATTTATCAACAACACAAACCAAACGAAAACTTACTTCGACAGGAGTTTGTAATGTCATAAATGCATCTCCACCATAGTTGACTTTGAAGACACCTCGGAATCTATCGTCCGCCAAATCTCCAATCTCCAAAATTTCAAGCTGAGGCGGCTACAAGAATTTGCGTGTCAGTCGCGAAAATTAAAATCTAGCCGAAAATCAAAATGCAATTACGTACCTCTTTCCCAAAATTAAGTTCCTTCACTAGAATATCGTCGACAATGATCGGCGGTTTAGTCCCCTTGTTGAGAGCGTCGGTCAGAAGAGCAGCAGCTCGCGGATACACGTTTTGCTCGGTGGAGAAAGGCCAAGACAAATGGAACGACATATTTTTTTGAAATAAAATAGGTCGAGTCTAGTTGGTAAAGCAAATCATAAGCACATTAAAAGCGTCTCCTAAAACTTAGAGCAACCGATATAAATGTGCGTTGTATAACCGAATTTTCAAAGAACAAAAAGCCGGAGAATTCTTTGTTATTGAAATTAACAGCGAACTTTGATATGTAAAGAGCTAGGGCGTCTAAGAACAAAATCCAAGTAAATGCCCCAATAGCAGCAACACAAATATATGTCCTTCACTATAGAAGTACTTTAATCTCGTTAATTTGTGCTATCGAATCTGTCAGCAGAAAATCTCAAAAGTCGTGTGAGCAAGGATCGCGAAAGAACATGATCCCGATGGCAATGCGGAGACGGCTTCCTGGGACCAAAGCGAAGAAATCGGGTGAGGAGCAGCGTGACAGGAAGGGATAGAACGTAAACACAAACGCCACTGAGTGTCAGCGCTCAATTGCTACCTGTTGAGGCAGTATATCAATACGTGCTCGCTCCTACGCGTGGATTCCTGAACTTTCGCAGGAATTGATCTCCGACAGCTCCTATTGGCCGGTGGATCACTGCCAGAGACCCTAGCCTTGATCTGGTCTATTCAGGAAACCATTGCCCTGGAGGAGCTGCCTCTCAGCCCACAAAGCTGTGCGAGACCCAAAGGGAGTCTGAGAGCGTAGACGAATTCTTCCGGAAGATACAACTTTTCCTCCAGATAATTCTTTTGCTTTATTGTCAGATCTGAAATTGTCCAGACGAAATGGCGGCCGTAAGTTATTGTACATCCTTTGTGTTATCGGATTAAGTGTTTGTGTTTTGGACTCAGGCTGCAGTGTGCTGCTAGGAGCTAAACCGAATTGCCGACAATTCTATATCGGAAGTATTGATACAGATACTGACACTGTTGAAGATTAAGCAAGCTACTCCCATCATTCGCAAGCAGATTTATTACCAGATGAACCCTTTGAAGCGGGACGTCTGGATGAGAGTAAGTTTTTCCCTGATTTTAGTCAATAACGCGTATCAAGTCATTTGTGCAGATATCTTAACTGTGTTTAACTATCAAATTGCGCTCTTTTTTTTCGCTTCACTTGACTTTTATCACTTAATCTATTTTTCTTCTAACTAGGTTTAGCATCCCCGTTCACCTCTATACCTTGTTCCATACTGGATTGCGTTCTGGACCGGTATTGGCATGTGTGGTTACTACGGTGGTCGATTCCTTGTTGTATGTATCTTTATTTCTCTATTACATGTTTATCTGATATCTACATATTAACACAAAAAAATTATAGGGCAAGAAGGCGTAAATTATCTATTTTTGTTACTTTTAGTATTATATCAAATCTAGATTTTGCATTATTTCACAGTATTATGCAATTCTACAAGCTTTTTACAGCTTCCCAATCTTCGACCAGGTTGTCCTTTTGGTAGCTTATTATGTCAATGCATATTATTGGAACAATTTATTCGCGATTGAAACTCATAAACTTTGACATGAATGTGGGATCTAGCATCAATTTTTGTTCACCTACTTGGATGGTGTTGTACTATGAGCATGTTGTACATCGCTTCCACATGGCATATAGATATTTTCCAATTTTGGCTGATGAGATCTGTTGTTGGTTTAATTAGGCTGCAAAAGATCTGGCTTGTCAGTTGATATATAACTCGTTAACGTTAACCTATCAATTAGATATGTGGTAGTTCTGAGTAAAAAAATATTGAAAAGATGACTGCTCGATTGTGGAGAGCCGCGTTTGAGTAAAATACATAATGTTGCTATTGTACGTCACAAAGTGGATTTCGGTCTGATCAACTACACTGAGTTTGTTCCGAGTCAGTATAAACTACTGCTTTATTGTAATTCTGTTAGCATAAAGGTCTGAAACACAGTCTTTTCTTCTGTGTATCAGATTTCTAGCTATTGCTGACAACACACGATATGGCATCGACACTGGAAGATAACAGTCCGTTCGAAGGTGCGAACGAACTGAGTTCTGAGAACCTCCAAACTACAGATCACTTTGCAGCTGCATTTGACGGCGATAAGACGACTGGAGATTCCTCGATGCGGGCTCAAGCATCTGCAGATTCTCCGGAAGCAGATGGGTTTCCAAACTATAAAGATAGCTATGACACCTCCTCTCATGTATCTGAAAGCGATCTACGCTCAACACAGTCTCCTCATCGATCTTTCACATCTCGGATTGAACAACTTCTATCTGAGAATCCTGATCTCGAAATCATAATCGTTGATGCCGGAAAAAATCATGAGGGCAGTAGCGGTGGTTACATCACTTACACGATTCGTACTGGCGTAAGTGTTTACGCAAGACTGTTTCCTGCGTGCTGTGATCTTTGAAGCATTAACAGATAATTTTAGGACCTTTCTGTTCGTCGACGTTATTCCGAATTTGAGAGTTTACGTAATGCGTTGGTACGCTTATTTCCTACACTAATCGTGCCACCGATTCCCGAGAAGCACACTGTGTGTAAGTTCATCTCTCTGACTGTTGCTCTGTTATACGAAGATTCTGACTTGGTAACGAATAGCTGATTATGCTGCACGACCAACAAAGGCAAAGGAAGATGTCCGAATTATTGATCATCGTCGACGAATGCTAGCAGTGTTCTTAAATAGATGTCGGGCAATGAAGCAGATTAGAGAACATCCAGTCTTTCAGAAGTTTCTCGATCCGAACGTTAGCTGGGTGAGTTAAAATTGTTTATTTTTCTTGTTATTGCCGTTCTAATTTTGAGTATAGATTGAGGTTTTAAATTTGCCACCTTTGACACTCATTCCAAAGTATGTACTTCGGGCACCTCCTCTTAACACGGCAGCACCTACTCCCGCACATGCGTATCTACCTGTTCCCGCTGCATCGGCCCGCTTACAAGAAGGAGAGGCACAGGAGTTTGCATCTGCAGAGATTAATGCAAAGGAATATGAAGTTGTTATGTCTGGAGGGATCGAGAAGATTAACAAACGTATGCTGCGTCGATATGGAGACATTGCGAGAGAGTTTGTGGATCTTGGTGTGCGTTACAATGCTTGGTCTTTGAACGAAAACAGCTCGCTAGGTGAAGCAATTGAAAGTGTTGGACAGGCCCATGATGCTATGTTCTTGAATACAGAAGAACTAATCACCTCTTTATCTCGAACATTCACCGAGCCATTAAGTGAATCCGCGCAATTTGCTGCTATCGTTCGGACTGTGTTGAAATACAGGCACCAGAAAGCACTACAGCTAGAGATGACTCAGAACTCACTAGCAGCTAAGCGGGCCATCCTTGCTAAACTTGAGCGTACAGAGATGGAAAGTCAGCGGATTAGTGAATATTTAACTCATGGCGATCAGCAGATTCTCAACGAACCTTTATCACAATTTGCGGAGCCAAATGTTCCAGATGCACAGTTAACTCCCGAAGCTATTGCTAGTGCTCCTTCAACAAGCGAATATGCCTCGGCTATTGAGTCGGCTGAGCCTGTACCTATTGAGCCGTCAGCGCCCGAAGTTACTGAACCTAGTCTCGAAAGTACCACGGTTTCAGCTACTGGAGAAGCAGATGAAGAAACGAGCATCTCCTCTATCCGTCCATCTGTGGACGAGGTTGCCTTTCCACCGACGCATGCTGATTCTTCGCTGTTAGCCCCTTCACGTCCAGCAAAACGAAGCAATGGTTTCAAATTTCCTGGCATTGGTAAACTTAGTGATGCGCTACATGGGATAGTCGACAATGACCCTGAAGCTACCCGTCGAAATAACATTGGTAAAAATCGGGAAGAAATACATATAGTATGTGCATTTTCTTTGTTTCGTTCTAAATTATTTAGTAAACTAACTCTTCAAAGCTAGAGCAAGCCTTAAGAGTAGCGACCTCAGATCTCACACAAGCTTCAGATAGCGTCAAGTCCGATCTGGAACGATATCAGCGAACCAAAGAAGCCGACCTGCGTCGGATTATGGTTGCCTATGCCAAGTGTCATATGGAATGGGCTAAGAAGAATCTCGACAATTGGGTCGAAGCCAAGGCGAAGATCGATAATATCAAAGTGAAATGAATCTTTTTGCTCTTATTGTACTGCTTTGTGTGCTGTTTTTCTATACGTCATTGATTTAAGTTAATGCATAATTTGAGGTTTGCAGGTTATGGCTGAATTATCGAACCAACTAAAAGGAACTCTGTTCATAACATTGGACACCGATCTAACGCGTAAATTCGAGAAAACTTCTCCCGAAGTTCTAATTATTGCAAAAAAAATTTATTGAGACGTGAAAATATAAATCAATGAATGAACGAAGGCTATAAAATAAGAACACAAAAAAAATCACGCCAAATAGGCGTATTTATCACCTTCAATACGTTCAATGTACTCTTTTTCAATCAAAAAGTCTATGCATTTTTTGATTTCTGGGATTTTGGGCGTGAACCTTGTTTTTATTTGCGCAATCGTTTCTTGCACTAAAACGACGTGTTTCAGCACTTTCCGCGCCTTCATAATCCGCACAATTACGCTCTGCATTAGCATTTTCCGATCTTCGTCGATAGTCTTGTTGGTTGCTTCTGTTTCTTGCCGTTGCTCAGACCGGATAGGCACATTCAGATTGATCCTGACTTTCTTATTCTTGAAGTCCATATTGAGTGTATATTTCGTTCCTGGCCCGCCTAGTGTGCCACCTTCCAAAGTGAGAACGCGAGCCTTGACAAGTGGTGTTAACGATCCGACTAATACGTCTCTGGTTAGTCCGGTGATTTGATGAAGCTGTTCATAAGAATAGGAGTCGGCGCGATTAAATGGTAATAGGATTGCCATCTGGTATGTCGAGACTTGGAATGTATGACCCACCCGTGACACACCTTTCGCGTAATTAACCTTTAGTTCTCCTTTAGAATGCTGCCATAGCCAATTCAACTTTCGCGACTCATGCTTGGTGTCGTAAAACTTCGGAAATAATTGATAAGGCTTCACAAGTTCATCCGGAACATTAAACGTAGTGTCTGGCGGACTGAGCGGCCAGTGGTTCGCACTAAGCACAAGAATGGAAAAATCAATGGAAGTTTCAGGTGATTCCTGAGAAAGATATTCTCGGAATTCAGGTTGCATGTCTTGAGAAGTACGAATATCCGTGAACATTGACTGCAGTTTTAAAGTGTAATCAGTGCCACATACTTCCTGCAACTTGGATATCATGCTCGACTCAGCATCTTCAGAAGCAGAAGTACCTCCAACTAGTCTACGAGACAGCATTCGACTATAGTACGTGTTGAACACGTCCTTGTCATCAATGAATTTGAAAATGGTCATAATGTCCGTAAGTTTTGCCTCGACATCTGTGTCCTCTGCAGCCTTTCCGCTCTTCTTCAAAAACAAGTCACAATATCTCGCGAGCAGTTCGGGTGACTTGGAAAGCGAATTTTTGGTGACTTGGTTCCGGTTAATAAATTCCCGGCACGCATTATCTAGAGTCTTGACGAAATCTGCATCGGATCCAAACGAATACTTGACCAAATGACTGTACTGTCGGTAGACTTCTAATAAGGTATCGACATATGCTTTTGGCTCAAGAGTATCACCAACAGTGCTGTCAAGTTTGACGACGGCATCTAGGCCTTGCTGACGAACGTATGTCTCAAATGTAGCTCTCAAGGGAACAAGGCCATCAGGGATGTGTGCCAACAGCTCAGTCATTCTCTTCAAATCATCTTGTCGATCTGCTTCAAGCAAGTTCAAGAATTGGTCTTGCAAAAGCTTGGCATGGTTTCCGATCAAAGAAGTTTCACATGTACGCATAAGAAGCTTGTCAGTACTCTGATGCAAATACGAATGCACGCGCTCGGCTTCCTCTTTCAATCGAGACTCGGCTTTCTTTAGATACTCGACAGTACTGTTTTCGGAGATAAATGTAGCAGACTCTTTATCATAATATTCTTCTGTGCATGTAATGAATGGCACTTCAAAATATTGTTTATAGACAGACAAACTAACTTTTCGGGAATCGTGCTCATCGAGACCGAGAGAGACTATCGACGAGGTCAGACTTTAAAATATCTAACGATCAATAATTCACTTACCATAAGATGCAATCACAAATCTAATAGTAAAAATATCAATTGTTTCACCATTACGCTGATTTTCAATCATATGAAGCACAGCTTGTGTGAGTCTAGCCTGTGTATGATCGAAAACTTCGGAACGCCATTTCACTAAACAGAGCTAACAAAACACAAGATATTAACTCTAAGAAACATGGAAAACACCAGGATATCATAATACATACCGTATTCACATCATAAACTGTTCGCCGTCCTTCATCACGCTCACGTCTGACCCAATGGCGGTTCAAATACTCAAAGATGTGATTTAAATAGCGCGCACCAGTCGTATATCGATTCCACATTCGAATATAATATTTAATCAAAGCTTCCTCAGAATATTGTTCACCTTCCTGGAGACATATTAGCCACTGAGTACTGAAAGATTTGGATCCACTCCTACCGCTCTAATTTTGTTCAAATGTTGATTCAAATATTCGATCAGCTTATCATAAAGATCGGCTCCAAGAAGTTGCGCTAAAAAATTAATTATGTTAGATAATTGTCACACGGTCATCTTCCACAACAACCTACCTCCTCGGGCGCTACTGTGCGGACTAACATGTGTTGATGGTTGAGCTGCGGTACAAAACTGGTAAATTGCACTAGATGGAAAGCGAAAACAGATTAGAATTAACAACACCATATTAACCGGACAAGTTTCAGCTTACGTATAAATTTTCATATACTAATTTCACATTAGATCGAGTCAGTATGTGATGATACAGAAGAGAGTAAGTCTATCAAACACAATTACCAATTCCGAGGTCAATCCTTCCTCGAGATTCTTCGCAAGAATCTTGTCGATTCCGACCTGGACAATCGACCATCTACATTATTGGTTAGCATATGAGTTGCAACCGTCGGATCATGAACTGGTCTAAAGAATCTCCGACTCGTGTGCTCGTCTAGCGGGGTAGCGCGTCCGACGATTGGAAATACTTACGTCTGATTGAGTGAGTCCTGACTCATACCGGCTCTTTGTTCCTGCTTGTGCGGTATCTAGGGGAGATCCAGTCGAACAATGTTTCTGAAGTCCTTCCTAGGCTATTTGCTCGATCCAAAGATATACTTGTTTATAAGCCTTATGGGGCATATGGAGCTTGTCTGGGTCGACATTTGTGTCTACGTCAGGCGAAGGATCTGGACACAAACGCCCTTAGTTACAACTACTTCCCTATCGAAATTCAACTAGTTAATTGTTATATATTGTGGATTGAATATGTAACTGTCTATCAACAACGTAATAAGAAATAAGGATTTAAAAAAATCAATATAGACAAGGAAAGCCATTTCAGTTGATGTATAGTAATATCTCTATTTATCAACAATAAAAGTGTTGCCGTATGGTTATCTCTGTCCTACAGTCGCCAACATTTATTTCAGATTATAGTCAAATACAAAAATTTATATTCGTATATTTCAAATCCACTGTAATTTATATATTATTGCGCCGCTGAACACAGTGTTAATTAGATAATACCGGAGTCCTTCAAAGAATTTTGTAAAATTGTTTCCTCAACAGCTGCCATGACTAGTCTGATGTTTCCCGTATTTGTAGCCTGAGTTAAACTATGACTATTTTAGTATCCATCTCAAATACAAAAAAATCGACTCACTGTGGATAAATTTTTAACCCACTCCGGTTTAATTGAGTGAAACGCCATAGAATAAATTTGGCGGCCTTCTGTGAATCGTCTCCACCTAAATCGAATTAGAGATGATTCTCAAACTGACAGATCAAGCGTACCATCGTAGTCGTTAAACCAGTCACTTAATGGAACCTTTTTTAGCTTTTGCTGGAAGATGTCGACTTTATTCAAAAACAGTACTATGCTGCTCCGCACGAACCAACGACTGTTGACAATAGATTCAAAAAGAATCATGCTCTCTAGCATCCGATTTTGCTCTGAGTCTTCTAATAATACTTGATCATATTCGCTGAGAGCAACACAAAATATGATTAGAGTGACCCCTTCAAAACAATGAATCCACTTTTTCCGCTCACTACGTTGCCCACCAACGTCAAACATGTGTATCATCAAGGAGTCCATCGGAAATTTCGTTTCGAAAATACCAGTTGTCTTGATACGTGCGCGTAAGACGTCCGACTCTGTAGGAATATAGTCAGAAGATCCTACGCGATCAACACCGTCCAAAAAACTAAAAGGCTGGTCAAAAGTAGGAACAATTAATAGAACAGCAATGCATACTAAATAGCGGAGTCCATTAAATAAAATTCAGTACGTCGGTCTAATACTTGTGTCATAACGGGATCATGATATAAAGAAACGATTGCGTTGTGAATTTCGGGGTCCAGGGTGGATGAGCTGGCATCTAGCGGTACTTCTAGTATATAAGGTACTAATTCCTAAATGAGAGTTAGTCAATCTGTAGTGATGAATGCTTATGACCGGAGCTACAGTACTTTGTTTGATTCATTTTCTGGCTCGAGTCCAATTTGCTTCATGCCCTCAAGTAGGCCGCGAATGGATTCGAGAAGGTTTTTGAATATTGTCGGCCGATACATCTCTAGCTCTTCCTTGGAATAGCCATTCTGATGGATGATTTTCATCTGTTTGACAATAGTCGACTTTCCGCTTTCTCCGGATCCTGGATGCGTCAATGAGAAATTTTAAACTCATAAAAAATTAGCATATATATGACTCACCTAGAAGCAGGACCTTGCATACTTTCTGAGCCTTACGCTGATCTTCCTCCAACATGTGGTTGATCTGGCTGTTGACCTTGCGTTCCTCAATCGCCGCTGTAGACTCACTGGACATGCAGGACCCCATTTCGTTCCGGACTATATAGATAATATTATGGATTCTGCGCAAACAATTTAAAAATGTGAGTCGGAATATCTATCTGCGGGAATGTGTGTATGTATGTAAATAGATAGATAGATAGATAAAAAGTTGCTATATGTGAGGTGACAAGAGGCAGGCCAAATTCAACGACAAGGAAGCGGTACCGGAAATGACGAACGAAACGCTTCCGAGTATAAATCAGCGGCAGCAGTCGGTTTGGAAGTTGAATGTTCAGCGATGAGTTCAGAACTTCAACGGGCAAATACCGACTGGACCAGTAAACTGTACGCCAAAGCTCCTCATCTAACAAATAAGGTGAATGCCTGGGTGGGTAGGTGGGTGTCTGTATGAGTGCGTTGTCTCTAAACCCATCCGTCGCCAGTGCCCATCGCCGCCTGGCCTTCTCCCATTGAACTTGTTCAGCCTTGACTCAAAAACCTTAATTTCTGTAGGGCGATCTCGAACTGAGTCTCTACTGCGAGCTTTGATGATCTTCAGTGGTTATGTGTTAGGGCAGGATTAATGTAAATTCAGGACGAAAGGGATATGGGAATTGGGACAGGTCGAGCACAAGGCAGTGGGTCAAGGATGTAGTGGTAGATGCAGGCTACATTAATGTCGAACTGGTCCACATCGAGAAGGGATATTCAAGACTTGGCTGTTCTGAGCTATTGTGGACTGCGTTGAAACTTTCCGAGCTTCCCTTACAAGCGAGCAAGCGAGAGCTCGCTCATCGACTGCTATGCCGCACTTTAAGCCTGCCGGTAGATGCTGGCTATATATTACATAGATTTAACAACCACCTGCGATGTAGTATAAGTCGCCGCACCCAATTTGAAGACACTTTCCATTGACCACTCCGATCCTGCTCCAGTGTGATGCCTGTTCTATGGCACTGATGCTCTAGTTTTGTCGAAAAAAAGTCTAAAGCTGTAATTTTTATCGTTAGCATGTGGAATTGGCTGAATCCGGGGATCTGATTAGTGTCTGCTCGTTATATCCGGACGATCATTTTCCAACGCATTTCTAGGCTGGTTCGAAACACACCGTGAGCGTAAAGTTTAATTTCTCTGTTTGGTCAAGGCTTCCGCACTAGCTTATCATGAACGTAAGGCAGGGACCTTTGTGATAGAAGTAGAGCAAGTTCTCGGTGAAAATGGATCGCTTTTTGTCCAGCAACAGATATTCCGTCATCGACTCGAAAATGCCGAAAATGCTGAAAATGCTGTCTAACAGCTCCACAAAACCTATTTCACAAGAAGAATTCCAGATAATCGATGCTTTGGCTGCGCAGCCAGACAACACGCAGTTATCCAACACGCAACAGTACCGGTCCTATAGGAGACGCTGGTATGGTCTAGCTGTGTTGATGCTATTGAACTTCATGGCATCATGGGACGTAAGTTAAAGAATCTTTCTTAGGTTGTTTGTACTTCAATATCTGATCGGTCATCTGTAGTGGTTGACATTTGCTCCAATATCCTCAGACGCGGCTTCGTTTTTTGGGTTCCAATCCGAGTCTCCTATTAACTGGCTATCTACAGTTATTCTGTTCACATATCCTATAGGCAGTCTGGCAAGCGCTGTGGTTCTCAACCGACGGGGCGTTAAAGCGTCTATGCTGAGTGCAGCGATCTTCCTAATTGTTGGAAATTGGATTCGCGTCGCTGGTGTTCGGGCAAATGATCGTAAAGGCTCTTTTGGAACTCTGATTTTTGGGCAGATTCTGATAGGTCTTGGGCAGCCTTTTGCGCTCAATGCTCCTTCGTTTTATAGGTTGGTAAAATGTATCTTACTCACGAGATTTGCTTATTAACTTGGTTAGTGATATGTGGTTTACGTCGTAAGTAGTGCTGTGTGGTGCTCTTGCATTTCGAAACTAATCAATCCAGGCAATTCCGAGTTTCAGCTAATGCGCTTGCAAGTTTGTCTAATCCTTTGGGAGGTGCCATCGGACAGCTGGTTAGTCCTGCCTTTGTCACCAAGCCCGAAGATATTCCAGACATGGTAAGATTGTTTCGACTTTTTTCTACGAATTCGTGTTAACCTTGAAAGGTTCTTTGGGTGTCCATCATCGCGACCATCATTTGCATTCCCACTCTGATTGTTCCTGCACGACCTCCGCTCCCCCCTTGTCCTTCTTCTGCAGCTCCCAAGTTGCCACTAATGAAGAGCATCAAACGTCTGGTGACTGACCAGCAATTTTGGATAATTTTCGCGGTGTTTTCGGTTTTGGTCGGTTTTTTTAACTCGTTCTCAAGTTTAATAAACCAAGTCATGGAGCCATACGGTTACACTTCAGACGATGCTGGCATAGATGGTGCGGTATTGATTGTTGCCGGTCTCGTATTTTCTGCAATCATGTCGCCTATTCTTGATCGCACACACTACTTTTTACTTGCGTTGCGAACGCAGGTTCCAATTATAGCTGTGTGTTATATCTGTCTGATTTTCACGCAAACAGAATCTCGCCAATTGGCAGGACCGTATGTGGTATCTGGCGTGCTCGGTGCAGCCTCGTTTTCTCTACTGCCCCTGGCGCTTGAATTTGTGCAGGAACAGGTTTTCCCGGTATCTCCCGAGCTCACCTCGTCAATTCTATGGGCGTCTGGAAATGTTCTGGGTGGCATATTTATTGTCATCATGGACGCGCTCAAATACTCAGCTACGGTCGGTAGTCCGCCAGGAAATATGAGACGATCGCTCATATTCCAGGCTGTCATCGCATCTTTGACAATTCCATTTCCCTTCTTTCTGAAACCTCGAAACAAGCGCGTGGTGCTGGATATGCAGAGCCGACACGCGGAGAGAGAAGTCGATAGTGATACAGGCACTAGTGAGGAACAGACTTTACAGATCCGGACAGTCTAACAGTCCAGCAAACGCAACGCGAGGACAGAGCAACGGCAACGATAATCACAATAATAATGATAATGGGTTGTAGATGGAGTTTACTTGGAGTTCATGCATCAATTAATTACACAAAATTATACTTGCACTAAGGGACGTACGTCCCTTTTTATATAAACTCTGGCACAGCCGGTACTAATAGTTCTGTATATGCTATTCTTAGGTTTGCAAACCCTCAGATCCACTAGAACAATAGTCAAAACCGGTTAACATTCCTGCTTCGGTTCGGATTACAGTTCGGAAGATTATGATGACAGTGGTTCGTTGAATTCTTCACGTGACGAAACTTTGTCTCCATCAGCCACCGTTCTCGTTCGGTTCACTGGACATAGATGAAGTTTGATCAGTAGGAGCACGGTGATACTGTACATAACAAGAGATCTTTGCTCGAGTTGATGGTTGCTCGTCAATTTTATGTTTATTATCGTTTTAGTATTGCGTGCTTGTCTGTCGATGACCTTGGCTTCGGTTTTCTGTACCTGAGAAGGCGAGATGACGGAGCATTCGACTAATCAAGCTGACCACAGACGATTATCACTACAGTCTGTTATCGAGCAGCAAAAGGAAGATGGTGCTGGTGCGGATTTCGCATACCGCGATCAGGCATTTCCTTTCTTTGATGTAGCCCTGAGCTCAATGTCGGACGATCTCGAAGCTCCCTTCTCGAATATCAATTGGTTTTTGAACCTGGGTTTAGACTCCTCGCCCGCGTTCGCGAATCCCGCGGCGGCTACCGTGGTCTCGCCTGCTATTTTATCTGGATCCTATGAGTCCCAGCCTGATGGTGAGGACGCTTCGGTCCCTGATTCGCGTACGGGCTGGCAGAATACTGCCAGGCATGTTGACAGTCAGCAAATCACCCGCTCGGCAGGCATGGGTATCTCATCTTCAGAGAACTCTTCGATTGCTGGAGACATTTCTAGCGTGGTTGGAAATATGCCTTCTACTGAAGTCAACCGAAGTACAAGAGCAAAGTCCTTGTCTTCGCCTCAGAGTTCCAGTAAAGATAGCCGTATCTCCAAGCGTCGACCACATCGCAAGTCCCGGAATGGATGTCGTACTTGTAAAGTTCGGCGAGTGAAGTGCGACGAAACACATCCGCGATGCGAAAACTGTTCTCATCTTGGCTTGACATGCTCTTTTCAAACTGCGGCGATGATGCTCGAAACTGACCCCAGTGTCGCTGCAACTGTAATGAACGGGATCGGTGAACGACGCGAAGTTCGTGACGTCAGACTAGAACAGTCCTCAAAGTCGTCGGGGATCCGATCACTCCAATCTGAACAACAGGCTCAAGCTGCGCTGAATGCGATTAGTAAAGCGTCAATTTTATCGGCTCCCACAGCTTCTGCTCCAGGTATTTCGCTAGAGCTTGACGACTTGAAGCTAATGTACGTCTATGCCACTTCAGTACACGCCAGCTTGGCTGCTATTCTAGAAGGCCAGGAAGAAATATTTAAGGCCATCGTTCCCCAGCTTGCTTTTCAAAGTGAGTCTTTAATGCACTCATTATTAGCGTTTACAGGAACCTATCTTGCGTTTTGTAGTAAAAGTGGATCTGTCCGAACAGAATATGAGCAGCGGGCAGCTTACCATCGCGCAGGGGCTCTGGCTGCGTTGAAGTCGACTCTGCAGTCTAAATTACATGGTGAGGAGGCAGATAAGGCATTGATGACTGCGTATCTTCTTACGGCCGATTCAATCGCGAACGTTGACACTTTGGCTGATGCCGAGGCCTCAAATTCTCCCACCACTCTCACGACGACACAGTTTCTGCTAACTACGCGATGGGTCCATATTGTTCGCGCATTGCTTTGCATTTTGAAAAGCACTTGGCCGCTGAAACCGAATAGTTTATTGCATGCTCTCTTTTCTGAGGATTTCTGCGAACTGCCTGTTCCGAGATCGAAACTAGATTTTAAGTCTTTCGCGCAGGGGCTTCGACCATTTTCTATTAAAGACAATTTTATTTTAAATGCACAGAGGTTTATTGCTTTGAGCCAGCACTCTACGTCCCCGTATTCGAGCTTCAATCGAAAGCCTAAGAGTGAAAAGTGGCTCTACGACGATGAAGATGACCTGTTTGACATTTATCCTTTAACTGGCAAT
Source organism: [Lipomyces] oligophaga (assembly GCF_038497815.1). Classification (NCBI taxonomy): domain Eukaryota; kingdom Fungi; phylum Ascomycota; class Lipomycetes; order Lipomycetales; family Lipomycetaceae; genus Lipomyces; species [Lipomyces] oligophaga. The sequence continues at coordinate 358,987 of NW_027117787.1, read as the reverse complement.
TCGCCGTATCTTGTGCCATGTTTCATGATTTCTAAGTTGAAAACAGTGATAGTCTCAGGCCGCAAACGTGTGATGTCATTGATTTTTGCATTCATTGGCTTGCTGGATGAAAAGTTCTACTCGAAGTTTCATGCCAACGATGTGATTGCTCATCGAATCGTTGCTGAATTTTATAGGACGGTCCGTATTTTCGCGCGCTCAAATGGAAGCGATGTATGGTGGATGAGACGGATTGCAAATGGCTTGGAAATTCTGACTGCACCGGTTGTTGCATCTGTTTGACGTAGATGGTGATCAAATTAGTTTGAATTAAAAATATATTACAGAATATTATGTAAAATTATATACAAATTATTGTTTCTCGATCCATACTCGGTCATCCATATATCTTCTCAAAGGTTTTGGGATCCAAACAGCTTCGCGTTGCGGATCATAGAAATTCTCCAGAATCGCAACAATAACGCGTGGTACGGCCATCGCCGTTCCATTCAGCGTATGGGCATAGGTCAGCGATCCATTCGCATGCTTGACTCGAGTATGCAACCTTCTGGCTTGATAATCGGTACAATTAGACGCAGAAGTGATTTCGCCCCATCCTTTGCGACCGGGCATCCAAGCTTCAATGTCGTACTTCTTGTATGCCGAAGCACCGAGATCATTTGCAGGCATATTTAATATCCTGCAGTAGAGACCAAGATCAGATATAATTTTTTCTTGCAACTCACGAAGACTCTCAAGCATTTGCGCAGACGGTGTTTGATCATTGACCACGTCTTCTGCGTTGTCATCGACCCATGCGAACAATTCGACTTTCGTAAATTCATGCACTCGGTAGATCCCTCGAGTATCCCTTCCTCGTCCGCCGGCTTCCGCTCGATAACTACGACTCACACCTGCGAGTTTTAATGGCAATTCTGCCGCTCGTAACTCTCTTTCACTATTGTATGCAGCCAGAGGAATCTCTGCTGTACCAGTCAAACATAAGACTTCCTCGTCTTCGATCGGATTCCCGCCTGCGACAGACAAATTATAAATTTGTCGCTCACCGTCTGCATCTCGTGGCCGGAACCCACATGCAAGAGCATATTCTCGACGGACGACAGAGGGTGGCAGCATAACTTTAAACCCATACTGTTTGACTCTAGATAGAGCGTACTGAACAAGAGCATGCTCGAGCATAGCGCCATCGCCAATTAAATAGTAGAAAGCGTGGCCAGAGATCTTGGAGGCGGTTTTCAAGTCAATTATTCCAAGTTTGGTACCGATTTCTACATGATCTGGGTAATCTGCCTTGCAATCAATCGGAACTGCAAATTCATTCTCGTTGATAACTGGTACAGAACCAGACGGAGGAGGCGTGCAAATATAATGGTCTACTTCCTCTTCACTAATCGGACAATCATCAGGTAGAAGATTCGGAATTGAATGAAGCCATGAATATAATTCTTCGTTCAACGCTTCTATTTTCTTTTCGCCTGCATCGGTTGACTGTTTAATGGTTTCCAGCGAGGCAAGAAGTTCCCTTCTCTCTTCAGGGGTTGCTCTCATGACCAATCTCTGCTTTACTTTGCGTTCCTTATAATGCTCACTAAGTTCTGCCCGAGTCTTGTTAATCCGCAAATAATTCTCCACAATATCAGGAATGAGTGATGCTTCGTTGGGCAGTCGCCGTAGTTCACAAGACTCGATATATTTCTGTGGATCGTTTGCAATATCTTTAACATTGTAATTCGGTCGGCGCAGATGCTGTGGGTTCGGAGCTCTCGTTGCACGGCAACTACTGAACAGTCGTGAGTGCCAAGCATATCCCGATTGATATCTTGACAAATTGAGTCGATACGCATTCCACAAGATTCGTTTCGACATTTTATTACTTCAGTTCGTAGTTAATATTTAGGAAACTGTCTTCCGGTCTCCGGACATGGTGGGATTGGGTGTCCCACCTGCGGCTCAACATAACTTTTGGAAGCTGGAACAGGTTAAAAATCTAAAAAACTTAATTGTTCAGCAAACTCTGATCTTTTCTGTTTTTTGAGGTTTTTTTCTTCTTGTCAGTAATAGAGAGAGTCCTCAAAATTGATTATAAGCATGGTGATTGATAAGACGTCGCAACCCGATAGTGCTTTCAACGAATTGCTGAATCCGGTGTATCATGGAAAGAAACTGACAGATCCAATCAAATCTGCTGAAGTGGGTAGAAGATGACAAGGTTAACGGACTTATGCTAACAAGAATAGGATAAATGGCTTTTGTTACCAGCGTTTTTGAAAGTGAAAGGACTAGTCAAGCAGCATCTAGATTCATTCAATTATTTCGTCAATGTGGATATCAAGAAGATTGTCAAGGCGAACGAAAGAGTCGTAAGCGATGTTGACCCCGAGTTTTATTTGAAGTACCTCGATATCAGGGTTGGGATGCCAATACGCCGGGAGCAAAACAGTTTAAATCCCGACATAGCACCGCAGGAGTGTCGACTTCGCGATCTGACTTATGCAGCTCCGATATTTGTCGACGTAGAGTATACTCGGGGCAAAAAAATAGTCATTCATCGAGGACTAGAAATCGGGCGAATGCCTGTTATGTTACGAAGCGAGCGTTGTGTTTTAGCTGGCAAAAATGAGGCCGAAATGGCTACTTTAATGGAATGTCCTCTTGACCCTGGCGGGTATTTCATTGTTAATGGTACAGAAAAGGTAATTTTAGTCCAGGAACAGCTGAGCAAAAATCGGATCATCGTCGAAGCCGATGAGAAAAAGGGTATTTTCCAGGCTTCGGTTACTAGTTCGACTCATGAGCGGAAATCAAAAACCTATATTTTAACAAAACACGGCAAGATTTATCTTAAACATAATTCCATCTCAGACGATATCCCAATCGTGTTAGCACTAAAAGCATGTGGGATAATCTCCGACTCAGAGATTTTACAGCTGGTCACAGGCTCAGATCCCAGATACCAAGATGTTTTTGCAATCAATATTGAGGAGTGTGCAAAGTTGAACGTGTTTACTCAGCAGCAGGCCCTCGAATATTTAGGATCCAAAGTCAAGACAAGTCGCAGACCAATGAGTCCCCGGTTAACTCCACTTCAAGAAGGACTTGAAGCGTTAGCATCTACAGTTATTGCGCATATTTCAGTTAATAATTTAGACTTCAAGGAAAAGGCTATCTACATGGCTATCATGACACGTAGGGTTTTGATGGCTATGGTCAATCCTGAGCTTGTTGATGATCGTGATTACGTGGGCAACAAACGGTTGGAATTGGCAGGCCAATTATTATCTCTTTTGTTCGAAGATCTATTCAAGAAGTTCAACAATGACTTTAAAACCAGTATCGACAAAGTTCTTAAAAAACCCAACAGGACAAGCGAATTCGATGCATTAATGAACATCACCATACATAGTAATAATATCACAACCGGTATGAATCGGGCAATCTCAACAGGGAATTGGTCTTTAAAGCGCTTCAAGATGGAGCGCGCGGGCGTCACACATGTGTTGAGCCGACTGAGTTATATCAGTGCATTGGGAATGATGACTCGAATATCGAGTCAATTCGAAAAAACGAGAAAAGTCAGCGGTCCGAGATCCTTACAGCCTTCACAATTCGGTATGTTGTGTCCTTCAGATACCCCAGAAGGTGAAGCTTGTGGGTTAGTGAAAAATCTTGCATTGATGACACACATCACCACTGATGATGAAGATGAACCGATAAAAAAGTTGATCTTTGTTTTAGGCGCAGAGAGTATTGCAACTATCACAGGACGTGAATTACATGCTCCTGGCTCGTATGGAATTTTCTTGAATGGTACTCTGCTAGGAATTACTCGGACCCCCTTAAAATTTGTTCATAGGTTTAGGACTCTCCGTCGGAAGGGCAAAATGTCGACGTTCATCAGTTTCAATATTAACAATCACCAAAAGGCTGTGCACATTGCCACGGATGGCGGACGGATCTGTCGACCTTTGATTATTGTGGATGAAGGCATCCCAAGAGTTACTACTCAACACATTGATGTAAGTCCGCGGTATTGGATTTGCAATTTGTTTCCGATACTAATCACTTTCAGGCTTTAAAAGAAGGAAAGATGGTATTTGATGATTTTTTAAAAACAGGCCTGGTCGAATACCTCGACGTTAACGAAGAAAATGATTGCGTCATTGCAATTTATGACAGTCAGATCAACAAATCCACAACACATCTTGAGATCGAGCCTTTTACGATATTGGGGGCGGTCGCAGGACTGATTCCATATCCTCACCATAACCAGTCTCCACGGAATACATATCAATGCGCGATGGGCAAACAAGCCATTGGCGCCATAGCTTATAATCAACTACAGCGGATCGACACTTTACTATATCTGATGGTGTATCCCCAGCAGCCTATGGTTAAGACACGAACTATCGAGTTGATTCAATATGATAAATTGCCGGCCGGTCAAAATGCTACGGTGGCAGTGATGAGTTATTCGGGATACGATATAGAGGATGCGCTTGTTCTTAACAAAGCGTCGATTGATCGAGGATTTGGGAGATGTCAAGTCCTGAAAAAGAATACCACCACTTTGAAACGGTACTCGAATCAAACACATGATCGTCTAGATGGAGTCAAAATAAATGCTAACGGCGAGCCCATTTATAAGCATACGGTATTGGAAGCTGATGGACTACCGGGTGTCGGTGAACAAGTTTCTAATGGCATGGTTTACGTGAACAAGCAAGTTCCGACGAACGCTTCAGATAACATGATTGGGGCTCCGGGTGGACCTGTACAATCTGATGATGACTATAAAGATACCCCTGTTGTCTATAAAGGGCCAGAACCGAGTTATATTGATAAGGTCCTGCTTACATCATCCGAGTCCGAACAACCTTTGGTCAAAGTTCTTCTCCGTCAAACTCGTCGACCTGAACTAGGTGACAAATTTTCATCTCGCCATGGCCAGAAAGGTGTTTGTGGCATAATAGTTCAACAAGAGGATATGCCTTTTTCCGACTCGGGTGTTTGTCCAGATATCATCATGAACCCACATGGATTTCCGTCACGGATGACAGTTGGAAAAATGATCGAACTTGTTTCAGGTAAGGCAGGTGTCCTCGATGGCTCTCTTCAGTATGGAACTGCGTTCGGTGGAAGCAAATTAGAAGATATGTCACGAATTTTGATCGACAAAGGTTTCAGCTATTCCGGTAAGGACATGCTTACTTCTGGGATCACCGGTGAATGTTTACAGGCGTACATTTTTTTTGGACCGATATATTATCAAAAACTCAAGCATATGGTGCTTGATAAGATGCATGCACGTGCTCGTGGTCCACGAGCAGTTCTGACTCGCCAGCCAACAGAAGGTCGCTCGAGGGACGGCGGATTAAGATTAGGAGAGATGGAACGCGACTGCCTGATTGCTTATGGAGCGTCTCAATTACTTTTAGAACGGTTAATGATTTCGTCTGATGCTTTCGAAGTCGATGTTTGTAATCATTGTGGGCTCATGGGCTATAACGGCTGGTGTACCAGCTGTCAGTCAACAAAGAATGTATATAAACTGACGGTGCCGTATGCTGCTAAGCTATTGTTCCAGGAGCTGCTCTCTATGAATGTTGCACCGCGATTAAGACTCGATGATGCTTTTTAGTTCCGTCTTAATTTAGATTGATGCCAGCTAGAAGTCAAAATATAATCTAATACAAATGCGTTAAATCTTACTGTTCCAGCCGCCTAGATCTCCCAGCTGGGAGTAGTAATTGTCGCTGGGACTCCCAGCTGGATGACGTCGCGACAGGTGTTCATTGGAGGACGTGATACACTCATATATTCAGTGTTGTAATAATTATATGGCTTGTTGCTTCTAAACTTTGATTCAATCTGGTAATTTTTATTGTTGTTATCTCATTCTGTATACCTGAACTCTTCCCATTTTTTTTACAATGACAAGGTCGAACGCTGTTGAAAATTCACTTGAATCGGAAGTAATAGGAGTCTCAGTTGGTTTGAATGGGATCAGATCTGCTGTAATGCCTACTCGAACTTTCGACCTCTCAGATGCCGAAACTACTTCGAGCTTGGGACTTTGTACTGATGAGGAAGATGGCGATGAAGAAGATGGCTATGAGGGTGACGGGTATCGTTTGGTCAGAAAGCGGAGTCCTAGTGCGCTATTTGGAATCAAATCTTCAGAATCGAGTCCGGCGAAACGTACTGACTCTGTAGAGACTGATGAAAAGCCAACGGAGAAAGTTATTGTTCCAGATCATTCTGCATATATATGGCCTTCTCAAAGTCCAGCGGGTTGGACAGTTATTTATGAGTGCTTTAAACAGGATAAAACATCATTCGTGTATTTAGCGATCACATTTTGGTTAGCCATCCTCATATTTGGCAGGCAGGCGAGTACCTCACAGAAGGCTTGCATTAGCAACAGTTTAGAATTTGAGGTTGTCAATGATAATATGATCTACGTTGAGAAACCTCTATGTATGTTACCAAACAATAAGGCTGTGATAGATTACAGCATTGCTAGCATCACTCGTACACATGCGGAATCAAGCAAGCAACTGTCATTCAACGTGGGCAAAACCTCTCATAATAGTGCCATTATTACCGTTTCACCTTCTGAGGCATGGGGTACTGTCAATATCTCTAGCGAACTGGTTGTTGGATCGAGCGGAGAATATGTCAAGAAATGGGACATTGTCGAATTTCCTGGCAAACAACCCAAGGCATTGCAATATACTGAGGTTACCAAAGATGAAGTTTTGTTAGGTTTGAAGGCAGCTTGGCGGTTTTCAAGAGATTCATCAGAAAGAATTAAGGATCGATCTGCAAAGCTACTGGCGCCTGCTATCGACAGTGTTTCGAGTTCGTTTACTAGGGTGGAATGGAACAAAGCCAAATCGGCAGCTTCAGTTCTGATTGACAAAGCTTCTAGATACGAGCACGAAGCGAGTGCGTACTCTAAGAATGTAATAGCTCCATTTTTTAAAAGAGAATTTTACAAACTGGAGGAGAATTCGTATATTTTGGCAAAAAGGTCCGCAGAATTGTGTGAGTCGGGGTACAGTGCAGTTCTTGATTTCGCAAATGGTTTTCATGAAAGTGTGAGCGAAAGACTGGGTACTAAAGAGCAGAATTTGAAGAAGGCTAAAGGATCTGCTAACGAGATTTATTCCCAAATTGTTAATATGTTTTGATTGTGCGTGTTATGTTTTATCAAGGTATATGAGGTTTATTGATGTTGGGACTGGCAGGTTTGGTATGGTGTTTGTATGGAGAATACGGTGCGTCATCGATTTTATTTTGTGAGATTTTGAGTTCTAATGGATTGTAAATGGTATGACGGTATATGCTATTATGACGTTCTAATTAATAAATCTATTTGATTTGTATTGTAATAATGTATGATAAAAATATTTTGACTATTCTAAACTGTAGTTTTTGATAAGTTTGGGTGTATACACAAAATAAGATCCGTGTAAGGGTTCTGGATCAATATATTGAAGGTAGCTACTAAATTTTCCATCACGCTCCATCGCGATCCAGCAGGACAATAGACTACACAATCGTCATTTCTCTATTGAAGCATATCCGCAGATTCATTTCAGATACCGGATACAATCAGGATTTCTCAGGGGATTACAAATTTATTTTGTTTGATATAATTTATAATGACGGCAGAAGACACTAAGAAGGAAGAGTCTGCTGAAACTGTTAAGACTGAGGAAACGAAGACCGAATCTTCGTCAGTTCCTACGTCCAACCTATTTAGTCTGTTTGGTGGAAAGCCAGCGGGTACTTCTGCTTTTACTGTTTCGGCGACAACGAGTGAGTCTAAGGAGACGAAAGATGAAGAGGTTAGTTCGGATTGATATATTCGATTTGTTGAAGCGGAAGGGCTGATCTGATGTTGATTCACGTTTATTAACACACGATTTAGGCGGAGGATGAAGCTCCCGAATCGCCCGATGTTCATTTCGAACCTATCGTGAAGCTTGAGAAAGTTGATGTCAAGACCAACGAGGAAGAAGAAGAGGCCGTTTATAAAATGTTTGTCATCCTCACTACAAATGTTTATTTTCTTGTACCTCATATAATTCAAGCTAACTTTGGGCTAGTCGTGCCAAACTTTTCAGATTCGATAAGACTAGTGAGCCTGGTGAATGGAAAGAGCGAGGAACTGGCGATGTCCGTTTCTTGAAGCATAAGGAGAGCGGCAAAGTTCGATTGGTCATGCGCCGTGACAAGACTTTGAAAACTTGTGCTAATCATTACAGTGAGTTTTACGTCTTAGCGTTACAAATTATTGGAATGAAATTATTTAACGCGAATTACTAGTTTTACCCTCAATGGCTTTATCCCCTAACGTTGGCAGCGATCGAAGCTGGGTTTACACTGCATCTGCAGACATTAGTGAAGGTGAACCTGAGGCGATGACTCTTGCCATTCGGTTTGCAAACTCCGAGAGTATGTTTTTATCAGATATAGTTTACTTACCGAATAATTCTAACAATGAATAGATGCAAATGCATTCAAAGAAAAATTCGAAGAAGCTCAGAAAGACAACGAAGCGGCCCTCAAAAAATAATTAACTGATTAATCGAGGTGTGAATCATCAGACTGTAATCTAATTAGTATTCATACATATCTATTATTATTAGCCTGTTTCACACTTCCAGTCCTATTGCAATGTAGAGATTTAAAGCTTTTCGAAATTCTTTGGCATTACATAGTCAGTAGAGCGCGTACTCTTTCAGTGTGAGCTAAGGGTTTTGTCGTAATGCGAGCACAGGGGATTTAGGAATGGCATACCATATTCCAACTGTTTCTATTTCAGATAGTGTTATTCGTTTTCCTAGAGCGTCCTAGAAATAATAATAATATTCTTTTTTTGGTCAATTATTAAACTGACTGGATTGGCTCTTCCGTCGAAGATCGCAGAATTAAGCAGTATCTTTCTAAATCGCAAATTGGATTAAGATACCTCAGTGATTTGATACTGGTTGATTGATTCGTATATCTCTACTGGAATTGTTCGTGATTATTTGAGAAATTTTTTCCTTTTGCTACCGGCATAAAGAAATTATAAGTATGGCTCAAGAGGTATGTATATAGATTCTCCGATTAATGTTTGTGTTCTCTTCCAGATCACCAGATTGAACTGGAATCCGAACAAATCATTCGAAAGCAAGCACGCAGGCTTCCAATCCAAGAATTTAATTTAATTGATTTTTTGTTCAGGTTGTTCGCACAGTCAAGGTTACGACTTCAAGTCATGTTCTGGAGGATGTGGAACCTGTCAGTGAGGGGTTTCCAATGCGGGAGTGGTCAGTCAAGATCTCGCTAGTTGGACCTTCGGGGGAAGAGGTTCCTGCCAATATCTTTGACAAGGTTACTTATAAATTACATCCTACATTTAATAATCCCAACCGAGGTGAGTTCTTTTTTTGACTTGTGGTTAACTGTCTGATTACCGTTTGCTGATAACTTTACCTGTTAGTGATGAAGAAACCTCCATTTAAACTGGAAGAGCAAGGTTGGGGTGAATTCGATATGACAATCTTGTTGCATGTGATGGATAAAGGTGGCGAGCGAACGCTTGTGCATGACTTGAATTTTCTGCAGGCAAAATATGATGTCACTCATAAATTTGTAAGCTGTTCTCAAACCCGGCTGCTTCACTATTTGTGGAACAGTTTACTTACTGTATAGTCATTTCCTACAAATCGACCCGCACTGGCTAAAGTTCTAGCAGAATCAGGTCCAGTCGCCGAAATTGCGGGGACAAATGTGGCAACTGCTAGTCCTGGAGTTGAAGAAGTTAAGAAGGAAAAGCGCAAACTAGATAGCTCTGAATCCGGCAAGAAGAAGAGCAAACATGAAAAGTCCAGCACAGTAAGTTTTGCTAATGTCAGCCGATGTTAGATTTCTTTCCTAACATATTCTGTAGATGGACATGGATCGATTAGCCGAAGGATTGGAAAAACTAGGCGAGGACGATTTGCTGCAGGTGGTTCAAATGGTTACCGAAAATCGGACGGCAGAGATGTATATCAAAAACGATGTCGAAGGTAAGTTTTGCACAATTGGTTAGATTAGGAAGGCCAGCTCTGACTTTATTTTATAGAGGGAGAGTTTCATTTAGACCTTTATACTATGCCCGAAAAGGTTTTGAAGATGCTGTGGGATTTTGTCAAGAAGCGGGGGGAACTATAGCTCGGTTAATGCTGATCTAGGTAGAGACAGTTCAAAGTCACGGGTCAGATCAAGTATTCAAGGTATATAATGACCATGAGTATTTGTCTTTGCCGTTGCTTTCTTTCTTCAGACAATTAAGGTATTGTCGAGATTAGAGACTGAATCGGATCGTTAACTTGGGTGGATAGCTATGTAAAACTGATTGTATTTTGATGTTGCTGGCCTGAGTTGTATGAAATATGACTTATTTGACAGAATATCAGGAGCGAAATTTATGAGAAAAGGTAATAACTGTCAAAGTTGTCAAAGACTACAGACAATGGACTCCGGACAATGGCCCGATAGAACACGACAGGAAGGAGAGACAAAAAAAAAAAAGGAGGGCTTGACTGGCCGCGATAGTTTTGAAACAAGCGGGCTTGATAATTGATGGCATGATCTATGAAGTGCATATGTATTTTGTTTATGGTCAAGATCTCGAGCTGGGTGTTTTAGGAGCCTGTGTAAGATTGGTATGATTATCTGTTATTTTACTCCATTTATATTTTTTTTCATATTTATGTCCATGATACTGTACTAGTTGTATTATTAGTTTTTTGAATGTAAACTTTGAGTTAGTTGACCGGTAAGGAGTTGATCAGCAGAGACCGACGGAAGGCGAATACTGTAGAAGATGCAAAGAAGGCAAGACAGTGAAAGGGGTGAGCGAGGGCACGGCAATGGCCCAAAGAACGCTACGTAGAAGAAGGAGGCGCAAAGGCCCGAGAGACGTTGTTGCGACATGAGATTGAATTAATGAAAGGCGGTCCTAATAAATGAATGCAGGAGAGCAGGATAGAATATGCGCTTGGTATGATAATCTAATATGATCTGCAGAAGGGCTCGAGACGGCGGAGAATAGGTTGCAAGACCTGGTCTACTGAGCGTACGGGTGCAATGTGAAGTCAAAAGTCGGTAAACCACGGCACTCCTCTCAGAAGGGATGGAAGACTTGTCTGTTTAAATCAGATGCGACTTACGTGACGAATTCTGGACTACGGAACACTATCGTCGACGTTGCGGAGAGGGGGTGGGACCGCAAGATTAGGAGAAAACTCAAGCGAAGGACACCGCAGAGGCTACTACTGCAGTAGGGCAGTATTTGGGCTAACTAGGACGGCATGGTAGGGAAGGGGAGGACGACGTAGCTGGGAGACCGCGCTACACGTACTCTGGAAGAAGGCGGAGAGAGCGCAAATTAGAAGACCAGGGAGAAGGTAAAGGCTGACCGGGCTGGATTAGTTTGCACTTTTAAAGTTTACGTCGAACTCGTGCTCACTGTTGCTTCTTTAGTGTGCTGGAAAGCTCGGGGCAGAATGGCGGTAGCTGAGTGCTGTATTTTTCTAGGGAAGTACTTTTCGTTTTAGGAGTGGCCTAAGTAGGACATTCGTCTTACAAGTCAAATACATGAAAAGCAGAGAGAAAGCAGGACTAGAAAAATAATTAGAAAATGTAAAAGAAAGAATAATGTCATTCTTGGTAATATATGCTTGAAATACAATCTATCCAGGGCCAAATGCCACAGAAAGCCTGGGAGTCGGGGAGCCGCTGCGCCGTCCAGGGAGAAAGCCACGGCAATCCTTAGAAGAAAAAGTACTTCACACCGGTGTCCCGAGTAAACAGATTCGATACTGTGAGACCGTCTCGTCAATCCGAGTATAGTCGATAGTGATTGATGATCATCCCCCTCAGGCGGCCTGCCTCTTCGGCTCGCTTTAATTGCTACGGGCACCTCCCAGACTGACTCTTCTTTTTTTTCTTTCCTTTCTCTATACTCTTTTCCCCCATTTCCTTTCCCTCCAGCCCTTGAATCGCCCTCTAGTTCTCTAATCTTACGTTCCGACCTCTCCAGTCAAATCTAGGGAAATGCTTGCTACTTCAATGGCTACTTCAACACCTACAGCTTTCGAGCCCATCTCGCATGACTTGAGCGAAGCTCTTGCTGCTATCGACTTTCAGGAATCGGGTGAATCTTCGTCGTTATCGACCTCCACGAACCAGACCTCGGCTCCCGGCTCACCCGCTTCGAAGGCCGAAGAAGGCACGTTTGAGATTCCAGAAGAAGACGAGGAGGAAGAGGACGAGGAAGATGCTGCTCCTAGCGACAGACAGATCATCGGAGGAGTTATTGTCGGAACCTCAGCTGAAGGAAACGTACCGATCAAGAATGTTTATGACGATGATGAAGAGGAAGACGAGGAGCAGATTATTCCAGTAAAGGGTTCCATCTCTCTTAGTGCAAGCGATGCCCAGGCCATTCGAGAGACCTACTACGAAATCATTGGTGAAGGCTCCATAAATGATGTTGTTTCCGGAGGTACTCTTGCAAATCTGTTTTATAATCAATTTTATCAGAACTTATTTGCTCGCCATCCAGACATCGAGTTTATGTTTCCAGACGTACAGCGACAATCGGCCGCTATCTCTGGCATTTTCTCTTCTGCACTGGCGATGATTGACAATATTCACGTTTTGGATGAAAAACTAGAGCGACTTGGCCGGCGACATGCTTACTTAATGGGTATCGAGCAGGAGCATTTTGAACTTGTTGGAATCGTGTTTATTCAAACTCTACGAGACAGACTTGGCGAACAGTTCACTCCTGGCGTCGAAGCAACCTGGGTCAAGATCTACAGCTACTTGGCTGGAAAGATGGTCGATGCCGGACGGGATGATTTTGGAGAAGAAGTTGAGCCAGCCGGTGTCGCCCTGCTAGTTGCTCTCCAAGAGAAGGCAGTCGGACAGAGCTTTGAGGTTTAAATCATTCCTTTTTCTAATTTTCGTTCCGTGCAGCTCTTTACAAACAAAATCATTTGCTTCATCTCCATAATCATCCTAATCTCATTTCACTAATTCGATATCATTTGTCATCTTACTACCCCTTCGCACTTTCACTCCAACACGATTCATGACGACTGCAATTGCCCTACACAGTCATCCTGTTACGATAATCAAACTGTGCTCGCTTGGGCTTATGTCTATTCTCAAGGGGCTGGCTGTTCGTGTTTATTCCTCTCATTTTCCGTTGCTCCCTTTTATTTTTTTTTTGCTGTCAGGCGCCACCGTTTGCTTTTTGGGATCAAAGTAAACTGCCCTTGTCTAGACGTGTCGCGTGTGTTTTTAGGTTGTCCGTCCACTCTTTATTTATAGTATATGTTTGTTCACTTGATTTTGGTATTCACTTTCTGGTTTTTATTTTGTTTCGAAAGCGCTTTTGGATTTCCTTTTGACAATTTCCTGTAGTCTTGATGTTCTATGTGTGTGCTGCGTGGTGTTGATATTCTAGGGATAGGCTACGTTACTCCAATCTCTTCTATCTATGTTTTTGGGTATATTTATTTCTGTTAGGTTTATATATAAAACTAGAAATGAAGTTTGTCGTCATTCGCTACTCAAGTAAAATATGTATTCTGTAATCTGATCATGATTCGGGTGATATTGAATCGAAATATATTATTAGAGAGTCGGAGCAGTACTCGAAACACTATGCATCGGCATTCACGCGCAGTTTTGGATGGAACAGAGGAGGAGTAACCACTAGTGAAACCTACTGAACGCCGTCCTAATATGCTATATTGAGATCATCATCGGGCGCCTCCTAGCAATTTATCCAGTCGACTGCGCAGCTGGTCAGGGTCGGGCTGGATAATGGACCTGGATAAATTGGGCCTCTTGTAACTGCTGGAGAGCACACAGTATAACAGATTGCAGAAGATCATTATCTGAGATCCATTGTTCCTTGGACTTTCTAGTCTAAGAGATTTTATGCCGTTTTCCCACAGGTTTGCTATCTGATCGCTGCGGATCAATCTTGGGGTAGTAGTCTGGCAATATAACAGAGGCGCAGAGGCACCGAACACGAGGACAAGTGTCGGAGCGGCATGCTTGCTGACAAGGGGATGGACATGTGGAAGAGCACTGTGTCGACATGGCACACAGATAATGACGACGGACGATCCACACCGCATGGAAATTGAGGGCTTGTTGCTCGTTTTGATTTCGCTGCTAGATCGGGCCGGCCGCCACAAGAGCAAGCAGACACATGCACAGTTGGCTTGATCTGTATCCTGCGATGGGTGTTTTAGGAGCTGCACATATATTCAGCATACAGACAGACAACAGCGGATTTATTACATGCTAATATCACTACTTACGTGACGCTCAGAATGAAATGGCTTGCTGGTATGTTTATCATTTAAGAATTCGGAATTTATCCCGGTTACAGCATTTCTTTTTTTTCGGATAAATCTTCGATCGAACGGAGCGATCTATTTGAAGGCAATTGAGTACAGCAGTCGATAGAGTTCCCCCCTTCTCTTCGTCCGCCCCCTTCCGTTAACATCCCTTGAATCTCATTTTGCTTTGTTTAATAGTCTAATAGTCTGAGATCACATGTCTTAGAGATTCGACGCTTGACAGCCAAAAAGCAAGCAAAAAATAGGGGCACTTCAGTGGCCAAAAAGGGGTAGCTGTACACAATTTAGACTTTTTTGCCATCGTGTGGTCGGCCGCTTCTTTGCACGTTTTCACTCATCCTCGTTGGCGACAGTTTCTCGAAAACTAATCTCGACGGGCTCGGGCTCTCCTGGATCCGGTCAACTGCACACTAATGTACTAAGGCGATCGATATGCTCAATCCATCGATTAGCCAATCGTTAATTGCATAAGTCGCCACCGAAGATCTCCATAGTAAGGGCCCAGAAGGCTGGTTGGGACTTGCTTGGAGAGTCCACTCCAGACAAGGCTTTGGCATTGGCTTTGGTTTTGGTTTTGGCTTTTGTGTGTCTTGTCTGTCTGTCTATCTTGTCAACTTCCGACTTCAAACCCTTACGAATGATCTGGAAATAGGGGCTGAGAAGAATACTGACGTTTCTTAGTGGCAGCTGTAGTTGAGCTCTCAGCTCTCCTCCAGATTCTCCGCTCGCTGACATGTAACTGACGTTTCTTCTCTATGTGTTTCTTACCTTCTTATATTCGGTGCAGACTATATGGTCGGACTGATCACTTTTCGAATCTCCCTGTTGGGTCTAGGACAAGCTTCACAGCAATGGCTGATATTTTCTGCCATGTCATGCATACCAACTCTTGCATGCTTAGCCTCATCTGAGTCCTGCAAAAACCCTCCTTATATCAGTCTACATACCACTACGTCGTCTGGCTGCTTTCGACTCTTGTACGTACAGATTTTGTTTGCCTGGCCTGCTTTAGTGTGCATGCATCCAGCATTCCCATCCTAGCTCTAATTTTTTCTGACGTCGCCTCTTCAATCTTACATCGCATCGCAGACCTGTTTTGTGTCTTTTTGGTCGCATACCCCCGACCGTGCTATTTCTGCGCTGCATTAAAAGTCCCATGCCTTGCCTGCAGGTGTCTTGGACTTATTGACTGACGACTAATTCTGGTTGCCTTGTGTTTTTAATCCCACATAGCGATAGCGATATATAGTGTTCTTTGTCTGAAAGTATTTTCGACAATCCAGCCCATTTAATATTTCAGCTACCTTTTATTTGATATCTAAATGGCGCTTTCCTGATACATTAGTCTGAAAATTGCATTTTAGAGTATAATCTAGTCGGTTGCATTGTTTACTCGGTTTACTAGCGAAACCTAACCGAGTCTAGTATGCTCAAGCTGCCAAAGATATTGCGAGAGAATACCACCGCAATTATGGGGCCGCGCATTATGTATCGTATCTTCGGCGTTTCCTCTTCTATCTAGAGAATGTTTACTGTAGTTATATCCTCACACATGAGAATACCACGGCCAGATACATAGGCAATTATATAGCAGCATTCTGAAATGTAGTTTGAGTGAATTACTGCTCTATAACTCTATAATGAATTTCCTGCCTAGATGGCAGCTACACTTCTTAAGTTTCTAGTACAAGCGTTGTATAGCAGAAGAGTGGTTTATACTTGTAGTTCCTTGTTTACGGACGACTGGCTCGTCGATTGGAAATTGAATTCTCACTTTTCTTGTCCCAGAGTTCAGCATCTGAAATGTGTATATATTTTATATCGTCTCCTCTGAGATTTGGAATTTGATCTTGCTACAGAGGTGAAACATTGAAAAGCCAATTACCATTACTTGATATAGTGCGATGATACATACTAGATAATACGCCCTTGGCTTAAAATTACAACTTCAATCGTTTACGTTCGTGCAATGAATCCGGTTAGATTACGAATGCATGAGCATGGAGATAACGACGGCATATCTACTTTTAGAACAGACGCAAACTTGTTGCATCTCGACCGATTTAAAATAGGACTTCTTTATTATCTAATGTTTTTAGTAATTGCTATGATCGTTACCATTGTTCTAGGATTACTTCATTTGCATGGATAATTTTTAAGCAATTTCTTTTTTGGCTACAAATTCTAGTAATCGAGTTGAATCAATAAAATAGTTATTCCGGTGAATTACAAATATTATTCCTGATCTTTGTATCTGAGTTCACTTGAGATTATTCCTAAAAAGCCAATTTTTACTTTCTATATTTTTTATGATTACAATAATACACTCCACTCTAGGAAATCCAGAAAATTACAAGCTGATTGTAATATATCCTTGCAGAACAAGACTATCTTTTGTTAATCAACCAAATCTAGTAAGCAGTTCAATATTTTGTCAGTCGAGTCAAACCCTTAGCCCTGTATGTAGCAGCCCTGGTCAATTTAGTTTTTCCTTGACAAGAACTAGGCGTTAGTGGTTTAGCGGTAAAATTCGTCGTTGCCATCGACGAGCCCCCGGTTCGACTCCGGGCTGACGCATATTTTTGTTGTTAGTATTTTCGTTTAACTTCACATTTATTTTTCTACTTCGAAAATTAGGAAATCAATATATCAGGTACCGATTATTTGGCTGGTTGCTACCACAAGTTTCCACAACAGGTAATTAATCAGCTGACTATCTAGTGAGATGACTAACGGGATTTACTGATCTATTAGTCAGATACAGACCTCACCGCTAGCCTCTTCAGTTTAATTTTCAGACCTCCTTCTTTGCGTATGTAAATCTAGAAGAAAATGATGCTTATGAAAAGACTGAAACCAGGTGTAGTCCCTTCAAGAAGCGCATATAACTATTTGATTTGGCTACTAGTTTTTAAAGTATCTGGGACTGACAGCCAATTACAAAAAATGAAAAGCTACTCTTGTACTCCTACGGAAAAACTCCTTTGGCTCGGAGAATTTCAAGAAACTGACCAAACAGAGTCTCCCGCATTTAATATCTGAACACTCGATATAGACCACAGGCATTAGCTATATTAAAAGATCAGAAGGTTATCCATAGATATGCCCCAACCTCTGATATATTACTCCTATTATATGTACTTAACTAGACTGTATCATCGAAAGGTAATATCGTACTTTCGACAATGATTTATCGGTGGATATTAAGATTAGATTATGCAAAGAATAAAATTAACCAAGATAAAATTCAAGCCAACTGTTTAATTTATCTTTATGAAAGTAAATTCTGCCGCATCTCTAAGATTAGGGCAATCTGGCCGAGTTGGTCTAAGGCGTGAGATTAAGGTTCTCATCTCTTCGGAGGCCTGGGTTCGAATCCCAGGGTTGTCAATATTTTTTTTGATCCTTCATATTCTGTCCCTGTGTTCCGTCTATATTACCTCATTCGCTTGTTCGCAATGTAAATCAGCAAATAGGAAGTTACGTGATAATAATTGTTTACAATGCTATCTTTCTGTTTTAAGAGGTTTGGCTTTGATATTTCATTCCAGGTTGCATTGTCGAGCACATTTTTCTGCTCGCAAAGAATGTAACGAAATAATTTTTTGCTAGTCAAAAGCAAAATCTACTAGTAGATATATTGCTAGCTGAAACTATGAAGCAATCGCAAAGTAGGATTAGCCTCTAATAGTCTGTTATGTCCGATCTTGTGAAATACGAAAATTTCAGTATCTCGGATCTCAGATATAAGTCCCCGCTGACCATGGTTTTGATTTGAACATTACATCAATCATATTCAATGGACTGGCAGTTGTTGTAGTTCTGATAGTGATTATCTACTTGAACTCTAGTTATTCATTGTCTGTGTCACCGAGAGCGACTAGTAAAAACAAGAGCAATGAGAGCAGAGCAAAGCACTTGCAGAAAAGTAAGAGCACACAAAATATTAGCTATGCTGTTATTTGTTATTTGCTTTGTAGCTACCTTTAGTGCTCTTATGTTCTTGTTTTAAATCACGATTTAGGCTATTGGATCGATTTTTGCTTTGCTTGCATATCGACTTTGCTAGCCAGTAGTTTCTATCTGCCATTTTCAATATGTTTTCTTCCGTATTTCTTTATCTCTGCTTTAATATTTGGCACTCATAGCATTTTGGACTCTTCAGGCATTAATTAAAACCTCAGTTATTTAGAGCAATGGGTATATAAAATCCCATTTTCGCACTATTCTAGCAGTATACACTATAGACTATTACTGGCTTATTTTATCCCATCAATTCCTAGAAGTTCGCATATCATTTGACTTCATTGCTTAGAAAAGCATTGGATTTTGTATTCTCTTGCTTCCAAGTTTCAATCTTCAAATTACTTCGGTATCTAGTTTTCTCTCTATTGTCCAAATGATATACAACAAGGAGAGCGATTGCGGGTGAAAGACATCCGACTTTCAAAGTGTTAATTTTAACGACTGCTAGGTATTCTGGTATTTTCCATAGACTGACTAGCTATTCCACTGTCATTCCATAATTTTTGTAGATACTTATTCATCATATCACAGATACTTCACAGAACTGGGAAAGGATTGAACTGCCTAGAAGCTCAATTTTCTAAGTCCTATTATGCAAGAGAGATATATTCATTTTTCAGCCCAAAGCGACGATCACTTTGAACGCTTATCAAATGGTACGCGTCAATCAGAATATTATCCTCAATTTTATGATAAGCTTTAGAATTTGGTGTCGATAGCCGAACAAACTAAGATTATATAAGTTATTATATAATTATTCACGTGATTATGGACATGGAGCCGTCTTACCATCATACCCTGAGATAGTTTGCATCAATTTTTTCACTCGGTATGATATTCTTGCTCTTATGTATTTTAAGAAAAGGGTACCTAGCAATGAATACGTTTCGGATATTTACATATTAAAATAGCAGATTGAGTTTTACAATTGTTTGGATTGAATCTGTGGACCTTGTTCCGACAGCTCTGTACTTTGTACGAAAGCATACATTATCCTGACGTAAGTTGGATTATCAGTGATTTCGAATCTTCAAGCAAGATCGAGGAATTATATGATGACTAGAGTGCATTTGGCTCGAGATATTTGTGGATGTCAGATAAAAGTTGTTTAATTACGAGTTTTATTCAGATATTCTTACAAACTCGATGTGGAAAAACACACGCTACCTTTTTAATTTGTTCTGACTTCTTTCCTCAATTTGCTGAAGAAACTTTTCTATTATTGCAAATTTTTCTAACTCAAATATAGGTTTATTGTTTACTGATAACCAGTGTTATTGATTAGGATTTTATCATGGGGTCAGCATTACTTTTGCTCTGATATGATTTTAGGTAAGGCGTGGTTTATTCTTTTGCTTGCATGTAGTGGCTCCGGATACTGTTTAATTTTTATTCTGTTTGAAATACCTTTTGAAAGTTATTCTGTGTATCTTTAATTTCTGCTTTTGTCTTCAATCGACCGCGTTATTCCGCTGCGAGCAAGCAAAAGAATACAACCGTCGCAACCTCAAATTGGTTTAGTAAAAATTTCTGCGACATATAGTAACTTGTAAATTCTTTCTTATAGTGTACCGGCATTATTTAGATGGTTATCTCGAAAATATCCACGAATTGTGACTAGTGTGATTGAAGAACCAGATCGAGAGATTGATGGAATCACATATCCTGCCGATTTCTCAAGACCGAACCCAAATGAAGAACTGGATAATTTGTATCTTGATATGAATGGCATAGTTCATCCATGCAGTCATCCTGAGAATCGTCCTCCACCCGGGTCGGAAGATGAGATGATGCTTGAGGTTTTCCGGTATACCGATCGAGTAGTTAGTATGGCTAGGCCCAGAAAAGTGCTTATGATTGCTGTCGATGGCGTGGCTCCGCGGGCAAAGATGAATCAGCAACGCTCAAGAAGATTCAGATCGGCTAAGGAAGCAAAAGAGAAAGATGATGCGAAGGCGCGAATGGTTGCAGAGATGGAAGCAATGGGCAAGATAATAGATGATAGTGTTAAGGATAAACGATCGTGGGATACAAATGTGATTACGCCTGGGACGCCATTTATGGATAAGCTTGCAAAAGCAATTCGATACTGGGTCGTTTATAAACTGAATACTGAGCCTGGATGGAGAGATTTGGAGGTGATTATTTCTGATGCTGCTGTTCCTGGTGAAGGTGAGCACAAGATTATGGAGTTCATCCGTAGTCAACGGCAATCACCTTATTACGACCCTAACACTTCTCATGCAATTTATGGTTTGGATGCGGATCTTATTATGCTTGGTCTTGCCACGCATGAACCTCATTTTCGTGTTCTTCGGGAAGATGTATTTTTCCAAGACCGGAGTGGCCCACGAGTGTGTCATATGTGCGGTCAGCCAGGCCATCAAGCTGCACAGTGTACAGGAGAACGAAAGATCAAAAATGGCGAATTTGATGAGCTCGGCAGTAAGCCTATCAAGCCAGAGAAGAAACCCTTTATTTGGTTACATGTCGGCATCTTGCGCGAGTACTTAGATCAAGAGTTGTTTATTCACAACCTACCATTTAAGTTTGATCTAGAGCGTGCCATCGACGATTGGGTGTTCCTATGTTTTTTCGTTGGAAATGATTTCTTGCCACATATTCCGTCACTTGAAATTCGTGAAAATGGAATTGATAAATTAGTTAATATCTGGAGGCGAACTTTACCCCAGGGACATGATTATCTTACGCTTGATGGTACGGTTAACATTCCCGGTATGGAGACATTATTACGGGAATTAGGTCATCAAGAACCCTTTATCTTCCAAAAGCGCCAAGAATTCGAATTGCGACGAAATGGTGGGCAGCCACCAAACCGACAAAGACAAAATGATGAAAAAGATTCAATAACCCATTCTAAAGGTGCTAATGGGCGGCGACAAATCGTTAACCCCCGAACTAATGAGCCGATCGTGAACCGTTATAAGGCTGATATTGGTCCTACCTCTGCTCCTAGTGATATTCCTTTAGTTTCACTAGCGGATGCTAAAAAGCCTACATTCAATGCGAATGTAGCTAATCGAAGCGCAGCGTCGTATTTAAAGGCACAGATGCTAGCTAGAAAGAAATCAACGGTGACTGACGCAATAACAGCTACTTCAGTTTCTGCGGAGAGCGTGACCTCTGAAGAGACTGATCATACGACGGCGACTGAAGTGACCAAGAATACGGAGACTGATTCTACAGATGATGTTCCTATTACTTCTATAAAGCGCAAAGCTGAAGAGGAAGCTATCGAGACTGGGCGACAGACATCTATACCCACAGCTGCAGAGTCCGGTGATGCACAGGCAACGGAAGTTAAACGACTGAAGACGCAAGACGAATCCGAACCAACTTCAGCGTCTATTCCAGTCGATTCTTCTGAATCTGAAGATGAAAATACAGATTCTGTCCGGCTTTGGGAGCAAGGGTACCGCGATCGATACTATACGCAAAAGTTCAAAGCCAGAACCATGGAAGAACGTGAAAGTATTCGTCGTGCCGTGGTTCGGTCTTATATAGAAGGGGTTTGCTGGGTATTGTTATATTACTACCAGGGATGCCCATCATGGACTTGGTTTTATCCTTATCATTACGCACCTTTTGCCGGTGATTTTACGGACATCAGAGATACCGTAATAACGTTTGAAAAAGGAAAGCCATTTCGTCCTTATGAACAGTTGATGGGTGTTATGCCTTCAGCATCAGCTCATGTATTACCGCCTCTGCTTCGGCCACTAATGACTGATAAAGAATCTGATATTAGTGATTTTTATCCTACAGACTTCCCAATCGATATGAATGGCAAAAAAATGGCATGGCAAGGTGTAGCATTGTTACCATTCATCGACGAGCTACGACTTCTAACTGCGATCAACGAAAAATATCCAATGTTGTCCGCGGATGAGCATGCAAGGAACGGGTTTGGGCACGAAGCAGTATTCGTATCTGGACATAGCCACGTAGGAGCCGAGATTCTCCGACTGGTTTACTCATCGACAAGTTCGGAAGAAAATCGGTACAGTATTTTGAATCCATTATTATCGCGAGGATTGATTGGCGCAGTCAAGAGAGACCCAAGTTATCTTCCGGCTAATCCTAGAGTTGCATTCCCACTAAACGACACAGATCCCGATACTTTTGTCTCGTCTACATTAGCAACAGAAAGCGTGAAGTATAGTTCTATAGAAGATAATACTGCTTTGTCCGCTTATTACGCAATACCTATTCCGAGAGTTAAGAACAAGAGCATGCTTCTTCCTGGCTGTCAGCCCAAACTGACGAGTTGATTTTTTTGTTGCCTTTAATTTTCCTTGATTTTTTTATTTTCTGTATATTTAGGGTTGTTAATGTTGCATGGTTTTAGGAAGTCGAATCAGAATTGGTGATGGTTACGTGGTCCCTTTGAACTAGCTTTTAATCACGAAGAAGAATGCCATCTGAGTTTTTCTTTAACAACAAACAGTAAATATTTCCTGAATATCCCAAAACCGAAACTTCTGCCACCGTTTTTCTTGTTGTTCCGATATGCATTACGAGTCGCCTACGCAATATTTCAAATTCCAATAGCAAAACGAGGCGTTTTACAGGCTGTGTCTAAAAATATGAAGATGTCAGTCGACGCTTACTTTTTTCCCGCCGTCTTGGTCAAGCTCGGCTCGCTTAGTTTCTTTGGGAGGAGACATGATGGTAGATGACACGTCTGTGAACTAATGGAGGACGCGTAAAGTGCTAATTATATAAGCTATTATATAATCACAAGCACTTCAGCTTCCTATAATAAAGTGATCGTCAAAACGTGAACGCGTCAAAAGCGGAGCCCCGCCGTTTGACCCCTCCCTTTGATCACTCTATTAGATCATACGGCAAATTGAACACAAATAAATATATTAGCAACCCATTAATTTATAACTACACCAAAAATACCCGAGATATAGAGACACGTAATAAAAGTAAATCAATTAGTTTACATGATGATAGCAGGATGCTCAATATTGGAAGTGATAGTCTTGTGGGGTAGAACAGAGCCACCATTGACGTAGACCTCATCAGCAACAGTGACATCCTCACCGAGAACGGTGACACCCTCAAGACGCGCCCAGCGACCAACAGTCGAGTTCCAGCCGATGATGGACGATTTGACCCAGGCGTGGTCCTTAACCGTCGAGCCCTGAAGAACGACACATCTCTGGAGGCGAACACCATCACCAATGACTACATTGGGTCCAATGGTCACATTGGGACCAATACGGCAATCCTTGCCAACTTTAGCAGACGGATCAATGAGAACATTTCCTCCGTGCACATAGTCAGCAGTAGTAGGAGCAAGAAGTTCCGGCTTGTTTTTTGTAAGAGACGAAAGGTAGAGACAGGTGCCAGAAAGGAAATCCTTGGGCTGTCCAACATCCATCCAGTAACCCTCGAGATCGAAAGAGTAAAGCTGAGCATCCTTAGAAAGAGCGGGGAAAGTCTCTTTTTCAATTGAGGTAGGGCGGAGCTCAATGCGGTCGACAACAGAGGGGTTAAGAATGTAGATACCAGCGTTAATACGGTTACCGACAAACTCAACTGGCTTCTCGACGAATCGATCGATCTGGCCGATTGTGTTGGGCTTATGGACAATAACACCGTATTTCGAAGGCTCCTCAACCTTAGTTGCCACAATTGTAGCTTCACCGCCGTGCGAGCGGTGGAACTCAGCGAGCTGCTGGAAAGGGTAGTCACAGATGATGTCGGAGTTGAGAACGAAGAAAGGAGAATCATCCTTTTGCAAAACGTCTTTGGCAAGACGAAGAGGACCTGCCGTTCCAAGAGGCTCGGTCTCAACGGAAAAGGTGATAGAAATGTTGTACATCTCCTCATATTTCTTAAGAGCGGAGACCATAACCTCAGGTCGGTAGTTAACAGCAAGAACAATATCTGTGACACCAGCGGCAGCAAGAGCCTCGACCTGATGGAGAATCATGGGCTTGTTGCCAAACTATCAGAGTCATTGTTAGTAAAAAAAAGCGCGTTCTTACTTCAACGGATCTCAAAAAAAACGCGTCCAAATCTACGCGTCTTAGAAAACTTACCTCGACAAGAGGCTTAGGAAGAGTAAGAGTCAAAGGACGGAGACGGGTGCCGTAGCCACCAACGAGAATTAAGGCCTTCATGATGAACTGTGGAAAAAATCAAACTAAAATTAAAAAAAATAACTTATGAAACGACTGTGGTGAAGTGGAAGCTCGTCAAAGAAAGAAGTGCGAGAACTGAGAAGAGGACAGGTTCGAGTAAGATATATTTATATGGCACTGAGCTCTGGAGAGAAGTATTTTCCGCAAGCGGCGGTTGTGTGCGCTAATTGGCCGCTGAACGGTCTGTGCTGCTGCGGCGGAGGGTGCAGCAGCAGCAGCCAGGCAACAGTTTGGGCAGCGGCAGCAAGCAGCAGCAGCGGCAACCGCAGCAGAAAGGGGGTGGAACTGGGTCTGGTATGGAGAAGATGGTTGGATAAAAATCGGATTTGGATCAAAAAATGTAACTAAAATTTATCTTTAAGAGTTAAACCAGAATTTACGTAATTATGTAGATCTGTTGCTAGATTCGAGAGCTATACTGTGTTCTTAAAGCGGCCCTAAAGCGTTGTTAAGCAGCGGATGGGAAACGATACAGTCTTCTTCTGGCTAAGCAGTTAGAAGGCGAATGCCACTCTCTCCGTTAGTCCCAACGCTACCTATCAAACGCTATGAGGTGGAAGAATTTAAAACGGATTAGCTGGCTAGTGCAGTTTTGGTAGAGCAGTTAAGACACGAAGCAAGCAGTACTCAGCAACTGGGAAATGACGGCAAACCGAAACTTCAATAGAAACAGCAGTGCTCGTCGGCCAATTATGAGTGCATCCCGAGAAGCAGCCAGCTTCGATCCTATTGCGGCCGACTGCAACAGAGGCACTGATCTTTCAAGCTTTCGAGAGTACATTCACTCGAATATGAAGCGAACTCCGGATTCGAGAAATTGACGCTATCAGGGGCAGCAAGAAGCAGTCTGGTAATGCGAACATCTGGAGCAAGCACTCCCGGCAAAGTAAGTTTTCATAGTAGTAGCTTCGACCATGACCTAGCTAGGCTCTATTTACAAATTATTTAGTGGGCACGTCTCATAATCTGACAGTAACTCGTCTAATCGCGGAAACCGGTTGAGATGAGAATCAGATTGCAGCCTTACGGTAGACGTAAAAGCAGTGAAGTCGACCGAGAGAGATCACCCAGTTATTCGCTCAGGAGCCGATCGGCAACGGGGCGTGGCCTCGTTCTCTCGCACTATTGAATCCTGGATCCATAAACTCATGATTGTGGTAGCACGTCCTCCGTCTCCCGTAGCTTGCTGTCGCTCAGTCGTAGTTGCTATATCTTGCATGCAGTGAGAGCTTTTTTGCTTTGTTATTTCTCCTTATTCTATTCGCAAGTTCGATGTCAGCTCAAGCTCTTGCGGGAGGTTTCTCCGTCTACGACTAGGTTGAGAGCATCATGTTTTAATCATACGTAGCCACAAATTGTATACTTCCTAATCTCGCCGGCCTCTGGTTAATTTTCGAATTCATTTCTGTTTCTCTTTGCTTCCCGACTCATATCCCTTCTCCTTATTTTCCCTTGCACCATCTTCTGCGTAACTTGTCTGGCTTTCACCGCCTTACAACTACTTCCTCAGCCCATCTTCGGCATCGCCTTCCATAACCTCAAACCCTGCTCCATAGATGGACGCCGCACTCTCCAGACGCTCGCAAGTGCGGTACGGCTAATGCAGCACCCCTTGCCCCTTTCATGAACCTAACTCTAACTATGCAATCATACGGGTTTAGTGTTCAATGTAGGGTAAGATGAAAAACCCTATGGCAGTCACAGTAACTTCTTGAGCAGACCAAGCAGCGTTCAAGGTATTAATCTGGTATCCCAAACGCAGTAAATTTGGACTTGTAAACTCCGCTCTGGTCGAACCATTATATCCAATCCCGTGACAATATTCACACTCGCCAGGTCGCAATTCAACATCTAAATTGTAATCTTGTCTCGTCAACTTGAATTCGATCTTCTGTAATCAGTCGTTCAGAACTATCGTTAATAATCATCAAAAATGAGAACCGAAATCGACTCTTTCTCTGGCAACAGAATTTACCCCGGCAGGGTATGTTATTGTATTTGGTCAGTCGAGTTGGTATGGATGGAGGACGCGAAGTTTGGCAGTGGAAGCAAATATGGGAGACTCTTCAATCGGAGGAGGTTTTATGGCAAATATGGGAATAGACATGTGCATTTACGAGAATTTCGCAGTATGATTATGTTGTCTGGAACCCAATAATTTGTCAAGTTTTACAGTTGTAAGAGTTCTAGTCAGATCCGCCCAAGTGAAGAGCTTTCTATCAATTTCTCGACACAAGGATTTTGAAATTTCACGACATCGATGAACCACAGACCTTATGTGATTAGTCTGTTTCGGATTTTTTTCATCAGTCATAGTATTCTTATCTCTTATTTGCTTTCATCGTCAGTTCCGTGCTGCTTCTT
The DNA here is from genome assembly GCF_038497815.1 of [Lipomyces] oligophaga. Classification (NCBI taxonomy): domain Eukaryota; kingdom Fungi; phylum Ascomycota; class Lipomycetes; order Lipomycetales; family Lipomycetaceae; genus Lipomyces; species [Lipomyces] oligophaga. Next base: position 331,989 of record NW_027117787.1, on the reverse strand, counting down.
TTCAACAACTTCCTAACCGATTTAGACTGCTTTCTACAGTTATTAACTTATTTAGGGTAAACTTTTCGTCCGTGGTGACTCTAAGGTCTTCCGTTTTGTTGCCTCAAAGAGCGCATCGTTATTCATGCAGCGCAAGAATCCCCGAAGAATTTCGTGGACTGTTCTTTTCCGCAGAATGCACAAGAAGGGTATCACCGAGGAAGTTTCCAAGAAGCGTTCGCGCCGTACCGTCAAGCACCAGCGTGCCATTGTTGGTGCATCGCTTGAACTCATCAAGGAGCGTCGTTCGATCCGCCCGGAGGCCCGTAAGGCTGCTCGCACTGAGTCCATCGCCGCCGCCAAGGAGAAGAAGAAAGAGCTTGCAAAGAAGAAAGCTGAGAAAGCCAAGACAGCTGCTCCTTCTGGTGGTGCTAAGTTCTCTAAGCAGCAGCTTAAGGGAGCTGCTCCCAAGGTCACGGCCCGATCCCGCTAAATTAGTTATGCGAGAGAGGTCGTTGTGCTTTACCAAGTAATAAAAATAAAATGGAATTTCGGGTGGTTTTCTTACTAGAAAAATTGATTCAAAGTGGTTCTCTACGTTGTATTTCGGGTACATCTTTATTTTGTGTCTTTATTCTACAGTTTTGCCTCTTTACACCTAGTCCGCTTGACAATGTATCATAATCATTTATCATGAATTCTGTAGAGGGTCTTAGTCTCAGTGTGTGCTTTAACATATATTTTGATCTGCTCTACATAGTAGAGCTTCCGAGTTTCGTATATGGTATCGTTGAGAGTAAACTTCCATAAATTATTGATGCCAACGCAACTGGACATGCCTATAGCGCGCCAGCCTCACGTGTTATCACGCGGACTCTATAGTCACAATATCGCTTTCTGTTTGCGGAATGTCTCCGATTGCACCGCCAAAGATTGTCTTTTAGTAATTGTTCTAAAACCTTTCAGATTGAAATCACTTAAGATTAGAGTGATATTGTTTGAATATCTGGCTGGGGAAAAGGCTTGCTCTAGCTTCTTGTTGACCCAACAAATATCCCAAAAAGTGCACCCAACGCCACACAGCTAAGGTAGCAAGATTTGTTATCCTCGATATACAGGAGCTCTATCTTCTGTCTTGTCGTCATATATAACGATTCAGACTCTAGAGATATTGTATGCTTATAGATGGTTGCACCACAGTTGGCAGAACTGTCGTCAGTAGCTCCTATAAATATTTCTTCTGACGACGATTCTGCTTCAGTGGTGACCCTCCCGACTAGCAGCGATGATTCTAATCCATTCAGCGTGAATCTGTCGAACTCTTCGTCGTCTTGGACAGGGTCTTTTTTATCGTCTTCTGCATTCAGTGGAAAGACCTTAACCAAGTCTACTTTATCAAATTTCAAAGGAGATGCTATGTCGGATAACTATATTCCGCAGATATCTCAATTGGGTGGATTTCCAAGACTCTCCAGTATCCGACTGCCAGACTTTTTCCCGAGGTGGTTCATGGCGTCCGTGAACACAGACATTGCTGACGAGGTCACGGACAGTGCTAACGGAGCCGGGACTTCTGGATCAGAACATGCTTCTATTCGTCCCTTGACCTCCTCCACGTCGTCCAATTCACTTTGGACGTTTTTACATCGCATGCAGAATCCAGACGAGCCGCTCCCGGATTCAGAAGATGGACGTTCTTCTCACGAGGAAGCGAATGACGATAGTGACGATGTTTTATTTCGTCTGGCCAGTAGTGCATCTTCATCTCCTTCTTCTTCCGTTCCGAAATCTTCATTTTTTGCTGGTTCTCCGCTTTCGTCTTGGCGGGCTCCTACTTTTTCGTTTCCTCGGCATCTAGCTAATTATCTTTTCCCCAACATTGACGAGGACGAGGATTTAGATTCAGGCAATGGCACAGATACCTCACGTGGAAGACGTCTCGACAGTTTATCCAACGATATGGATAAGAGATCTTCTTCTATGGGTGATCCTGCACAGCTAAGGCAAAGCATGCGACGACGACGTGCGCGTCGTCGGAGGAGGCAGAAACAGCAGCAATTACAAGAGCAGCTTGCGGCAGAGCAAGCCAATGGTGCTGATGATCCTGGAACGGCGGCTGCAGCCGCGGATATTGGAGTTGACGTTGTATTGAGCGAAGAAAAGGAACGTGAATTACGTCAAAAAATCAAGGAGATTCAGGATTTAGAGATTGCAGAACGTGAAAAGGCGGTTAGAATGCATGCGGTGATGACAGAAGAATATTACCGCTTACGTGGAGGTACAGAAGGTGCTGGCACTACAGATAGCGAGGCTGAAGATTCTGAACTAGACGACGATTTATATGATGAGGAAGAAGCAGGTTTAACGGCCGAAGACAAGAAAGATACTTGGTACGACGAAGAGACCGGTGTTCGGGGGTGCAAGCATTATCAGCGGGGTGTAAAGCTAATGTGTTCGCAATGCTCCCAGTGGTATCCGTGTCGATTTTGCCATGACGAAGTCGAGACATCACACAAGCTGATCAGGTACGAGACTGTGAATATGCTTTGTATGAGCTGTCTTTTGCCGCAGCCAGCAGCGCAGTTTTGTAGCGGTTGCAATGTCAGAGTGTCTCGGTATTACTGTGAAATATGCAAGTTATGGGACGATGATCCGACGAAGTCGATTTATCATTGCGCAGACTGTGGGATATGTCGCATCGGCGAAGGCCTAGGGAAAGATTTCTTTCATTGCAAAACATGCAACGTATGCATGTCTATTGCGCTGGAAAATTCGCATCGTTGCATCGAGCACGTTACGGAATGTAACTGTCCTATATGCGGAGAGTATATGTTCACAAGTACGGAGACGGTAGTATTCATGCGATGTGGACACTCAATCCACCAAAGCTGTTTTTATGAGCATACTCGGAATTCTTACAAGTGTCCTACGTGTGCACGGTCGGTCGTAAACATGGAATCTCAGTTTCGATTACTAGACCGAGAGATCGAGCGCCAAGTTCTTCCGGAGCCGTATTCACATTGGCGGAGCGTGATTTCGTGTAACGATTGTTCGGCCAAATGCAATGTTCCGTTTCACTTTCTCGGTCTTCGATGTGACATGTGCAAGTCCTATAACACCGCCCTGATAAAACTGATAAAACCGGAGGAAGGTACAGATGCAGCGTCTATTCCGTTTGACGATGACCCTGAGGCCAGAGCCGAGGCCGAGCGATTGTTTGAGCAACAAATTGAGCTTGAACTTGAACGTCAAGCGCGCGAAATCGATGGCGATGAAGCAGATAATCATGGAGAAGGTACTGGTAACCTATTTCCTATTAATGCCGCTGCGCGCCAGCTCGAGCGGTTATCGATGCGAGTACGAACAGCTAGTGCGAGTCCAGCCAGAATTCGATGGTAATAAAATCATCCAAATTTGAGATTTGCCACTTGAGTGCAGATGAGTTGTGGTTTACATACCGCGTGCCGAAGTTTATCCGCTGGTGGTTTAGTGGAATGAATATCCCAATATATGAAATCCGACAATGAGATAGGGCAATTGATGGCAAAGACAAATTTCTTTGGGAAGAGAGGGGATAAGTTTTGGGCGAAACCTCAAAATCTGAGCGCTAGATTGCCAAAAGGAGGAAGATGTCTGTTTTGTTTGATATGTGAATGTGTGCTCGGGCATTATAGAGAGTTACGGAGGTGTACTTGGATGATCGGGTATAGAAGATAAATCCCTGATTGGGAACTGTGTTTTGTCATGTCATCCGATCAGCGACATATATGTGGATCGAAAAGGAAATCCGAAATATTTTGAAAGGCTTTAATTTTGAAGTTCTATTTGAGCTGGGTTATGCTATAATGTTCAGTTTAAATGAGGTTGTTTTCCTTCTGTGTTGGTTTTTTTATGATTTATTTCTCGATTAATTGTTCATGGTGGCGTTAGTTATTCATTGTTGCTGGATGGGTTTGTGACAAGGTTAAATAAATGAGTATATGTAAACATCTTATTATGTAAGTAGGTACTTGCCGCAAGACAGGACGTTTTGGTGGAGTGCTGGCACTTCTTTTTTGTTTTTTTGTTCTTGTTTTTTATGCGAAAGTTTCTTGTGCAAAAATAAATAAAACAGGTTCAATAGCGTCACGCTGCATTTGGACGGGTTGAGCTGTCTGCTGGAAGGACAGAAATAGCTGGAATTATGCGCGTAACCCTCTCTGTTTCAGACAGAAGAAAGAGATCGGCAAGTACTATTACCAAACCGTCAGGATAAGAGCCACGAAGCAAATAAGGGAAGAACCGAAAAGTCCAAGCGAATGGGGTAGTATTCTAGAACTCGTGCTAAGTTGCGCCGTCAGACCTTTGGTTTCTCTACTTGGACTCTCTGAGATGGGGAAGTGGAGGTGAAGCAGGCAGAGAAGGGGACCCCTGAGATGAGAAGGGTCGGCAAATTGCATGCAAGGAAGATTGCATAATAGCATTCCGTAGAAGATGGAAATAAGCCAAATCAAGCATAAAGAAACAAGGATGGCTAATGTAGGATCTACGCGGAGAAATGGATGTGAGGACAACGGAGCAAGACGAGATCAGAAGCAACATAAAAAAGGTGGCATGGTGTGATCACGAAAGGTGCATCGACTTTAGATGCTGTTTTAGGAAATATGAAAAGATGGATTAGAAGTTATTTGCAGCTGGATTTCAGGGTCTTCGACTTGTTTTCTGTTACGATCAGACAGACAGATATCGATCACATATTTCTTAACCATGGAGGTATATTTTCTTTGGTTTGACGTTTTGACACTACTGAGTAACAGCGAAATAAATATCACGGAAAAGAAAACATAGTGGCGGGGTCACTAAAACATCTCAGCCAGAGAAAATCCATTGCGAATAGCCTGATAATGCAGAGACCGGTGACCGGTGTCAGTTTACTCCGGAGTACAGCTCTTGTCGTCTGTAGGGCAGACTAGTACCAGCCTTTCTCTCAGAACGTTTTTGTTAGTGTTCTGACAATGGGAATTCTCCCAGAACAGAACAGAATCGAGATGAGCGCCGATTCTGTGGGCTCGTCAGCGATACGCAATTTGATATGACGAAAGAATTATGACAACACAATATATGTATGGAAGCGTATTATATGCAGAACATGGCTATAGTGATATGTAGAAGGCCCAGGATTGTGATATTAACTCTTCTCCTCCAGCGCAGATAAAAAACAGCCTCCCCAGAAAGTCCGTCTTTAATCAGTACCGTGGCAGTGGCAGAACTGCGGTGAACGAGGGGCAATGGGCCACCCGCCAATCTATCCCAACCAAACCTGTTAGCCGCCGTCAGGTCATCAGGACAGCCGCATTTCGGTACGAGCTGGAAAGGGCTCCCCCGCAGAGAAGCTGGATGCAGGGCAAGATCACGGAGTAGGACGGCAGGGCCAGGCAGTTCTTTGTGTCTATGCCTATCGTAGACGCTGTTCTTGCGGTGATTATATGGACATTCTAGGACGGTTTTAATTTGAAATGTTCGCAAAATTGAACGGACAAGACCTGAGTAAAATAGAGGTGTGGCCGCCAACCGTCTGAGGACCGCAAATAGACGGAAAACTGGGAAAATACGCAGAAACGTGATCCTGATACAGACATTAATTAAATGGTCGCTGCAGCACCACATGTCGATCAGACAGTGTTCCCTCATAGCTGAACTTGGGGCAGTGGAAGTTCGCTAAGTATCATGTCGCCACCTTTACCGAGAAATCTGGAAACACACACACCTCACTCCAGCAGCAGGAGGTGGTGGCTGGGGCCTTCCTAGTCAGCTTTTGTAGAAGTGCATTGGTGAATGAAAGGTACCGCTGGACGAGCACCAGCAGCAGTAAGCGAACCAAGACGAGACACTGGCCAAAGTAAGAGCGTTCCTCTATTCAAAGGTGGCAAGATGTACAGATCTCAAATAGAAGACACTTGGACAACGCGCACTGTCGTCGTGTACCTGTGTGTCCACAGCTTTTGACATGCTACTCTAGCTCTAGTTCCAGCTCTAGCTCACCTCTTTTGATTATGTTCCTATCGTTCGAGCCGATCGAGCACTTCAATGCCAGACCTGCCTCGCAAGCGCTTGCTACCGAGATCAATCCGGCTAGAACAAGAACTGGAAAAATGAACGAAAACACATGCACTAGCTAAGTAACTTTGTTTGTGCTCGCAGGTCCTGACAGAAGTCTACTCAGACCTACATCGGCGGTACCTGACCGTCATGTTTATGTACTTTGTCTTTGTGCGGACACGAGCGCGCGCGCGCTCTCTCTCTCTCTCCCCGTCATTAGAACCCGACAATTCTCGAATGTGAAAGTCCGCAGGGAAGATCTATATTACGCTCGAGATTTGGGGCGGTCCTGGCCAGAGTCTACAATCTCCATAATCCTAGTCGTAGTTATATATGAACCGGAGTTCGCCTTTGGATCGGCACTTGCACTATAATCATACTACACCAAGTCCAAATTCTTTCCACGCTCTCGGGCATCTCCCTCTCTATCCACTGCGATAATCATGGATATTATAAAGATGATCGACGCTGTCACCCCTCCTCAGCTCTCTCCTACCGTCTCCTGTTCCTCGTCGGCCAGCGTAGCATCTACTCTGTCGACCGGATCAGCAACAAGCACTTCTTCATTGCTGCCTAATGACAGTCCTCTAGCGTCCGGTCTGCAGACCCAGTCAGCCATGTTTCTGCTTTCAGACCAGTTGTCGACCACATTCTCGCCCTCAGTTCGTAAACGACCTCCGCGCAAGCTCCCTCGCAAGTTCATTTGCTCATGGCGGAATTGCCCGCGAGCTTTCACCCGTCGCTCGGATTTACAAAGACACTATCGGATCCACACCCAAGAGCGTCCGTATGCATGTACGCACGCCCCGTGTCAGAAACGATTTATACAACGATCTGCCCTTACAGTTCATGAGCGCACTCATACCGGAGAAAAACCGCACATATGTCCGCATGAAACCTGTGGCAAGCGCTTTTCCGACGTAAGTTGGTTTGTTTGATGTAGAATGTCATGTCCAGCTTACTGAACGCTTTTGGTTTAGTCTTCTAGTTTGGCACGACATCGGCGAGTTCATGTTCTTCGGGACAATATGTCTGCAAATAAGAGCGAGTCCCTGCACAATACGAACAGCCCGGTGACCTACAGCGAATACAGATATTTAACGCTGCCCGAACAGCATGAGCTCCGAGAAGACGTTTCCCAGATCCGAACACCTGACATATATAACTTGAAAAGATATCAAGAATCGGTAGCAATGCACGATGACCAACAAGGGCTGACCACGAGTTCATATACTGCCGCACCATCTTTAGCCCCGATCAAGGACAGTTTGGACTACCAGTATATGCCCGCAGTCTTTCCTCGGCAAGTATACGGCTACTATAATCCACCTGCACCCCAGCAACAACAAATTCAGCTACCACAACAACAGCAGCAGCAACAACAGCAACAACAACAGCAACAACAACAACAGCAACAGCAACAACAGCAACAGCAACAACAGCAACAGCAGCAAATTTACGGTCATGTAGAAACCCTGGCCGATATGAGCCGGTTTTATGGCCAAATATACACAGATCCATCAGTTTCATCAACACTTCCAACAACACTTCCAACACTTCCGTCACATGTGCCAGTCACCTACGATTCGTCTGCGTATTTCTACAGTGCAGCAGGACAACGACTATCAGCACCGTCAGCCATCGGCTATACCCATCATGAGCAACAATAGGACCAAAGTCTGTAAATGAACAAACAACTATACCCAAGTACGAGGACAAAGCTGTCTTGCGAGCAAACCAGTAACTTACCGGCGGGCCGAACGGCCAGCCAGCGGGCTGGCTGGCTGACTTACTGGCGCAACAGTTGGATGCCGATCACTTTTCTTCTAAGAAGCAACACGAGGTGGCAAATAACTACCAACGATGCTAGAGCAGAGATTTTCATAGAAACGCAGATGTAAACAGCGAATACTATCTATGTCATTTATTTAGTCATCTACTTCATGCTGATTAAACTTGAAACACTATTGTTTTGTGGGTCCAGTGACGTAGATTATCTTCCCGCAGATAGATTGGTTGTCAGTACAAAGGGCGCTATTCCAGTTGCTCGGGCAGTACAAACACCCGCAAAGCTTACTTTTGAAACCCCCAGTTTTGTAAGAGCGAGAGGATATTTAAAACTAGCAACTTATAACAACTTCTTGGACTCTGCAGGTCATCATTTGTCGATTTTTATTTATCTTGCTTAGATTTTTGTCAATTTTGTCAAATTTTCTGTCCATCTCCCCCTTCACCTTTCCAACATTATAACGCAGCCATGTCTGCTACAGAAGGAGTCGTTATTCTGGGCATTCCGCTCAACTATATCATCGCTGCCTTCCTTGCCGCGTCTCCCGTCACGTCTTATGTCGACCAAATGTTCTTCGTCTGGAGGCGGAAGTCGTCGGACGGCTATGCGCTCGATACTTGTGGCCTATTAATGCTCGTCTCGACGCTACGGATATACTACTGGCTCGGCCGTGATCTCGAGCTCGCGATCTTTCTTCAGTCATGTACTATGCTGGGTGTTCAGCTCATCTACCTCAAAATGGCTCTCATGTATATGCCTGCTGCCTGGCGCCGCAAGTCGGGAATGGAGGACGTCTTTATTCCATTCCATCGACCTCTATCGTTCTGGCAGTGGAAGTCTGACTGGAAGTTCTACATTGTAAGTTGATTTTCTCTTTGTGTTGTTTTGATCATCTTCTCTCGTTCGTCACTTGCTTTTGCGGTTCTCTTGATTCGCCTCTTTCTGCATCCGCACACGCCCATCGCCATCGCCCATCGCGCGACCGTGAGCCCAAACCCTTATCGCCATCAAATTAAAGTTTTTGGTCTCTAGGTTTGGGATTCGTCTTACCGTCACGGCGGCCGCCCGCCTTTTTCTCTACCCGGGAGAAGAGAGCAATAGCTGGTCGGTCATTTTGCGAGTAATTAACTGGTCCTTTCTATGTGTGTTTTTGTTTTGATGTCCCCTTGATTGATTTGTCTCAGACGGTTAATGTGGAGATTGTTTAAAACAGGACTTCCGATATCTGCATATCTGGGACCAGTTCTGACTAGTGAAATTGCTTATCATCTACACACCAGACTTGAGCTGCTTGCTGATGTTGTCTTGTTTGGCTGCGGCGGTGGAGCAGGCTTTTATTTCTGGCCCTGTCTATGCACGATTCATTTCTACCCGCCGCCGCAATAGTTTGGACGGGTGGAGCGTCAGCTCGTGTTGTTGTGATCCGGCCAAGATGAGAGCAACGCACGTGAGTACATGGCGTATATGGCTTTACTGTTCAAGTGAATTGTTACTGGCAGTTACTGTGGATAAACACAGCAATGGACAACGGAAGAGAAGATGATAGCTTGAATTGGAGCTAACCTATTCCAGTGTATTGCATTATTTATGGGAGTTATAGGGATCTTCCATCTATTACTGCGTTCGTTTGACACATGGTTTCAGATCATTGCGAGAACTGCAGTAGCCCTTGAGGCGATATTACCGCTTCCGCAGTTGATGTTGAACTATACCCGGCACTCGCTATCCGGATTCCGGTTTACGTTGCTATTTGCATGGGTGTCGTCTGACGCCGTCAAGACCATCAACTATTTCATTGACGGCAGCGACTACTACTACCAAATTGGTGGCATGAGCCAGACAATATTAGATTTTGGTATTCTGGCGCAGTATCTATATTACTGGCGCCAGGCCCGACTACAGAAGAAGAAGGAGGCTGAGACGATCCTGGAGATCGAGGCGCTGATGCCTAAGAATACTAGGACCGAGACCGAGAGCACGGGGCTTTTAGAAGATGCTGCGCAGATAGACCCAGAGCAGGCGGAGCAAGAACATGGACAGCAGGTCCAAGATGATGAACAGACTGCAGCAGTCGTAGTTCCGATCGAAAAGGATGAGGAGACTGCGGCGCACGCTAGACATGCGGAGACAATTGTTTAGACAGGTAGTGATATATTTTGTGTGCGGGGAGAACAGGTTCATAGACTGTGTGGATTATAATGCTTATAGACTTTGCTTTTTGTTGTTATGTTTTTGCCTTTTATTATATTGGTATGAGGAGGTAAAGGTATCTATTCATGTTAGAATTCTATTTGTACATACATTTATGGGTTTGAAGGTCATGTTATAATATTTTTTACGAGTTTGATATGGTGTCTTGGTTTGCTTTTTGAGGGTTGTTGTTATTGTGCTGTAGATATAAGATCATAGTTGTGAATAGATGCTAGTTGATATTCAATTTTGTTGGTAAGAAATTTTAGATTTCTGTTTCATTCACGAAAGCATGAATCCATTAGTTCTGTTTTACTAATTTAATGTGGAAACAGTGGTTCAGTAGATGTAGATCACGCTAGCATGGCTCACTCAGCAAAGGCAGCTGTATACAGTACCGCCGATTTTTAGCGTCTGGTAGAATCTAACTTTTCTGTGAAGTACGGTAAATTACATGACTTCCTTTAGCTGAATTTTCTGGTAGCGTATCAATTGACTAACATAATTTGCTATTCAAAAGCGTTTTTACGGATAAAATTGGACCTTACTGTGTTCTATTTGTTGTGATTGACCTTCACAATAACATGCTGTTAAGGTAACTCAAGCAAAAGTGTTTTTGTATGATCTCAGTGTGTTTCCCTGACATTGTTCTTATGAGAAGGTTATCGTATTCAGCTGTGCTGGCAGGTTCTTGACCTTGTACAGCCTATGTACAAAGGGGTGACAACAGTACAATACCACAATAGGCATTGGATGCGACCAAATTAACTTTGACTAAGATTATCTTAAATTTTTTTCAGACAAGCTCAATGATGTAGTGACTCTAACTTCGACTGACAACAAAAGAGAACAGGCGCAAAAAAATACTGATAGTAGTAAGTTATGATACGTGAATCAGTCATATTGGTCGAAATAATTTCCACATTCGCTCAAATAATTTTTTTATCAAGTTTACAAATAGTTCTGAAAGAAAGTGTGAGGATTCTATAAATGTTTAAAACGTACTTTCAGAAATAATGTCATTCAAAGTCTAGTCTCCCAGCAAGTCAGGAACGGAGATCGCGTAGAAGGAGATAATTGACTTCTCCAATTTATACACCACACCAGCATTTAAAAATGCCCGACACAGCGACATCATTATACCGTCAGCTCTACAAAGGCTTATTTTCTGTAATCCCGCACCGCCAACCGCAAAAACGGATAGTTATCCAGTTCTTGCGTGCCAGCTTCCAAGACAAACAAGTACATTATGACCCTGACCGGTTCGCAAATACGATGTACTTGATCTGGCTTGCGCAGGATCGCAAGTCGCTAGAGAACCGGTTTATTAGGTCACTTGTACTTTTGGCCTATTGGCGGAATCGACGATCATCGTAAGTTCGGCAATCATTGGGTGCATTTTGTGAATTGTGAATTAATGATATTTGGAATTGCAGACACCCGTACCATCAGACAAACTCAGAAGCAAGGAAATTGCAAAATGAAATGATGTTTTCGTCGTTCGAAGGGCTAGACCAAACAATGTCACTGCTGGCACAATCCCTAGATGTGTATTTACCTACTTCCGCAGGACAGTATAATGAGTCATTATTAGACTTCGAGCATCAAAATGATCTTGCTAAAAATTGGAGTAAAGAATTCGATGAAGAGCAGGAGGAAATTTTGGAGGAAGATTTAGATCAGGATTTATATAGGGATTCGAACAATAATTTAAAAGAGATTTAGAAGCTGAAAATTATAAAATACGACGATTAAAAATAATATTAAACTGACAACTTTTCTAAACAAGCTTCGTCGAAACGCCAACATCCTCAGGTAACTTGAAGCATTATAAGCAACAAGCTGTGAATCAAAATGCAAAACTGCATCAAATGCACCCACTTTTCCAAAATTAAAAATATCGAACAACAACATCCAAAATATCAAAACTTGAGCACGCTGGAGACCGGCTCACTCATGCCCACGTATAATCCATGTTCTTCAATATACCGGATGACGGAATTAGGGAGAAGATATTGCACTGACATTCCTCGACGGATGAATAACCGCACTTTCGTAGAGGAAATATCGTTGTAAATCAATTGCTTGATGACAAGAACATTGTGCCGGTGTTCGTACATTATGTCATGCGACAGTAAAAACGAGCGCACATCGGATCCAGTCCGCTCCACTATCAAACATCCGTACCGGCCCAAAATATGATGCAAATCGTCATCAGCCCAAACATTTGGATCACCCATCGACTCTATTAAATCTCCGCCGGCAAGAAGCAGAATTTTCACTGGACGAGTGTCGCCAGACTTCGTTTTTATCCCGCCGCGCTTGACGTTGATCTCGTAATTGAAATGATCTAGCACTACCGCTGTCCTCTGATACGTCGGCTGCAGCGACTCCCAGGCATCAACCATAAGCCATGATGAGGTACGCTCACAGGCCAACTCGCACATTCGAACACGATGTTTAGCAGAGGCCAGCCCGGGCTTACGATAGTTGTCGGACACAGGCGAGTAATACCCACCGACAACCTCATACTTGTTCATTTCTCGAATCGTGTCGATAGCCATCTCAAACATCCGCAAATGCAGATATGTGATTGGAGAAAAGGACCCACATGCTACAATGACGAGAGGCTGCATAGCCGCGTCCTGAAGCACGTCTGCTAGTCGATGGGTCGGGAACTGGTACGACGACAAGTCGCGCGCCTGACGTGAGATTCCATGTGGTATTTCCTCGAGATCCGCGGACTGGGTTGGCGTTCGGTTGGCAGAGAGCGAGTAGGGGGGAAAATCAGTCTCTAAGGCTCTACGTTTGCCATTCGCGGGGCCAGGGACAATTGGCGGAGGATGAATTGAGGGATGGTGGACGGGCGGAGGCATTTCTGCGGCGGAGGAGGAAGAGGATGAAGTCGAAGGAGCAGTAGCAGAGGACGTCGAGGACGACAGTACAGGTTGCTCTGGATTCGAAACGGAATCGGTCATTTTAGCGCAAGAAAGGGCCAGCAAGGGATTCGTTGGCAGAGGCGGATAAGTTCGGGGTAGACTTTTCTGGGGATTTGATTGTGACTGGGAAGAAGACGACGAGGCGGCGGCGGCGGTGCAAGTGGAAGAGGAAATGAGAGAAGTAGCCGAAGACGACGATGACGACGACGGAGGAGGAAATGAGGAAACAAACGTGGCCGAAGGCGATTGTGCAGACGACGGTGCGCTTGACAGTGAAGAGGACAGAGACGAGCGCTTCAAAGGCGCGAAATCAGGCGCAAACCGAGGGTCCATGAATAACCAGAAAATTAGAAGTAGACCAGACACACAGAGAGGCCTGAGTGGGGGAGACCGGAGCGGCGGTGGTTCTTCTGGTTACAGGATTACGGCCGGAGGAACGAGGAGGAGAGGAAGTGGATGAAGAGCTCTGCTATTGCCGACTGCTGTTACTATTACGGAGAACTACAATAGTCATGGGCCAGGGTCGAGAAGGAGGAGAGTGGAATATATATATGCGATGAGGTAATGAGCAAGCTGCTTAACTGGAACAGCCGAAGGGAGGGCACGGCGATATCGTCGACGCGACTCGACTCGCCCTGGCCGTCGTCCTTTTAACCTTGTTTGCTGCTGTGGTGCGTAGCTGGTGCTAGAACTTATTTTGTCGATGGGGATGTGGCCGCCATTGTTACTGTTGTCTCCGTCATCGTCGTTGTCATCGTCGTTACCAACATGGTTTCGGCCATTAGTCTGGATGGGCGGTGGTGCTCGCTCGTTGATTGTATGGGATGGGTCTTCTGCGCTGCGGGGCTCGATGGGCGGAGCGCGTGGACGATGGCCAGAATGGGATTCAGGCGGATTTTTGTGACTGTGATTATTGATTGTCTATATTGTAGCAATTGTCGCTGTAACCGAGTTTCTGTATATGTGGATAGCTGACAATATGAACAACTGAATCTGAACTGAGTAACTTAAAATATGACTAGTAATATGACTAGTTAAGACTCGGATTATTGGATTGTTTTAAACAGGTCATCTACTGGAACCGCTCTTCCAGCAGATCAAATTTACAGCGCTAGCTCTCTCTAATGAACGAACTCTCGTTGTCTTTTCTAGCAGGGAATTGCATTTATTATTGTATCTTTAAACTCATATCCATATACATCCATGTCCCTATTCGCATAACTATTATTTCCTATATTCCTCCACCTCCTCTTCTCTGACTACGCCCTCCAGCCAAATTACTCGTCTTTCCTTACGTCCGCCCTGTTCACCCTTCGGCCCGCCCCGCCCCGCAATTCGAGCTGCTCGTCGGTCACGTGGAGATCGGCTGCATCATCTTGTTGCCGGACTTTGTTCTTCCTATTTTGAATTTCCGGACTTTGGCAGAGTTGGCTGATTCAAAGGGGTTAAAACTAAGGCGTACGGACCGCTCAGTAGTGGCCCACTGACTGCGTAAAGCGTAACAGATGATGGTCAAGCAGAAACCGGATTTTTCGTGCAGGATTTCCAGATGAACGCAAATGCTCTTTGGAGGAATTGTGATGCAGGATGCGATATCTTGGGTCCTGGATCTGCCATCATTGACTTTTTCTGACTGATTATCTTTGAGTGAGAAGATCCATAGATAATACTGCGAGAGATCCACATCTCTGAAGCGACGGGTATCACTAGTTATATCATCTATATCATCTATATCATCTATATCATTTATATAATTTATATCATCTATATCAATTATGCCGTTAATATGGTTTATGTGTTTTATATTGTAATGCTATCAGTATTACTGTCGTATGAATATAACTGTCTACACCCTTATACTACTAAGTAGAACCACCAAACTCTCCCAGCTGTCAGCCCTACTATATACCGAACCTCCCAGTCCAACGTTCTATATGTATAACAATACTAAATAAACTGTTCAGGCAAGCCTACGTACGCTAATTGTAAATACAATCCACCATTAGGATGGCGGCGAACTACTGGGCCTCTTCTCAGTATAAGCATTGGCTATTTTCTCGCCAGCAGCTCGAGAAAACCCGACTCGACACCGAGGTCCAGACAGGCTATTCGCGCTCCGAGCTAGGCGATCCTCGCCATTTGCGCATCTTTTTCCACACTCTCATCCAGGCTCTAGGAAGGCATCTATCTGTTCGACAGCAAGCTCTTGCGACCGCCGAGGTTTATTTAATGAGATTCTATACTCGCTCTGCAGTGCAAGAATCAAATCCGTACCTTGTGTTAGCAACATGTGTCTACTTAGCATGTAAGACAGAAGAATGTCCCCAGCATATTCGGTCCGTGGTCTCAGAAGCCAAGTCGTTATGGCCAGACTACATAACCCACGACGCTACAAAACTTGCCGAATGCGAGTTCTATCTGATCGAAGAACTTGACTCTTATCTTGTTGTCCATCATCCATACCGCTCGCTTAGCCAGCTCTCGAAAGCCCTTGGCGCATTTGGTAGCAACACCGGCCTGTCATTTGAGGAAATGCAGACTGCTTGGTCGGTTATCAACGACTGCTTCATAACTGATTTACCATTGCTATATCCTCCACATGTTATTGCTCTCGCTTCCATTTACTTTTCTGTTGTGATCAAGACCGCCTCGATTGCTGTTGTTCCTCAATCTGGCCGTGTCCGGACAAGAATCAACAAAATCATCGAATGGTTTTCTTCGTGTGGAATCGACCTCGACGATGTAGTTGAATGCACTCAGGAGGTAATTTCTCTGTATGAAGTATGGGATTCATACAGTGAACGAAGCTGTCGCGATATTATTGCGAAATTTGTCATCGGCAAGCGGTGAAGCGATTTTATGGTCCCTAGAAGGCTCATTTGAATTCTCATATCATACTGCATTTTGGAGTTGGTTCTGTACATATTGATCTATTCTATTCTAATTAAATTGTAATGAAACTATCGTGCTTGTCGGTCTGCCCATTCTTTAGGAGTCAGAGTCAGTAACTGCATCGCATGAACTCCCCCTTCTTCCGCCATTTCCTTGGAAAAAAGCTTATAAATCTCACGGTGTCTAATAGGAAGACGCTAATCATATCATCAGCTTCCTGTATTTCTATTTTGTCTATCGGCTCAGAAAAAACCTACCTTGCCTTCAAACGCATCTGATACGACCTCGATTCTAAAATGTGTCTCTTTGTTTGTGCTTCCTATCATAGGTTTATGATGAGAATGCTTATGCGAATCATTGTAAATTTCTAGACGAGTAGGCGACAACGTTTGCGTTAGCACCCATCGGATCCTAGATTCGTACGGAGTATCTGATTGACTGAAATCTGGCTCCACTGTAGTGCTGATAGTCGACATTCTGATACCCAAAAATTTCGCGGGTGGTGTACCAATTCGTGTTAGATTACGACCTGTAAACGATAAGTAAGGCATAAATCCTACTCTGAAAGCTTTTGTCGACATCGGCAGAATAGGAAAAAATGTGAATTGTTAATTTTGCAAATGCAATGTCTTCGGAAGAAGAATTCGAGATCAAATGTCCCAACTGAAACAGAAACTAATAATCTTACTCCAGTGATAGATATTATTTCGATTGCCGCATAATAATCGGAACCAACCTCACGCAACAAAAAAAAATGGGTCCACCTATTCTCGCTCCAAGCATCGATATAAAAGATCAATATCCATCGAATCTACAGCTAAACCAAGTTCAAATCATATTCCGCCACGGTACGTGCAGATTCACCGCAAGTACAGATCCAAGTACTAACAATTAAGGTGAACGCACTCCGGTTCATCGAACTCTGCAACAATGGGATAAATGGGGTTTTCCTATTTTCTGGCCACTTTGCCAGTCATCTTGTTTCTCGCTGACCGGGATAGTGAATCCCAATGCGCAACCACATCTTGTATCGGCCTTTCCTTACGAACGCGAGATCGAAACAACTACTGGCGAAACACCCTCAAAATTGTTTACAAACGCTGGAAAGGAAGGCATATGTCTTGAAGGGCAACTGACTGATAAAGGCAGACTCAGTTCATACAAACTCGGGGAGCAGATCAGGGCGCTATATATCGAACGGCTTGCGTTTTTGCCTCGCACTTTTGTGGAGCAGGAAGATGTCTATCTACGAACTACTAGCATCGTCCGCGCTCGTGAGACTTTACAGCAGGTATTTGCCGGTATATATCCATTTTCCAAGGCATCTGTGCCACCCAAGATTTATGAACGATTCCCGTTCGAGGAAAATCTGTATCCGACAACCGGACCCTGTCCTAGACTGCGCGAGCTGATGGTCCAATTCATTGACGCGTCGGCCAAGAAATGGGATCCTCTTCTTATCGACGCAGCGAAGGGCTTTGCACCCATTCTTTCGTCTGAGTCGAAGACTATCACCGTCGGCTCGTCGAAGGAATCCGACAATTCCTGGGCTTTAATAGACACTTATGCTTCTGCGCTTGCGCATAACATTCCTACCCCACCTTGTTTCAACGACCGAAAAGCAGTCAATTTGCTCGCACGTGCATCGCTTGATGCCGACTTCTCTGGGTTTGAGTTCAATTCTGAGATGCAGAAACTAGGCATGGGCCGTTTTTTCGACGAAGTGCTGACCCGCATGATCCGTGGCGATCGAGTTGTGTCGCGAAACGAAGCTGAAATCGTCAAGATGCTGGACTCCAAAAAAGATAAACTGTCAATTTGGCGAAAGCCTAAATTGGCTTTGTATGGTGCCCATGACTCGAGTATTGGCGCATTATTAGCCACAATGGGAGTCTTGGACCGCAAGTGGATCAATTTCACAAGTCATATTGTATTCGAGCATTTCCAAGAAACAGACCAAACTCTTGGAAAGTCTTCTTGGTTGTCAACTGCAAAGCCGAAAGAATATGTTAGAATCCGATACAATGGTCAGCCTTTGGACCTGCCGGCGTGTTCTGCTGCCGGTGACCATCTTGAGGGCCAGCGGTCGTTATGCACAATGGAAGCCTTTACGGAATTTGTGAAAAGAGTGAGTCCTAAAGATTACACGAAAGAGTGCAATGAAAATTTGAAAACGCCTCCACCAGAGGATGATGTTGTAAAAGCATTGGCTGGAATTGATAATTTGTTCAGACGAGAATAAGAATTGTATCTATTTTCACTTTCTCTCTCTCCCAATATATATTCATACAGATTATCTACATAAAGATCGTGAACAGGTTAGACAGATAGTCGAGGAAAATGCCTAAGAAAATGACGCCACCGGTTTTAATATTATCGACAAACCATTTCCAGCAATTTTTTGGCGTCTCGAGATCAACTTGATAAATCATTTTTCCAAGCCGATACATGGCCCAGGCGACACCAGCGAAATACAAAGGGCCCATTGCGTTTAAAGCACCCGCTGTGACCAATAATCCGGCTTGTGCAACAGTAAAACCAGTCATTATCAATTTGGACTTATCCGCCCAGGCGAGCGCTGTAGACTTGATTCCGGCACTGACGTCGTCGCGTTTGTCTTGATGTGCATAGATGGTATCGTAAACCATTGTCCAACAAACGCCTGATAGATATAACGAGGCCATGGTTGACATGTCCCATACATGCATAGCCGGAAAACCGAGCATGGCACCCCAGTTATAAGTGAACGCAAGCATGAGCTGCGGGTAGTACGTGAACCGCTTGAAGAGAGGATATGTCGCGACAAACCCAAGACTGCTCGCACCTAACAGAAAACAGTCTAATGGAAGCGACAGTAACACACCCAGGCCGACAAGCAACTGACCAAATAAATAAACCATTCCCTGCTTTGGCGTGATCAATCCAGACGCTATCGGTCGA
Source organism: [Lipomyces] oligophaga (assembly GCF_038497815.1). Lineage (NCBI taxonomy): Eukaryota > Fungi > Ascomycota > Lipomycetes > Lipomycetales > Lipomycetaceae > Lipomyces > [Lipomyces] oligophaga. The sequence goes on along the minus strand of NW_027117787.1, from coordinate 313,182 downwards.
CTTGCCGTCCGCTCAACTTGTTTATCGAGGTTCCTGTCCCACAAATCATTCACAATACAGCCTGCTCCTCGCATCACCAACGCGCCGATTCCGAACAGAGTCAGCGTCCACAAGGTCGACATGATTGGTGCCGACGACGCATACGCTGCCATCCCAATACCCCACGTACACGGCCAATAGAGAAGCCAGGTGCCCACAGGTTTATCTAGTCGAATCAGCTGCGCATACGGAACTGCCGGTTTGGGAAGCAAGCGCATAAAAGTCCCTAGCGTTGGTTGAACTGGCGCATTCGGTCCAGCAGTCACAATTGTTTGAAGCCGTGTTACAGGTACTCTTGGTACGCGACTTTTGTAAATCGTTAACGCCTTGCTTGTGGTGAGGGGTACAGGACTTGTTCTTCCTTGAAAAGATATCAATCTTGTAACAGAAGGTCGGGACCACCGAGACAGCGCTGGACGAAATGGAGCTAGCAGCATTTTACTGTATTGATGCGTGAAAATATTCGTTGAATTGATTAATTAATAGAATTGGATTGAGATAAATTTCAGCAATTCATCCCGACCTCTAGCTGAAACTCTATTTACCCCACAATTAAGGAAAAGCATCAGCCCGAATGACTTATATAATATTCCTCGTATCCACTCTGACATTATTTAGTGATCACCAAAAATGATTTGACACCATAATAATCGATTTAATTCAAAGTTGGATGAATAGTCAAGCATCGAATGTTTGGTATTGCCATTTTTTGCGATCAATGATGTCAATCTGTCTTCGTTATTTGGTTCAGTCATATGATTATCCTTGGTGAACTTTTGCGATAAAACTACTGAGTACTTATGACATCAACCCAGCACAAATGCATTTATTATAAATAAGAACGCAGACTCTCAAAATGCTTAATAAATTGAACCAAACAAATACAAAACAATCCCAAAAATACTAGTGACTCAACGTTTCCCGCCATTTCAATATACAGCCACGACAGCAAAATTCCCGTCTAATAGGGACATCTTCATTGCCAACCAAGGAATTCCACCATTCCATTACATGGCCTTCACTATAGACCATGTAATGACCACAGAACCCACAATTATTTTCATAGCTTGCCATTTGGAAAGCATGCTCGACCTGCTTCATTAGATTGTCTGATAACTCCCACTTAGCGATCTCGGTCGAAGTCGCTCGATAGCGGGATATAGATCGCAAACATAATTCTTTTAAACTGGGTGCTATTCGTACACTCTCGGGATGCCATATATCTTCTTTGTGAACCAGACTTCGCTCATGACTGTAGAACACAGGCAGACCAACCTGTGACCGATAAGGGTTAAATTTGTTATTAATTGCTCCATGAACATCGCTACTTCGCTCGCGGATAAATCCACCTTCAGGAACTATATCAAACGGATTCGGATGTAGAGCTAGCAAATGCAAATGGACCAAACCCAGGACCTGGGCCGGCAACCAAGAAATCTCATTGACACTGAGATGCAGCTCGCTAAGATTCTTCAATCTACCAATTGCGTTTGGGATAGTTTTGATCTTATTATTCCTCAAAGATAGTACCGTCAGATTCTCAAGGCAAAGCAAGCTGGGTGGAATGATGGTGAGATGGTTGTATCCTAGGAAAATCCGCACATCTTGACCAAACGGACCCGTGTCACTAACATCAAAGCCAGGTGCTAATCGAACAATGTTACGGAGATCTTTAATTTCTTCAGGGACTTCTGAAATACCTAGCCGTGCAAGATCAATATTATCGCCACGACCGCTTTCGACGGCTTCGCGGATAATCTCTAGAGCTTGTCGGATCGCCGCCGTTGGCTCAGGAGGGATTATAAACGACGACGAACCAGATCCTCGCACTGGGAGAGATCCTGCGCGGCCTCCAAGTGACCCTGCACGCGACGGAAGCGAGTAGTGTTTTGTTTTCAGCGATCCTGCGCGACGGTTAAACGAAAGATCAGGCAGCGGAGGCGATCGATGTCGAGACTTATCGACACCGCCTTCCGCTTCAATGAACGATCTCTCGATATCATCTGCCGGAGGAGAGGATGGAGGATAGTCCCACGCGCTCTGTAAGTCATCTGAGGGAACCTGTTCTTGCTGCAGTCTCTTATGAATATTCGCTGGCGTTCGAAAATATGCGGAATGAGCACTTGGTCGACACTGTTCTGGTCCACTACCACCGGCGTCGATATTAACCACAGTACTACTTGACCGCGTAGCCGTTTGCGAAGTTTCCATCACGTCATCGGCATCCGTAGCTGAATCCAAAGAATCCAGCATGAAATCAGGCAGCGACTCCGATGTCGGATAGTCGCGCTTTCGCGTCGCCAAACTTGAAGGCGAGATTCGTTCGATTCTCAGCCTTGACGCATTGTGCGAAAACGGTAGAAGTTCGGATTGATTCGGCATATCAAGGGGTCTGATTTGCTATTTCCCCTGGTTTGTAGATTTTTATTCCCCTCGTTCTCCCCCGGTCGCGTGGTCTCTGCAGAGATAATCTCTTTAGTGGTAGTCGTTCGCCGAAGCAAAATTACACTAAAACCTGTCCATTCGCCGGCAGGAATCCAAAAACACAATTTACTAAGGAGCGAAGACTTTCCGAAAGAAATCTTAGCAATATGCTTCGACTTTCCAATCTATCAAAACATACTTAGACGTGTCATGAATAAGGTCAAATAGAGTCTATGATCCACGTGACCAAAATAGATGCGCGCTCTGCGAGTATGATGTGTTCCATACAGATTGGATATTTCACAAATAATTTTTATTTAACTGTTGACAATTAATCAGATGCGGAAATCCAGGATCTAGATCAGGTACTACATATGGAATCGAATAAAAATGTCTCTCATGATGCATATATAGATGAGTTAGAGGAAGGAGATGAATATGATGCAGAATCCAGCGACGAATTCTACAATGGCGAAATTGATATGGACGACGTGCAGAGCTATGCTCCTCAAAGTAACTCAATTAGATTAGGAACATATACATCTGGACCATTGCACCCAATATATGGTCAACGAAGCGCTTTACCGATCCCGGACGACGAAGTTATTCTTAACTATGGTGACGATCCGAACGAATTACCCCAGACTGCGGCAGCGTATTTATTATCCGTTAGACGACAAGCTGCATCATTTCCTGGGTTCGTTGCTGCTCAGAGGCCTTACAAGCCACCAATAATTGTGAGCTTAAATCAGAATTCGCTACCTTCTTCAGATGCCTCATTGACTCGTGTCCGGGCGCCGGAGATCGATCTGGACTGGCACAAATATGTCATGACGCAGTACAAGTTCTCGCGTCGAGTTTTCCAGGCTGCTGCAGACTATATCACTCCAGTATCGCGAGACCAGCTTCCTTCGGCATTAGCTGAATGGCGTTCGTTCATTCAAGACCCTCAAAACAAGCCAACTACAAGCATACTGTACGCACTTGAGCAAGAAGACATATTTCGAATATTCAAATATTATCAGCGCTGGGTGATCGGCAACCTATCGATGGAAATGTCTCGTTGGCTTTATGCACTTCTAGTTCGAGTCGCAGATATTTTTCCTGCAGATGAGATGTCGATTTTGAGGGTGCTTTGCATGAAATGCATCTCGGTGAAAGAATCAACGGTATGCTCTTTCTACTATAGAATCGCCAAGTGTTGGCTGTTAACAATTTAGGAGTCCATTTCCAGCGTCGCTTTGGCTACGTATGATACACTTGTCTGCATCGTAGCTGACTTCTTCTGTCAGCGTGATCTAGCGTTCTACCTCTTTGAATAACAAAGCAATATTATTATACATTTATCTTACATAAATCACAACAAGTCGTCAAATTTTTCTCGACTTGATCCGCGAAGCTTCCTCAGGTGTAAGTGAATTCCCCTGTGAATCGAATAAATCAGTCCGAGCACTAGCTAACCGTTTGAAGTTCTGCGTGACTTCGTTGAACGCAAGATTAGAAATCGCCTGACGAGCTTCGTTCTTGGCTTTTTCTTCCTTCCACCGAGGATCTAAAAGCTCGATTCTCATATGTTCGTCAAACTCGGCTGCTGGAATGGGTTCGTGACATAATGGACATTCTTGAACCGTGATACGTGCGGCCTGTAGTGAACGTCGCGTACTACCTTGTGGTAAAATTTTGATGTTTTGTAGTCCTGGAGACTGCAAAGAAGCAACCTCTGCGTTTCGTTGACGCTGAAAGTTGGCCTGTAGTTCACGGATCCGAGGGTTTTCGTCCGCGTCAGTGGGCGGTCCAGTCTCTTCTGAAGCTGCCGAGGGTGGGTGCGGTACGGTCGGGACAGGAACATACTGCACACCAGGTGGCGGAGGAAGTGTCGGCACCGGATCGCTATTTTCTATCGAAGCCTGAGCAATTTCCTCTGATTCATGCAATAACGATAGCATCTGTTTTTGTTCCAAAGAGGCATTTTCTAATTGTGTAAGAGACATTGGTGGTGGTAATTCCACGTCGTTATCGGCTTTTGAAAAATTAATCGTTTCCACGACTACGAAGTCATGCCAGTCGATTTGCGCAAACGCAATTCGCTCAGCTTCTGCTTCTTCCGCAGCTGCTTTACCAGCTTCTTCTTTCTGTTTTTTCCACTCGGCTCGATAACGAGCACTATCTAACACAGCATATTTGTTTTTTAAATTCGATTCTAGACGCTCTCTTATCGATTTAGAAGGATTTAGAACTTTGCGGTACTGCTCTGTGAGCTTGTTGAACAGTGCATATAGCGAGTGATTTGATCGAAGGAAGTCAAACTGATAGTTGCGCTCTTCTCGCTGAGATAATTGGTTGACAAACGGTTTACCGTTCTCTGCCGCAAACAATGAAGTTAATCTAATAACATCTAAATCTAATGCAGAAATTGGTGGCATTGTCACTGCAAATTCGTATGCCGATGGCGCAGCTGCCTTATTCGACTTATCCACCGTGGATATGGAAGATATAGAAGCACTGCTGCCATTGGTTTTCGTCGCAGTTGCAGATTGAGCAGATTCATTTCCAGCTCTACCCTCACGAAATTCATCAAGTCTCCATTCGTAGAACGGATAATATGGATCGGATGTGTTCAAAAAACTGAACCGATTGTTCTCCTTTTCCTTTTCCCGGATCCTTGATTCGAACTGTTATCCTTGTTAGCAGATACATATTTGCTCATCAAGGAATACTTACAGCTTGCCCATTCCTTGATACATAGCCTGCAGTCTTTTCTATAATGGCTGAGAAAATTTGTTAGCCTTGCCCCATATGGTCAATATTTATTCAGTTGAAATACCTCGAATATCGGGCGGTGGAATAATTATTCCCTCCGGCGCTTCAATCTGCGACACTGGTTGCGGTGTTGAACTATCACGCCCGTTATTGGTCATTCCAACATTTGACATCTCTTCTCTCCTTTTGCACCGCAACAAGGAGATTCCACCCGAAAACAAAAACTGGCAAACTTTGGTACAAAATATGGTGATAATCAGTTATTATCTTAGTTCGTTCTACTGGTCTACCTGACGGCTGTGTAAGTAATACGGTGTTGGTACCATTGAGCGAAAGTTAGCAGGCATTCGAGTAAGCATACTAGCAACGATCTAACACGCACGCAAAACTATCCAGACAACTAAATCGACAGAACTTTGTGCGACAAGATCTGAATCCGATAAAATAAGTCCTTTATAAGATGTCGGATGGAACATTATTGAAACCGGAAAAGGATTATTCCGAGATCGTGGCGGAGGAGTTTCCAAAGATTGATGATTTGGCAAAGGTAGCTAGCTGGCTAGTGCGCACGATTTTGTTTGTTTTCGATGTCGAATTAATCATGTTTAGACTGATCTGCAAGATGCTGTTGAAAAGTTATTGAGTCTTGAGAAACAGACGCGTCAGGTTAGTGATACAGGACGCTCCTTGACTTTTCAAATGTTGACGACTGTAGTCCGCCGATCTATTGTCTACGGAGAAGATTCTAGTGAAAATTATTTCGCTTTATAAGGATGCAGGTGACTGGAAGCAGATGAATGAATATATTCAAATTTTGTCGAAGAAGCATGGCCAGCTAAAGCAGGCCATCACCACGATGGTTCAGAAAGCGATCACTTTTCTGGAGGATGCGCCTAATTTGGAGACCAAGGTTGAATCCATAGAAAATATCAGGGTGGTTACAGAGGGGAAGGTTTGTCAATTACGTTATGCATATCCTCGAATTTTTCTTACCATAAATTAGATTTTCGTTGAACTAGAAAGAGCTAGAGTGACTCGTACTTTGGCAAAGATCAAGGAGGGCCAAGGTGATATTGCCTCTGCCGCTGATCTCATGTGCGACCTACAGGTCGAAACATATGGATCGATGGATAACCGTGAAAAGACGGAATTCATTCTTGAGCAAGTCCAATTATGCGTTCTAAGAGAAGATTTTACACAAGCTCTTATTTTAAGCCGCAAAATCTCAATCAACTACTTTGATAACTCAGATGTTGAGGACTTGAAGCTGAAATATTACGAACTTATGATTAAGATTTCGCTACATGATGACAAATATCTTGATGTTTGCAAGCATTATCGAGCTGTGTATGATACTCCTAGTATTAAAGAAGACGAAAAGAAGTGGAAGGAGGTAGGATCCAATTGATTTGCTCATTTTTGGCTTGGCTTGGTAAGCTAACTTTATAGGCTCTTTGTAATATTGTATACTTTATTATTTTGGCACCGTATGATAATGAGCAGTCTGATCTTATTCATCGAATCGGGAAAGATTCACGTTTGGAACAGCTTGTGACTGAGAATCAATTGATCAAAAACTTTACGAAAGTTGAGCTTATGCGATGGCCACTAGCTGATAAAGTCTATGGGCCTATTCTGCGTGCGACTTCTGTTTTTGATGTTTCGGATCCAAAGGGAGAGCAGCGGTGGGATGACTTCCGCAAGCGAGTTATCGAGCATGTGAGTGATAATTACAAGAGCACTACTCGTGATGGTTACTAATAGATATAGAATATTCGAGTCATTGCTAAATATTATACTAGAATCCATACTGCCCGACTACGAGATTTACTGGATTTGTCTGATCAAGTAGGTTTTTCTTACTTTTTTTCATTCATACAAGTTACTAATAGATAGGAAACTGAGGCTTATCTTTCCAGATTGGTTACCCAAGGAACGATCTATGCACGAATTAACCGGCCTCAAAAAATCGTTACTTTTGACGCTCCGAAGGATGCTAATGACGTTCTCAATGAATGGAGTAGTAATATCACCAGCTTGCTAGGATTAGTTGAGACGCTAGGTCATTTGATTAATCAATCCGTGAGCGCTTGAAATGGAGCCATTCCGCGTCTAACCCTTTTCTATTCTGTTGCGGGAAGATCGTTCATTTTACGTCGGACGATGTTGGAGAGCTGGATTGGGGTGTATATAATTTCGACTTTACAAAGTTGGATGGTGCATATGTAGTCTAAGCTTGATAAATCTTAAATATCAATATGAATCTAATTTAAAAGTTATATGGTTGTATTACAGATATGCAACAAGAAAATCCTCTATTCGATATCTCCGGCCTCGCTTTCTGAGTCGTCGTCATCACCGGAGACTTCCTTGTTTTCCATTTCTTTACGTTCCATAAGCGCTTGGAGTTCTGCATCGTCACTTTCTGTAACCGCTTTTGGAGGCATACGAACTGCGAATTCGCCACCAGCACCCTTAATACTCTCTTCGATTTCACCGATGGCTTTCTCGAGAATATTGATTCCAAGCTGCTTATCGAGACAGTGAGAAGTCAAGACATATAATGGAGGCGAGACTAATCTGACTTTGACCGGGACATCATCTGTATTCAGCGCTTCAGCTTTTTTGAGGGCAGTTTTCACGGCATCGATGCCATCGTAACCGAAGCAAGTGACATCGATATCGGCCCGGACTTTAGTTGGTTGTGGAGTCAGGCGTCTTGCAATCTGTTGCTTCAAGTCCTCAAGAATAATAGGCGACGAAATGTCAATTCCTTCAAAGACGGTGTCCGGATTTGTCACTGCAATCTTGAATGCATCATACGCATGCCCATATTTCCGGTATAGCGGCCAGCCGATCGTGGTATAAAGGTCTTCCAAGGGTAACGTGTTCTTCTCTGCTACATGGCGTAGAATCGAATGTACGGCCTTCGACTTGTTAAACTTCTCCTCACATTTTACTATGTCTTCGGCTGACACACGACGCTTCGATAAATCAATATATCCCTTTTCCTTGTCGACTCGCAGAACAACCACAACCTCGTTACGACCAACGCGAATCAGCTTCTGAATCGAGCGGATTCGACGGCGCGAAAGCTCAGAAAGAAGGATCATACCCTCAATATTATCATATTCGAGTAATTTCACATACGCACCCATCTCAGCAATCTAGATATATGGCTAAAGTTAGGTGCGGTCTATAGACAGCTAATTTTTAGATTTCTAAGTCCTTGCTCCTACCTGTCGAACATTGACCACAACGAGGTCATCCACCTCGGGATACTTATTTTCGTAGTACCGACAATTTGTGAGACTCATAACTGAATATGTTTAGCTGCTTTTGCCGAATCAGAACAAGTTCTTTTCTTGTCGCTATTAATAACCGATTGTCTTTTGATCTTCGTGCTTTAGCTTGTGACTTAATTTTTTTCACCAGACCTCAGGCCAAGGGTTTCTACAATGAGTAACTGTAGTTCTCTAAATCCAAGAATCCAAGAATACTATTTCATCCAGAGGAATGAAAATAAATTAATTTTTTTTTACATATAATGAAATTGTGAAACTATTTGTTTGTTATGTTTTATTAATTCTACCGATATGTTGGTCCAATGAACTCTAAAGCATATTCGATTGAATCTCACTGTAGTTAGTGCAACCATTGATACAAACGGAAACAACAATATCAATTCTAATCATCTATATCAACTGAAAAGAATATAAGCTTGACCAAAAATGCAAGCGCCAAATGTCCAAGAACAACGGCAACAAGCAAGATTTTTGACGTCTTTGCCTCGGTACTGTTCAGAGTCGGGTATAAGTTTCTGACAAGAAAGGTAGTTGATACTGCAAATCCGACGGCCGCGCTGATCCATCGGACGACGTTTGAGATAGTGTGGAAGTGGAAAATCTCGATTGGCGAAATTGAAACTAGCGCGACTGGAACCCAGATTGTGTTTGCGTAACCGTATAGAGTTATACAATCTAACAACTGAGCGTGCTCTGATTTATACCATTTCAAAACACCCCAGAGAACAATAGGAACGAGAAAAGTGTAGCCATACATCAGAGCAGCGGCACCGGTTAAAAGAGCGAAATTAAGATCGAACTCATATCGTTCCGCTCGATAGGCAATAATCGAAGCCAACGTAGACGAGAAAAACAAAACGATAACCACTGAAGAGGCAATCCAAAATGGACCGTACAAGTCTGGATTATCGCCAATTGTCTCTATAAATGAGACTCGCGGATACAGCGAGTAAGCACATCGCTGAAGAACTTCGTTTGTGTCGACGTCGAAAAATTGCTGGTAGAACCGGATCGTCCAGATGCTCAGAGGTCCACTTGCATTACCTTCTGTTGAAGACGGAGGCTCATATCGACCACCTTTCTACTTAGTTATTGTTTCATTGGGGTTCACCAATTTATCGTCAATTACCTTGAGAAGGGGGAATCGTCCCAGAGATGTTACCTCCAGTGTGGAAATCATGGAATTCCAGATCGGTCTCACCAATATCAGCACCCTAAATTAATTAGGATCCACTTATAAAATTGAACTCTTAAGAACGGAACTTACACCTTGCGCATCGACATCGATTAATACATCATAATCGGCAGTACGAGTGTTGGAAGTCGCCATTGTTAATTCTTTCTCGGCCAGCTATGAGTATTCTAGAATCAAGAAAGCCCAAACTAAGTCCACAAAATCTTGAATTCCCGAGTATTGACCTGAACTCACAATCTCAGATCAAGATGATTGTAACAGTTCATTCCCTGCAGCTATTCGTAAAGGAGATGGCTGCACATACCACAAAACCCATATAATTACATGATTTTTTTCTATGCTGAAGTATTATGAATTAAGAAAGAAGATCAGGACTAAAACCTAAGAGTATTTGCCTCTAATTCAGCCAGGAGGATTCAAGAAAAATGAATTGGAATTGTTGGGGCTGAAGAGGAAATGCACGAATTAGTTCATTTATCGTTTTCTGCCCGCGCAAACCACTTAACGACGCATTTTTTTAATCGGCAAGAATCGTACTTTGACTATGGAATCGACGACTCAAACTTTACCATTGCAAATGAGAAGAGACAGGAAGACGGGCAAAAATTAGGGCAGATTTCGAAGAAGATACGGAGCAAAGTAGACAATTATATTAGTTTTCGGCAGGGAGTTGGCGCCGACGGGTCGACAGAAACATTTACACCAAGATGCATGCTCTGGGATTTGAAAGGTACAATTTATGTTGCTCACTAGAAAAATACAATGTTGACTGACCACTTACAGGTGGATATGGCTCATTGAAACGGTATAATGCGCTTTATGAGACAGAGGATACTTTCGTTCCACAAGATGTTGTCCGAGTAGAACTGCCAAAAGCTAGCGAAAGCGAGTGGATTAAGAAGCTGGATCAGGTTGGTACTACTACAAGTAATGCGTTGCCTCTCGTGTCGGATCAAACTGGTCGCTATTGGGCTGATTATAGTGGAGTATTCCACCATCCACGCGCCTTAATGGAGGTTCAAGGGTATTTATATGATCCTGATCATGCTCCCAAGGGCCTTGCCAAAGGAATTGAACTGAGCAGTATCTCAAAACTAAGCAAACGCAAAAAACAAGAGGCCGAGTTCCGACTGTACGATACTGGGGTCGAAATATTTCGTGAGGAGTTGAATGGTGCAGGAGAAGAATCTATTGAAACCCAGTTTCGAAATATTTTGGAAGAGTGCGACTTGTTGGGTGGAGTTAATGTAGTGGTGGATATTGATTCCGCCTGGGGAGGATTTTCCTATGAAGCTCTACGTTTGATCCGTGATAGCTATGTATCAAAAGGTACGATAGCTGTGTGGGGAATTGAAGACAATGATGGAGGCGAAGGGAGAGCCGAGATGTGTTCTCGCATAAGCACGGTTCTCGCATTGTCCAGCCTCGCGTCGGCTTATATTCCATTGGCACTTCCGTCAAGACTGGCAAGCTCGAGTTCCTGGAGAGCAGGAGGACTTTTTGACAGCGCATTTGAAAGCATCACTCTTCCTGCTCGGCTGGCGACTAGTGAAGCGGAGTATATGTCAATTGCAGATATTATAGCAAAGGCTTCGCAGGGAATCGACGGCGAACGCAGAATTCTCGCCGGTCTTAAGCAGATGCGTGGAAGCAAAAGCTTAGATTTAGGAGGTGTTAACAGTGATAATGCCTGGTGGATGGATCGTCGACAGAAGGTAGAATGGAGAAGTAAGCCGCTTTACAAACGCAGACAGGTCGTTTGTGGGCCGGGAAAATTCATAGTTGTTCGCGGAGAGGAGGGAAAGCATATCATGGATGCCAATTGGAATAGATTTGCTACAATTGCGGCGGCCGAAAGCAATCAGAACATTGACGAATGGACGCAGAATAGCCAGCGGGTTGACATAACTCTCTCTGAGCCTATGCCAACAAGTGAAATCGACGTGCACTCGGGAATGGAACCGGAGGAAGCGACAGCCACATCAGGACTATGGAGTTCTCGGCAGACTAGAGTAACTGCTCGGGAAATGGCAGGGTTTGCCAGGCGCTGGTGGGAGATCGGAAATAACACAGGAGAGTCTGGAGATATCGTAGAGGAACTTGACGAGCTGGCTGAGCTGTACAATGTTGACGGCGGTGGATGGTACGATGACGGATTTGGTTTTAACAGCGATGATGAAGGAGATGATTTTGACTAGTTTATTTTCTGCAAATTCATCGACTGAACGTTTAAACATGTATATAGATAAAGGACTCTACAAGGGACTTACATATTATGTAATAACTATGGTACACGTCACTAGCCGATCAGCTCATCCCTCGTGACTGCACGCTAAGTCCGTAGCAGTTTCGGAAACACAGGCCGGAAGCCCCCCGTGGCCGTGCATGAGGCTGTGCGGGATATGCCCGCACCATCGTCAAAAGCCAGAGAAATCGAGTTCCCAGCCAGACTTTCTTTCTGTTGCAATAGCCAGCGGCGGGTTCACGCAAGCTTCTCATAGTCGTTTCCGGCCTATTTTGGTTGCGTTTTGGATTATTTTTTGGTAGTTTTCATTTGTTTTCAAGGTCATTCGGGCAGCCAGCTGATCGCGTTGTTCTCTTGTTTGTTCTGATCGAAGCGCAATTCGGCAATGGCAGAAAACACCGGTCAACGGCATTTATTACCACCGCCTCTGGTCAACTCTGGACAGCAGCTTCCTGTACAGCTGCCATCTGGTCCGAATCCTTACTATGCTCTTCCGCACTTTCAGCAGCATCCGCAACAACACTTGCAGCATCAGCAGCATCAGCAACAACAGCAGCGGCCGGTTTTCATGCCGCCGATTGCTCCTGCTCCCGTCGCGTACTATCTTCCGCCAGGCTCGCCCTCCTCTCCCTATCCTCCGCATCCACCGCATCTCCAGCAACAGCAATCACAGCAACCGCAGGCTCTAGCTCCTCATCCTCCGTCACAGCGACCCTTCCAACCCCTGCTGCCGCCGCCAACAGGCTCGGCGCCATACGATTATTCGTCCCACTATCCACTCGCTCCGCATGGCTCGTCCTATCAGCAGCAGCAGCAACAGCAACAACAGCAACAGCAACAGCAACAACAGCAACAGCAATATCGCTCACCCATAGCACCGTCGAGCTCTCTTCTACCACCCATTTCCTCCTCTTCACTGCCTCCACCACATCATGCTTCTCCTATCCACCAGCAACAACAGCAACAGACGAGTCCCCCACTTGCCCATCCTCAAACACCGGAGCAGATCCAGACTCGTTCTCCAATTACTCTTCCTCCTGTCGAGTCCGCTCATTCAAAAAAGCAGTCGCTAGATGCTGTTTCTGCCAATGAGCCTGCCTTGATTTTGTCCTCCGTACAATCCAAAGTTGCGCGGAATGATACGTCGGCTAGCGCTACGTCGCAATCGACTTCACCTGTGCCAGCAACTCAGTCCTCATCTAGAAGACCATTCCGCCAGCGCAGGAAAGATCCATCATGCGATGCCTGTCGAGAACGAAAAGTCAAATGTGATGCCACAGAGTCAAGTGCTTGTTCAGAATGCGTGTCACGCAAGCTGAAATGCCAATTTACGAAGGACAACACTCGTCGCATGTCGTCACTAAAGCAAGTACAAGATTTAGAACGCCAGCTTTCTCACGCACGTGCTCATATTGCAGCCCTGGCGGCTTCAGCAGATGCAGGCACGTCTGCGCAAACTGATGAAGCTCTAACTGCTGTTACTGCTGGACTGGAGTCTTTATCCGAGCCTACAGCCCGTTCCCCTTCTCCAACTCCTTCCGTCTCTTCGCCTTCCTCTAGTATGTCTAATATTCGCGTTCCATATTTTGCGGCAACAATTTCCTTGTACTCTCGTGAATCTATGCCGACTTTGTTTTGTGATACTGGGGCTGCCCATTCTGCGCCGTCTACACGAGCACCTGCAGCCTCGGCGACGCATCAGCATGATTTCGCTTTTACTCGCGCTCATTTAGATCGTTATAATCGAGGAATGTTCAAACCTCCAGTGCCCTTTCGCCATAAATTCTCTGAAAAGGTGTCCAGTCCTTTATCTCCGCCGTCTGTTTCACTGCCACCGCAAGAAATGGCCAGTCGGTTACTAGGATACTATTACGAATCATTCCATTGTTGGATGCCTATAGTTCATTGGCCTACATTTTTATCTCAATTTGAGAAACTTTACGAGACTCCGGCCGGACTTGAGCAAGCTTCTTCTTCTTGGCTGGCAACTTTTTTTGCACTTCTTGCTTGTGGAGCGCGAGCACAACCTCTTCATGGGGAACGAGCCAAGGAAGCTACAGACTTGGGTCGAGATTATATATATGCTACTTTGGCTTACTCTGATGTCTTCCATGATTCTTTTGATGTTGATCATTGTCGGTCTGCGCTACTGACTGCAGTGTTTTTGGCTGAATTGAACTGTACTTCGAGTGCTTTGACTTGGTTGGCCGTGGCTATCCGCAAAGCCCAGGATTTAGGATTATATCGGAGGCAATTTACCACAGAAGACAGTGGAACGTCAGTGATTGTGTCGGAGGCGAACAAGAGAGTATGGTGGGCGATATACGTTTGGGATCGGATCTTGGCCACTGAGCTGGGTAGGCCGTGCTTGATAAATGACGAAGATTGCGATGTTGATTTTCCTGTACCTGTGGATTGCAACCATATTACGTCGTCAGGAATCATTTTCCCCCATACAGCGGACGCGAAAAAATCATCTGAAGGGGAGTTGGAAGCTGCACAGGGAAATGCAGAAGAGGTAGAGAAGAAAGAGGATACCCCGATAGAATCTAGTACGGCCAATACTTCACGAAGCCGGCTACAGTCAATGGTAGGAGATCATTTTATTCCGTCGCTTCATATTCTACGGGTAGTCGGACCATTACGGCAGAGTCTGAAAGCACCAGTACTTGCGCGAGCGACCTTGACTACATTTGACGGTTATTTTGAGCAATTTTGGTCTGCATATCCATTTCTGTTTCCTGGCTGTGCTGGCCCACTGCGAGAACATCTGAGTCCATCGATGCTTGTTCCAATATCCCTGATGCAAAACCTACGATTGATTTTACATAGGCATAATATGTCACCTAGCGCGCCTCGGGATTCACGGACGTATGCAATCGATCGATGTACATGCATCGCCATCGAGACTGTGACTTTTATGATGAGGACGATGGTGAGGCCTACCGGTCCACGGCCAATCATTTACCGCGATATGCTCCCTGTTGAACACTTCTGGCGGAACTTAATTGTGGAAAGCTCGACCTCGTTTATTCTGACTCATTTATGGAGATGCTTATTGGCACTGATTGCAAGAGGCCTATTTCGACATGCGAGAGTCTGCTTGAAATTTATGTCCGTAGTGCACGATCATAGAGAGATTAATGTTGCATGCGGTCTGCATTTGGACGGATTAATGTCCCTGTATCGACAGAAAGTGGATGCATTTGAAAAATCTATGGGAATTTCGGAAACGATTCCCATCTTGGACGAATTAAATGGTCCGGCCTATATGGTAGAGGACGACGAAGATATGCTGGCGTTGATTTCTGGAGATTTACAAGCTACACCGCAAGGCTGGATTTGGGAATCTAATACCGAGAGCAGCAAGATAGGAAGTGGTCCTGAATCAACTGGTGCTTCATCCTCATCAACGCAGGCATCGTCTACATCAGTAAAGATCAAGAAGGAAGATAATCGAACGAAGGAGGATAAGATCAGCTTAGAAGGGGAGCCACATTCGTTTTCATATGATGTTGCAGTGGGTTTACGGGATAATGCAGCATCTACTGCTCCAAATAACAGCGGCGGCGAAGACGGTGATGATCAGCCAGCGCAGGGTTCACGAACCAGCATCGCAACTGCGAATGCATCTGGCGAGAGTGCGGACGAAGAGGATGCCGACACGTGGAATAAATGGGCATATCTTGAGAGCGAGATGATGGAGATCGATATGTTGCCGTCTATGTGTGCTACGCGGCATGCGTTTGTGATGCGAGCAAAAGACCAGTTTGGGTTTTCGATGACCAGTCCAGCTGAAAATAGTCATGAGGTTGAAAAGATGTTTGTGCCAACTGCGAGGAAGACACGGAAGAGGAAGTGTGCACGGTTTAGTGGCAGGAATGGTAGAGGAGGGATGGACAAGGATATCTCCTCGACGTCGTTTTCGTCTTCGTCTCAGCCGTACACTGAAACCGGGACGCCAGGATCTGGAGAGAAGAGACATGGCGAAGGTCGGTCGGCAAGGAGCCGAGAGCGGCACAAAGAGAGGGTAAATGGGAGAAAGGCCAAGAGCGGAGTGATCAAAGTGAACCCAATACAGTTAGTAGGCACGAGGGAGGGGGACGAAGCCGACGATCTTGACGAGGTCGAAGAGAATAGGGATTCGAAGCGTGCAAAGATGAGTATTGCGAATATTATTTAGAGAGATTCCCAATGTACGATAATGTCGGCTATGTATACATACAGGTATTGAATATATATTTTTACAGTTTTACTAGATCCACTTTCGTATCGATTTGTAAGGGAGAAGCCAGGCGCAAATCGGCTGGACCCAAACGAATAAAAGTTTAAATTCAAATCAAGCTAGCGTCAGTTTGAAATTTCGGTAACTGACGTGCGGAAAACTTTATCTGGGCGGCGGTGGCTAGTGCGGTCTGTTCCCGTACGAGTAGGTTTCGGACCGAGCGACTAAAGGGCTTTTCTTATAGAAAGATGTTTTATTTTGGCTATGGATGAAAAGATTTGTGTGATCGCGATCTTCGTGGGAAATTTGTTACAGGTGGATTTGAATTTGGGTCAGTAGATGGGTGAGTTTAGTTGGTAGGAAAGAAAGCACTCTGGGTCCTATCTGGTTGTATGTAGCATGGCTCAGTTAGGCTCAGCCTGGCGCAGTCTGGTCTGACGAGAGAGCACCGGTTCGCGTACGGCCCAGGTACAATGACGTGCTACCATAGAGTGCCTTTGCGCATTATAGTCGATGTCAGAGTTTTCTAGATTGCTAGAGCACTTTTCATTTAATCATCATATTATATCGAATTGGGTCCAGTGTATTCCACTGTAATATACTATTACTTGACTGAATTGTTGTATAATCTGTCTTCATGCCATTTCTCCGATTTCATTGAGCATGAAGATGATTTAGGGATTTTTAGTCATACCATGTTAATAAGCTAGTTACTCAATATTTGAGATGTATAATATGCATGTACGAGTTGAAACGTAGCTGGAATCTCTGAACATAAATTGTCGAGTGGAGTAGACTACATCTGCATGATCGCTCAATGAGTCAAGGTCCTAGATCCTACCGTATTTCAAAACTTTTCACTGGTATGTTTTATATTTCAATATTTTGATTGAAATTCATCGAAGAATTAATTTATCTGTCAAAATATAAAGAGAGCTATCTGTCCGAACGTAAAAAATTCTACTGACAAGATCGTCTGTTCCAAAGATGGGTCGAGATAGACTAACTTTATGAATTTCGATTTGTAAGAATGGTACATACTGATGTTAGCAGAACATATCATGATGGAAGGCTGCAGCTAGCTTTTGGCAGTACTTGTGTTGATTCATTAACTGTTTAGTTGTTCCACTGTTCTCACACTTAAAGACATCTGATTATCAAGATTGCGGCTCACAATATCATCCGGAACACAACCAATTTGAACTGCAAATTAACTGCTACATTGAAGCAACCTATTTATCAAACATTTTGTAGAATATATTTCCTATGAATCGCCGAACGGATTCTCAACTTGTTCGCGGACGAACAGTGGCCATGTTAGTTGGTTGTGTGCTCGGGCTGTACGCAGGTATCAAGTTGATTCCATATGAATTGGTAAGTCCGTTCAGTCTTCTAGTCTGCTGCAGACATCGATAGACCTAAGAACCTAATATTTTGACTTCCAGATTAGCTGGGAACCTCCAAGCGAAGAATTCAAAAACAAAAATCCGTTTATCTTTAGAGTGCGGTTTGAGGAATCCAAGCATCTCGATCTCAAACCGCACATTCAAGACGCAGACTACAAAGAGCAAGTCGATAAGCTAGCCACCGAGCTCCGCCAACAGAAGCGGGAAGAGGCTTTACGATTGGGACTGAAGTACGAAGAGCCCAAACCGAAAAAATCTGCTCAGCAATTAGAGCTGGAACGGATCAAAGAGCAGCAAGCAGCTCAAGAGAAATTACGTCAGTCAGCGGACATGTCTACCGATTTGTGGATGAAGTCGAAATTTGGCGACCAAGAGGACGAAAAATGATGAATCTTCCTTGTATTATAATTTTCTGAAACCCAGTATATACTATTGTACATATTTTTCAATATATTTCTATGCTGTTTAACGTATTCTTTTTACTGTAAGTTCCGTTCCAGCATCACAATTGCGGCTTAGCTGGCATCAAAATTTGTTGATCTCGGATGATTTACTATACCTTCTTTCAAAATCAAACGAAATGGGTTCTATCGAAAGTAACACACTTCTTTTTAGCTCCGAGTTTATTGACCCATCAGTAGCAGATAGCCTAGCTCCGGATTACGCACTTCGGGCACTGAAACCGGCGGATTACTCGGCAGGTTTTCTCCAAGTTCTCGCAGGTTTAACCACTGTGGGAACTATCTCAGCAGAGACTTTCAACAGACATTTCGAGTTTCTTCTTTCTCGCCCAGGCGAATATTTTGTTCTTGTCATAGAAAACTTGTTGACAGGCAAAATTGTCGCTACTGGGACGCTTTTGGTCGAGCGGAAGTTGTATGTCTAACTCTTGACCAAGGGATTCAGTTTCATTGACCAAAACTTAGCATACATGAATGTGGCCGGGTAGGACATATCGAAGATATCGCTGTTGACACCAATGAGCGAGGCAAAAAACTCGGGCTCAAAATAATTCACGCTTTGGACTATATCGGTCAGAAGACTGGCTGCTACAAGAACATTCTCGACTGCTCTCCACACAACGAGCAGTTCTACGTCAAATGTAAGTTTTTAGGTTTTCCAGCATTCAATCTTCCATCTAACTAGAATCTAGGTGGCTACAGCAACGACGGATTTGAAATGGTAAAGTTTTTCAGTTATTAATCAGACTATTGTACTAATCGGAATAGGTCAAGCGTTTTTAACAAATACATTTGATGAATTCACGACATCAACATGTTGACTGCCCATGGCACGCTCAACGTGCGTAGATCCGTATACATCTGCCCTGTTCCAACAAACAAAACAGGAATTCCTGTAGAATATGTCATATTGACCATACTGCCGATCATATCTCCTACGGTATCACACTTGCTGATCAAGAAGAAGTCAAGATTTCGACTTGATCCGAAGGCAGCATTGAAGTTTCGCGCTTGTTGTACAGAGTCCGTACCGACAAGAGCCTCGCCAACCATGACAATTTTGTCTGGATTCGCATATTTGGCAAACTTCTCTAGAGACGACATGAGTCTTGTATCGTTGTGCCGACGACCCGCCGTGTCGATCAATACCACGTCATATCCCTTTTCCCGGCCATAATTAATGGCGTCGCGCGCAATGACCGCAGCGTCTTTGCCGTAGCCCTTTTCAAACAATTCTATTGTGCCGCCCTCACGCTCCGTCAAAGCTTTCAGATTCCGCGCATGTACTCGAAGTTGCTCAACTGCACCAGACCGAAACGTGTCGCAGGCAGCAATCAACAACTTCATGTCATTCTGCAATAGCCAAAACGCAATCTTGGACAGGTTCGTCGACTTCCCAACCCCATTCACTCCAACAACTGAAATTACGTAAGGCCGCGCGGGCTTCGTCGACTTCACTTTCTGGATCTCATGCAGTAAATCAACTGAAGTAGACGGCGTCAGTATTTTCCGCAGCGCATCTTCCATTGCGTCCCGAACAGTCTTCTCTACTGAAGTCCAGCTCCCCGTTTTTGTGCCAACCAAACTCTTGCTAACCACATCACATAAATGCTGCGCAACCTCTGGTGCAATGTTCTTCTTCATCAAATGCTCTTTCATGCCGGCCAAAGCTGCATTCATATCTTTCTCCTCGATAACTTTACTACCAATAATATTTCTAAAAAATCCAAATCCGGATGCCAGCGCGGCACTGGCCACTGACTCAGATTTAACTGCATCAGGTTCTGGAGTGGCCAAAATAGAATTGATTTCATTTGAAAGCTCTCTCAAAACAAAATCGCCTGATTTTGTTTTTGTTCCCCACTTAGACACATCTTCATTGCCGAATATCGCACTCGATGTTCCTGCACGCCCATCATCTGAGGCAACAGGCTCACTTTTAGTTCCGGAAGAAAAGTCAAGCGTTGGATTTTCATCATCCGAAGCTTCGTAGGCTGTTCCATCTGCTCCCCATTTCCGACCTTTTTTCTTAGATAACCTTTTTACATTGTCGGCACTCTTCGCAGCTGGTTTGCGACGACCGCCGTCTCGCTTAGCTTGCAGGCTGGCAAGTTTGGCAGCTGCTTTGGATTTTTTGTCTAATTTGACATTCCCATTTACTTCCATCTCTTTGTCTTCAATTTCGTCCTGCCCATCTTCATCTTGAATATCTTGATCATCGCTGGTGTCGACAGAACCAGATGTGTCGACGAAAGCCTTGCTAGCACCTTGATCAACCGACTGTTTCTCAAGTTCAGCGTATCGAATCGAGAAATAGTCGTCAAACTTGCAGACTGGAAGCTTCTCAGGATCTTTGACTTTTAATTCAGCACCATACAAAGTTGTGAAAAGTTTCTTTACACTAGCCAATAGCTCATCTATGAACGTGATTTGCAGCAATGATTGATACACAGCCTACATATCTCTTTAGTCCCCCTCATCAAAAAAAAAAAAAGGCTAAACATACCACAATAATAATATCAAATTCGTTAGCAGTCGTCCATTTCACTGTGTACCGATCTTTATTCATAGAATTCGATCCTGCAGTGTTGGCGCCTTTACGCTTATCTTCAATAAAAATATCAGCGATCAATGAGTCTAAGAGCGCAGAAGATACTGGCTGATAACATTTCTGCCAGAGTACAATTCCTCCTGTCGTGAATACCGTAAAATAGTCCATTTATCTCTTTTTCAGTCCAGTTTAAGCGAAATCTATAGAATTCGCCTTGAAAACCCACCAAATCAATTAAGGTCTAGAAATCGATATACGAGTCGATATCGACTTGTAAAAACATCTCGACAGACTGAGGAGGGACTAAGCACCTTAGAAAACTAAGCATACAAACGCCTTTGCTTACACATCCGGATCGCTGGAAATGGATCTTAAATCGGATATCTCGACTAGTTCAAAGAAAACCTCCAGGATTATCACCGACGCGGAGAAAAATAAATATTCTTTACTGAGAATTCTAAATATCTAATTATTACTTGAGCTAGAATTTTTCTGTTTGCGCCTTTCGCCGTTACTCTGTATCCTAACTTTTTAAAGTTTGCTCAGATACATATCTCGGAAAGTCAGCTAGTTTGAGGATTGAAAGATTTATCTTAAAAATTCGTATTTTTTAGCCTGTCAAATTTACCTTTAAATCGTGTTGGCTAAGGCAGAATCATGTCTTCTCTTCCAAAACGCATTATCAAAGTGAGTTGGTTGATCCGTGGATTTTTCCTGTCAGCTTTCTTGGACTTCTTTTGGCTTGGGTCTTTCAGTTTATCTAACAAATGTCTGTCTAGGAGACCGAACGGTTGATGAATGATCCTGTTCCAGGAATTACTGCTGTTCCGCATGATGACAATCTTAGATATTTCAATGTCACAATCGATGGACCGTCTCAGTCTCCGTATGAGGGTGCGTAGTGTCGATGTGGGTATTAACAACTCCTAGATATGGGCTAACATATCTCTCAGGTGGGGTGTTCAAATTAGAACTATTTTTACCTGAGGACTATCCCATGGTGGCTCCAAAAGTTCGATTTCTCACAAAGATATATCACCCTAATATCGATCGTCTTGGTCGGATCTGTCTCGATGTCTTGAAAAGTATGCTAATCGCCAGCTTGTTTGCTTTCCTTGTATGGTCCACTAACTCGAGTTAAGACAACTGGTCACCGGCTCTGCAGATCCGGACAATTCTATTATCTGTCCAAGCTCTTCTTGGAGCTCCTAATCCTGTACGTCTATCTCTCTATGATGGATTTTTCCAAATCTAATGTTGTGCAGAACGATCCTCTTGCAAACGACGTTGCTCAACAGTGGAAGGAAGACGAACCTGCCGCAATTGCTACCGGTAAGCAGGTCCCCTTTTCCAGCACTCTTCCATTAAATAAATCACTAACGCGCTATGAACTAGCCAAGGAATGGACAAATAAGTTTGCGTCGCCAACTTTAGCAGAATAAACATATACACACTCTTGGATTTCTAAAGTATATGTTTTCGATTGGATTGTATGGCATTAATGGTGGGGCATTTAGCGGATGTAAAGATTAGGAGTAATTTATAAGTATTTTGTAATTTGTAATGGTTGAGTGTGTACATTTATAAATTGTACATTATAAATTTGGACCGTTAACTATTTGCTTGTTGCCTTAGGTAGCTTTGCATAAGGTTTTCAGGTCCAGGGAAACAAATAAATATCCTAGAATGTAATATACAACAACCAGGAATTTTAATTCTCCCTACTTAAATTGATTCCAATTTTATATATTCTTTTCAAATTTGTTTGCTATTTATACAAAGAATGCACGAACATGTGATTTGGATATGTAAGAAGGATATATGGATCTGGTAGACTTTTTTTTTGAACGAAACAAAATGAATGCACGAACAAAAAGGACTGCGGAACAAAACACTTGGACAAGAAGCAAACGAATTGAATTTAGAGAAGTATATCAATTCATATCACCAAATTAACCTGACAGTTCCATGATACTACTAACAATATCCGCATTATTCTTAAGAAGAGAGGCCACAGCCTTTGATTTCGAAACGCCAGCCTGAGACATAACCAGCTCAATATCTTTGTCTTCCAAGCCTGCTGTATCAACGTCCGCATCATCTACCTCCGGCTCCTCAGTAGCAGCTTCTGAAATTTCCTTGCCCTTCCCTTTATCAGTGATCTCGGCAGTGATATCTTCTGCAGATGTAGTAGATGCAGCGGCCTGAGCAGCAGTGCTAGCAGCCTGAGCAGCCTGAAGCTGTTGCGCAAAGTTGGACTGACTCAAATCCTCAATCTTGGCTTCGCCGAAAATGATATAGGCGCCGGAAGCAGGCGACAAGTAAACATCCGGGTTAGCGACAACAAATAGAATATTCTTCGAACGACGTAAGGTCACTCGAGTAATCCCCGGAACATGCTTTAATCCAAGCTTGACAATCGCCTGACGTGCCTTTTTCTCAGTTCGTGAGTAGACAGAAACTGATGCTCCAGCCGGAATGCTTGTCTCGTCAGCAGATTCTTCCTCCTCCTCGGCAGCAGGAACTTCAGCAACAGGAGCCTCCTCCTCAATGGGGTCAATAATCTCTTCGATCTTAGCAGACATAGTGGTTCTTGGTTATACTATCTTGTTGATTTAGAATTAAGTGTTTCCTTTATTTCGATTGTATGACTTCCACCCAAATGATCCTCTCGATCATTGCTCTTGTCCCACAAACCCCGTGAGTACCTTCAATCACGTGGATAGTAGGGCTTTAGCAGTCACAGACCTAATTGCAATACTTAGCTGATCTGTGATGAGGGGTGTTTACCAGCGCATGATATCATAGATCACGTGGAGATTAGATTGAGCTGCGGTGTCTCATTGGGCTGATTGTTCTTTGTTACAAGTTATTATGTAATCGGTCTAAGAATAAGATATCAAACAGGAATCCAGTAAACAAATCAGCTAGAAGATGATTGTTTATGCTGATAAAAATAAAATCAGAATGCCTTGGAACTCCTAAGCTATCCAATGAAGTCTAATAACCAAATCATATTACTATTACGGGCATATTATGCTTCCAACGCACCTATTTAAATTAAAATTACAATTTCGTAGCGCAGGCAAAACATAAAATACAATAGAATAGAAATCAACAGACGCCTAATACACCAGAAACCACAAATTCGGTCGAAATATACACTAATTTACAAAGTGCATCTACCATAGTGATCAACAAAAACAAAAGAAGTTCAGTTAAAGCTCGAATATCGGATTCATAGATACTTCCGTAGGTGAATCTGTCGGGGATAGTGCTGAAAGAGGAGATGTAGCAACCGAACCAGGGATTTCGACGCTATCCCATGACAGTTCTAATAGCATTAGCATACTAGAACAAATATAATATAATGTAACACTGACCTGATAATTGGCTTATCGTAGCTTTGTAATGCTTAGCGAATGCCTCGGCGCGGCGAAGATCGGTAGCAAGCTTTTTTGATTGTTGGTCATGCTGAGCAATTGCTAGATCAATTAATCATTAATTCCATATATATAAGTGTATAAAG
Organism: [Lipomyces] oligophaga; assembly: GCF_038497815.1. NCBI lineage: Eukaryota > Fungi > Ascomycota > Lipomycetes > Lipomycetales > Lipomycetaceae > Lipomyces > [Lipomyces] oligophaga. The sequence goes on along the minus strand of NW_027117787.1, from coordinate 289,042 downwards.
AATTACCTTCATCGGAATGATCTGATCCGGCAAACTCCTTATCCTCTTCCTCCATTTTCCGTCGAATGTTTGCACATCGTCGAAGCATTGTCTTCAAAGTCTTAACCATGTGTGACATCTGCTCTGCCTCTGGAAGACTTGTAATATCAATTCCTGAAGCCGTACGGGTCAAATTTCCTACCGAATTCAATGACACTGTGGAACTTGACGGCTGAATCTTAATTGGGGACTGCAACTGCTGCTGTTGTTGTTGATGCTGCTGACAAAACTGATCTAAAGCAGCAGCGGAGCCATGACGACGAACCCGAGGTACGCCAAAGCTAGCTAGCGAACTCATTGATAACCGCGAATGTAAAACACCAGGTGACATCGGCTCTGAAGATGCCATGTCAATCGAATTTCGCGTTAACGACACATCGACCGTGGTCGGAATACTTGATTGTACCGGCGTCATTCCAGTTTAGATTCTGATGAAGCGCGCCCACTTGTTGATACTATGCTGCTACTGTTAACAAAACAAACCGCAACACTTGATAGCTCAGCTTGTGATGCTGCTACAGCTATCCGCAAAAAACCATCAAAGTTGATATTTATTACTGGTAGACGAAAAAGTTAGGAGTATTTAGTGGAGAGAGTGAATTACAGGGGGATGGAACTACCGCCATTGGGACAAGGCCCGGCCAGTATGCGGGTCTCTCTCAACTACTACCGACCGGAATGCTAGGTCGATCTTGCTCGGGTAAAGTTCCTATTGCTTCGACTATTTTCAATTCGTACTCAGATTAATAGAGTGGGGAATGACATTTCTAACAAGAATATTTCCTAGTACACGAGAAATCCTAGAAAGACAGCCTGTTGCCGTTCATGAAGCACCAGTAATCCTATCCAGGCCCCACTGGACCTCCTTGTCTCCTTGGATCGACTTGACCCACAGATGCACACTCCGCCTCTTAAAATATACGCCCAAGAACCATAACATATATAGATAGGTATAAATAGATACTTCCCTCATTAAGGCCCCTTATTTTCTTCTCTCACCTACTTTTGTATTCCATGTCCCTCTAGCTCCAGATATCGTCAAAAGTCTGAAATATTATCGACTTATAAGCTTCAATCTTCCATACTTCCACCATCTAACCAAACAAACCACTATGCGAACAAAACGGCTGGACAGCAAAAAAACAAACTTTTGCACTTCTTAAATCTCATCTGTTTCATTTGTCAGTACAACTTGTTCCCAATAGAAAACGAAGAATCTTCAAAAAAAGCTATCCACTCACCAATATCAAACTCGAAATTGCACTCTTCATCACCTTCGTGACCGTAGGTATCAGTCTCATTGATCTTGGCCGTTTCGGGCTTAACAGATTTATTAGCGTCAAATGGTATCTTCGTCAAAAATTAAACCTTACCAATTCACCATAACTCTTCAGACTCCGAGCTTCGTCTGCGTTATACTTCAGAATAACGTCACCTTGATCGTTCTGGAAATCACGAAGAGAAAGAAGAATAATATCGCCCTGATTGATCCAAACCTGATATTTGTCAACTAAATCATCATTTATCCAAATCTATTCCTAGTACATACTTTCTTGCGCATCTTGCCACGAATATGTGCTATCCGCTTTTCGCCGTCAAAGCATTGTGCTTCAACACGACCACTTCCAAGCATTTTGGTCACTTGAGCATATTCTAGAAAGGTCAGTACCAGCTATTACAACCCAAGCAGTATGGATCTGTAACACATACCCTGCCCTTCTTCCTTAAGCTGGAGCTCGCGCTTTTCATTATCGTTCTCGTTTTTTCCTCTCCGACGATTCTATATAAATGTTTGTCAGATATGATCAGACTCATAATCACTAACGAGATAAAAATGACAACCTCAATCGGAGAATCGGGTGTATTTAAGAATAAGCACATACTTTGCCACCCTAATAACTGTGTTAGACAACTCATATTCTCATTTAGAAACACAATTCGAAAACCTACTTTTCCTTTATTTTTCGGCATAGTAAATCAAAATGTCAAAAGATCCTGATTAATCTAGATTAGATTACAAACTCTATCACAAAAATAGGTTCGTGTTTTGTTCTTTTGAAATTGTTAAACAATCAGGTCATTGTCCTTGCGTGAAAAAGAAAGTCCGCCATTCTGACACCATCACACGAGTATCTCCGCCCTTGTTGGCGGATTTTCAGATTCAGCAAAGAACTTGAGCTTCACAGTACGACCCAACTCGATTTCGAACGAAACCAAAAACTTACCTTCTCTGTAAACCGGTGAAACAAAGCCAAAGTAGACGTGATATCAATATTACTTTAAAAGTAATTAATCTTCCACACGCGTAATAGTAATAATTACTAGGAAGAAGGCAAAAAAATATGTCAGTGTGAGGCTCCAGTCTTATATTTACGCTTTTCAGCGTAAACCTCAGAGTAATTACATTAGTAAGGTATTAGTGTTCGAGCTGGATCTGCAACATTGTCCTGAGAGATAGAGTTGAGAGAGGAGGAAAATGTTCAGTAAAGCCCATTATTATCCTGCACAGTGAGTGGTTTACTGCGGATAATTGGTGGTCAGCGGGGTGCTCTCTAGACACAGAAATAAACCAGAATAAGTGATCGATACAGACTAAAGATGTATCAACCGCATCATTCGACGTCGCCACCTCTTCACCATCCCGTTCCCCAGCATCCCATCCCTCCCATGCGATCTCCTCCTTTACCAATGAGCCAGCAGGCACAATCAATGAATCCAAATGCATATGTTCCTAGGACTGAAGTGTCAGGATATGCTCCTGGTGCGCGCGCTTATGGGAACTTATTCAACGACACGACTGCACAAGTTGGCATTCAAGTCGGTCGGAATGCTGTACTAGCAGGCCAGGAATACGTCGAACAGAACTTTGGCCGGTTTTGGTCGATGTCCATGCCAGCTTTGAAACAGTATTTTAACGTCTCAAATACCTATGTCGGTCGGAAGCTGGTGTTAATTTTGTTCCCTTGGAGGCATAAGGTCTGTATTTGTTGGTTTGTCTTGAAGGACTTGATGTGACTTACGCGTCTATTCAGCCATGGTCTCGACAAATGAAGCGTTCGGAAGTTTCGGGAACTGTGGAGGGATACAAAAGTCCTAGAGAAGATATTAATTCTCCAGACATGTATATTCCAGGTTAGTTATTTGCTGAAATGTTTTATGCACTCTTCCCATTAATCTGGTCTAGTCATGGCATTCACGACCTATATTCTCCTCTCTTCAATTTTAGCTGGTATTCACGGAACTTTCCATCCGGAGATTTTGGGTTATATTGCTTCCATGGCTTTTGCTATTGTTATTTTTGAAATTTTGGGGTTAAAGTTGGGTTGTTATCTACTGAGCATTTCCAGTGAGTCTCAGGTTCTTGACCTTGTGGCTTATAGTGGATATAAATTCATCGGGTAAGAAATATATGCATTCGGATCTATGCTTTTACTCACGCGTTTTAGTGTGATTTTAACAATGATCGCTGGTGCACTGGCTCCAGGCTTTTTTATTAAGTACTCAGTTTTCTTCTATACCTTTTCCGCGAATGCTTTTTTCTTAGTGAGTGCTATTTTTGATTTATGATACGCAGATTGTATTCTGACATTGTAGCTTCGGTCACTGAGATATGTCGTACTCCCAGAATCAAATATGAGCGCATCAACGGGATCCACGGCTACCAGTCGACAACGGCAGCGGCGAATACAGTTCTTGTTTGTATATAGTTTTGTTTGTCAGCTTGTTCTTATGTGGCTGTTGATCAAGAGCTGAGGATGCTGCGCCCTGGTCGGGGAAATATAAAGGCTTATTTCATAATTTGCGACCAAGAGTCTGTGTAAGAATATATGTTAAAAACGAATGCTAAACATTAGTAGTTTACAATAATGGGAGCTGAATTAGATATGTACAATGGTAGTGAGCCGAACATTTGTAGATAGACGGCGACATATTTAATAGACCTGCTATGCGCGAAAAGAATTAACCCATTTTCCGATTCGGGGACATATCAGTCAGCGATGGCTCAAGAACACTACGAACAGCTAACTGTGACGAATGCGCAGCAGTGGCCGGCATTATCTTGCCCAGAAATTTGCAGCCGTTCTCCACTTCTATCCCGATTGACCTTTTTGAAATACCGTTGAACACAATAGCTGCTGACGTCGTTGGAACCGCCGCATGTGGAATTGAGTGTGCCGGTTCTTGCATATAAAGAAGACCAGGTCTCCCGCAAAATATTGGAAGGAAAATCTAGTCTTAATAAATTGTGTTACTGTCTTTGAAGATCAAATTTCAATTATATAATTCCAATATGGGCTACCCAACTCCTCTTGACCCGGTTGTGCGGGTTCTAAATGAGTCAACAACTACTGTCTCGGTCCCATTCAGTAGAGTAGGATTATTCGAGATTGGCGGCCGAGAAACTGTGATTGGCTTAGACTCGACGTCGGTGGCTGTAATTGCTCCAGTTCCATTCACCAATGAATCTGAGGATGTGGTAGCAGGCCGCGAAGTCAAGTATTTGATTGCACCGGACTTCGAGCACCATATGGCACTCAAATCGTGGAAAGAGAAGTATCCAAGTTCGAAGGTGATCGGCGTGCAAGGCTTGAAAGAGCGCAAAAAATCAGATGGTGTTGAGGTGAACTATGAAATCTCAATCGCTAACAAGTGCCTTACCCCTACTGAGGCAGGAATTCCAGATCCGTTGCTCGATCAGGCTTTCCAACTAATCTATCTACCTGCGCATACCAACAAGGAGTTGATTCTTTATCATCTTCCGACGAAGTCCCTGATTGAAGCGGATCTACTATTTAATTTACCTGCTCACGAACAGTACTCAAACACAAAAATCAGTAATACTGGAATTCTTTCTAGGATCTTTAATGGTGCTTTCAATCCTTCAAATCACTGGCATGCTCGTGCAGTCTCAGCAACTTTGAAAGATTCGCCTGAACTTCGGGACGCTTTGAAATCAATCTATGGTTGGGATTTTGAGACCATCATTCCCTGCCATGGCGATGTCATAACTAGCGATGCTAAAGATATTTTTCATAAGGTCTTCACAAAATTTTTACAATAGTCTCTACTTCAGATAGCCTCGGTTTAATTTTGTATCTTTTAATTTCTTAATATTTAATTAGAAACCCCTCCAAATAATATAAAATCGCAAAAAAAACTCCTAGACCATAAATACTCCTTTATGCAATCCACTTGTCGATCTGTTCAATTCCTGTCTAAGATTTTACTCGCAACCAACGATCTCAATAGGAACCTCATACGTTTTGAAATAAGTCTCCGCCGAAAAGGCAGATCCCACGAGCGCGATCTCACTTAACGATCTTTCAAATTGTGACCGATCATGTTCTTCTTTTGGCCTTCGCTCGAGCATTTGTACAACTGCAAGTGCATGAATACAAGGTAATCCCATCTGCGACCAAGCCATACAACTGCAGTGCTTTAACTCCAAATCGACAATATGTTCCTGTGACCACTCATAGCCATCCACCAAATCGCTTGCAGACTCGCTCCTTCCTCGTGGACTTGTAGTCCACACTTTGAATGTATATCCAAATTCTGATAATTCAACACTTATCACTTTTCGCTTCATCTCACGTCGTAAACGCCTTATGTGGTCTCCCGCAAAATCGGATACTCCAGTCTTGCATGCCTCAAACCGACGTTTGCCTCTGCGCGCACGAGCCGAAAACAATGCCGCAAGACCTAAATTCAATCGATGAACTACTTGATCTGCCGGTAATACGATGCACAGACAGGTATAATACCGTGAAAGCATTTGTGCTGCCTCTGTAGACTCCGCTAATCCGCCCATTCTATTAGCGGGACAACGAACAAGCTCGGTGCCGACGAGACCAGGCATTTCTGGGAATTCTTCAGGAAGCACAGGACTAAAGACGGAGGACGGAGAATCGATTGACGATGAATAAGCAACTTCGGATGGGACAAAATCCCATTCTAGAAATAATCTTGTCATATTAGAATCCAAGATTCCCGTCCGCCTTCCTCGGAAATGCGACTCGGCCCATATACAGGGTGGCCAGCGATCCAATAAATGCTCAAGTTCATCCTGCGAAAGCGCTCCTGCTTCAACCGCCTCAGTCATTTTCCGATCAAATTCAGTTCTCGTAAATACCACGGCTGCTTCAGCAATAGCATCAGCAGCTGGTGTTCCATATTGATGCGATACAAGTGCATAGAAAAAACGAATACATAAGGCATGTTGCTGAACATTATCCGGAAAAACATTAGAAATCGCATCTGGGATCCCATCTCGATAATCCGAAACAAAGGTGAAACTTCGTACGATATCACAAATTTGCTCCACTGACAGTTTTCTTCCTGTGGCTAGCAAATGACGGACCAGAGATTCTCGCAGAAGCCCCAAAAACCACGTCCAAGTATCAGCAGATTCATGTCGAGTAAATGCAAACGCAACTGGAAACTGCTGATCTTCTGCATCGCGTGTAGTGGCAACTAACATTCGAACATTTGAATTCCGCAGTCGCTCAACTCTACCCAGCGCGATAACTCGCCTACAGGACAAAACGCCATGTAGCAACCCACCAAATGTCCAAAACATGCGGCGAAAATTGCATTCACGAGGATCAGGAAGCAATGCTCCTTGTCCTAAAGAATCTATTAAATCTGTAATCGCACGAGCAGACGGGTCTTTGCTTTCAAGTCTCGTACAGAATCTATGAAACTTGTTGTTGATTTGATGACAAGGAGGCCGCGCGCGCAAAAGTTGAGTTGCAGACTCTTTCGCTCGCCAGGCCTGTTTGTAAGAAATCGTAATTTTATGCTCTTTTTGTATGTAGTGTATGATATCGTGAGGTGTCAAATTTGGAGTGTCTAATAATTTTGAGATAATCCGTCGAGCGATCCAAGGCGACGACGCGACAGAGTTCCCGGAATGCTGCTTCATACACGTATGTCGAGGTCGATACACGGAGACTATGAACGGTGTAGTTAAGTCGCCATTTTCAGTAGTTACTTCGACTGGACAGAGAGTCTTTGGCTTCGACGAGTGTAAATACCACTCACAAGAAGGGTCCTTGCATCGCACAGTATATCTCCATGCATTGGACTTGACACATACAAATTCCCACTTATCACGAATAGCCATGATTTCCAAAACTTCCTTGAGATGTGCTCTCGATGCAAAACACATGCCTACTTTGATCTCCCGCGAAACGAAGGAAGTAGTATTGTCTGCAGGTGACACCGATCCATCTTCAGACTTTACCGATACATCTTGGTACGGTGCAATTTCTGCGATATCTAATCTACCCGTCAACGGCATACTACTTGACGGGGACATCTTGTGGCTTAGTATTGACCGCCTGTTAAACGCAAGCAGTGCACCAACTTCCGAAAACTGGATGAGTCAATGACGAATTCTCGAATTTGAGCTGCACCGCAAGCACGTTATGCCAGTGCCTCACTGATATATGCCCACTTCACGGAATAATAAATTCAAAATTCTCCAGATATTAAATATCTAACGTAAGAAAAACAAACTAAATTCTGGGAAGTGTAAAATAGTAATTAATTAGTTTTTGATGTAACCGGTTTCTGCGATCTTTCTCCCGAGCTGCTACAGTTGCTAATTTCTCGAGGCGCTTGTGCCTCACCTTCGACCATGTATGTAGATTCGACCTTGATAGATCCGGTCCAACAAATGGTTATTTCATCGTTGTAAGATGAGTGATTTAAATGACAATTACAATGTTTGCTAATTTGCTTTATTGAATCTGATCAAGTTTTTGTCCTAACGATCCTCTACATTTAGTCTTCGTGATCAAATTCACGTCAAGGAAATACAAAATTAAGACCCATTATATACGCATAAACTTCCTTCATTGAGATTCAACAGCAGTAACAAAGCTCCAAAAGTAAAAAAAAACTTATATCAATTTAGAAGGATATTCGAACCAAAACTCTAACTATCACTACGATCCATTTCAAAAATCTTGAAGGATCTCTTCAGTACTGTTCCAGCTCAATTGTGTTTCCAATGTAGTTGGAACTACTTCATTCTTAAGATTGAGCCAAGCTAACCATGTACCTTCATATCGCATTCACATTTCCGTCAAAGCTCCTAAACAAGAAACATAAATATTCATAAACTTTATATTGGAAATACACAAATTAAAAATAACAGCAAGTCACCTCAATTAAGGAGATCATCTAGTAAAAAAAAATTGTACTCCCCTGCAGGGGCTCGAACCCTGGACATTTCGGTACCTTGCAGCACTGAGAAACTGTTCGTAAAAGCCGAACGCTCTACCGACTGAGCTACAAGGGACGAGTACACAGTTGAAGTTTATTTATTATCCTGATAACGCCAAGAAGTTTTCGAACATTGAACTAGAGATGCTTCTAATTTTGTCATTTATATTATTTCTCTTATGGGCGGCCTCAAAATCCCGATACCATACAAGTGGATTGATTGCTGTTGATCCATAAGAGTTGACATTGTAGTTCTTAGAGTGACGCTGTTTCTGCGGCCCTCAGTGACCCCCTGTATTCGCACTGGTTGAGCAGCAGGTGAAACTGAAAATCTGGTTTCTCTCTGACCTTGAACACAAATTATAGATGACTTATGACTATTTGATTGAAGAATAAGAATGATTTAGAGTTGATTATGTAATTATAGCCTTGACTAGCATGCCATAGTGAGTAGGAAGATCTACAGACTGAACTCGTTTTCACGCGGATTGATACAAGAACATTGGACGTGAGTTCAATTTCTGAATATAAAAATTACACTGAATTCAGAAAATTTGATAACTTACAACTCTGATCAATACACAGTTTCAATAAAATCCCACCAAACGAATGTAGCACAAACAAAACAAATTATACATGACCGCTGGTTATAGTATACAAAAGTCAGACAAAAAAAGTAACATAAACCAAAGTAGAAAATATTAAGAGGCGAAAAATTGCATTCTAATTTCGATACACTTAGCACTGGAAGAGCCCGTTTTCTGTAAAGACTTACCGATGTCGCATGCGCGAATGCTGAAGAAGATTATCACCACGAGAAAATCTCCTATTGCAGAACTCACAAGCATAAGCTAAATAGTCATGTTAGTATTCGATCGGTATCTACAGGACTTTAGAATTTACTCACGCTTATCTCGTTGATGTAATGTACTGATATGTCTCTTCAGGTGCTCTCTCCTTCGAAATTTGCGCGAACATTCTGGACATTCGAATCGCTTCTCATCGCCCAGTAATATTTGAATTGCCGTTCTTGTTTCACTATGAATAGGCGCGGCAGGCTGAGGTCCAACATCGAGTGTTATTGTTGGAGGCCGACCCACTGGATTTCGAGAGGCTCGACCACGCTGGTGACCTTGCGCAGCAGTCGTAGAATTTGCTGGTTGCGTCGGATTCTGCTCAGCAGATTGCTGATGCTCTTGTTGGTGTTGCTGTGCAGAAGCTTGTTGAGCAGATTGCTGGTGCTGAACAAACCGGCTTTGAGAATCGACAGTTATTGGTGCCATGGAGGCCTGTGATCCATTATTACTCTGAGGTGGATAATCTACTCACAATTAGTTTTTACCGTAAAACATACTATTCAAGTGCTCACATCGAGAATCAACGTAAGGTTGCTGATCACGGTAGACGGATTCTCTATATGCAAGATCACGATAAGCAGCAGCTTGTTGGGAGCCCAGAGTTGGATCGATATATGCCGGATATTGAGAATGTTGTTGCGCATTCTGGACTTGCTCTTGAACAGGATCTCGGTATTGATAATATCCTGTAGATGGATGAGGAGGAAGAGGCATCTGTTGTGGATGAGAAGTTTGCGGTGTTGGTTGTGGTTGGCCGTTATACATTGGGTAATGCTCTGGGTGTGGTGCTGCATAGATAGGTTGCTGAACTTGGGAATATTGCGAATAAGTGGTCAAAGGGCCTGCAACGTCATGGGGAAGTGCAGAAGATGGATTAGAACCCTGAGCAATTTGAGAAATTGGCGGCAGCCGTGTTGCTGAAGGCGCACTCGGAGGAATTGGAAACCGGCCACCTTCTTGCGGAGGATATTGATATGGATATTGCGGGGGGCCAGCTGGTGCAGGTAAATGAGGAGGGAACGCCGACTGAGGGACAGCACCAGCCGATTGTGGTCTATGTCCCTGCAAGTAACTGGTCCCTGGATATGCAGCAGCAGGAGAGGGACCAGGAGCAGAAGGAAAGGCGGACTGAGAAGGCGGCGGATAAGGAGTCGGTGAGTTGCCGTAAATAGTACTCCCTGCATTTGTAGACGTATATTGGGGAGGATAGTGAGAAGGATATTGTCGATCCTGGGTTGACTGGTTGGCTGACACCTGAGCTGTCACTGGATGAGGAGCTGAGAGCGCGTGCAGAGGGGAGGCATGGGGAGGCAGCGATTGCTGGTTATAGGAAGGTGAGAGGGTAGGTTGAGGAAGGAGAGCTGACCCAGGTTGTTGACTCGGCGGTGCTGCAGCCTGTTGATATCCATATTGTCTGTATGACTCTTGAGGCGGCTGCTGCTGTTGCGAATTATCTTGGATGGGCTGAACTGTAGTTGCAGGAAGAGAAGTATGTTGACCGGCATCTGAACGCGCTGAAGGCACAGGGTCTGGTTCGGAAACAGATAGCTTCCGTTGTAACGGCTCAGAAGAATTATTTTCTTGAGGTCGAAGGTTTTCACTAGCGTTGGGAACAGCCGAAGACTCATATTTGACATCGGTCTTGACAACAGTCTGGGAAGACATAGGAGAATGGGCGGAGATGGAGGTATGAGACGATGGTTCTGCACGATCAAAAACCGGTTCCGCATTAAGCGAAGGTGAATTTCCAGTCTTCGGGACGGACGATTCTCGAGAAGACATTTTGGGGGAGGTAGTCTTAACTTCGCTCTTGGAAGCACTATCGGAAGCCGATGATGCGGAAGAAGACTTGGTGTTGCTATCAGTCGACCGTGATGACTTGTCTTTAGTAGAAGGACTCTAATCGACTGGTTAACAACTAGATGGTAAAAAAAGGTTTCATCGAGACAGAACGCAAAAATCGGACATCGCAAATGCGATAGCACGATCGAAGAAGACCATAAACAAGGACGAAACAACGTACAGAAGAATCGGTGTCGGCAGGCTGCTCGTCCTGTTCGACGAGGCCGAGAAGGGCTATCGCGGCGTCGAACTCGGCCATAGGACGGTAGTAGGTGCGAGAAAGAAGGGCGGGTCAAGAAGAAGCCGAGCAAAAGGTCGATACTTGAGCGTTTCTTCTCGAGCCGGACGGGAGTGACGACAAAACGGGGAAGGGAAAGTGAATGAGCAAGACGACAAAGATACGAAGAAAGAGGCAGAGAAACCAAACAAAATAATTAGCAGACAATAAAATAGGCGACCTCTCCTAGTGGAATGTTTCTGTCTTTCACGCTAATTACGCGAGTTCGAACAAGGTCTTGCACACAAAAAACTGGAGAGAAAAAGGAGCAACTCAGGAGGAAGAGTCCGTCTATTCGACGAGGCCGCCGCCGGGCGAGCTCTCCTGGATGAACCCCAAACCCTGTACTGTGGTGATGCTCCCCTGCTTTGCTTTGTTGTGGATTACTTAGAGGATGAGCAGCTGAAAAGGGTTTTGAAGAGAATACAGATGCACTAGTGAGTTGGTAAGTGAAATGCAGAATTTGCTAAGTATGTTCTGTACATATTTTGTGTTCTGGTTTTGCGATTAAAATTGTTTGGATGGCTTCTCCTCCACTGTTTTGGCCAGTTTCTCCTACTTTTCGGCTCTCAACAGTCATAACCAGAACCTCTCGAGTTGCCCCTCAGGGGTTTCCAGGGGCTTTTCGCCCTGCCCTTCACAGTGCTTTGACTTCATCGCCCTGGAGGCAGTCTCAAGCCTAACCCTCGAACCCTCAGTCAAACTGACACCCTAGCCCGATCAAAGTCGACGATTATGTAATGAGCGGTTGCGATGAGTAAGAGAGTTGTGTATACGAGAGTTATCTGGTTGGAGTTACAAGTACCAAAAAAATCAATATTCTTCTATCCTAAACGAGTGTGTATGGTCTATCATAGTCTTTTTAAAGATTCTCTTAGAGCAAAGAGAAACCAGAGATGATGCCCTGCAGACCCTGCAGACGCAGGCGCGTGAGAGCGGCCTGCTTATCTGCGGAAAAAGTTTCCACAGCTGATGACAGACTGCTGACCGGAACTGCGAGAGTGCTGGGAGCACCTAGATAGTGTCTGGCGACAAACTCAACCGTCTCGTTAGTTATGTTCATGTGCCGTCCTTCAAGGGTCAGCATTTCAAGCGCGCCGCGCTCGGCCAGCGACTTGAGACCAATCCAGTCCTGCTTGTACAAGTCCCGCTCTTGGAGAGGGATGATATCACCAGTCTCAAAGTCTTCGTCTGCAAACCATGCGCTCTCTTTCGGGTTAACCGTCGTATCTTCCGTGAACATGTAGAGGACCAGCTTTTCAAGGTCCGCGATCTGACAGGCATAGGTCTCGTTTTTATCAGGTCTCTCGTTATTGATGTCAGCTAGAAAACCGGACATCTCCAGATATTGCTCATATCGCTTGGGATCGCGATAGTATTGAGCGACTGTTAGCTCATTCTGGGCGTATGCTGTATAAGCCTGGGTTTTGATGACTGCGTTGCGCCGACGACAGAAAAAATCGCTACATGGAGGGAAATCTGCCACTCCGTTTTGCGGCGAACCGAATGTGACAAGATTATATACCTTTGGCGAGCTATATCTCTCGATATATCCTCTGAAAAAGAGACCGCCTTGAGAAAACCCCAGAGCATCGAATCCATCCTGTAATTCTGGAATACCATTCAGTTGTTCGTAAACCAATTCCAGCTAATTTTTCTGTCAGACATTCTCCATTCTGAATATCAGATATGCCTATACGGCAGGCTTACCTCTTCGTTCAAGTTTCCGACAAGCGTGGCCTTGCTATCCTTTTCCGGGTCCTCATCCAAATAGATGCTATGAATGAATATATCCGGATACTTCTCTTTAATAACAGCAGCTACTCGTTCCATTCCATCGGACTTGTAATCATCACCTAGTCCGTGCCACATAACAACGGGTCGATGAGCAGAGCCGGCACTTACAGCTGCTGCCACGCTAGAGCAGATAGCTGCTAAACCAGTAGCAACTGTAACGATGCTCAGCCCTTTCACCATCTTAATTTATGAAAACTATCAATTCGCTCTCTACAATAGAGAAACAGTTATACGGATTGAAATTACTTTTTTGCTGAGTCTGCGGAAGTAAAGTATCCAGAACTGGCCGATAAGAAACTTACTCTATCTACAAGTACCTTATGTTCACATTTCAAATTATCACGTGTACATCATCGCGAGAAACATTAGTCGAGAAAAGGAAATAATGAAAGTTAATAATAATAAACCACAACAAAATTTGCAGCATTGAAAACAGACTTCAATTTCTTTCAATTTCTGAAAGTTTGCTAATTTGTGTGATTTATGACAGTATTCTATTCATGTCTTTGGGAGCCACAACATCAGGACCGCCATGTTCCACAGCGCCGCCATCACTGATTCAGCTTGCTCGTCCTTACTTAACAACAAGCCAGATTGAGTTGCTCGGCCAGGCCACCCATAATAGCTATGGTGTGCACGAGAGCCAGTCATGGAATCATGCATTTTCGTTAATATTCAGCACAGGGAACCAGTTGCGCTTTCCGATTCGAACCATGGGTACGGCAGCGATTTTGTTCCAGCGATTTTATTTGTTCAACTCGCTCCAGAAATTTCCAGTCATTCTCGATACTGCGCTAGCTTGCTTATTTGTGGCTTCAAAAATGGAGGACACTTTGAAAAAACTGCGGGATATTTTATTAGCAGCCCATCGTGTACGGCACCCGAATGGGCCAGAGATCGGACTCGACAGCTCTGCAATTGAAGAGCAGAGACGAAGGATTATTCCGCTCGAACGCCAAGTTCTGGAAACCATGTCATTTGATTTCAGAGTGTCACATCCACAAAAATACATTATCAAATTTTGTCGCAAGATGAACCGTAAGTGTGACTGTATATTTGTTTCATTTGTTCACGAAAATGTTTATTAACTCAACTCAGTCTCACAACAAGTTGCAGAGACCGCATGGCTACTGATGATTGATTCATACAAAACCTTAGCACCATTGAAATATCCACCTCATGCAATTGCTCTGGCTTGTCTCTCAATATCCGTGAGTTTACTGAACGATCCATCAGCAGATCACATTAGTGCGAATTCGGAGGACTTCAAGATTCCTCTTTCGAATCTCGATAGTATGTTTGTAACTGTAGTTCATTTATGAGCGTCCTGACTTATTTTCAACTTAGGTGTTATACTGGAGCTGTTAGCCTTCTATATCGACTGGCTCCCATTGACTGCTTTGTACAGTAGATTCCCAGACACTGCTCGATTCATGGATCTTCGGATATCTGTTAACCAACGTGTTTCATCTCGCTCCACTGAATCACCTATCTCACCCGCCAACCACCAAACTGTGGACATCCCTTCAAATAGCTCTACACCTTCAATACCATTAGCCACTAAACAGTCCAAGCGACGGCAAACACGATACAACAATAGCAATAACTACAATGGCCGCGGGGGAAAGGCGACTCCAAATTCATTGACGTCTCCCTCGATCGCAGATTCATCGCCTGAAACTATCGAGTCTACATCTACAACGCCAATCTCGACCGCACTCAATCCGTCGCCAGGACTAATTGTTCGTGATCCAACTTTGGGCGATCGAGGAACAATCCGCTTTGTGTTGGATTGGAACCGCGAACGTATAGAAAGAAGCGTGTCTTAATTTACAACTCCACAGACTCAAGTCACCGATACTACGGATAGTAAATTACCACTATCAAGATTACCTGGACTTTACTAGTTTAAAAAACACCGAATTAATGCATTGTACAATAACCATGGAACAACCCTTTACCAAAGACTGGTAATCGTAACGACGGCTAACCGATATGTCCCGAAACTCCCAGACTTGTACTTTGAAAGCAAAGCATCTCACATCTATAAACAAACATGAACTCAAATCAAAAACAAAAAACAGTCACCATTCAAGTCACCAGTTTTAGGGACGCTTGCCCAATTTTCTTTGCCAGATTATCCAACAACATCTGTGCGCCAGTGATATTGCCTTCATAGATTGCATCTCTGATACCCCCAAAGGTACCGACCAAGAAATGGCTCGAAGAGTCATCTGTTGCAGACGGCCATTGCTGGGGAGTATATAAAGCTATGAGACTGTGATCAGTATTCTTATTGCTAATAACTTATGAATCTCATGTAAAATTGGCTCTTACCTTGCTTAAACCACGGTCGACCCGGCGTACCATCCATATCCAGCAAATGCTTTTCGAAGTTGACCATTCTCGAGTTCCGACTGAAACGATGTTGAGTCATTGTAGTTGTTTCTTGACGGCCCATTTCCATTAAACTGTTCATCCATTCATTGACCCATTTTTCCAATGTCACCGCGCTCTCTTGCAATGTTTGTGAAGCATCGTGAATAAGATTTAAGTTTAATTTCCGCTCACCCACATATTTCTCTAGATCTTCAGAGTAATAAATCAACGATCGTGACAAAGCCGAGAAATCAAAAGGAATATTCATTTCGTCGGCTAACCGAATAGTCATACCCCCGACTAGCTGAGCAAGCAGCCGATGAAAATAGTAAGGATGGCCATCTGCAGCTATGTCATGATCTCCAAACTTGAGCTTTATCCAAGTATCCGGATGAACTTCCACGGTCTCGGGATCTCCAAATGTGTTAAGCCAATTCATGTTATCGAAACAAGTCCGAGTTGGATAGCCCGCTGGATTATGAAAGCCGACGTCAATTGACGGGATGCCCGCAAATGACTGGAATGGCAGTGTGTCTTTGGTGCCATCTGTTGGGCGCAGAGACTGGTTACCCCATAATTGTCGTAGCGTATGGTTTCGGAATTGGTCGTGCAAATATGAAGTGGTCGTTAGAAGCAATGACTCTAGAAGTGGATCACCAGTCGCATGCAAAACAGATCCGCTGACAGCTTGATCAAGATTGATGTACGCCACGCCATCTCGTCGTAACATATCAATGTTTTCCTCCACCCACTCAGTCGATCCCATCAAATTCTGCTCAGACCCGTCCCACGAAATAAAATAAATTGACCGCAGCGGCCGCCACGCATATTCAGATACTATATAACCTAATAGACGGGCCACTTCGAGCATTACTGCCGTTCCTGACATCGCGTCCGATGCTCCATAACACCATGAATCTCTGTGTGCGCCAATTATGACTACTTTCTCAGACTGCTCGCTTCCCTCAATCTTCGAAATAACGTTCCAGATTGGCTGCTTGGTCTTTTCAACTGGTTTATTTACTAAATGGACTCTTGGCCCTTTCTCTGAACCGGTCCACCATTCAGATACTCCCTCAAATTCGCATTTCCAGCTATCACTAGTGTGCTTGCCAAACCCTCTGATCGCATTGAGAAAAACCTTGGCATTGGTCCATGATATCGGCATACTGGGAATATTGACCAGCGACGTCACATTCTCACGCGCGTCCCGATGCGCGTTCGGAATCGAAGCATATCCTACACTCAGTGGATCACCAGGTGCCCACTGTCTGAGCGCTGCACTGCCGCGTTGAACAGCATCTTCCGGAATGGCAGGCCCATCCGGAAAAGACTCAACCTTTCTATTTGACTTATCCCGGAAAAGAACTACGCCGGTAGCTCCAAGAACTTCCGCAGCTTTGATTTTGAGTGATTCGTGTATATATCCGTATCGACAAAACACAATAGCACCTGCTACATTAATGTCCTCATCTTCAAGCTTTTGGAAGTCTTTTCGTGAACAATAGTTAGCGTAGACTAAATGTCCAGTAACATCTCCAGAGGCTGAAAATGAATGAAACGGTACTGGTTCAATATTTCCATTTCCAGTTACTGCCTCTGGTTCGGTGAGATTTGCAGTAAAAGTCACTCCGTATTTTCTCTTTTTGCTGTTGTCATCATCGTCATCATCGTCTCTAGACCGTATGTCGTCGTGATTCTCCTTGACACGTGTCAGAAGAGAAAGATGTTGCTGATCTTTATCAGGAAATGTGAGAAAAACTTCATATTCCTTGAGTTCAACTTTATCGAGATACTTCAGATCCGAAAGATACTTTTCTATATACTGAGCCATGGCTAGGTCGCCATTTGTTCCAGTGATGTGCGGGAACTTGGTCAGCTCCGATATCTGAGTCGCCAAATTGTGAACATCGACTTGGTGGAAGAAAAACTGTCTTAATGATTCAAGATCATAATGCTGAGGCGGCCATGCCGGATGCTCCCGGCCAGTGTTGCCTATAGGAATGACATCCGAGACAACAATAGCCCAGGCACCCAGAGTTAGAAGAAAAACAACTGTTAGACGTTTGATGAGAATGGGATTTCCGAAGGACTCGAGTTTGTTATTAAAGTATTGAGAGATTGAGCCGGTCAGACTATGATAGCGTAAAGCGACTGAGTAGAAAAATGCAGAAATGAAAGGAAAATTTGAATCGATGCGTTGAAAAAGCGTGAACTTGGGCAATCGGAAAATAGGAAATTTGAACTTCGGTTTTCTGATCCGTCTGAATGGATACTGAAGTCTAGAGACGATCCTCGAAGGAAGGCTTGGTCGAGCTACGGTTTGGGCAGCTTCCGAATCGATAATTTCCATCGCGAGAATTTCCCGTTCCAGATCAGCAGCGGTCTCAGTTGACGAGCGCGGTGTAGAAAGTGTGACTGAAACCGTATCGTCAAGAGTGTTCCGGTCAAGTGGATGGCCACCGTCAGGAACATGAGTCAGTCCAGAGGGAATAAAACTCTGACGCTCAGCCGCGGACTCTGCATTAGCCGATGAAGAAGACGAGGTCGACGACGGACCAACGTCTTCGTCATCATCGTCTTCCTCATATGGCGGAGGAACAGAGTAAAGATACAGCCGGGACTTTTCGGGGTCCATGGAGTGCAAAGTAACTAGCGCGCCCACACTCTTTTATGAGAATGTAGTGTATCGATCGACTAAAAACAACAAAAGCAGATAATCACAATTGATCGAACTGGCCTTAACTTGATATATGAACGTTCGCGAAAAGCTTAATCAGAAGTCATGGATGAAGAGAAAGAATCCCGTGGCCGCTCAAAATGAAATCCTGCTTACACGACTTGGCGGAAAATGCTTGCAAGCAGAAAGGCAAGTAGAAAGGCAAGTAGAAAACAAGCCAAAAACGTCCGATTTAAGAATATGTATTTATTGAAATTCAGTTGCCAATAACCCTACTTTCTTTATCAAGAAACAATATAATAAGCTTGCGATCAAGGAACCTTGACCAGCGTGGAGAGAGCTTCCAGGATAAGTTCGACGCGGCTCTTTCAGTACGCGAGTCCATCTCAGTCCTAAAACGGCCGCTTTAGTACATAACCCTGTGCTTACTTACATTTGGAACTACGAGATAATCAGTGGTTTTGAAATATAACTAATTTGAGCTAAAATTAAACCAAAATAGAAATTGGAGAGAATAGAGATCTAGTGCAAAGTAAGAATTATTTGGATGATCTACAATCTTATTAAATGAATTTCACAGGTCAAAGGCTCCTGCTCGGTAATATTCTAGAACCGCTGCCTGGCTATGAGTGGAAAGAAGTAGAGATTCGCAACTATCTATTAATTCAAACGACACAAATACAGTATACTACAGTCCAACCAGCCAGTAATCTTCTTCAGTAGTTAAAGTATCATATTAATCAGTATATTAAAAAGAGAATATTCTCCAATAATCTAATAGTCATTCTCAGCAAATAGGAATTTGCGACTTGTGTCTCGCAGTAGACATGTCATAGCTCCATATAATAATAGTACACGAGATCAAATCAAGGATAGTGAAATAAACAAAGCGCCCAAAAAAGTAACAGACTCAAACAAAACAAAACCTTTTATCCATGCAAAAATGAGACTGCAGCAATTAACTCATCGAGCGATACGCGTTCAGAGACGAGTCCGCGGAATTGTAGAATTGCTCCAGTGATGGGTCCATGAAGCTTTCGTTGCTGACGACGAAAGAGGCAAGATCGAGGAAGATAGTGTAGTCTGCCGACTAGCGCTGGCACTAGCCGTAATTGTCGAGTAGTCTGTCTTTGTGATGGTGGAATAGACTATTGCTGAATCGGTTTCGTATTCAGTGAAATACTCGATTTCATATGCTTCGACTGTATATGTCCTGCCCGCCTTGGTCACAGTAATCGTACTTGTTACTTCCGTTTGAGTAGGCGCTGCGGACGTCCCCGTCATCACTTTAGCAGTGGAGTTGGAACTAAAGTATCCAGTTGTGGTTGACAGAGATGTAGGACTAGTTTCCGACGAAATGGTTGCCGAGATGGAGGCATCGCTGGACGGAGCAACATATGTGTAATGAGTCACCGTCACATAGGTAGTGATGTCCTCACTTGTGCTGGCGGTCGGAGTAGCATATGAAGTCTGAGTCTGAGTCTCAGTGAAGGTCTGATACTTGGTGTTATAGACTGTTTCTGTGATTCCGTCGACGGTGATAGTGTAAGCGTTTGTGGATAGCACCGTGACTGTCTCTGTCGGCGCTACAGTATCGTATTTGGTGACCGTTACATAGGTTACGGTATCATCTGAGGAGGTAGCACTCGTGGAAGGCAAAAGAGTATTGTCAGATGAAGGAGAGGAGAAACTTGAGGCAGAGTAGGCGCTAGAGCTTGTAACGGTGATTGTAGCGGTAGCAGTGGCACTATCAGTCTCATATACCGTAGCAGTGTGGTAGACATGTACGACTTGAGTTTCGGTTTCGGTTTCAGTGAAGGAAACTGTCGGTGTTATTGTTGCCGTCCGCGTGAGTGTGACATAATCCGTAACATCAGAACTTGTGGATGCGCTCGAGGGAGCAGATGAAGCATCTGAATTAGATACTGTGGCAGTACTATAGGCTGTCGCAGTATTAGTTTTGTAGACTGTTGCTGTTTCACCTATCGTCACGGTGGCATAGTTAGTTTCTTTGATCGTCACGGTGTCTGTCGGAGTGGCAGTGACAGTATCTGTCACAGTGATGTAAGTGACTGGATCCGAGGAAGAAGAAGCTTGAGAGTTGGCTTCACTCGCGGTTGAATAGAGAGTCTGATAGACAGTGCTGGTCGAGTATTCGTATTTTGTCTGATAGTCGACTTTTGTGACTATATTAGTTTGCGTAACGATTTCCGTATCGGTGGGTGTCTCGATAACTGTACTTGTAACAGTTACATAGGTAGTCGGATCTGAAGACAAGGAATCCTCCACCGTAGAATAGAGTGTCTGATATAATGTACTAGTACTATAGTCGTATTCGGTTTTATAATCAATTTTTGTGACAATGCTAGTTGCTGTGATCGTAGCCGTGACAGTCGGAGTTTCTGTCTCTGTAGCTGTTACCGTCACCGTAGGGTCGCACACGCCTGAGGCGGATGTTAGTTCTCGTGCTATCAGAAAACCTTCGCCAGCAGACTCACTACTTGATGCTCCGTCAATATTGACAGTCGGATATGATGATGACGACGAAGATGAAGCAGCTGGTGCAGCACCGACTGAGGGAGACAGCGCAGCAATGAGCATGAGCGCGCTCAAGGCAGTTGATTGAAACAAGCGGACCATTGGAAAGATAGGCTGAGTAAGAAAATCGTGATTTGAATTGAATACTTATTAGCAATATCAAAATGGACGTTAGATGATAATAAATAATCTGCGTTGTAGATCTTGGTCTTGAAGCAAGGAAATCCAAACAGTCAATTTTAGAGCCAACGGGGATCAAGGATGCTTATATATTCCGCTAGACAGGAATTTCCAAGTGGCGGGGCGGTCATTTTTCTTACGCCAGCTGCCGTGGACCTATAATAAATTAAAAAGCTCCACATTTTCAAACTATGTACTTCAGCATATGGTTCGCTCTCCACTTTCTGCTCAGGCAAGAGTGCAGAAGGCAGGTCAATTTTTCAGTTTAGGTCAAGAGGCTGGGTTACTAGTAGTTCAATATCTCACGATGGATGAGTGGCGCTGCAGCAGGGTCTGCGGCGGTGCTGATTCCTATTTAGGACTAGTAATGTCTTCTTCAGGGGAAGGAGCTGGCAGTGCTGGTCTCGGTGATCTCCCAAAAGATCTTCGATGCTAATAATCTGTATTAGCGGAAATTGATCCTCAATGATCACCAAAGATCACCATAGATCCGCCTCGCATGCATTCGTCATCTTCATCTTTGGATCCAGCCTCCACAAGTACTCAGTTAACTATCCGTCAAAAACGTCAAATTCATTGAGCCATGCAAGCCTCCAAGATTAGCAGAGCTGTTCTTACTAGGCAGAAGAAGGCCTTGACGTTTCGTTGTATTTGCGCCTCTCCCTGTTTCCTAGTTCGACCTAGTTCTATTATCTAAAATTATCACTTTGCATTCCGAGAAACTGCTTCACCCAGTCTCAATTCTAGAAATGAAATGGACGGTTGCTGGTGTCTACCTTTCACCATATTAGCGAATTCCTCATAAGCGTGCATTTAAATGCATGACTGGTGTCAAGACCCCAACCTTAATAGTAACGGTCTCTCATCGCGCACAATTCAAGACAGTTCCAGTTTAGAAAAGATCCTAAAAATAGTATTAAATATTCATTATTACTGCCTATATATATCACTCCAAGTTATTATTCTTCGACCAGTGCTATATCCAACATAAAACTTTTTGGCTCCCATTAAAAAATTAGCGTTTCATCCAATCACATATTCACATATTCAGATAGATCAACCACAATTCCATACTCTCATAGACATCAATTATATTACTTCATGACACTGAAAGCGTCTGCAAAAACCTCAATGGCTCCAAATATTGTCGTAAATTCTCATGCATGTTCGAACCGTCCGTACTCTTATCCTCCTCGTTCTCGGCCGAATGCTCGCCTAGTTCCTTCACTTCTGCATTGGCTGGCGAGGCAGTCTGAGGCGACGCCCGTTGCTTGTTAGATACACCTGTCTTGCTATTTTTCAAGTTCTGCGTAGTTGTCTTAGCTTGCTCAGGTTGGCTCAGCCCTTCCTCGTTCATTCCCAGCGCGTCAGAGACCGTTTTCAGCGCATACGCCAATGGTCCTTTCATTGCGGCCTCACGTCGTTGTCGTGCTTCTTGCTCGATCGCAGATTTCTGCTTAGCGATCAGCTCCTCGATCTGCGCTGGCGTTGATTGGCCCGTCGCGGCTACTGCCTGCGGTGTTCCACGAGCACTCGGTATTTTAACTCCTCCATGATCAGATCCTGGTGTACTAATAATCTCGATCCGCTCCTTCTTTAACGGTGGCTCCTCATTTGGACTAGATTTTGTGCCTGTTGAACGTTTGCGATTCGTCGGCAGTTTCAGTTGCGGAACGTCCATTCGCCCAGTATACACTGGAACTCCCTGTGGACTACTAGCTGGTCCCACTTGAGCGGCTTTAGAGCTAGCAGTCGAGCCAATAGTCCTAGCTACGGAAGCAGGCGTCCGGATTTGCGCGGGGCTAGAGCCATTTGCAAGACCACTTGCCATATTAGCAAGATTAGGAGCACCGTTAGCTGCACGCTGGTTCGACACGGCAGCTTTTGGATTCTGAGGCGCCTTTGTCTGGATTCTCATGTTGCTCGGTGTAGCAATATTCACTGTATTGCTAGCCACCTGAGGACTCTGGCGAGAAAACTGTGCTAACAGCATATCAGGCGCATTGGTAGATTGTAATTGCTGCTGCGATTGATGAACTTGTGGCTGCACCTGCTGTGCCTGCTGTTGAGCTTGCTGTGCCTGCTGCTGTTGCTGCTGCTGTTGTCGCTGCTGTTGTTGTCGCTGCAGCATTTGTCGCTGTTGTGGCGTCAACTTGGCCAGAGTTTGTTGTCGTGCTTGCAGAGCCTGCTGGACTTTCTGTTGTTGGCTCTGACTTAATTGAGAAGCGGTCAGTTCAAATGGAATTGTTGGCATATTGCTTTGTTGATTTGGTAGAGCTTGTTGTTGTTGCTGTTGTTGCTGCTGCTGCTGCTGCTGTTGTTGTTGTTGCTGCTGCTGCTGTTGTTGCTGCAGAAGATGCTGTGCAACTTGCTGTCTCTGCTGGAGCAGAGGCTGTCCGTGCATAGTATTGCTTTGGGCTTGAAGCTGTTGATTAGTGCGCATACCCATCAAATGATTAGGCGTATTCAGCATCTGTTGTTGCTGTTGTTGCTGTTGAGCTTGTTGTTGCACCTGCTGCTGAGAACCCAATTGCTGCATATTTGCCATATTGCGATTATTGGCGCTCTCCTGTAATCCTTGGTTCTTTCGAACAAAGTTGAAAACTTTTCCAAGCTCACCCTGCAATTTCTGAGCACCCTCAGCATTGTACAAAAATACATTGCGCTGAATAGCTTCCAACTGATCCTTTAACGCAAGATGCTATTCACGATTAATCTTCGGAACTTACTAAGAAATAAAAAACTTACCAGAAATATCAGTCGTTTAGTAAACTCCTCATTGCGCAGTGTTACAAAGGAAAACTGCACAAGCTTTTCGAGACTTTTAAAAGCCTCCCGCATCTTCAAGATCAACTGGCGAACTTTTAGCTGCTCTTCCTCGCTTAGATCTAGTGGCACCAAAGGTCCTCGCTCGCGGATCGCTTCAGTATACATTTGTCTCAAACGCTCCTGGTTCAACTTCTGTTGCTCGACTGTCAAAGCATGGTTCTGTGTTCCAAATGAGGATTGTGAACCACCCTGTGGCTGTTGTATTTGTGAAACTTGCTGCGCCTGTTGCATACCTGCGCGCATGTTCAAAGCCATTTGCTGCGCATTTGGATTCGAATTGAGCATTTGGTTAGAAGTTTGACCAAGCGACTGCTGGCTCGATTGTGGCTGCTGCTGAAGAAATTGCTGTGCTTGCTGCTGCTGCTTCTGCTGTTCAAGCCACTGTTTTTGTTGGGCTTGCTGTTGCTGGGTCCCAGTCAAAGGGATAGTGCCCTGCTGAGGAACCACATTAGGCTGCAATATCGGAGTGCCTTGCTTTCTCTGAGGCGACTGCTGCATAACATTGGTGACCATCATTGCATGAGGAGTCGTCTGATCTCCAACAAGTGATGTGTTGCTCAGGGCAGGCGTTGTCTGAGTAGGGAATTGATGAGGTATAGTCATGGACTGTGTCTGGTTCATCATTTGGCCGCCTAAATTCGGTATCTGCTGTGGTTGAGACTGCATTTGTTGATTTGAAGTCATATTCAATTGCGGCGATGATTCCGTTTTTGCTCCCACATGACCTTGCATTTGTTGTGCTGAATATGGTTGCTGTTGAGCATTGACTTGTACAGCGGAACTTGCAGGGACATTTTTCCCAGCAAACTTGTTTGGCACAGCTTGCGCCTGTAGCTTACGCTTCAATTGGGCAACAACTGCAGGATTTCGATTATAGGTCTCAATAATATAAGCCTGCATCATAGACTCATGCTTTAAGTGGTTCGTCTTTATAATATTAATCATATCTGGTGTAAATTTGCGCTCCTTGGCAATATTATAAATCTGGCCCCAAGCATCTATGCCTCGAGGAAGAAAAGGCATAGTCTGTAGAAGAATCTCTGGAATGCGCGATCGCAAGACCAGCTTTCTTATATCGTCTTGTGAAAGAGCAGCTAGAGCGGCTGCGTTAGAAGGTCTTTGCTGCTGCTGAGCTTGCGGTTGGGTTTGTAGCGGCTGCTGAGCTTGTGTAGTTTTCTGCGCGTTATTTCCTGGCCGATTTGCTTGCGAAAGAACCTGAATATTTGTTTGATTGCCACCTTGAGCCATCATCAATCTCTGAGAATTGTTTGAAGGAGCGGTCTGCGAAATGGCTTGACTATTCATTTGCATCAATGGCTGTTGTTGCTGCTGTTGCTGCTGTTGCTGTTGCTGTTGTTGTTGTTGTTGTTGCTGCTGCTGCTGCTGCTGCTGCTGCTGCTGTTGCTGTTGCTGCTGTTGGCGCTGCAACTGTTGTTGCAATAATTGACGTTGCTGAGCGGTCGGCAAATTTTGCATCTGCTGATTTTGTGCTTGGGGCTGCCGCTTATTCTGGAACCGAGCCATATTTGGGCGGCTTGTATTCATTTGCTGAGCGTTATTGATGGCTTGCTGTCCCTGAACTGAATTTGCAGTCACCCGGGCCTGGTTATTCCCAGTCTGTTCTGCTTGGTTCTGATTAAGCGTTTGTTGCTGTTGTTGGTTCTGAGATTGCTGTTGGACTAAAGCTTGAAGCATAGCTTGCAACTCTGCAGGATTAGCCTGTCGCTGTTGATTCTGTTGGCTGACTTGACTCTGTTGATTTTGCTGATTCTGCTGATTTTGTTGATTCTGCAGATGACTAAATGTTTTGCGCAACTGAGCCAACTGCTGCTGTTGTTGCTGTGGATCACCACCTTGCATCTGGACCTGCTGACTGAGAAAATGCATAATTTGCTGAGGAGAAAGCCGATGTTGACCTGGATTCTGCTGTCCTGGTTGTTGATTATGTTGTTGAGTGAGAGTAATTGGTCCCTGTGACATTTGCTGAAGCATGTCATTACTTTGCTGAGGAATATTTACAGCTCGCATCTGACGCTGGTCAGGTTGCTGTTGTTGTTGTTGTTGCTGCTGTTGCTGTTGCTGTTGCCGTTGCTGATTCATCAGTTGCTGTAAACCATTTTGATATCTATCTGAGGAATTAAACGGCATCTGTGAAGAACTGGAAGATAGTCCGCCTGATTGATTGTTATTGCTGTTATTACCGTTACTATTATTATTGATGCCCTGGCCATTAGCACTTTGTTGCTGTATCATTTGTTGTTGAGACAATTGAATTGAATCCGATTGGAACTGATTTTGCTGGCCCTGACCGATCTGAAGACCTGAGAGATCATCTTGGCGGTTCTGCTGCAAAAACTGAGGCTGTTGTTGCTGAGATTGATTCACAAAATGCATCTGTAACTGTTGTTGTTGTTGTTGTTGTTGTTGTTGTTGTTGCTGCTGCTGTTGGTTTGATCTGGCTTGCTGCTGTTGAGCCTGTTGAGCTTGTTGTTGTCGCTGTTGTAACTGTTGTTGATGTAGCAACATGGAAGCATTCTGAGGTTGCTGCTGTTGCTGTTGTTGCTGTGGATTTCCGGCATTGCGACGGGAGGTAGCTGCACGAACATAGTCCACCCGTTCTTTAAGCAGCCGAATGTAATCTTCCTGAAGAACCAGGTTAGCCATCCATCGTATACACAGTCTGTGATGGACTGCAAACTTCAAGCTGTGTCAACTTACCCTCGTAGTTGCCTGATCAAAAGCCTGTCCTTCCGCTTGCTGAGCATAACTAATAATTTTTTCCTGAGCACCTGGTCCTCCAGCAGCGTATCGTTTAAGGGAGTTGGCTCTAATGTGAGGTTCATGTTAGTCTGGTTCTCCTTCTTCTATCCGCCTCGTCCTTCCCTAAAAAGGGTCTAACTCACAGATAAGAAACATGCTCGCGTCTCGTCGAGGGCGAAAACGAGTCTTTCCATGAAGACGAAGCGTCCATTGGCTGCTGCCTGTTGATATTCATTGAGAAGCCAGCGCGCGGTGACGGCGCGAGATACGACGTTTGAACGTCGTGATTTGCGGCGATGAGAGACTGCGGATGGTGTGAGTGACCTAAACGTCTGCCTGCAAGGATCTGGAATCCAGCTGGCCAGTTCAAGGAAAAGCAATTCACTGCCAACCAATGTAATTCATCAGAAGAAAATCCAACAGAAATTTGAAAGCAAAGTTAAAATAATACTCGAGACTGAGCAAAAAGTTCTACCTGTCTCGCCAGCAATGCAATCAACAAAAGCAGTCCACGCTACAGGAATAACTGGTCCCGCCGCGGCAGTTGTCCCCAAACTCTCACCTGCTACTGAAGCCTAGGAAACTCCGGGGGCCCACATCAGCCACCGGCCCCTCCCTAAATGGGACGCCCTCAGCGACGTCCCGGTCACGTGTACGTTGTTGGCTACGACAGGAATTATGAAATAGAAGTTTACAGTGCGCGACTGAAAAGAGTCAGATCAAGCATGGCCAACAGATCGAGAACGAACAAAAATAATTAACAAAATACGAATACAAAACTAACAACTAAACATGTGGAAAACTAAAACAAGTAAATGAATAATAAAATATACGGCAAAACATCAATGACAGCAGCATCATGACCTCAGCTGATGAAACGACAACTATTTTGCACTTTACAATTATACGTGATGAAAACCAATGGCAGACCCTGACTTCTGTCCTCTGTCTTTGGATATTCAACTTTCGGAAAGCTGAGCTTGTCTTCTCAGCCCATATGAAATGCAGGTGGATGTTGATTAGTCACGCCTTCGTTGTATCAAAAGTAGGATCCAGGATTGCTAAGGACTGCGGGCAGCGGCCATCAAATGCTCATTTAAGCAACACTCACAGAGTAGAAAACACAAATAACTATAGTCCAGTCAATAATGTCAGAATAACTAGGAACAAATGTTAAAAAAAAACTCACGTTATTCGTGGCTGCTATGGCAATAGAATTCTCATGAGGATGCCAACTCATATGCAATATCTTCTTGTGGAAATCAGTGTCCTCAGTATCTCGACGAACAGTATTAATGCCTCTTCCTGGAGATGTTGCTCGACCGTTCGTACCATTTCTGGTCCCACGGCCTATTGGAGCGGCAACTCCAACTCTCTTGGCTTTGAATGCCATCTTGTCGGCCTGTAGCACTACTTCAGTTTCTTCCGCCTCGGTGTCTGTCGCATTAGGGTATATCATAAAGTTATTGTTGTACGATCCTGTCATGACTGACTTGCCGTCTCCTGATAATACAACTTCAAACTTATCAAAAATGGAATCGTTATCATATGTGTCGCATAATCTTGGCCGTAGATATTCATGAATATTGATCGTCTTGATTGGCTGCCGCTCCATCGCAACGTCCCAAATCTTGACAGTCAGATAATCTCTTGAAACGATGTACCTCCCATCAGAAGAAAATCGGACATCTGAGATGGACGAAATAATCTCAGAGAAAAATGATCTCTCCCGCGGATCTTCTTCTTCCTCAAATACTGAATTATAAGTTAACATTCAACATTCAGAGGTCATTCTCACAATTTGCTCACATTTAGCTTGAGAGTCGCAAAGCGCGCTATCCCGCATGTCTGCAATCTTTATCGTTCCTTTGCTCGATGAATACATAAAAACATTGCAACTTGTAGGATGGAACCCTGTGGCGGTTATCACTTCTGTTAGCTCCTCCATATTTGCAGGCTTGATGTCGACTATATCTAAACTTAGTTAGCACGAGTTAGGTTGATAGATCACTGTTTCAGACTTACTAAAGCTTTGATCTGAAATTCCCAAGTTCCATAAATTTATTCGCAGATCGTCTCCAGAAATAAAAGTCTCTCCGTCTGAGTTTACGCTAATTGAATTTATATGGTAGGCGTGTGCATTTGCATAAATGCGCTTTGGCACGGCAGCGATGATCTTGTCGTGAAGCGTCATCCGCGGCAGATGCAGATCACTAAGCGAAAAAGGATGAGATGGCCGGCCGCCAGTGGAATCTGAAAGATTATTTTCGGCCACAACCTTCAGAGACTTTTCAAAAACCTTCCATAGCTTGATTGTTTTATCTGTGAATTTTAATGTCAGAGCCTATGCACAAACTAAGCGAGAATGAAGAGCCTTACCGTTTGTTGAGATCAAAAAATGCGCTGAACTTGTACGTTTACACCATTTGATTTTGTTTATCTTTTCTTCGATTTCCAGTGATTTCAAATAATCAAATTCGGGTTCATGAGATTGGAATTCTGTGTGAAACTTGTATTCGCAGCCACGTTTCTGGAAGTAGGGATCAGAATTACAGCAATCAGGACAAAGAGAACAGACTTACAGTCTCGTTTCGCTCGAATAGAACAACACGACCACCTTTGTCGCCCGTAGCAAGATAGTTTCCTGTGTGATCGAACTCTACGGTGGAGATAATATCAGCTAGGTCTGGATTAGTAACAAAAAAGAGAGATAGACCACTGATTTGTTTTGGATTAAGTCGCACGGTGAGACTGAAAAACCTTTTCCAAAAAGCAAAATAAAAATTATGAAAATGCACATACCTTCAGTAACGTCTTCACTGTCGCCTTTGTCGCCGAAGCATCTGGAACACACACAGTCAGTAGATGTCAATGAAATAGAGCCGGACTGAAGGTGCTTAACAGAATATGGAAACGAAAGTTCTGGTGGAGCAAAGAAATCACGATCCAACTCAGATCACAATATCAATTGGACCAAGTTATCCATTCACAAGTCTGCTCTTGGATATTTCCAAGAAAGCACCAGCCAACAGAGGTAGTTTTGGACAATGGAACATACTGAGCAAACTTCCAGGTAGATCCGTGGTTATATGGACTCTCAACCATGCTGGGCGACGTCAAATTAAATATGTAGAAAATAAAGAGCAGAACGAAAGAGGAGCTTTGAATCAAGAAGATCAAGCTAGAAGACCGTCAATGCGACAAAGAATGGTGATGGAAAGAATAGAAGAGCCAGGAGGGAACGACAGCGCGAGCGAGAGGAACGGTGATCAATGAGTAAAATAGCCAGAAAATCGCTCAGAAAGCAGCAAAATGGCGTAATACTAGAGGCACACGAAAGAATTTGCTGTAAACAAACAAATGAGCTTTTCTTTGCCTCTGTCCGACAGTAAATTCAGCAAATATCGGCGACTTTCCTACTGCGATATCAGACCTGGCTGTAGGCGCGAGAACGCGGATCGTGGTTTGAGTGCTCTGGCGATATTGGCATAACCGAGCATATGTGATGGTCGGATATGCTCTTCTACTATACCCTGAAGTTTACAAGAGGGGCCTATATTATTACGTCATCGAAAGAGGCGGATGTCAAGGAGATATGTGGCAGATTCTAAAAATTATGATAGTAATAATCATAATGCTAATGATAGAAGTAAGAAAGGACGACATGAGATCAATTACAGTCAGAATATGCCGGAGAGTTGCCATGTTTGTTTGTGCTGCAGAAGTTTGTATGGTATTGAACTGGAACTAAGACTAATTTTGTCGGGGCCGAATTTCCAGTCCGACTGTCAATGCTGTTGCTTCATCTGTATCTTAATATGGCAAGTGCACAATTTTTTTTGCTTCTTTTTTGGTCGGCAAGTTATCCCAGCTTCTCCAGTTTCTTTGCTTCGCTCACTCTCGTCCACAAAAGTCCGGAGAGAAGGACTACCGCCGCAGCGTTGGGATATTCTCCCGTAAAGACAACCGGGGAAGTCAGTCTTTGTTCTTCCCCGGACTCGCAAGCTGTACAAACTGAACGTCAAACTCGGCCATTGCTGATTGAATTTTTCTTATAAGCAATGGCTGAAAATTCAAATGATGGCTATCCCGCTGGTCCTCCTGCGAGTAGCTCAAAGGTTGGCGCAGGTAAAGGCAAAACTTCTGAAAACTCTTCTGGGTCCCGCTCCGGCGGATCTGGTGTTGCAGCATCTGCTGCTGCGCTATTGAGTTCTTTCACGACTCCGAACGCCATTTCAGGAGCAATTTCTTCGGCGGCTGAATCATCTTCACAACAAAAAGGTCAGCAAAGGCCTTCAGCTTTTGGATCAGCCCAAGTTCAGCAAGAACAGCGATTTCAGTCTGGTCCTAGTTCGTCATCATCGTCATATCCTACTGTGTCCTTTAGAATGCCCGATTCTACTAATGGGTTAGAAAACCAAGTATCCGCTCAATCCGACTTTGACAGCTTTATAGCTACCCCTCCAGTATCGCATCCTGTGTATTCTTTGAGCGACTCTCGAACTTCGTTTGCACAATCTCATGTTGATCCTAACGATGGCGACTTGGTTGTCGCGTTTCTTTCTTCGTCCAATACAACACAAGAAATATATTCGGAAATTCCAGATAGACAGCGCACTGTAGAACCTACGCCTTCACAACTAGGCTACGACCGTCTTCTTGCCGACGTGGTCCAAGTCGATGATCCAGTTGAGTATATTCTCACAAGTACTTCTTACACTCAAGATGTATGGGGTGATTCATGGCCCGAACTACAGGCTGCTAAGCAGGCTATGGCCAATGGCAACAGGGAGGAAGCTAGGAGACGTGCAGAAGCAATTTTGGGTAAGATTAAAGCCCGTTTATAATATATAGTATGTAAATTTATGCATTGATATTTAAGTTGTCGATAAGTTGGGTTCATAGTTCTTGCACCAAAGTGCCACAATGTATATATTTGCCTCTGAAATGAGCTTCCCAGTCATTTAAGGCGTTTATTTCCTCGGGTGTCAGATCATTAAGCGCATCCAATGGCTGATCAACCGGAGTCAGCATATCTGAGCGATTAGCATGAATAGAATACTGCAACCTTTTTCCTTACCATCATCAAAACTGCCCTTTGCCAGTCCCCGAGAAGCATCTCTGCCTGCAAAATTTCTATTAAATTAGCTCATTTTTTTTTACTTTTTTTGTTGCGTAGACATAGACGTACGAGTACGGGCCATTCGGACCATAAAACGACTTTCCAGATGTGACGTCAAACACATTTCCCCGGATAGCAAGAAGTACTCTCTCGTCATCCTCTCCGTTAAATGGGACCAAGGAACCCGGAGTGAATGTGGTAAATATTATGGCCTCCGGAGCCTTGCCTGCAAACTCAGCAGCTTCAAGATGTTTCCGAGGAGGTGAGGTGGATGGGAAGATCGTTCGATACACCACGAACGCGGATGCAAAAATCAAGGCTGCATCGATAACTGGAAAGTAAGACGGGTTGACCGAAGAAATAGAAAAAGTCATTTCGTTCTATGCTTTTTGGTAGATCTAGTTTCTCGTTGATCTATTCGCCTATAAGGATCTTCATAAAGCACAACTCTTAGATGAGAAGTTGGGGAAATAAAGATCTATCAGGTTGGGAGCTTAGTAAAGCTACCTTCTTTTAAACCGGTCTAACAGGATTTCCGACACAACTAAAGAAATAGACATAAAATACTGAAGTGAGTTCTTATGGCAGCTCCTTTATTTCGGACAAGTATCAATGAGTATCTTGAATGCTTACCGGAAACCGTTCTTCTCAGACTGTATCAGGCCGTAAGTATCTTCGTTCCCCAAATCAATGCTCAATTTTAACCTCTTTGTAGCCTGCAACATGTTTGGCAGTATTTCGTCTGCAGCCGCCAATGGCGCAGCAATTTGTTATGACTCTGCTGTTCGATGAAAAGCCCTTGGCAATGGTTAATTTAAACGCATGGGTTCAGAATAGCAGTCGCTCGTAAGTAGACATGGGAAATTCAATGATTTATGGTGACTGAACAAATATGGGTTTCAGAAAGCAATACGATGCTATGGATAAATTACGAAGTATGCATCTGATTACTGAATCCTCGGGCTATGTCACTCTACAGACAATTTTTCGGAATGGATTACGGCTTGCAATTGTTGGAGGGTGCGTTTGCAAACTAGGTATCCGACTCACGTTTGCTAACAGTTTCCAAGGGATCAGACAATGTCTTTCGGTATACCATGCGATACGGAAGACCGACATAAGGTAGACATTAAAGCACTAGATGATCATGCCAGCAAACATTGGGAGTCTATTTTGCATTATATGGTTGGCACTGGTGCTGGTCAAAGGCCAAATCCAGGCGTTTTGCAGCTCTTAAAACGAAGTGGACTGATGGAAGGAACGTAAGTCACTTTTTGTATTCGATTTTTGGTGTCAAATGATAACTTATATAATCACAGGTCACCGGATGATATGCACATCACCAACTCCGGATTTCAATTTCTTCTGCAAGACGTCAATGCCCAAATTTGGACACTATTGCTACAATATTTGAATATGTCAGAGGATCTACAGATGGACGCTGTTGAGGTTCTGCATTTTTTATTTATGCTTGGAAGTTTGGAATTAGGTCGAGATTACTCCACAACAGCACTGAGCGCTACGCAGAAAATTATGCTTGATGATCTTCGGGACTATGGCATTGTCTATCAACGGAAGGTATTGGTATCATAAGTATCTGGTGTATATATATTGATTTTGCTAGTCTTCTTCACGACGATTTTATCCGACCTGTCTTGCCACAACATTGACATCGGATGCTCCCGTCTTGCTCACTCCTGCCGCATGTATGGAATCAGCGCTAGCCAAAAACGAATCCGAAACTGGCTTTGTGATTTTGGAAACCAATTTTAAGGTCTACGCCTATACCAGTTCCCCGCTGCAGATAGCAGTCTTAAATCTCTTCGTGCATCTAAAATTCCGGTTTCCAAACATGGTGGGCGGCCAGATCAGCCGTGAGAGTGTCCGCAAAGCACTTGCGAATGGTATCACAGCCGATCAGATCATCCAGTATTTGACTGTCAATGCACATCCACAGATGCGAAAGTCTACTCCACTTCTACCACCCACAGTCGTTGACCAGATCCAGCTATGGCAGCTAGAACTAGAACGTATGAAGACGGTCGAGGGATATTTGTACAGTGATTTTAGGAATAACGCCGAGTACGATGTGATTGCGAAATATGCCAACGAGCTTGGAGTCATGGTATGGGAGAATCGAAGCAAAAACTTCTTTTTTGTCACAAAAGAGGGAAATCAGCAGATAGTGGACTATGTGAAGAGGAGAATGGAACATCGTTAAATTGTATCTTGTATCAATTTTGTATATTGTTTTGTGCATTAGGCGTTTCACGTTTTATGGAATATTTCTGTTCAATTTAGTTCGCTTGCCCATTGAATGCCTATTCCGGTATTTGGCATCTAAAGGGCCATTTGATCTGGGCAGGCGCGAAGTAAACGCACAAGCCGCTTCATCGGCCTTGTTCCAAAGAAAAGCAAAATAAGCTAAACAAGCTGGTCAAAAGCTCGCCTCTCACTTAAGTCCTTATGCGGTCTGTTCTATATTGGGTCTGTATCCGGCCTATGTCTAGTCAATCCACAAAGTAAAGAATAGCTGCGGCGCGTCCCGGCCCCTGTGCGTCGACAATCTCGAAATTGACAGAGATTGTCCCAGCCTCTCTTGCTCAATCAGTTCTTTCTTCCCAGTAGTTTGAAGCACAACTTTAACGCCTAGAAATTAGAGTGCCAAAGGAGTATTAAGAGCAGTAACAGAAGCAGAAATACTTACATTCTCTGTTATTGTTCTTGATATGGTCGCTTTTTCTGCTTCCGACATAGAGCAGAACGGTTCACGGCCAATTACACCTACCGCAGTGACAACTTCGCCTTCAGAGATATCACCTCCAAGTTCTATTCGGTCTCCATCAAAAAAGAAGACTGTGTCCACCTCTGTAGCCAGCACGGACATTCTTATTCCAAGTGAAACTACAGGTGTAGAGACGCTAAATTCAGAAACTGACCTCGCTCTGCGCCGACACTCTACAGACTCGACAGCTTCAACGACATCTGA
Organism: [Lipomyces] oligophaga; assembly: GCF_038497815.1. NCBI lineage: Eukaryota > Fungi > Ascomycota > Lipomycetes > Lipomycetales > Lipomycetaceae > Lipomyces > [Lipomyces] oligophaga. The sequence continues at coordinate 254,521 of NW_027117787.1, read as the reverse complement.
GGTCTTTGAAAGTCTTGATTCTGCTTCAAACTCGTTGCAAGCTATAGGCTATCTTAATCGATCAGGCTCTCCGATTTCGGCCGCTTATAACGCATATCAAACCGCGGTAGGATCCGGTTCTGCTTCTCCTTATCAGAAGGAAACTCCTGCCGGGTCGAGCTCCAATCTTCTGAAAACAACAATGACCGGCGCATCGACTGCACAGAGTCGCGCGAGACGCGGCGAATCTGAAGGATTTTTGATGACTTCGACCGATCCATTTACCGAAAGTGATCCTGCTACTGATAATGATAGCTCATCCGTGACTGACATGGAGCCACTCAATCCCACTAGAACAACCGTTGCGTCGGCTGCTGCTGCGACCCTTAATAGTACATCAGTTGACTCCAACGCAGACGAAGAAGCTCTTATTGCCTCTGAGCAAGCAGAGCTCAAGCGGAAAAAATTCACCAAAAGAATATTTTTTGGCGCCATTGCCACTCTCGTCTTGCTATGGGTTATTGGGCTAATTATCTACCTAGTTGGTAATAGAGGAAATAACGAGACTGGTCCAAACCCTGCTAATGCAAAACCTATCGAGCTCCAGGACTACATGTCTGGCACTTTCCGTGCAAAGAGAATGTCTATTAATTGGCTTGATGACGGCATTGCCGGCCACGATGGCTTATATGCTGAGAACAACGACCAGGGAAAGCTGATCGTTGGCGACTATTCAGGAGCAACACTGACTCAGACAAAAACGCTGGTTGACTTCAGCAAATTTACTTATGAGAGTGAAACATATCATGTTCTTCATTCTTGGCCCGGAAAGGGATTAAAGAAGGTTTTGATGGCGACTGACTACACGAAAGTAAGTAATTATATCCACAGTACCTTGACACAGGTCTAACAGATACTAGAATTGGAGGCATTCATATTTTGCTAGGTATTGGATTTTTGATACGGATACAAAAGTTGTTGAGCCTTTGATTCCAGGTAATCTTTCAAAGGATGTACGGCTGGCATCTTGGAGTCCAAGTGGCGAGACAATCGCATATGTTCTGTACAACAATCTCTACATTCGTGATGTCAATGGAGGTGTTAAGCAAATCACAACGGATGGAGATAAGGATACTTTCTATGGAATTCCAGATTGGGTTTATGAGGAAGAAGTTTTTTCCGGTAATTCTGCACTCTGGTGGTCTGCCAGTGGTGAATATCTTGCGTTTTTACGTTCAAACGACTCTATGGTTCCTGAATATACCATCCCCTATTTCGAGCGGATACCAGTTGAAAACGACTCTTATCCTGATATGGTTGATCTTAAGTATCCCAAGGCTGGATATCCAAATCCAGTTGTTGAGCTCATGTTTTTGGACTTGAATAATTATGATGTATTTCTTCCTCGAGTCGACGATCCAAGAAATTTAAAGGATGATGATCGGCTGATCACTGAGGTTTTATGGACTGGTGAGAAGGTGCTTGTCCGTCAGACTAATCGAGAAAGTGATCTTCTTAAGATAGTTATTATTGATCCTAAAATGCGTTTGGGATCGGTTGTTCGTGAAGAGGATGTCTCGGGTGGTGACGGTGGTTGGTTTGAGGTCACCCATGATACAACCTACATTCCTGCCAATATATCTCAAGGACGTACTGAAGATGGATATATTGATACCGTGATTTTAAATGGGTTTAATCATTTAGCGTACTTTGAACCCATCGAAGCAGTTAAACCAAAGGTCATTTTGACAAGTGGGTCTTGGGAAGTAGTCGATGCCCCCTCAAGTGTTGATCTGACAACCGGTACTGTCTACTTCCTTGCAACTAAGAAGGATCCTACCGAGAGACATCTATATGCTGTTCAATTGGATGGTACAAATTTTAGAAGCGTAACTGATACAGCGAAAGATGGTTACTACAGCGTTTCATTTTCGACTGGAGGCGGATACGCACTGGTAACTTATAATGGTCCACAAGTTCCATGGCAAAAACTTTTGAGTACCCGTGACAACAACTGGGATATAATAGAGGAGAACATGGCTTTGAAAGAAACCCTTAAAGCCTACAAAGTCCCTGAGATGATATTTGAACAGGTCATGCTAGAAGAGGGAGTGGTTGCCAACACGTTCGAAATGCGACCAGCAGATTTTGACCCTGAACTTAAATATCCAGTTTTGTTTCATTTGTACCAAGGTCCTGGCAGTCAGACTGTTGACAAGCGGTTCACGATCGGTTTTGAGAGCCATGTGGCCAGCAAAATGAATGCCATCGTTGTCTCCGTAGATGGTCGCGGAACAGGTTTCATGGGTCGCGAATTTCGAGCTGTTGTTCGTGATAACCTAGGATACTGGGAATCTCACGACCAGATACTTGCAGCAAAGATCTGGGCGAACAAGCCGTACGTTGACGCAAGTAAAATCGCCATCTGGGGGTGGAGTTACGGCGGATACATGACTCTTAAGACACTTGAGCAAGACGGCGGCGAAACATTCAAATACGGCATGGCCGTCGCGCCAGTGACCGATTGGCACTACTACGATTCCATATACACAGAGCGGTATATGCACACGCCTGAGAATAATCCAGAAGGCTACTACAATTCGGCGATCCAGAATGTGACCGCTTTAAAAGATGTCCAGCGATTTCTGGTTATGCATGGTACTGGTGATGATAACGTCCATATCCAGCATACTCTAACAATGCTGGACAAATTCGACCTCAAAGGAGTCGAAAACTACGATTTGCATGTTTTCCCTGACTCAGACCATAGCATTAGCTTTCACAATGCCAACCAAATGGTATATGATCGACTCGATCAATGGTTGTCGAGGGCGTTTGCAGGACAATTTCTGGTTTGATGGCGAAATATAGAGTATATTCTTATAGAGAATAATGCAGTGAATTAATAGTAACAACAAAATTCGGAGGTTCCCAGAACGACTTAAACTCGAGCTTAATAGAAGGAGACTGCGAACTGTAGATACTGTAAACGAGACGGATCAAAGGAAATAAAGCGTACAATTATAGTTAAATTATAATTTAACGCTTATGGTGGTTAACGGCCGGGTTCCAAAAAAGCGTCTTATCGCCATCACCCCAGAAAAAACTAGAAAAAAGATCAGTTAGTATTCGCACAGTGATGGTAACAGAATTGAACACTAAACAGGTCGCAGTCCGATTGATTGAACTTATTTCGACAAAATCAAAACAACCAAGATAAGAACCGCTTTCTTCACTTACTCTTTGGCGCGAACATTCATGTAAGGAAGCTCAGCGGGAGCGTCGTCCTCGTTGAAGTGCTCATACTCGTGTTTGACGTGGGCAATATGCTCCGACTCCATCTTGTACGAACGAGCGCAAGCAATAACACAGAGAGGAATGGCGAGGAAGAAAGTGATCTTAGCCCAAGTGTTAGAAGTCTCGCCAGCATGATGCTGGACAGCCTCGAGTTGTTCACGGAAAGCCTTAGCTTTCTCTGGGTTGGGCACCCAGATCTTGTGGATACCCCGGCGAGAGTTACCGAGGAGAAGCGCAGTAGGACGCACTGCGGGACGCGCGAGAGTGCCACGGAATACAGCAGACATTATTTCAAAATGTAGGCTTGACTTTGAAGACAAACGACAGTTCAGAGCGTAAATTACGATAGAAATTCGGTAGCCTGAAATGTGTATCTGACTAGCTGAACTAAACGAAAGCTGATAGGTCTGCTTAATCTAAGCCTATAAAACGTGAGAGAAAAAGTGGTGATACCAGTCTCCCACTTAGTCGGACGAGTCTCCAAACTCAACTGACGGCGTCCGTCCGGCACCCGGAATGGCACGTCAAATTTCACGTGATATTCACGTGAGGATGAAATGCCTTCAGCCAATGGAAAATCAGAAGGATATATATTAAACAATTGTCGTAGATATGCCTCAACCGACGCGATGCAGACTTTTTACCCCAGCCAGCCAATAGAATCATGCGGTCGGCCGCTGCCGGAATCCGTGCTTAGTATTTCGCTGGGATTCTGAAATATTCGCGGGTCACTGTGTTGCCCCGGCGACGCCGCGAGTCGTTCCGCTAGTCAGTTCCAGCACCAGAATCGGCCTCGCGCTCGCTCACTCGCTGGGCTTTCTCTTCTCTTCCTTCTTCCTTCCTCTTTCTGCCCTCCTTTCCTGCTTCTCTCTTCACAGCTTGTTCCCCATTCATCCTCTCCTCTCTTATCCTTAGAAATGCTGTTCCGATCTGCAGTTCGCTCCGCCCGTGTCGGTGCTGCTTCCGTCTCTCGACGCGCTGTTCCTGCCGTACGTTTTTTTCTTTGATGTCCTTTTTTTTGCGTGCTCGAGTCCTTGTGCCCGCCTATACTTTGTGATCATCTAGTTTTTCTAGCTATCCTTGATTGTCTTCTATCGTGAAGGTTATTTTATTTTAGGATTACATTTTACGAATGATAGATCGAATCAATTATATAGCTTGTCAGGGCTCGTCAATTTTGCTGGCTTCCGATTCATCAAATCATCTTCACTCAACCTGCGATCCTTTGCGTTCTCTACTACTGTAGGCTCTATATGCCTTTTTTCTACTCAATTGCTTCCATTATGTCGCTTATGTATTCTATAATCAGCTTTTTTTGACTTTCAACTCTTATTTCATTTGGATTACACAATTTCGTGCTCAATTGATAACGTCTCCTACTTAAGAGACATATAGTTATATATGGTCCAGACCCTCGCTTGGTGTTTTCCGTTAATTTGATACCTTTGCCCTTCAAGAAGATAATCAGGATAGCTAGATTAGCTACGATTTTGAACTCGACATGTATTACTCATGCTTTTTCCTGAAAGCTAACCTGTTCATAGGTCCCCCGTGCTTCCCTTGTTCGCAGCTATGCTGAGGCTAAGGCTGGCCCTACTGAGGTCTCTTCTATCCTTGAGGAGAGAATAAGAGGTGCTTCTGCCGAGACAAACCTCGCTGAAACTGGCCGTGTCCTTTCCGTCGGTGATGGTATCGCTCGTGTCCATGGTCTTAACAACGTCCAGGCTGAGGAGCTCATCGAGTTTGCTTCCGGTGTCAAGGGTATGGCTCTCAATCTTGAAGCTGGTCAAGTCGGTGCTGTGCTTTTCGGTTCTGACCGTTCCGTCAAGGAGGGTGAGACCGTCAAGCGTACTGGAGAGATTGTCGATGTTGCCATCGGCCCTGGTCTTCTCGGACGTGTCGTTGATGCTCTTGGTCAGCCTATCGATGGTAAGGGACCCATCGAAACAGTCGGACGTTCCCGTGTGCAGGTCAAGGCCCCCGGTATTCTTCCTCGCCGTTCCGTCTTCGAGCCCATGCAGACTGGTCTTAAGGCTGTCGATGCCCTCGTACCCATTGGCCGTGGTCAACGTGAACTGATCATTGGTGATCGTCAGACTGGTAAAACTGCTGTTGCTCTTGATACCATTCTTAACCAGAAGAACTGGAACAACGGCTCTGATGAGTCTAAGAAGCTTTACTGCGTTTATGTTGCTGTTGGACAGAAGCGTTCTACTGTTGCTCAGCTCGTCCAGACTCTTGAGCAGCATGATGCTCTTAAGTACTCTATCATTGTTGCTGCTACTGCTTCAGAGGCTGCTCCTCTTCAGTACATTGCACCTTTCACTGCTGCTGCCATCGGTGAGTGGTTCCGTGACAACGGCCGTCATTCGCTTATCATCTATGACGATCTTTCTAAGCAGGCTGTTGCCTACCGTCAGATGTCTCTTCTCCTCCGTCGTCCTCCTGGTCGTGAGGCGTACCCCGGTGATGTTTTCTACCTGCATTCTCGTCTTCTCGAGCGTGCTGCTAAGATGTCTGAGAAGCATGGTGGTGGTTCCATGACTGCTCTTCCCGTTATTGAGACCCAGGGAGGTGATGTGTCTGCTTACATTCCTACCAATGTCATTTCCATCACTGATGGTCAGATTTTCTTGGAGGCTGAGCTTTTCTATAAGGGTATCCGACCAGCCATCAACGTCGGTCTTTCCGTCTCTCGTGTCGGCTCTGCTGCTCAGGTTAAGGCCATGAAGCAGGTCGCTGGTTCGCTCAAGCTTTTCTTGGCCCAGTACCGTGAAGTCGCTGCTTTCGCTCAGTTCGGTTCCGATCTTGATGCTTCTACTAAGCTCACTCTTTCTCGTGGTGAGCGTCTCACCCAGCTTCTCAAGCAGAAGCAATATTCTCCATTGTCTGTTGAGACTATGGTTCCTACCATCTATGCAGGTGTTAACGGTTACCTTGACAAGGTTCCTTTGGAGAAGGTTGAGGAGTATGAGACTGAGTTGGCTGCTTATCTTAAGACAAATGAGCCTGAGTTCCTTGCTGAGCTTTCTGCTAAGGGTGAGTTATCTAAGGAGGCCCTTGCCACTTTGAAGAAGGCTACTGAGTCTTTCACTGCTACCTTTGCTTAAGTTGATTATGAATGAGAGGTAGTTTTTAAGTTTTGCTCTCTCTTTTTGGAAAAATTTATTCTTGTCTCTTAGTCTGCATTTATAATTTATTAGACTTTCTTATTATTTATGTTGTGCACTTTAACAGATGAAGCTGTGGGTCCAGACCTTTGAAGGGAAATAAAACAGAAATTATTAAAATTTATTAATGAACGTGACCAGATCGATTGAAATTGAGATGGTAGTGTGAAGTAGCCGTATGGAGATTAAGTATTGAAAGATTGAAATATTATTTCATGGGTTAGTACGAAGACAGAGTGGCTAGCATGGAGAATTAGACGAAAGTATCTTTGAAATATAACTTACCGTGAGAGATAAATCTTAACAAGGAGGAGTAGGTTGCAGCTGTCTAGTCAATCAGAAGTAGTGAAATCGAGGATGTGAACTGACTTAGGTCAAAGAAAAGATAGATATTCGAGCCGCTATGGGCCAAGTAATTATTTAAGCATCAACAAACTAAGATAGATAAGAGATGAAGTAATTAATAATGGAAAATAATGTATTTGAGCAGTGAAAACTAAAACACTGAAACACGAAGTCCTGCATGAGAATCAGAGAGATTGGCGATTGTCAAGCGGAGGTTGCAGTATGACAAAATGTTATTGATAAAAAATTTTCGCCTTTAGCCGAAGAATAACAGAAATTTAAGCATAATACTATTTCAGCATATAAAAAAGCAAAGCTATCAGTTGCGCACAAAAGAAAACTTGATATTAGCAAAATATTGCTTAAGAACTTTTTTGCAGTCCAGGTTGCGCTTTAAACTTCTCGATTTCAAGTTTAACTCTCGCTACCAATTTTTCATGAAACTCAGGCCGGAAACCGAACATGAATACAAACTCGTAAACGACAAAAAAAGGAGCCAGAACCAGGGCTTGAACTAGATTGTCTAGCAAAGCTGGCGCCCGCTTTTCAAATACGCCATGACCTACGAACTGAGCGATCCAGCAGATGACAAATAAGACTCCGGCGGTATACACAACAGTGGAACCGTACTTGTCGATTAGATTCGTTGAGATGTATGGAATCGAGAGAATGAAAGGAGCCACGATGCCGCCTACGATGGGATCGAGAAAAACGTAGAATAGCGCATAGCCAATCGCACCGAAGGTGCCGAGGTTTAGATAATGGTTTAAACCAGAAGTCGCAAATAGTGGCACAAGGGGACCAGTTGTACAGACTAAAATAATTGTCGTGATAAAAATCAAAGGCACACAAAGTATATGAATCAGCACATTCACTTTATCAGCTGCAGTTTGCTACAGTCAGTCTACCATTGAAGCTGAGGAGCCGGATGACCAGCCGATCATACAAGTACGTACAATGATAAGCCATATAAAAGGTTAACTGATCTTCCAGATTGAATACTGCCATGGTAATAAATAATTCAATATTTAAACGTAAATATGCTTCTGGCTCCTAATAAGTTCACAAGTTTTTGAATACTTATTGACTAGATAAGCGAAGGGTTCGGCCCGCTTTCCAGATTCAACTTCTACTGAGCGATGCCAGGTACAGAGTAGTAGAGTGGGAGCAAAAGTCACGAGTTGCTGGGTCATCTGATCGGAGACCAGGATGACGTCGACAGAACGCCAGCTTTGGAGAAAGTATCTGCATACTGGCAAAAGCAGCTAAACGATATCTACGTGTTTTCCCGGCATAAGAAAATTAAAATAAAATTATTTAATGTTGAACATGGCGATCTAACATGTTAAGTATAATTACATAAGCTTGTTTCCGATTCGCCAGCTCCGATGAACCGCCGGAAATTTTGCTACCGTTTCCCCGCAGAATCAAGATATAGGCAGACCTGAGCCGCAGTTCCATTTCTCCGCGAGCTTCCGGGAAAGTATAATGGCGATGTGAAAAGCTCGAGCTATTAACCTACCCGAGGTGATTTGCTCAGAATTTCCGGTGGGCCATAGTGTTTCGGGTCCGAAAACGTGCTATTGTTCTGCGCCGTCGGTCGTCTGGCGCGACTGTTCCCCAGGTTTTCCACTATAAAGACGACCGGATCCTCCCCTCCGACCGCAACTGGGGAGTTTTTACTCATGGCTAAACTAGAGATCGCATCGTCTTGCAAAATGCCTTCACGTACTTCTTCGGCCTCAAACCTGACTACCTCGACCGGAATAACGTTTGCGGGCCAAGACAAGTTGCAAAAACTTCCAATTCCTCCACTTGAAGATACTATAGAACGTTATCTGGATAGCGTTCGTCCGCTTGAGGTACGATTTACTGATTTACTGCTTTTGATCCGATGGTCTATCTTACTGCTGTTTCCTAGAGATTTAACATACCTTTCTAGACTAGTGCTGAGTTTGAAGAAACAAGAGCTGCAGCTTACGAGTTTCTTGAACACCAAGGTCCTGCTCTACAGCAACGGCTCATTGAATATGCTTCATCTAGATCATCCTATATCGAGCAATTCTGGTACGATTCTTATCTTAACTACGACAACCCTGTAGTGCTCAATCTGAACCCGTTTTTCCTTCTTGAAGATGATCCTGCTCCCTCCCACCATAACCAGGTGAATCGAGCTGCCTCTCTAGTTGTTTCCATGCTCGCGTTTGTCCGGGCTGTTCGACGCGAGGAGCTTCCGCCAGACAATGTTCGTAATACTCCTTTGTGCATGTATCAATACTCGCGTATATTTGGCACAGCAAGAATCTCAACGCAGACTGGATGTGTGATGCAGTCTGACTATTCGTCTAAGCATATTGTTGTTATGGCACGGTCCCAGTTTTACTGGTTTGATGTGTTGGATGACAACTCGGATTTAATTATGACTGAATCAGATCTAGCACAAAACTTTGCCGCTATTGTGGCAGATGCACAGAACACACCAGTTACAGAGGCCGCCAAGGGTGCCGTTGGTGTTCTGACGACCGAAAATCGCAGAATCTGGGCAACTCTTCGTGACACCTTGTCTCGAGATCCCGCTGAAAGTGAAGACATCTCTAATTCAAACAACAATCGGGAATGCCTCCACATCATTGATTCCGCACTATTTATTGTTTGTCTCGACTATTCTGAGCCAGAAACACCATCCGAGTTAGCTATGAACATGCTCTGCGGAACAAATGTGATCGACAAGGGCGTGCAAGTTGGTACTTGTACTAACAGATGGTACGACAAGCTACAAGTTATAGTGACGAAGAACGGGAGAGCGGGAATTAATTTTGAGCATACTGGTGTTGACGGTCACACAATTTTGCGATTTGTATCCGATATATATACAGATACAATTCTGCGTTTTGCTCGGTCAATCAATGGCAAGGCACCTAGTTTATGGGCAAGCGAATCTCCGGATCCAGCGAAACGTGATCCTAACTCTTTTGGCAATGTCAACACGACTCCTCGCAAACTCGAATGGACCATGATTCCTGAACTTTCACTTGCACTCCGGTTTGCAGAGACCAGGTTAGCGGATCTGATTCATCAAAATGAATTTGAAGTTCTCGAGTTCAGCTCTTATGGAATGGATTTCATCAAATCAGCCGGCTTTTCTCCAGACGCATTTGTTCAAATGGCATTTCAAGCAGCGTATTATGCGCTTTACGGAAAATCAGAGTGCACATATGAGCCTGCAATGACGAAATATTTTCTTCATGGACGCACGGAAGCTATTCGCTCGGTTTCGGACGAGTCCGTAGCGTTTGTTCGCAAATTTTGCGAAGATGCCCCTGCTAAAGCTAAACTAGACTACCTACGTTTAGCTTGTGAAAAACATGTTGCAACGACGAAGATGTGTTCCAAAGGTCTTGGCCAGGATCGACATCTGTATGCCTTGTACTGTATTCATCAAAGACTAGCTCTGGAAGAAAGTGTTGCAGAAGAAGTTAGTTCGGAAACGTCAAATACTTCCTCAGCAAAGACAACTTTAGAGATGCCGGCAATTTTCGCGGATGCGGGCTGGGAGAAACTCAACACGACAATCATTAGCACAAGTAACTGTGGTAACGCGTCTCTACGACTGTTTGGATTCGGACCTACTTCACAGGATGGATTTGGGATTGGATATATTATCAAGAACGACGGAATATCGGTCTGCGCATCGTCCAAGCACCGCCAAACTCGGCGATATCTCGATACTTTATCAAACTATTTGCTTGAAGTCCGAAATTTGATCCGCACAACTGAATCGCGACGACTGGCAATGACAAGAGCGCGAAGCCCTGTTCGACCAACTTCTGAGCGTAGTAAGAGTGGGCGGAAAGTCAAGGGACATCATGCTTCAGCAGCTGCGACCGAAAAGGAAGATGCCAACGACGCCGGTGATATGTTGGGCGGATACGGATATTTTGATATGGGCGAAATGGAATTGTTACTTCGCGATCGAGATGTAGCTGGAACTGGTGTGTCGTCTGTGGTTACTTCCGGAGCGACAACACCAACGACCTCATATGATGATAATCCGTTGTACCTGAAGAATGGGCTTGCCAAATTAACGTCAGCTGAGTCACTTGCAAGAGCGCAGCAGCATGGAAAAGGTCACCGCCATCAATATCTTGACCGTCAGCGACGGGAGATTGGCCGCAAGTTGCGTTTAGTTGATATTTGAGTTTGTGTTTTCCAATATATTTATTTCATTTGACATGCATTATCAGTAGACCATAAGCGCAGCAAAAGGCAAAAAAGAATCATCAAGGTACTCATTGAAAGCGTAACATATGCGGAACAAGCGGACTATAATACAACTGTGAGGAGAGAAAAAATGAGAACATATACGAAAAAGTATGAAATAAAATGGAGATTATTATCAGATCAATCTAAATTTTGCGACTCCACAAGGTAACTTGAACTCATGAACAGGTTGGACCGAGGCTGAGTGGTTATCACTGTCACTTGTAAGTACTACCGGGCTGGTCAACTTGCGAACCAGCCCAGAGAAAGTCATGAAATAAGGACTTCTTGCAAATAATGAATCGGTCATGAGTTTCTCATAGACATATGTTGCGTTCGAGGCCAGTTCTGGCGGTAGAAACAAATTCGGAAGAAATAGGTTACCATGATTGAAATCAAAGTAGCAATGGTCATTAAAATGACATGAAGTCGTGAACAAAGCCAGCAAGACTAGAGAACAGTATATACTACCAGTAGCATTGTAAGCATTGGAATAAAAGGAGTGCAAGAAACCGTCTACTCACCAGGGTCGATAGGTGATAAACATGGAAATTACAAAAAGAACCAAAAACACAGGCGAGAGTCCTGCGGTGGGGATCACCAGCAACGGTAAAAAGTATCGCAGACAATACATGTAGGAAGTCTATTTCTGCAAGATTATCTGAAGTGTTGCACGTTTATGATCATACCTTTCACAGTCGTCGTTTTACGACCGCATCTTCGAGCGAGGGATTGCTAGATATCCTTCTGAGTTGGCTTCCCCATATTCCAAGTACTCGTAGCATCACGTGGACTATCAGGTGCCGTAGAGTTCGATTTGTCCACGTATAACTATAACCGAGATTCATTGACGCGTCGGTCGAGTGAAATTCTTGACTTGCAAATTTGGTTGATTTGGTATTTTTATAGTAGCTATTAGCTGCTATATTTTTCGGTTTTATATTAACTGCGCTCTAGTGCTACAGAATGAGCGCGCCAGTGAACGCACATCAGCAGCAGCAGCAACAGGCAGGTCCTCCTGCACCATCAGCAGAAGCGCTTGCAATTGCCAAATTTCTCCGCCACAATGATACATTGAAAATGCGGCAAGGCGTACTGAATGGAAAGCGAGCAGATTTCTTCAGATGTAAGCGTGGATTACGAGCGCTGTTGTCGCCTGCGTATGTGAAGGCGCAGAAGAAATCCAAAGGAGTGCTTCCAGAAATAACCAACGAAGACGAAGCAGCAAACGCGTTTCGAAAATTACCTTTGAATTCGATAGCAATCCGAGTCGAAAAATTTACCCGTAAAACGGTTGCAGATAAGCTTGCCAAAGACCCAAAAGCTCAAGTCCCGCAGCCAGAGCAATTGTCGAAAACTAAAGGTGTTCCTACACTTGGATTTGTTCGGGAGCAACTGGTCACATCGGATATAGAGGACCTTTACTACGTCTGGTTATGGGACAAAATGCCGTTGTCGACCTATCTTTATGCGGGCTTGATTGCAGCGGCAATATTTGCAGTTATTCTGTTCCCTCTCTGGCCGCCAATCATGCGTTTAGGTGTCTGGTATTTGTCCGTCGGCTTGTTAGGATTACTCGGATTGTTTTTTGCTATGGCCATCTTTAGACTGATTTTATTTGGAGTCACATATTTCGTAGTATCTCCGGGACTATGGATTTTTCCGAACCTGTTTGAAGATGTCGGATTTGTCGACAGCTTTATTCCACTATACGCATGGAACATCAAGCCAGAGAAAGGAAAGAAAAGGGAAAAAGTTTCGGCTACTAAGTCTGTGGTTGTAGAGGAACCAGAGGACGATGAGCCTGTCGAAGAATTGAGTATGGAGAAAAAATAATTGCTAAAGATAGTCATTTTCATATATTCTTACTAAAAATCATGCCTTTGCTTTTTCAATCACAGGATCCACTGTCGAAATTTCCAATTCTGTGAGTTCTTTAGTGATTTTCGCAACCTCGCCGCTATCTTCAATCTTAATTTCCTCTTTTAGTTGGATTTTCTGTACTATGATATTCTTCGTTTCTGTGTTTTTCACAGTCTCCTGAATCGACTTTCCAACCTTGTTCCACAGTTGCTCCAATTCGTTATCCCATCCCGCTAGCTCGGCGAGTTCTTTCGCACCGGCGTCACAAGGGCCTATCCGTACTACATCAGTAGATCTTTTCCCAAAATCACCAACTTTTTCCAGATTGAATAGCACTCTAGGGCAATCAACCTGGGCTGGCAAACTCGCAAATGGATGGACCTGTAATGACGTGCCAGCAACAAGGACCAGATCTGCAGCCGCCAAATCGTCCGGTAAAAGTTTGAAAAACCGCGGTGGCAGGTTTTCGCCAAAAAACACGATATCCGGCTTTACATATCCGCCACAATGACCACATTTTGGAATCTCATGCTTGTCCATAAATGCTTCCAGGTCTACTTTTGACATCTCCTCGTGGCAGTCAATGCAATGGTTCGCTGCAAATGAGCCGTGCGCATATACTACTTTCTCATGATCGACACCAGCAATCTCCTCAAGCGTATCAATATTCTGCGTGTAGACTCTTCTCAGAGCACCGTGATTTTCCAACACTTTGATGAAGGAATGGAATATCGTCGGTTTGAACTGGCCAGGATATAGTTCGTGCGCAAGCGTATAGAACGCTTTCGGTTTCTTTCGAAAGTAGTCAATATCGAAAACCGCCTCCGCGTATGGTAACTTCAGTCGACTCAGATTATGATATAAGCCGGTCTCCGGAGATCGGAAATCAGGAATGCCAGCTGAAGTAGATATACCGGCTCCTACCATCACTACAACGTTCTTAATCAATCCCTGCTTCAGCTCTGTTGCTACCGTGCTTAGGGTCCTCATTCCTCCGGTACTGGCGCTGCTGCTTCCGATTTTTAAGCTCTTGGCTCCTCCTTTAACCATTCCTACTAGTTGTTGAAATATACTCTGAATTGTCGTCAATTCGTATTTTTCTATTTCGGATTTTCCTATCAGTCTGCGCTAACCTTCCAATTTTCAAACTATCAATCAACAGATTCAATTATTAGAGCCTCAATCTCCATTACTTTACTCCTTCCGATGAAAGTATCGCCGCATGTATAATCCCAATCTTTCGGCATACGCACACAGACCCACACTATCAACAAACTATATTTATCCTACCTAAAATCTATGTTACTACACCTCTCTCATCATACATAAAAACGAGACAAATGATAAGAATGTAATCAAAATTAAAACCAAATCACTACTCAAACAAAGTATGCAGCCAACGCCGAAACACATCGTCCGCATAAAGAAAAAAACACCACTTGACCAATTTGACAAGACGCCTGCAAATAAAAATTAAGTATCACATAAAAAGCATCCCAAATAATTATGATCAAAATTGATCACGGAAATTCTAAAATATTAATGTTGAACGCCATGTAAATGAATTCAATAAACAAAATTAAACAACACATGAGCATTGCTGGTAGGTCTCATCCAGCTTTGCAAGACGCTTAGGTCCAAGACCGATAACATCTCTTCTATTAGAGTCCCAGTTCCAAGATATTGACATCTCGTTGATCGACGGAAACAAATCGCGATGAAGTAGCTCAGCTCTTGCTGCACCAATTTTCTGCGCAGCCGTAGAACAATCAGATACAGACAGAGATAGAGAGTCCAAACTCGTTGTGGAACCAGCAGCATCAGTAATCGATGAATGAGGGCGGCGATCGATATCTGCGAAAGTCCAAACGCCTTGCCGACCAATATCAGTCTCTCCGCCATGGTTAATATCACGTCTGTCTACCACAGCAAGACTGGGAGCTTCAATTAATACGCGCCCGAGCTGGGCATCATTATCATGAACATATGCAATAATGGCATCGTTAAGAGCACGCACATTTTCAAAACCTCCACAGACGCGAAGCTGCGATAAATGAATAGTGAGCGACGGGACGTGGAGATTGTTGAAGAAACTAGGACACAGCGAGCATCCGCCGGAAATTGAAAGATACTCCAAAGAATTTCGTAAGGATGGAGCAAGGAACGAGCAAATATGGTGGTTTGGAGAAAGGATGCGCGAAGCACAATCGATCGAAAGAGCACGCAGATTCTTGAACATCGACAACAACGGATGGTGTGAGCTTGTAGGATAAGGAAAAACTTTGATAGTCTTGAGATCCAAAAGCTCGACGTTCGGGAATAGCGGCGCAAATGCATCCATGTCTTGCATGGACCAGCAAATGTTTTCGAGCGAAAGATTGCGAACATGAAGAAACGGCTTGGAGTTGACTAGAGAAGGACTATCTACAGCCAAAGGATCGATAACACAATTTGCAACTCGAACATCTGTCAGATAAGGGCAGCGAGCTAGGACGGGGAACCAAACTCTCGAGAAATTGCGGCCGCGCCGCCATCCTGAATAATAAGACCATGAAAAGCGTCTTAAGGACTGTAAAGCTACAGCAGAAGCTGGAAACAGATGCTCCCAATCCTTGCGAGAAATATCGTTAAGATTTTCGAGAACAAGAGTGTGAATGTTCGGACAAAGATGCAAAATGGTCGGCAAGTGAGCTAAAATTGGAGTCATATCCGATGGGAGATAGCCAGACGGAGCCCGTGGAGTGAATTCACCCGGCGCAGTGTAGGAAAAAGACCTGATCAAAGGAGCTATGGAAGAGGTAGAAGTGAGAAGAGTAGAAACCAGCTTGTCGAATGACCGAGGATTATGAAGGGAAACATGATAGTACAAGAAACGATTGACATGATCGCACATCTTCAGCGAGACCCGTCCAAGAGGCAAGATACGTTCGCGACTGGAGGTATGATTGTGAGTAATAACATGGCCAAAAATGATGTCGAGCACGGAAGCAGGTAGAGATTCGAGGGTGGGAGGAGCTCTGTAGGATTCCGGGAGGCAAATGCACGAAGCGGAGTCGGAGAAAGAGCAGGAACAGGACGAGGAAGCGGTTGTAGACACGGTGGCACATGAGGATTCAGAAGAGATGGAGGAGTAGTGAGAGGCTTCGATCGCAAAGTTTGGCTGATCATAATGATAACTTTGAGTTGAGGAGGAAAGAAGATCGGTATCGACAGAGTAGAGCGAGCTGGTGAGTGAAACTGGAGGGGAGGGAGGAAGGGAACGGTCTGAGGAAGAGGAAGTGAAATCCGTGGAGATGCTCAAGCTCTTTGCAGACGGAGGATGATGAAAATGCTCGTGGTGATGCTGACGATGTTGCTGGAGATGTTGGTATTGTTGAAGATGTTGATGATGTTGGTATTGTTGATGATGTTGGTGTTGCTGGAGATGTGGGTGATGTTGGTGATGTTGGTGGTGTTGGTGGTGTTCGCGATGCTGGAGATGTTGCTGCGGTTGGTGATGCTGCTGATGCTGCTGATGATGCTGATGGTGATGCTGGAGGCGATGTTGTTGCGAGGAGATTTCGTCGGACATATTGGTTAGTGGATGTCCGAGATAGCTGGTGAAATCAGAACGATTATTGTGGAGCGTCTGCGAGTCCGTCATATTGCAGACCTAGGATAGGAGAAAGTCCAGACAAAGACAGGCGAGCTGCAGAAGAATGCACACTGATTGAGACGAGACGAGATTCGGCGACGCGCCAGCCAAATATCCAAAAAGCCGACGATCGCTGAGGAAAGACTGACGAGATGAAGGAGATGATGGACTTGGAGGGAAGAAGAACGACGATGGAGAGACCAAGGGAAGAAAAAGATAGAAGGGACGGTCTGGTTAGGCAATAGTAGCTCCCACGCGCCATTTTGTTCTCCCCGGGCGAGCTCGTTCTCTCGGAGGCCGACCACCACACCACAGGCCGACGCCTCCACACTCAATAGCCAGCAGCCGGCCAGCAACCAACAGCGCCTGGAAACCGGACGTAGCAGTGGCTCGCCAGCCATCACTAAGCTTGTGGACGCACCAAATGCTGTCTTGCAGATTACACTCAAACGAGATAAAACCCTAAGAGAAACTCTCGTCCGGGAACGCTAGGACCCTTATGGCACTAGTCTACTTGTGGAAGTCGTACTGGGGACGGATGACCTCATATGTGGGTTCTCAGCGGAAAGCCGCTGACGTACTTGACACCAGCGGCGAGCGCTGTTAGAACTTACTTTTGTACTGGCTGGAGGCGCTCCCATTGACCTGCGTGCGACAGCCACGCGGTAGGAAGACGCTGCTCTACAGAGCACCGAATGGTCACCCCGGTAAAAATTTCTCTGCGGAACGCAGAGAAATTTTTACCGGGGTTGACAGCATCGAGATACTCCGTTGAGCAAGTAGAGCAAATGTAAATATTCTTTCTGTTCCATACAAATTTACTGCGATTATGGCATTGCAATGTGTGTCTAATCAAGGACCGGTCGCTACATCGGAACTAGAGTCTGTCTGACACAGGGACTGATCTGACCGCCGTAACAACTGATTGGTAATACCGCACTGTTGCCTAGCTTTTTACCCATCGGTTGGTAGTGGCATTGGCATTGGCATTGCTTTCGCCCTGCCTCCTGCTTGCCATCTATTTTGTCTCTCGTCTTTGCTTCCCTTGTTGATTGTCTTGTTTTCGGCCTACGATGGCAATTCTCGCTTAACAGGTCCAAGCTACTAGTTACTAGTAGCCATCCAACACAGTCCAGCTTGTCAGCTAGTTGTCAGCTAACCAGCAAGTCAGCTAGTCTTGCCGGCTCTAGCTGCTCTTGCTGCTGCTATAACTCCTATAGCTCCTACTCAAATTCTACGCCGTACGTCGAAAATAAAATGCCCTGTGTCGCCGTAGTTGGCCTCTCTTTCTGCCGGACGTATTATTCTCCATTAGTAAGCCTCTAATTAGCACCGCCAGAACAAACCTCTCCGTTCCCACTCAAGTTCCCCTTCGCTCGGCCAATAGCCAGCAGTCAGTCGCTTTCGTTTGTTTTTCCACAGTCACACTACCAAGAACTATCTTCTGCTATGGCATCAGAACTCTATAAAAACTCTGTTTTTGATATGAAAGAGATATCCATTCCGATATCCACTTCCTCGGAACTGCCTAACTGTCGGCATCGCTATCCTACCTCCATTGCCACAACTGTTGGTATCTGTGTCCATGCCTCATTAATTATCTGAGGCATCTGTCGAGCTGCAGTCGCACCTGCAGCGGCACCGGCACCGGCCCCTCTCTGCTATTTTTCATCATTTCTGCAACTTCATCTCGGCCTTCTCGTCCCGATGGTCCAACCGTCCGGCTACCGACAAGTCTGCTATCCCATCTCTACGTAAATCCCGGTTTCCCCGTTAATTGCTGGCCCGCTGTAGACGCTATAGATACATTTAATCTTCCGTCTGCTAAATTTATCACTGCTGTCAATCGCTCCAAAAGCGTCTAAACTCGTCTACAAGGATTAATCAACTCGTTAAAGCTCTTCTGCCCACCACCGCAGTTGGACAAAATAAACAAAAAATTTTATTTGAGACCCTAAATGCAAATTACATTACCGTCTGTCCAAGACCTGTGATACCGTTTCTGCACCCGCACTGTATCCGCACTGTATCCGCACTGCATCCTCGTTCTCCAACGAGTGTACAACAACTAAATACAAACCCAATACAGATTTCTACTTAGCAGACGACAATGTCGTCGTTACTGTTGCCGACCGCGACCGGCTCCTTTCCGATTTCAGTGATTCCGCATACATCTCAACGGATTTTCGGACTTCGCCTGTGCCCATCTCCAGGTCCTGTAATTCTGTCTCCATAATGGTCATGGGCAGCCGAGGAAGTCGCTCTTCTGCACGCTTCACGGCGTCCTCCGTCGGCTTCGTAGTCGTATCTTCCTCTCCGATCTCCAGCTCCTCGCTATTCTCACCTGCATTTCCTGCTTCTTCAACTATTATCCCCGGCGACGTTCTCAAGGTCGTCTTCTGCGGCCGCTTCTGCGCCTTGGTTGTTGATCCTGCGGCTGTTCGCCGATATTGGTCGCGATCAACAAACGACACCGACGGGTCTTCAATCATTTGCTGAAGAACAAGCATTATGTCGGCATAGTCTAACTTATCAATAACATCCGAAAAGTTTCCTGTATAAATAGGCTCCAGAGGTGTGTTTTGCGCATCCCGCATCCATTCAAAAGGATCCGAGTACGGAAGATTAGACATCAGCATTGACACTTCTACAGCAAGATGCTGGCAATATCGGTCAAGATCCAGATCATTCGGATCATATCCAAACGGATCTTCAATCTCTAGTCCAATAGCCGCAAATCCAAGAATAACATATCCGGCAATAATCGTACCGGGAATAGCTACCCATTCTAGTGTAGTGACCAGTTGAAATGGAAGAAGCATCACAAAAATCCAGGCCAGCTGGTTGCAGATAATGTTGTACGCAAGCGGCAACGGAGTGCGCAAAATTCGTTCCGTGTTGGTCAATACCTCGGTCAAATTGTTTGGAATCGCAGCAAAAGTCGAAAACGAAGGCGTCTTACCCACATCTACCCGATCGACCAGGTCCCGCTGAAAGTAAGCTATATAATTGAGAATCTCGAGAGGTAGGTTGCCATGGATAACTGTAGATTGACTAATCCGGTCTGCTCGATCAAAAAGATAATCGGCAAGTCTAGGATTGTTATTGTGAAGCTTGTGTGCTTCCTCCCGTTTCTCAGAGGATGATCCCAGCAAGTCCTCGATATCGCTTGCTGCTCGCGCTTGGCTTCTGAACTTTACTTGACTCTCATTGAGATTTTTGTCAAGTTCTATACCAGCAGCCTGAGCGACTCCTGAAAAATCTTGTTTCACCTCCTGCATACTTTGCCGTTTTTCCACTTTGACTTCTTGGGCACTCCGTTCTTCATCTCGAAATTTTCGTTCTCGCTCTTTCATCAGACTTCGTTTACGGGCAAATGTGGGTAAATATTTCACGTAGGGCTCTAAATCCTCGTAATCGATCCCAAGTTCTTCGCGTAAATGATGTTTTAGCGCGAAGGCAAAACCTACCATAAGCTTCAGAACCGTCACTTTGTGCAGTAGGTCTTCTGCTTCTCTCCCCTGTCTGATAGGCACATTGACCCACACATACCGAGCATAATTCCGTACATTTGTAGTCAGAGTGGCCCATAATTTTCTCCCTTCATTATACCGTTCATAGGCCGTGTTGACTCGAACAGAAAGAGCGAGCGAGGTAACAAAAGCAAGAACAGTAATGAGAACCGAAGAAACGGCGAGCGTCTGTTTGAGAAGAGAGATACAGACAATTAGTGTAGCCCATGCAGAAACAAGAACTAGCTGTGGAACTAGTGACCAAAATATGCTACCACGGAAACGAAGTGCATAAGGAATAGACGAACGTGAAAAAGGGTCATCGTGAACTTTTGAATGAAAAAATTGATTCAGTTCATCTTCTAATATAGCATTTTTAAGAAGAAAGGTTCGTCCACCTTTCTCCTTAAGTCCGTCCGCAAACTTTCCTGAAGTCCGGTCCCTTTGAGTACTATCTATGCTATAAACGTGCTTCTTATCACCCGTCGAAGTCGATTCAATGGTACTCGACGGAGCCATACTCGAATCAGTCATAGAATGAAGGTAGCCCACTGTGGAGACACGCGCAAGAATCCCGCGACGGTCAGTTGATTTGATGCGATTCATATCCATGATGAATATCTTGACCTCTAAAATATCTTCTGCGAATATGTTGTGTATAACTAGGTTCGAACTTTCAACTTGTTAGCTGTTATGATACGCGACCGCGCAACTAAACACACCTAAAAAACTACCGGTCAAAACTGACATCCCTGAACAAATGGTCAACTAATTATATACACGCTCTCGGTCATAGAATCTCGAACAGTTCAGCATTAGTATAAGATCTATTGGAGAATTCGTATTGGTAGACAAACTAAAGATCAGAGGGGAAAGAAGCTGACAGCCGCAGTATTGATTCATTCAGCGAGAAGCGTACGCTGGGACCTCAATCCAGGCGATTTGGCAGGAGATGGTCTCGTGCTCACAGAATCAATTCAAACTTGGCAGATTTATAGAATATGATAGGAATAAGCATTTGTGGCCAAAGATTTATTGTTCCTAAAAGTTATGCAATTGACGATTTGGAGACAAAGCTCAAAGTGCAAGATTTCCAGCTTGAAGAATTACTGGGTTTACTCAGTCGGGAGAACAAAGAGCATGAAATAAAATACACAATAGACGTTGAGAGAGCCATTGGCTTTCAGACAGACACAAATCGTTCTCATGTTTCAATTACTCACATATTAATGTCTTTGTTTCACTCACATACCCCCGCACTCTTTCTCTCTCTCCCAAAAGTGCACCCTGGTTTCTGTATTCCCTCTGTTAAGCTAGTTTTGAATTGCTGAACTTTTCGGCGAATCCCCTAGCTAATTAAGAACTTCACCTATTCGGCTGAACAAAGCCAAGATGAATCTCGCCGCCACACAGCCGCTTGACTCCCAGTAGGAATTACGATCACTCTATTAGTCACATGAGTAGAATTGGTACTAGAACCTCGAAGGATTTTGGATGTAAGCTGATTGACCCAAAGCACATAGACGAGGGTCGAGGGAAACGATAGTGCGAAGTTACGTGTGGGAACGCGGTTGGTTAAGCAACGTCCATACTACTCTCTTTTCCTGTTCCTGAGTGTCCTTCTGTTTTAATTCTTGTGGAATTATTGGTGTTGAATCGGTGTGATCTACCAAAGTCTTGACAGCAGAGCTGCAGACTTGGGCTCCATTTAAACGATGGACGGCTGGCAAGAGATATACCGAACATCTACAGGGCCTAGATATGATTCGATTGCTGCTCCCATCTCTGCTCTAGCTTTTGATACATCGGAAGAGCTCTTGTGGACAGGTGATGAGCAGGTAATGTCAAAATTGTTTAGTATTATAAACTTCGTGAATTGACTGATTTCAGGGTCGTTTGGCGTCGTTTGCCGGCCCATCTCTTCGAAAATATACTTCCTATAAAGGTCATCGTTCTGCCGTGCTTCAAATATTACATAACGACCGCGGTACTTTATCATTATCATCAAATTCATTTCGTCTGTCGCAGCGACGTGGTCTGGTTCGCTATAATCTTGAGTGAGACTCCTTGTTCTACATAAGACAAACATCTGGATCAAACGAACTAACGCGTCATTTCAAGGCATGAGAATCTCAAGGATGCGACAGCAATGTGCTATTCCTCACGTGGAACTTCTGAAATCGTGATCGCAAAATCGACACCTGGACTTTTGCGTGTGAATGTCGATCGAGGAACTTTGTTATCCGAAGTGGCTTCTGATGCAGGTATATCTGTTATGCGCCGAGGCAGTAGGCTGATTTGTGCTGGCTCGGTCAATGGTGATATTCTTCTAATTGATCCAAATTCTATGCGAGTGGTGCGCAAGATAACGGCAGCTCATTCGAGTGGCGTAGCCGATCTTGACACTCGCGACAATGTTCTATTGACCTGTGGTCATACTCATAGAGGAACCTCTTACCTTCTTGATCCCTTACTAAACATCTATGATCTTCGTACTTTTCGTCCGCAACCACCCGTTCCGTTTCCTGCTGGCGCTGCTTTTGTTCGTTTGCATCCCAAAATGTCAACAACTTGCTTAGTGTCGTCTATGACTGGTCAACTACAAATGCTGGATTATGCTAATCCTGCTAACGCCTTTCTCTATCAGGCTGCTGTTCCATATATTTCAGGCTTAGAGTTCTCCTCATCAGGAGAATATTTTGCATTAGGGTCTAAAACTGGGCATATTCAAATTTGGGGATCACATGAATCCAGTCAATTTACAGAATTTGCTCGGGCAACAGAGTGGAATGATGCGACCCCTGACACTGGTACTCCTATTTCCGTTGATCAAGATATTCCTCTAAATTCTGTTGGCATGCCATACTATCATGAGACTTTATTATCTGTTTGGCCGGATGATATGGTATTTAATGTGGCTCGCCCACCACCGCCGATCGATTCCGAGATCCTCGCTAACATGAAGACCGTTGATTTCTTTGGTTACGCACCTTTTCCAAAACATATGCACCGATATGTTACTGATACTTCACCGTATAATGTCATCCTGAACAAGACCGACAGTAAAGCACCGCTATTCCGCAGTCAGCGTGATAAACTGCAAGCAAAGAAAGGTGACAAAGATTCCGTGCCAAATCAAAACACAGTTGATCCGGTAGAGTCATTTAAGAAAGTGGAGATCCAATACTCTCGATTCGGCGTCGATGATTTTGACTTCAAGTTTTATAATCAGACAGCGTATTCAGGTCTTGAGACTCATCTTCAGAATTCATATACGAATTCATTGCTTCAAATATATCGGTTTGCACCGCCAATGTATAATTTTGCGCTACAACATGTAGCCGGTTCTTGCCTTTTGGAAGACTGTTTGCTATGTGAACTTGGCTTTTTAATGGACATGCTTGACAAGGCCCAAGGAGAGCATTGTAGAGCATACAATTTTGCGCATACTTTGAGCGCAATTCCTCAGGCTGGAGCATTAGGTTTACTGGAGGACGAAAATGTTGGCTCAAATGGTAATCAGCAGCCTGTAGGAGCTATGATTCAGTCATTCAACAGATTCCTCTTTGAGCGCGTAGGGTTGGAAAGTCGACTTCGTGAAATGGAATCATCTGAATTGATGCGGACAAGCTTAACTTCAAAACTAGAAATTGTGGCGGGGATCACTCAATTAACCACAGTACGTTGTGGAAGTTGTGATTCAGAAACCCAGCGACATTCGACAGCCTACGTGACAGATCTACAGTATCCTAAGCCTTCCGAGACAACAGGGGCTTTAGGAGGATCTCGGGCGAGTGGCAATCTACCATCAACTCAGCAAGATCGCAAGAACAACAGTTTGTTAAGCGCTACCTCATTTTGTGGCATTTTGCAGCACAGTTTGGAAAACCGAAATCATGCTCGTGGATGGTGTAATGAAAAATGTCGGCGATATCAATTATTGACAACAACAAAACGAGTTCAGTCCCGGCTTCCCCAAGTTTTATCGATTAACGTAAATATAGACTCGCATGCATCTCGGCAGATTTGGAATCAGAAAAACTTTTTACCACTTCGAATTGGAGCCGAACTAAAGAGCAATGGCTTAAAAGTCCGGCCGTTCGGAATGGACAATTCTCGATCTGGACCTCCAATTCAGCCTCAACAAGTTTATGAACTTTTAGGAGTGGTGGTAGAAATCAACTTCGGAGTGTCTGATAATCATTTAGTTTCGCTGATTAGAGTTCCAAATAATGAAGGTGTGCGCGAATGGTATCTTTTTAACGACTTTTTGGTCACTCCCTTCCCGGCCATAGAGGCGCTGAAGTTTGACTATACTTGGAAATCCCCGGTGATGGTTGTGTATATCAACAGCGAATCTGCTAATCTTGCATACGATCAAACTTGGAGGCAGATGCTTGAGACTTCTCTGTTAACAGCCAATCCAGCTACAGACCTAGTTTTCCAGAATCCCAACTTTGAGTATGAGTGTTTAACGAAGGAGGAAGCTCCTACAGCAGGAACCATAGTTGCGATTGATGCAGAATTTGTCAGATTGCAAGAAGAAACTACTGAGGTACGGAGTGACGGGTCTCGCCATTTAGTAAGACCTTCAAGGTGGTCATTAGCACGAGTTTCTGTCGTCCGCGGAGAAGGTCCAAAGGCAGGAGTAGCCTTTATCGATGATTATATTACTACTACAGATGAAATTGTTGATTACTTGACAGAATTCTCAGGCATAGAAGTTGGCGACTTGGATCCCTCGCGGTCAAAAAAGCGGCTTGTTCCTTTAAAGATTGCATATAAAAAGCTTTGGCTACTTTTAAATCTGAAAGTAGTTTTTGTCGGCCACGGTCTCATCAACGATTTCCGAACAATCAATATTCAAGTACCGAAGCAACAAGTTATCGATACATTAGATATTTACTACATTAAATCTCGACAGCGCAAGTTATCGCTACGCTTCTTGGCTTGGTATCTTCTACATGAAAACATTCAAGCTATTACGCATGATTCGATAGAAGATGCAAAAACAGCACTGTTTTTGTACAACAAGTATGAGGAGTTTATACAGCAAGGCGGCCCGGAGGCTTTCGATGATTTACTCAATGAAATCTACACGGAAGGCAGAGCTGTGAATTTCAAACCTCCCACCTCCATGCCTTCTCCAGTCAAGTCAACTGCTTGAGATATTTAGAACATTACTAAGAGTGTTACTTTTATGTATAATAAATTGAAGTGTAATTTAAATTTGTAGTAAGAAGTTTGAAAAATCTCTAATCCGGAATCCAAACAAGTTTATAAGCAGATTCCACAAAAAAAAAAAAAGTGATTCGACCCAGGATCGAACTGGGGACGTTCTGCGTGTTAAGCAGATGCCATAACCGACTAGACCATCGAACCAACAGATAAAATAAATTTAGAAATTAAACTTCTTGGGGTCAGAAATTTAACGCATTACTGTAGCTAGTCTGTACTTTATATAATCGTATATGTATCTTATGATGGAGAATAACAAAAATACTTTAACAAAATGATCTCTATAGAACCGATCAAAAATCAGAGTTCACACTAAGGAGTGAAGAGAGTTTTGAGTGAGCAGATTATGGTTCGACAGGAACACAATATATCTATACACAAGTCCACGAAGTTGCTCTTATGAACCAAGCAAGATTGACAAATAATCTACTGAGTATTTTACAAGTGACCTTGAGCCTATACTTTTTGTTGCTTGTCGACTGAATCGTCGTGCTGAGAGATCTATAAATGACAGATCAGAATACGATCGATAGGCATCGTAGAACTTGATCCATTGGTAGCAGAAGCAATTCAAATGGTACTACACCAAGAAATGATTAGATTTTGCATGCAAATCAACTGTGTAATATTTAGAAGCTATTACGATTCTATACGAAGAACAATTCGTAACCAGCTCTTTCCTATGCGCTGATCTTGGTGGCCAATATCTGCGGATATTAAAAGAAAAACAAATGGAAAACTGCTTGTGAGACTTCTGAGGCATACAGCTAAGGCCTCCAAAGCCCAACATGACCGCTTGATTCCTCAGATGAGATAATTGAGGAATTTTCAGGATTCAGTAAAAATTTGATCGAATTTTAACCTTTCAATTTACATTCTGAACACAATTTAAACTTAAACATCGTCTCTGATCTTTATTATGGCCTGTAATTGCGATGGATCCGATTGGTCCCAAAAATTTCTTGAGCCGCATAGTGCGAGGATCTGGGTGAAAACTAGTATTTTGGATGAGTATCTGTACTAAAACGAATTTCATTTGGTATAATGATGTCGCAAAATTAAGTAGCTGGAGGTTTCATGGAAGGCAATCGTATTGTATGAGTTTGAACCGAATGTATCTGATTTGTGCATTAAGTATTATTCAGACTGTAGGACCGTGAAGCCAAATGAAATACTGCCTGCTCCACAAGTAAAATAGCCATTCTCGGCGACTAACTCGGAGAGCTTCAAGCTTGACTCCGGTGGGCCTAATATCATATAGTAGAAAACAGAGTATGGGTATTTCCAGTTAGAGCATCTGTTACGTGTTCTACCGGCGTTCCAAATAAAGGTAACTCACTTCCCGTGATTGCTCGCGTTGCCGAGACTGCCCCGCGCTTACTTTGTCTTCTCCCGCTTGATTCTCTGTCTCCACAACTACCTTTGATCTATCACTAAATATACTCCCCTTAAGTACACCCGCAGTTAAACAGAATGGGATCTTCTGCTTCAAAAGGATCCGCTAGACGATATCCGTCAGCAGCAGCACGAGCAGGCCTTGATTCTGTACTTCAGCCGCCACCTCGACATACTCTACTAAACCAGGAACCAGAATCACTAGCGTCAATTGTTCGATCTGCGGATGAAGCTACAAAAGTTCAACAATCGGCCGGCACAGCAGCTACAGTAGATGAAGAGGAGCCTGTTCGAGCCCCTACTCCTGAAGTATCTAAGGTAAAGGATGCTGAACTGTTGGGATTAGAAGATTTCGAAGCGCCTGGTAAGTTCATCTGGGAGGCAAAGAGCAGGTAAATTTCTAACTAATGCCATGCTTAGGTTCATCCTACAACTCTCAACTAAATAAAATGCTTAAAAGTATTGGCCCTATAGCTGCGGAAGGTAATATCACTGTTTCTAACAATGTACAAGTAAGTTTGATTTTCTGCATGATCAAACCTGTGTTAATTGAAGTTGCAGACCAATCCTATTGCGATGATGTTCCGTGCCCGTGACTCCGTCTCTGACCGAGTAATGAAAGAACAAGAAGATGAATCGATTCCGCGAACGTTGTTTACAGCTGGAGAGCTTGGAGATATTTTAGAAGCAAGCAAAAGTGGCAAATCGAAATCTGAAATCATGCGTGAATTCCGGATGTCAGAGGAAGCATATGAAAAGCTGGGATCAGCCTTTACGTATTTTGGAACAGGAACTCCAGGAGGTGCAGAAGAAAACGAGAGTTATGGTACGTTACAAAACCACGGAGTTCCGACTTGGCAGTTAGAATTGCCTAGTGAGCGAAAGGACCCAAAATCGGACCGGCCTATTGCTGATCCCACCATGCAACTTTCAAGGAGGTAGATCTACAGAGTATTCACGATATACTGAAGCTCTTTAAATTGATACATAAAAGAAATTTGAATCATTTTATTATTCTTTTATCACTATTTGTATCTCTTCACTTGTGTATTTTTGGTGAGATTTTAGCATGTAAATATATTTAGGAATGAATGTCTTGTGGAAGCAATTCTCTGTCCCAACGCGCGCAACTGGAACAAAGTATTTATTTACTCGGCCTAGACGCGCTTCCATAGCGGTAACAGACTCTAACATATTTAAGACAATGGACAGTGAAGTATCAGAATATGACATTCTTTTCGGGGATTTAGAATTTCCATATAATCAGAAAATACAGAATTTCATTCGTGGACAGCGGAGCAAGCTTTCTGGGTCATTGTTCTTTGATCTTCTGTGTTCGAATATAGTCGGTATCCAAGATGGTAAGTAATTTTCTATATTTCCATGAGTATCATATTTAAATTCTGTTGAAGTTCATTTAGTATATCCTCCAGCTAAAGGAGAAGTGCTACGAGATTTGTTTGAGCAAATCGATTCTGCAAACTCGGATCTCCTAAAGAAGCAGTTATTATTATATTATATTCTGAAAGACTTTGGATTGCAAAACGCGAAAGAATTCAGCGAACAAGTATTACTTCCGGAAGCCCATAAAATGCTTATTGACGGCGTCTATTACCTTGACCGATTCGAATTTAAAGTATGTTGAATCGGCATCGAGCAATGTATTTCTGAACAATGGCTGATTTCCACCAGAGTGCTATGACAATGTTGACGTCACCGGCTGTTCATCTCCAATTTTCAGAGAAAATTCTGTCAACTTTATTGCGTTACTCCGACAATGGGTCTCACTACATTCGTATATATGTTGCTTGTAAAAAGCCTGCTCTTGATACTCCCACATCGATGACTCTGTACCTGGATGCTATCTGCAAGATTTCAGTCTCCTCTGCGTTGGAGTATATCGTAAGTGCCTTTCGAACCTATGTTGCTCCAGTTTCTGCTGACCTGATAATAGCGAGCAATTCCTTCACAAGACCGGCCTGAATATATACAGAAAATGCTTGATTTTAGTCTATCCACAAATAGTTCCGAAGTCGCATACCAAATTGCCAATCTTCCTCTAGCATACGACGAAGAAGAAATTTTAATGGAATACCTATCAGGGCGTCAAGATATCACTGCCAAAAACATCGCCATAGTTCGAGAATTGCACCGAGGACATACACAAAACGCGCAGAAGATTGCCCAGAGCATGAATAAGCAGTTATCTACTGGCACGAAGAGCACATTTCAAAGCGTCGATCTGGCCAAAAAACTACGAGCTAATGCTAGCAAGATAATGTAAAATATCAACAAAGACAATATATTACTATTTACAAAGCCACATAAATTATGACGAGACAGGAGAGCACGAGAAATAGTGATCAAGCAGAAACAAAGTTACGAATCTTTTCCAAAGATTCGATGTAGAGCTTGTTTTCCTTAAAAGGAGCAAACTCAGAAATGAAAATGGCGAGCTCATCGTCGATTCCAAACTCTGCCAGATATTTGGGCATGAGCTTAACCAGACGAGGATCAAGCTCATTGAATGGCGGTCCCCAGTACTTAAGACGTCGATCATTCTCGGCCTCTGCTGATTGAGAAAGTGCGACGGAAGAGTCATCAAAATGTGAGACTAGTTCTACCACAAACTTACCCTCACGAACAACAGTCTCAACAGCAAGTGTACCAGCGTTTGGCTTGGTGATGAAAATCTTAGTGAAGACCACCGGTTGACCAGATTGCTCATACATAGGATCTACGTTACCGTTTTCATCGACAATGTTCTCCTCGTCATATTCGTCCTCATTATAATTTTCGTGAATATCAGAAGGGACAAAACGAACAACAACCTGTGCGCCGTTGATTTGACCTTCCAGAGAGACAGAGTCCTCACTTGGAGGACTCACAATCTTGAACCCGCTCGATTCAAGAAAGTTCTTCGCGGGGTCCGGAATTCCGTCGATCTCATCAGATTCCAATTTTTCCGTTTCATATTCAAGTTCTCCGGTCAAAACTGTTGCAAGCGCCTTCGAAGTCTCAGTCTGAGAACCACGAAGTTGAGTGATGGAAAACGACCGTACAGATGTAAAAGCGAGCGCCTGTCGACTGCCTGCGGACAAGATATTCAAAGCAGGTTTTCTAACCGATCGTACTGGCAATGACACAACACGAGAGATAATTCGAGAAGCCATTTTACTTTTCTTGTTTTATGATTTGATCGGGAAAAGAGAGATTTTACTTGAAGAACAAAACTAGCAGAGTAAAAACTCAGCTCCCCGGATCTGGGAAAATTTCAAGTGCTGGGACAAGACACTAACGACCAGCACGTGAATACATAAATGCAAAATCTAGTGACATTTAACAACCAGTAGCTGGAACACCCAGATGATTGTTTTAATAACCACAAAGCCAATTTATTCAGAAGTTGATTTGTCCTAATTTTGCATTGAACTAATCATGGCTCAGCGAAATGCAAAAACTACCGAGGAAAAGCATGAATCCATTAGGTTCGAGTCAAAGTCGTCCGCTGAGCAGCAATCAGGACCGATTGGATTCAGAAAAGTGCCGCCAGTCATAAAACGATTGTTCGACACTTTTCCTCTTTACACGTACGAATCCGCCCCGCTACCTGCGAACCGGTTGTTGGATTCAGAAAAGGAAGAAAAACCGACAGTGTTCTTATATTCGACAGAGCTACGCTCTATTCATCCTGAATCTCTTGCTATGTTGGTACGAATGTTATTCTGTTGGAGATGAATCGACCTTGATCTGATGTTTATAGACACTTTTCAAACTATCCGGTCTCCAGGACTCTGTTTCATTTGTATCCGCATCCCCACACTCATCTCCTGGGGATGGACCATTTCCATATATATTCCTTTCTCGGCAAAATCCTTCAGATGCTTCCGTAGAGAGATTCATCGCATTTAACTCGCAGTCATTCCACTCATGGCTCTCTACTGAATGTCCTGGCTTCCCTCGTTACAACGCCTTCCTAGAATCTCCTATTTTCACACTGATATCCATCTCATTACATGATGCTTACATATACACTCTTTTTATGATCCTACCAAATTTCAAGTCTATCGTTCAAGACCAAATAGGCTTCAACATCGGACGTAACACAGGAAGAGGTTTACTTCCCTACCTGTTGGCACGACAAGAACAATTTGCGCATTCTAAAGCTTTTGAACGACGAAAGCTTTCCGGAAAAAGCATTCTGGCAGCTAGTCGTGATGCTTTGGATGCTCTTGAATCATTGCTTAAGGCGCAAAACGGCGTGCTGTCGAATGGCATTTCACAGCCAGGGTTCTTGGAAGCTACTCTATTTAGTTATATCTATCCGATTTTACATCTGGGTTTAGTTGATGCCTCAGGTACTGGGGATGCTGAATTAGTATCGATAGTTAAGGATCATCCACTAATTGTTGAAGCTTCTGAGAAGGTCTGTTCTCTGGCCTGGTCTTGATTCTCTCCTTCTCATCTGTATATATTGCAAATTCATTCCCTTATTATCGGACTTATACATATTTGTACTTTATTTCATTTTACATATCCAAATGAGCTATCAACGTGAGTCATAAAAACCGGGAAAAAGTTATCAAAGCAAGTCAAAACAACGCTATGGGAGCCAATAACAAAACCAAAATCAAAATCCAAAAGTTTGCAACCAATCATATCCAATAAAATTCACTTGAAGTTCGTAATGCCATCAACCTTCAGTCATCATCTTCCAAATCTTCTAGAACCGACCGTCGAATAGACATACTGCCTGTCGAATATCTTGAGTTTCGATGACAATCGAGACTAGTACTTGATCGGCGGCTCGTCGATATTGTCGCAGTCTGTTTGACTGAGCTTTGAAACATCGTCCGCAATTGTTGTTGATGTTTAGCACTCTCGCCTTCTTCATCAGATGACTCGTCAAGCATATATGACAAGAATCCAGCACGTTCAGATAACCCATGTTCACCAATCCAGCAGACCCCAGAGGACTTCGTCTCAGATGAGCCTGACGGCTTTATCGAAGAGCTAGCTAAGGACATCGATTGATTCGATTGAGTAGTAGATAGGAAAACTTCCGCATCAATATCACGTTTGAATGGATAGTATAACGATACAGATGACGCCTTGGGTTCAAGCTTATAGCCCCTAGTTCTTACCTCGGCCGACAGTTTTCTTGAATGCGTCACCTTATTCAGCTGAGGAACTGAAATCTGTGCCAACGGTACTCTTTTAGTCTCATCTGATTGTGACCGTGGAGACATAGCTGTTTTGGAACGGTTCAATTTTGAATGAGATTGATCAAGCTCAGAAGTGGCATCTAATGGAGAGGGTTTGCATGAATTTTCGTCAAACCGAGCTGGTGAATATTTAACGGTGCTAGTCACAGTATCCGCCCGACGTCGTGATTGATTCTTACTTGATTTGTGATAGCTCATTGTCTTGGTAGCAGACTTATGACTATGCTGGGACTCAGCATCCAATTCGCGGACAAGGCCAGATCCCATCTTTTGAGAAATCTTTCGCCAACGAGCGCTACTAGTTGTTGACGATAATGAAACTGCATCATCATCTACTAGACGATCTTTTGTGTCCTCAATCGGCATGACAAATGCAGAGTTATTACTATTTCTATCCTCCGACACTTCATATTGCTGAGAACTGGCAGCTCGCTTAACAAATCCCGCTGCTAAATGCCGTCGTCGATGCAGAATATCGCTAGAGGGCTGCAAATGCCTGTTTTGATTTTTAGTCGATCGTTTGCTTGAAACCGATCTAGTGTCAGACTCAGATTTATTTGAATCAAAATGATTCCGAAATGACCGTAATGAGAGTGACGAGGAAGTATGCTCTTGAAGTGAATAAAGTGACTGGTTTTTGACGCTACCTGATGACGAAGCTGACTGTGAACCTGTAGTCGTCTTTTGGGAATAAGTGTGCGCAGCTGAAGAGGCGCTGATACTTGACTTGTTGTTGCCCTGATTAATATTTGCAGAGTCACGACGCGCTGAAGATGTTGTACCTGATATTGAGCGAAACACAGAAAATAAACTAGATACTGAACCATTTCGCCGAATAACACGTTCAGGAAGAAGTCCATCTTCCAAATGATCTTGACTAGATGTTATATCCAGCTGAGCAGTTTTGGATCGAACTTTGGGTGCGTTAATGCTCTTCATCGACATCAAAGAAGGTGATGCGGATAGTTGCCGAATATGAGTCTCATGCTTAGCAGAGGGATGGCCGGCATATGATTTCGAGCTCATTGTGATATCTTAAAGTTAGCAATGTATCAGAAGAACAGAACACCAGTATCACAATATATAATTATTTTGATCAATGCCAACCACTGCTAGCTGGGGCTCTTGAAGATTTGTTTATCTTGTACTTACATTCACAACGCGAGTCACGACTTCTTGTATGTAAGCCGAAACCAGCGCAAAAAATCAACTCGAATCTACTTTGGAATTTAAAATCCAACTACAGCGACGCAATTATTCCGCATAAATACCGGTTCTGAAGCACTGAAGAATGTCAAAGTGTTGACAACTACTGTTCCACCAGCGAAACTGAGCCGAGCCTCGACCTAAAACAACAAAGTTTTTGGGTTTGTTTGTTTTGATCCCGATTTGGACTGTCATGTGATTGAATCGTTCGAACGCGACAGATACGCGTCAAGAGAGACGGTGCTTCGTATATCAAATTGATTGATTGCTATTTTGGATAAGAGAATATAAATAATTGTACAATTAAGCCCATAGCTGTATAGCAAAATTCGAATTATATCTTCCACCTTGAGGATGACTGGTATTTAAAAGAGTATTTAATTCAGCAAACTCCGAATCACCCAATTTGCCAACAGAAGAGAAGTTTTCTTCTACTCGGGCAATTGTTGTACAACCAGGAATAGGAATTATTTTAAGACCTGGAATTACTTCTTCATATTTTTTAATCCACGCGAGTGCTAGTTGTGCGGGAGTCAGACCTCGTTTAGCTGCAATCTTGAAGATTTCGCTGGCGAGGTTGAGATTAGTCTGAAAGTTTTCTTCCGAAAACTGATCAAATAATTTGCGAGAGTCTTTCGGAATGTCTTCTCGGGATTTATATTGTCCAGTCAGGAAACCACGACCAAGAGGAGAGTATGCAAGGACAGTTATACCGAGATCCGCGCATGTCTGGAGAACACCATTGTCCAAGGCTTCCGTACACCACATTGAAAACTCAATCTCCACAGCAGAAATCGTCGTCACTTCAGCAGCACGTTTGATAGTAGTGGCTCCTACTTCTGAGAGTGATATGCCACCAATTAAGCCTTCTTCTTTCAACTGGACCATTCCCATCATGGTGGTTTCAATTGGTCTAAAATTGTCAGTCTGCTTGATGTAGATCAATGCGAAAGGGAAATGAAAGACAAGTTGAAAAACTCACACTTTCGGATCAACACGAGCACATTCAAACATATCAATTTTTTTGCCCTGTAATAGACCTGCGCAGTTTGAAACACTCTTTCTTACTCCTTCCGGGCTACCATCGAGAGTACGAGTGGCAATATCCAGCGCGCCTTTGACGGAAAGACAGACTCTTTCAGCGTACTTCGGATACTTCGTAAAAAACCGACCCAACAATTTTAGATTCGCTGTTGGCTCATTGGAGCCGTAGAATTCTCCAGTATTAAAACAATTTGCTCCAAGCGCAATTGCTCGTTCCATAACTGCAAAAGCCTGTTCATCAGGAATTGGCTCTTCACGTAGAGTGAGTCCCATAAGACCCAATCCAAGAGGACCACATTCAATTCCAGCGACAGTAAATTTTGACATTTTGAATTTCTGACTTGCTTAAGAAGAGATTAATTGAAAATTGAGAGACTTTGTTACAATTATATCATTGATTGCTGACCGAGTTTTGTTTCTAGTAATTTTATCAGCCTGTTCTGTTTCAAACGAATTGGCCCGACACTGGATGCAAATCGCTTTCCCGACGGAGATGTCGATCTCCGCTGACATCCCCGAGGTAGCTTAGCGCGTTAATTTTTGATCTGAATTATATCTGCTTAGAAGTTCCAGTTGAGCAGAGTTTCTATCTTAAAGTTTTATAATTACATAACGGCCTTAAGAGAATAATTCCGAATGTTATATCCGGAATCGCAATCAGATCAGCATACAGCAGAATAACCGACATGTTTCTGACTGCGAAGTCAAATCGCCGCAAACTTCCCCCTGTTTGATACCAGGCTCACCACACAACGTTCGCAATAACAGTTTCGTTCAAGGCAGTGCTTGATCCTTTGGACAAAGAAGAAATTTGCAGGAGAATACATATCCAGTATATATGGTGACATCAGCCATGTAGCAGGTCACGGTCTGTGAGCTGATACAATTATAAACTATCTGGTTGGACTAGCGCTATTCCAGGTCAATATGAATTGAAAAGATGTTAATTTATAAATACATTTTATATCTATAGAGTTTTTAATACCACAAGAGAGCTTCAGCATGAGTATTGTAGCGACCGCCTTTAATTTCAATAGATTTGATAATCTCTCCGATCTTTGCGAACTCGTCATCAGACATTGGAACAATTGATGTGAGATTCTCTTCAACCCGCTCTAAAGTGGTCGCGCCTGGAATAGGAATTATGGTAAGACCAGGTAATTTCTCCTCATGTTTCTTAATCCAAGAAAGCGCAAGCTGAGCAGGAGTGACGCCCTTAGCCTTTGCAAGTTCAACGACCTCATCAGCAAGCTTCAGATTAATCGGCAGATTTTCCTCAGAGAATCTCTCGAAGAACAAGCGCATATCACCGGCAGGAATATCAGCTCGTGAACGAATTTGGCCAGTAAGAAATCCACGACCAAGAGGCGAGTAAGCAATTACCGGGATTTTCAGCTCGGCGCATGTCTGAAGCACCCCATTTTCGGCGGCGTCAACACACCACATGGAATACTCAATTTCAACAGCGGAAATGGGCGCAACTTTTGCAGCACGACGAATAGATTCCTCACCAACCTCGGAAAGAGAGATCCCGCCAATGAGACCCTCTTCCATGATCTTCTTCAGTTCACCCATTGTAGTTTCGATTGGTCTTTAACTGAGTCAGTAGAACAATATTTAGAATCTTATAGCACTTACACCTTGGGATCCACCCGTCCACATTCAAAAATATCCAACTTCTTAGCATCACCGAGATACTTCAGAGTGTTCATCACACTGGTGCGTACACCTTCTGGAGATCCATCGGGTGCAAGAGTCTTGAGATGAACACCACCCTTGACCGAAAGACATACCTTTTCTCGAAGTCAATAATCAAATATATTCAAAAAATTGCTCTGCCCCATACCTTGTCCTTGTACTCAGGATACTTCGTAAAAAAGCGATTGACAAGCTGGAGATTCAAAGTTGGTTCCGGGGTTCCATAGAATTCGCCCGAGTTGAAGAAGGTAGCACCAAGCTCGATAGCCTTCTTCATAACCGGGAATGCCTGCTCATCCGAGGTGATCTTAGGGCGCCATGTCAGACCCATGAGACCAAACCCCAAAGGTCCTACAGGGATTCCAGCAATTTTGATAGCCATTGGTATGATGATTGAAAAAACACCAGAGGTTTGAGTTCTGTAGGATCAAGTGCTACTTTTGGAGGACTTCATAAATCAGAAAATTTAAAGATGCTGGAGGCTGACAATGTATGGGACAGAAAATAGCTCAGATAATTAAGGTTAGAGGGGGTAAACAGCATGGCTTGAGGAAGTGGGTTTCTTCTGAATGGAGATTGCAGCGGCAGATAGAGAGATATGACTGGACGAACTACTAAGAGACGTTGGATGAAGTAAGTTATGACGTTTGACAGGCGACTATTAGTCGATTAAAAGTGAGTTCGTTGCAGTGGCCTGCATTATTTTGAACAGAGATAATAAATAAGCAGCTATTCTTGTTGATTCTCTTATCGCTATCGCGCAGATCTAAGATCAGAGATACTATGGTGTAAGTGCTCGAGGGGTTATAGCCGGGATAGAAAAAAGATAGCAGCAGAGAGCAAGTGGGGACGAAGCAACATAGAATAAGGGACTCAGAAACAACTCCGAACAGGCATACGTCGTAAAGAAGACGAGTCAGGGTCGCTCGGATCTCGGAGCAGAAGTAGAAAGGAGGTGGAGCTTCGCGCTGCAGACAAAGACGAATTCCAGAAGTTCCAATGGCAGGGACATCAGAGGGACGGTGCAAGAGAACAGGCTGTTCCGTCAGGCAAAATAGTTGCGCCCAAGTACGTTAGTCCAGATCAGGACGCCAGCTTCCATACAAGAAGAGTATGGAAATATATAAAGTCAAAAGTCAACGGCAAAAAAATATCTTGCCCAAGCACTCCCGAGGTGCAGGAACGCGTGCGAGGGTTTGTGCGCAGTACTAACTTAGAGAGATACACAGCGTTTGTTTTTCCTTCGAAAGTAACAACGCGTCTTAAGCGCGCCCTTACAGTACTAATCACTGCATTTTGTTATTGTGGTTAGGATTGAACTTTCCGTCGCTCGGTCTAATTTTATCCTTTACCAGATCGTTATTCCTTGAGAGCAAGGAGATCTCGATTTGCAGCAAAAACATGGATTAGCAAATTAAGATTGGAATTTCACAAATCTGAATTCCATTAGCTGGAAACATAGAAATAGGTATAGGTAAATTAATCAAATAAGCAAAATTAAACCACCTCTGGAATTCTTCAGCTCTTTCGTACAACGCGTAATGCGTTTTTTTTTTGGCACACCGTTGCTTCGCCCTCGGTACAAACGTGAAATTGTTTCACATTAATGCCTTTTTTCCACAGTGTTTGATATTGAACCGAAATCCAGCAGGAGATCCCATGCTCCTTAGAAGTGCAAATCATATAGAAGTCGCTTAGATTTTTCTCTAGTTCTTTGACTATTAATTTTTTCGTCGCGTTTTAATAATATTTTCGTAATTTTTTGTTTTCTTTGTTTGATATAAAGAGGGTGGTCCAGTCGCTAGAGGGCGCAGAACTGGCCGACCTCGACAAAGAGTGTTCTAAAGCGAGCATAATATAAAACATTTGGAGCTACCAAGTCGCGGCATCAACATCTATCACCTGCGGAGAGATATTTTACGATCGATATTTTCTCACTGGAAATAGCATATATTTTACTTTTTTAATAGACATACAAAATGATTGCATGGACATTAGTGACACTACTAGTGGCCACTTTTCTAGGATCTGCAAGTGCTGGGGATAATATTACTTCGCTAACAGGCACATGGTCGTCTAAGTCGCGGACGGTTTTTACAGGACCGGTAAGTCGTATTTGTCGCATCTGGGGAACGCTAGAACTAACTGGATTTCTGTAGGGATTCTACGATCCGGTGGATGAACTGCTAATCGAGCCACGATTACCGGGAATGAGCTTGAGCTTCACCGATGATGGACATTATGAAGAGGCATATTACATCGTGAAGTCTAATCGTAAGTGCATTCAGTATATTATTTTAAGGGAAGTAGTACTAATTCCTGATAGCATCAGAGCCTGGTTGCCCTGTCGCCGTGCTACAATTTCAGCATGGAACTTACTCGATCGAAACGAACGGATCAATTATTCTCACACCGATTTCAGTAGATGGCCGACAACTTCTTTCCGAGCCCTGTGACAGCACTGACTCTGAATACACAAGATATGACCAGTGGGAGATATTTACCTATTGGGAGATCTACATCGACACATACCATGGAGAATACAGACTGGATTTGAAAAATTATGAAGGGGATTACGTTAAGCCGTTGTATCTGGTCTACCGTCCTCCGCTGATGTTGCCTACTGTGACCATGAACCCTACGACTTCAAGCACAGGCTCAGGGTCAGCATCCAGCACAGCCAGCGCTGTTAGCACGCGAATGCGACTACGCCGGTCGTTTGAAAATCGTAAGCGCACCAATGCTGTCCGACGAGCGGACTGGGACGCGGACAAACTATGGTGGTCGGGAATGCTCATGATGATAACGGGTGGTGTTGGATATTGTTTTGTATGGTACTCGTCGTATATGAAGGCATAGACGGCTGTTAAGGGAGGTCTGTATTATGTATTACTGGCTATGAAACGTTAAACTTCCTTTCATTTGATATTCGTATTGATATTCATATTGATATTCGACTTTATGCTTGTTACTTCTGTTTTGTATGTATGTATGTATAATGAGGACGGGCTTGTAATTACGCAGATAATGTTATCAATCATAGCTGCGCGCTTAGGCAGCATAAGGCTGACGTACAGAGTAAAAAGGATAAATAATCTCCATCTTCTGGACTTGCTCGCAAATATACTTTGCTTTGTTGTAGACATTCCGAAGTAACAACCCCTCTGATGTGGAGGAAATGTGTCAGTGGAGAAAGAACTAGTTTTACGTGCACAGATCTAGCAGCTGTCCCAGTGATTCCAGTAAGTTTTGCTCTGACGCAGAGGGTGGCAAGCCATAGACTATGGAGCACTGCCAGCCGCCAGCCAATGAACGGGACTGGAATTCGGCTACAAACCTACAAGCTGCAGGCTGAGGCGTCCTGGGCCGACTACAGATATCGAAACACAAGCGGGGGTCGGAGAGGCCGATAAAGGGTTGACGGAGTCGACCGTCCAAATCGCCAGTCAGTCCGCAGTTGATCCAGAGAGTCCAAATAAAACTGCACCGACAAAGATCGTTCGCACCAGTGAAGCTGAATGATCAGACTCCCAGCAGCTGCTTGTCCTAGCAGTACTACTGAGCCATGAGCGATGCATAAGTGAGGCAAAGCGTTGGACGGTTGTGCCGCTCGACTATGCACAGTGGGAAGAATGGCTTTAAGGATAAACCCGGACGGCACCAAAGGTTCACTGACCTGGCAGTCAGCAATGACTGCCCTGAGCCCTCCTTCGGCGTATCAAAAACTAGTGGCCATGATCACAGAACGGGTCAGAAGGGGTATTGCCACAGACACACGCAGGGAATCGGAAACTAAGGAAGATCTGCGAGTCAGCAGTGGGTGAAAATCACGGCGATAAAGCAGGGACTCGAGGGAGATGTTGCAAGGAAATGCGATGCGAGCAGCATCGATGTGCGGATAAATCAGGTTTTGTATACCGTGCTCTTCGGCAGGTCTCGCCGTTCATCAGATTAGACTGTAAAGCGACGGCTTGATTATCCGACCAAACTGAGTTCTGTAGGGTAGAAGTAGACAGTGTTCAGCCCGTAGAGTGAGACTGACGCGCGTGCACTCCCAGCGGGCGCAATCGGTTAACTTTACTCTCCAGTCTTGCTCTGATTGAAAGCTCTTCGCACGCTCACACGCTCGCTCACACGCCCTTTAACATCCTCTTTAACCAATTGCTGCTGCTGCTGCTTGCGTGGCCAGCTTCCATCTTTCTTTCTCTTTGCTTTGTTTTCTTTGTTCTATTCAGTTGTTTTTGTTTGCTCGCTTTTTGTTTGCGTGTGCCCGCGTGTCGTCTGGTTTGGTCGCTTCTTCTGTCCTGCCGGCTTCTGCATAAATACTGCTCGCCTCGGTCCCTCTTATACGACTAGGGTAGAGGACGTCCTTCTTTTTATCGGCAAGACTT
Organism: [Lipomyces] oligophaga; assembly: GCF_038497815.1. Lineage (NCBI taxonomy): Eukaryota > Fungi > Ascomycota > Lipomycetes > Lipomycetales > Lipomycetaceae > Lipomyces > [Lipomyces] oligophaga. The sequence continues at coordinate 214,264 of NW_027117787.1, read as the reverse complement.
CCGTTAGGGTCTGTCTATTTTAGATAAGCACGCGATCAGCTTGTGGTTTTTTTTTTTCGTTGGCTTCTGGTTTTCCGGTCCGAATATATTCGATTCTCTACTCTGTATCATACCTAAAATGATTCGCCGCTCAAATATTGTATACTGTACTGCACTTCTGCTCGTGGTCACCGGACTATCAACCCTTCTTACGGCCTTTGCTCGTTTCGACCCCTCTTCAACCAGCATGTCACCCATGTCCATCACCCATGAACTATTCTACCTTGCTCCCCCACCGGCGCCGGCTACAGGACCACCGAAGTACTATTCGGAACCGCAAGTCAAAAATCAGAAAGGAAAGGGTTGGCACGGCTTACACTATGACAAGCGGTACTTCAAACGCGACATTTCCAAGGCGGAACGCGAGGAGCGCATTCGCATGATGCTTCACGCCTGGCTGCAGTTTAATGAGGACTATGGTTTGCAAACTTGGATTGCTCACGGGACCTTACTTGGCTGGTGGTGGAATGGACAGCCTATGCCTTGGGATGTCGACGTCGATGTCCAGATGTTTGTCAAGACCATGGCTGAGCTCGCCAAACATCATAATGGCACGACATATACTTATCGCCATTCGGATGGAACTACTCGAAAGTATTACATAGACATCAATCCCTACTTTATCTATCGTACAAAAGGAAATGGTCTGAACGTCATTGATGGTCGTTTTGTCGAACAAGAGACCGGCATCTATATCGATTTAACTGCACTGGCAGAGGTCGACCCTGTCGGTCATCCAAACATAATATCCTGCAAAAACAATCACAAATATCTGATAGATGATATTATCCCTCTTCGTCAAGCAACATTCATGGGCCGGTCGGTCTTGATCCCTTACGAGTACGAAAAGGTGCTGATGAAGGAATATTCAAGACGTGCGCTTACAAATGGGCGTTTCGAAGGTTATGCCTTTAGTGTCGAGTTACAAAAATGGATAACGATTGAGCAGTTCAATCAGGAGCATCGTCCATGGAGTGATGTTGGTCGGGGTCCAGTCACAGCACCGAATGACCGCTTATCGGTCACTGTCAAGGAATCTCAGCTAAAAGTACCGGGTGCTCGGGCCTTAAGTTCACGTCCAACTGCTGAAGAACAGGCTCAGAAGCCCAATATCCGTAATTGAGATGCGTCATTAGATGCATAGAACTTGCGGGGTACAGAAGCGGCTGCTCAAGCAAATCAGGCACAGCCAAATGCCGCTATTGCAGTGGACAGCAATTAGAAACAGTCTGAAATCCATTTGCATGTTCCTATTCTGAACACACATCATATATGTACACACACAGGCACTTTCATTTTCGCTTCATCTAGTCCCTTCCATTCACGCTTAATCATCTTTGATTTAATTTTCATTTTATTTTCACAGACATCAGGGTAATTTTGGTTTGTTTTTGTTTATAGAGCACAAGTAGCTCACCGAATTGTTTTTGTACATAAGCACGAAGCATAGTCGAAGTCGATAAAGCTCGCTGGTCTTTCCTGGTCATTTTTTTAGATGCGTTATCTAATAGGGAATATAACAATCGTGAGCGCAAATTTGTACGAGATACTGGGTATTACTTTTTTATCTTAATTTTCATTTATTTCATATCTTTGGTTTTTTCCGTTTATTGGCTGAAGTTGTTTTTGTACTTTCAATAATGTATGTATATATCCTAAATTAGACCTATTATACCGTTAATAATACTTGGACATTTCATCGCATCCGGAGCACTCTATATTTTGCCTGTACGAATTTTCCAGCTAAAATGGCTGCTTGAATTTCCAGGGGCTACTTTGATTCTTGCCGGATGTATTCCGAGGCGACTCATTCTTCTTATACCCGCTGAGACAAATCGGGCATGTTCTATGGGAAAAGCAAAGTAGGGCTTTAAATGAAACTCGAGTAGCTAAAAACGGTGGATAATGTTTAGACCGCTGATTAATGGACTGTTTGTCATCGTACTTGACTAGTGCAGGAGAAGCTGTTCCATAGGACTTGGCTAAGCCTGTGATTCTCACGATCGAAGACCATGTGGGCCTACACCCTGCGCCGTCGGGACCATGTTCATTGGGATAGAAAACTCGGTATTTTTGACTTCTGACACATTACTACTTTGATTTTATCCAATGGCACTAATGCTGAATAATAATATTAACCGAATATTCTGTCACTGCCCACTGAATTATAAAAATTTTCCAGGATTTTAAGATGAGGCCTATAGTACTGTGGGCTATGAACAAGACTGAATAAGAGGTCTGGACCAACGAAGCCACCGAAATGGAGTGGAAATGTACAATCTAAGTTTCCCTCCGATTTGCTTTGCTTCAAAACTATTAATCTTCTCTTTCTCGGGACTATGTTCTTCAACAGAAATAGCAGTGTTGACCTAATCCATCACACTCGTACATCTATACTCAGAAAGGAGCCATCTGCTTAGGTAATGCAAAATTGGATCGGTCCATCTGTTGGTCACACCGACCATAATATCTAGAAATTGGCTTAGTTCCCAAACCAAAATACTGCATTGTGGGAAGCCTGTATCACAGGTCAAGAACATGTCTGGCTAACATGTGCGATCAAGTAATCTGAAACATTCCTATTGCCGTCATCGCACTTAATATTCTGAGTAAGCGACTTATTGTTATATAATCTCAATTATATAATCGTAAATGGTATAACTACTTTTTATGCAGCATATGCTGCTTATTAATTTTATCGGCCGAAAGCTCAGCTGATTAATTTTGTTCTCGAAAAGTGCGGCTTGTGAATTTATATATCCCAGTCAATACGGGATGTTCCTAACAGACGTCTCTATCTCTAGTTCCCGAGACTCTACGAAATTTCACTATTTTGTTTCTGAAAGTAATTATCGCTTGATCAGAGATATTTGCAATGGCTACAATAACCGAGACTGCCCCAACTGCAATTCAGGCAGTGCTTAACTTCTACGGTCCTCCTCCTGATGGGTCCCAGCCGTACAATATTGTCTATGATGTTCCTGAAGGTACGCCTACTAGAAATTATCAGGATAACAAGGTTTCTGTATCTGTTGTCGATGCTCGCGGTCGCGAGCAAGAATTCTCTTTAGACACGAATGGGTTTGCCTTCAACAATCGCGACCATGGATTTTCAAATTGGACTGACGGCGACGCCATTAAAGCTGAATATTATCCTGATGTCATTGATGCAGTCAAATCTGCTACCGGCGCCGCCGAAGTTATTATTTTCGATCACACGATTCGAACTAAGGACGGGTATCGCAATCCTGTCCAATTCGTGCACGTCGATCAGACACCCTGGTCGGCTTCCGAGCGCGTCAGACTGCATGCTCCTCATCGACTTGAGGGCATTTTGAACGGAAAGCGGTTCCAAATCATAAATTACTGGAAGCCACTTTCAGGCCCTGTTGAGGAATTTCCTCTGGCTCTTGGCGATGCGAAAAATATGGGCCCCGATGACGTTGTACATGTTCAGCACCGCTATCGGGACCGTAACGGGGAGACCGGCTCCGTCAAATATAATCCCGGCCAGGAGTTTTACTACTTAAAAGGTATGAACTCGGATGAGGAGATTTTTATCAAATGCTATGACTCTAAACAAGACGTCGCTATTCGTACTCCTCACACTGCTTTCGTCGATCCAGAGTCTCCTGCCAACGCCCGTCCACGCGAAAGTATCGAGGTTCGCACTCTGGTTTTCTACGATTAGTTCCATCGCATTCAGTTTTGGCATTCATTATTATTTTTTATTCTTTCGTGGTGATTTGGCTCGGAGTTTTACTTTCTGGTGGTGAACATTGTTATCTAATTTTCTATAATCATATGCAGCTGTAACCGAACCACTTTCTTACGAACCACTTTCTTACAATTGTAAGATTTCTGTCCATAGTAGTGAGCGAACGCCTTTGCAGTATAGACACAGAGTATTCTTGAAGTGGCAGATAAAGCGCGATTTTCTGCCCGACTGACTGGCAAAGACTAAAAATTAGCTACGGCTAAATTAGCATTTCCTACTTCTTTATATGCTTCATCTCCATCCAAAATCACCAGACTGTCCTCGTTGCTCGCAATCCAGGATTTACATTATGAAGGCCAGTCAGACCATACTCTGCTTGTAGATCAAACAAATGAACTTTTTAGATAAAAATATGGAAGCTTGCAAATTACGCTTAGTTTTGAATCCTAAGCGAAATGCTTGCAATTGATTAAGACCAGGCCGGAGGCTCAGACTATCTCCAGATTATGTTGCTTTCCAAAGTCTCAAACGTGAACCTGTCATCCACTGCTTCATCTCTGAAACCTGCTGAAATTTATAAAGGATGACAATCTAGAATAGTGGGAGCTGAAAGTCACACTCAAGATAGTTTTCTATGCTCGTTTGTCAACCAAATTAGTTTGGATCGATTTCTTTCATCCCTGTATGATTCAAATCTGTAAACAAAATAACTCAGCATTTGCAGGCTGATTAATCACAAGTACATTTATTTTATCTGATTCGCTTGCTCGGATCGTTTCTTCTTATAAGTCCGGTACTTTTGCTGATGTTGTCATCGGGACGATGATTACAGTCTAATAGATTCTCAATTGCGCCATAGAAACTTGGCTGTCAAGTAAACAAGAGATGATATGTCAAATGAAGTATAACTGTAATCAACTAACCAGCTGCCTGTATCAATTAGATATTTCCATGTGCAGCAATTGAATAGTACAAATCGGTGTAGAGCTTCACTCGCTTTTCATCTTGCTTTGGGAGGTTGCAGGTTATGAGAAGAATGATCTCTCATTTTACTCAGTGACGCTCTAGTGGCGCAGGGGTTAGCGCATCGGTACGTAAAATATTGTATCTGTCGGTTGACAATTTCGCTAACTCTGTGCTCAGTGCTTATAGTTGTATATCGACATCTATATCAGATGTCACGGTCACTTCCTCTATGAGGAACGCGACGGTCGTGGGTTCAATCCCCACCTAGAGCACTCTTTTTTTACTTCTTCACTTCCCTCAAAATTTTACAAAGATCAATAGGACTTTGATGAATTCTTCTTTCTTTGATTATTATTATTTCAATAAAATATTTAGCTGGGATTAGAAAATTGCAGAAGGATATTAGCGTATCAGATTTGGAAAGATTTGATACTTTGGAACAGAAGATCTTCATTCAATAACCTCTAAGATTACTAAATTTTATCCTGTTATAAATTGTTGCTTATTGGCATAACGAATCTTAGAATTCAGTTTAGCTTGATTATATTTCAATTCCGAGGTAATAATTGCTCAGTTCTAAATTTTCGATCCAGATACAATAGGGAGTTAAGCGTGACGTCAACTGCGGCTTATCGCAATTCATGAGATCAGAAAATGTTGTTTGCGGAGTGAAATGAGAAAACAGGCTTCAATAAAGAAAGAATGCGAATGTATTGAATTTCACTTTGATTCTAGACCATATACCGTCAGATATTTAAATGTTATAATATTGAAACTATAAATTGGATGTGTTTGCTGATAATACCCGCTGATTGTCTCCGGTCGTGTGATGAGTTGGACAAAGAACGAGATCACGACCTGTACTACCTGAAAATCATGACCCAAAAAGCATGAAGTGGAGTAGAGAACGAGCGTGAAAATGTCCAAATTGGGTTAACACATGAAATTTTTGAATTTGTTTTTTTCGTCTTTTTTTTACTGCCTTCCTTTTTCTGTTTTCTTACAAATGCTTTGCTCTTCGAGTCAACAAGATCATTCTCATTTGCGTTTATGAAATCATCTTTTAAGGAAGCTTGCTATGAGGATGGCATTAACTCATAGATCACCAAATCACAGTTTTGAAGTTGCTGGATCTGATTTGGAGTCGCTGACTCTGGCCGATTCTGGGGACTCGAGCAAGTCTAACGTTAAGATTACTGGTAAACGCAAACGACGAGCAATCTGGTTGCTATTAGGATTTTTGATCTACTTTTGTGTCTTAGCTGGACAGATATCATTGCTCCGCCCTAATGAATCATTTGCCCAGATAAAGTCATTCGTGGAATCTGTCGAAGAGTCAGCTTTAGATCTGGCTAGGCCAGGAACAGCAAAAGTCAAATCCGCCATGTCCACAATCGTACAGTGGTAAGTCTTTATTGTTATTCTTTGATTCCAATTAATGTCTCATGTAGGGATGATAACTCTTTTTTGATTAATGGAGAACGGCAATTTATTGTTAGTGGTGAGTTCCATCACTGGCGTTTACCAGTCCAACATAGTTACTTCGACATCTTTCAGAAGATGCGCGCTTTGGGCTACAACACCGTTACTGTACCATTTAATTGGGGCTATCATCATATTTCTGAGAGTCAAATGATTTTCCACGGTGTTGGTCGAGATATCCAAAGCCTGTTAGAAGATGCAAAGCGTGCTGGATTATTTGTTATTGCCAGACCTGGACCCTATTTCATGAGAGAACATATCAATGCTGGTGGAATTCCTGTATGGCTCTTGGATAATTCTGACGCCGATATCGGTTCGACAACTTCTCGCGACTTTACTAATGCTTGGATGAGATATTTTGCGCATCTTATACCTACCATTGCTCGCAACCAGATTGATATGGATGGTGCTGTAATAGCAATTAAGCTAGAAGATGACTATGATAAATCTTTTTTGAGATTAATTTCAGAGGTGATCAAGAAAATGGGAATCGTGGTTCCCATAATTGGATCTGATTTAAGCTCTGATACTTCTCCCTTCGACATCCAAAGCATAAATCTACATAGAGAAGAATTCAGCTGCTCCAACATCTCCGACTATATAGATTCGAATTTACTGATTCATTCAGGATCAGATAAGTATAAATTTATGGCTGAGTATCAGGTTGGCAGTTTTGATAACTGGGGTGGCACTGGTTATGATCATTGCGAGCTCATTCTGGGCCCTGATTATATTAACTCGTTTCAAAAATCCCTTGTCGCTCACAAGTTTACCGCATTATCTTCGCACATTGTTATTGGCGGAACAAATTGGGGTAGTATAGGATGTTCAACCTCATATACTTCCTTTGATTATATCGCACCTATGGGCGAAGGTGGGCAGATTCGAGAGAAAACTAGCGAAAGCAAGTTATTGTGGACTTTTTTGCAAGCTTCGCCAAGTCTACTATCAGCGAAATTTGTGTCGGATTCAATCTCGTATCAATATTCTGATAATGAAGATGTATTCGTTACCGAACTTAGAGACCCTAACACAGGTACTGGGTACTATGTAATCCGAGCTGGCACTGATTACGAGACTATGGGAATGACCTTTTATCTTGATGTTGATATAAAACAACAGGGGAAAACTAGAATACCTTTCGGAAGACCGATGGCACTACGTCCTCATGAATCCAAGATCGTGGTGACTGATTATGCTGCCGGTGATATTACAATTGGATACTCCACAATGGAAATATTCACATGGACATTGTTTAACGAAAAACCGATTATAGTCATGTACGGAGCTTTTGAGGACTACAATCAAATATATTTTCGAGGGCTGGGTGATGAGAAATTGAAACTATATAGCACACGAGGCAGCAGGATAAAACAGAATTCAAATATCGCTGCAACGGTTACTCAGAGTAACGATTTGGATACTATTTTTCTCTTAAATGATGAACAGGAAGCAATAATACAGACAGCCAAATATAGTATTTTGTTATTTAATCGGCCCGACATCTATCGAGTCTGGGCTCCCATAATTGAGATAGAGAATGAACATGGAATTCCCGAAAAGACCAAAGTGATAGTATTCGGTCCATATCTTGTTCGGAATGCAACTGTTGTCGATTTCGTGAACAAATATCTCTCAATTTTTGGAGATATCGATCTAGAAGAGAATGATAGTACCAGAGTTGAAGTGTTTATCAGTAGAGACTTCAGTGGCGTTCTCTGGAATAGCAAATTAGTGACAAATGGTCATTGGACAGTATATGGATCATACATATTTGAAGTCATTCCCCCCAGTAATAATCTTGGGTGGGTCGAAGTTCCGGTTCTAACGCAACAAGACTGGAAAATGATAGATTCTTTGCCTGAACTGGAAGTAGAATACGATGACTCAATGTGGACAATATGTGACAAATTTAAGTATAGCAACAATGAATATCCACCTATCACGCTTCCTGTTCTATATGCTGGAGATTATGGTTACCACGTTGGAGTTATTATATATCGTGGGCGGTTTCAGGGGAACCAAGCATCAAAGCTTTATATCAATATCTGGGGAGGCACAGCGTTTGGATTCACAATTTGGCTCAACGGCAGATACTTTGCTTCACATAGAGGTTCTCCTGATCTGGACCATCTGGAGACAGAATATGCATTTTCAAAAGATAGTATTTTAAATGAGGGAGAAAATATCGTTTTGGTTGTACTTGATCACATGGGCTATGACGATGAGGAACTAAGTGAAATAAAAATCGCCCCTCGAGGAATTAGAGGTATCAAACTTTTATGCGACGATTCAGACAGTAATGAATGCGGATTGTTCTATGATTGGCGAATTCAAGGCAATCATGGAGGAGAAGCTTTCGATGATCTGCTCCGTGCACCATACAATGAAGGTGGAAGTTATGCATTACGAGCTGGTGCACATTTCCCTTTTACAGATCCAAGTAAATGGAGAGAAGAGAAACCGTTTTTTGACCATGCCAAATATCCGGAAGGTCAAAAGCGCATTTCGGGAATTAAATTTTATCGGGCAGATGTAATGATTAAAATTTCTGATTTGCTGAGCGTGCCACTTAGTCTTAGAGTTGCTGCAAACGAAGAATCATCAAAAAGTAACGGAATCCGGGCAGAATTCTTCTTGAATGGCTGGCAAGTAGGGAAATATGTTAGTGATATTGGTCCTCAAATCGAATTTCCTATTCCTATTGGAATACTTGATGCAGACGGATGGAATACAATTGGAGTTCAAATTTGGACGATGGATAATGATGAAAACTCTCCAGCTGGGTTCTTGGAGATGATTGAGTTCGTACAGAAAGGGAAGATACTCAGTGGGTATGGCCGAGTATCAGGAGAATATTATTCAGGGTTATATGTTGCGCGAGATGAATAGAGAGTATGGAGACAGCAGTGCGAAGAATGGTAATGTGAGAGACTAAATGAGGAGTTCTATTTATTGGTTTTCATAGGCGTGATCAACTGGAAATAATTAACATGACAAGATATATAGTGAATAAAAATTTTATTTTATCAAAATAATAACATCCGAAAAAGGTCGAATAGATACGGACAAAATATACGTTAAAAGGGTGATTTAGTACTTAACGTAAGGCAAGAACTTTCCACGAAGGGTGATTTTGACCCAGGTACCATCCTCATCGACTTCCTTATCAATTTTGCTAGTGAAGCAAATAGCGGACATGATACCATCACCAAACTTCTCCGCAATGACACTCTTAAAAGCGTAGCCGTAGACGAGGACAATCTCGTAGAGACGGTAGATGGTCGGATCGCGAGGAGGCATTTCGGTTTTAGAGGCACGATCGGGCATGAAGTTAACAGCGGGCGCAATGGCCTCTACAGTCATAGGATCAATTTCCAGGATCTTAACAATAGAGTCAATGTCTTCCTGGGCGAAAGGCATGTTGCCGTAGAATGCAGCAGCTACCCAGGTCTCGGACCGGTTCATCTTCTCTGCCAACTCAGAGAAGCTGTTGTTATTGGCAACATTTGTTAGCCAAAATTTGGCCAATTGAAATGCCTGTAGATACAATTCAAGAAATACTCACGTCATCTTTTTGGCGATCTTCGCATGGAAGAGAGCCTGGTTTGCAGGAGGGAGAGAAGAGATGTAAGAGAGCTAGTGCACCGATGTTAGTATTCTCGCTTGCTCTCTATCAAAATGATAACCAATCAGCTAATTGACCGATGGCCATATTTTGAGTCACTCAATTGCAAAAACATACATCAGCCATTGTGAATGATAAGATTTTCAATATAGGAACTATCAAACTGAGACAAAAAGATTGGACGAAGGATAACAAGAGTGTATTTAAATAAGACGAAAAGTGACCAGCAACTAGACGAATGATCGAGATGGGAGGTTGAGGAGCTTCGACCACGATAAGGTTTTGTCTCCCCCTCCTCCTCCTCCTCCTCGACCTCCGATAGTTCAGATCTAGCAGAGCCAATGTAAACATATTTCCTAATCTATTACTTTTAAATTCCCCACCACATAGAATAGTCTAGCTAGTTGACTAAAAGTATAATCAATAGACTCATTACTATTACTGCTTCTAAAGATCTATAAAACTACATTTGAAGACTTCACCGTAGACAGTTCGTCGTAAATAGTTTCTCCACCTTCTCCACCAGATATCGAATCTTATTAGTATATTTCTGATGCCTGTGCAGTGAATACAGGGATATCAAACCCTCTATTTCGGATTCCTGGAGAAAGAGGTGTAATGAAAGAGTAAAACCGAAAAGTTAATCAAATTATTGGAGCAAAAGCCATCCGTTGTTCGGGAGAAACTTGGTGGAGAAATTTAGAGCGAGCGGGTCTAGTAATTGCTTCTTATTCGGCTCAATCTTGGATAATTGGTTAGATGGCTCTCATAACTCCATAGAATGCTCTATAACCGCTACTTCTCAGGTCTACTTCTATCAACCAGTCATATCTCATTTACTGCGACTAGATTGCTTGAGTCATCTCAGCAAAGACACAAGTGAAATTGATGGAGACCCTCGAATTTTGACTATTTTACTCTGTCATAATCCCCTCTCAAAAAGATCCAGTCGACCAAATGCGCCGCTTGAATTTGTGATACAGAGGCCGGAGGCCCGATATATGCTAGCCGAAAACATCGCTGATCATATAATTATCTAATTATATAGAAGATTTATTTATTATCATAATTCCGTACCCAGCCCCCAAAAAAATAGTACACACTGTTTTGAATAAACAAAAATTCAACAGCATCATTAAGACATGATGAAAAAATCGTGGAAGAAAAGCGCAGAGATTAAAACTTTTTGAACCATAAAAAATATTAAACGCCATGGAGATCAAATTAACCCTCAAAATTATAACCGACACATAACCAACGATAGCGTAGATAGCAGTAGCAAAAAAGGATGACTATAGAAGATCCCAGACAATGAAAATCGTGCATATTCTATTAGCCCGATATCTGATATCGACAACCGAGCTGCAGTCATGGAGGTTGAAATCTCATCAAGAAAGAAAATTGCTTTAGTGACCAGAAGTTCAAGAAATGGGGCCAGTTGCTTTGATGGAAAAGCATTCATCAGTATGCTTATCAGATCTCCAACCTTTAGCAGAATGACTGAATCGCGATCAATAATGATTGTTGCTCCATCATCGTCACTTTCGTAAAGTTGTAGCAGAGGATCAAATTGTTCTTTAGATGGCTGCTCGCGAAAACTGAAATTATCATAAGCAGCAGCCGAAATGGCCACAGTCGGTGTTGGCTCCAAAAATTCCTGCGCATGAATTTGAGTTCGCTCACTAGTAAAATGTCAATAAACCAATAGCACCATTTGAAAATAATGCAACAAAACATACTTAAATAAATTCAGTCTAGTTTGCTCACAAACTGGCGTCGCTAGCAGTTTTCTATCAGGCTGAAAGTCCCTGCTAGCTCTACCACCAACAATTATCAAAGCACTGCTTCCACCTTTTGATGGAATGACTTGTCTTCTCCGTCGACTACTTTTCGATTTTGCCATGCCACCAGAGAAGAAGTAGGGATTTTGGCCTGTAGCCTCTGGTACCTGATAGACTATGTTAAACGAAATCGAGTCTAATCCATGACAACTTGTTCTTGTCGGTATCGGAGTTACATTGACCAGTTCAGGATCCAAATCTGCAGAGTTCTTGATAGAGCAATTTCCAGGATTTAATTTCGCTCCTTTCAGATGCAAAACTGAATCATCAAAACTTCTATAAAGAATATCACTGGAACAATCTTCAACTGAATCAAAGCGTGCGGACGAGGTGCGCTCCTCATTGCTAAATGGCAATCTAGATCGAGACAATAACGGACTGTATACTTCTGATTGTCCTGCCAGAATCGAAGTGGTAAGAACTGCAAGTAAAATACTGAACTGCATGACAGCTTGGATATGATGATGATCGTATAAGAAGGTTGAAAAAAGCGGAAAATAAATGATGCAATTAGATGATGCAAGCAGAGAAGTCTTAACCGCCCTAAGATTCAGCTGTCCAAGGGAAAAGAAAGACAAACCTGGAGGCGGAAGCGGAGACCTACTGAGACTAACCAAACACTTCGATACACTAGCTGTCGCACCAGATGGATAGCTCCCTTTGCAAATATCGAATCTGAATTGTTATACTGTCTATACAATGAGTTTCGCTTGAGAAATCACTGGACGGGTGTTGGGATATATATTCAGCTGCTTCAAAAGGCTGAAATGGTTGTTGGGTGAACCGATTACACTAGCATACGGCGGACAGCGAAATAGCGGTGCAGAAACTAAAATGAAGAGAAAGGACTCGCAGATATATCAAGTAAAAAAGCTCTTTTGCTCAAGCTTTCACAAATCTTGTTCCATTGTCAATCTTATCCGCTCGCGCTACATTTTCCCGTCCCTACCTCTGTTATTCTTCCCACTCATTCTTCTTGCGATGAGCAAATCTCTAGGGTTAGGCTTCGATAACCGATATCAAGGTTTGAGCTAACTGGATTTAGTTAGCCGCAAGGAACCTCCGACCGACGGCTCTAATCGCTATCTGTTAGCTGTGATTGGCCATAAATGTTTATGCGAATTATGTAGCAATCACTTAAAAGTTAATCGTGAGATGATAGCTGGTAAATTGTTTCGCTGTCGATGGCCCACGAAGTATTCAACTTCGGACCAAGCTGGGGCTTATTATCTTCTGGTCGCGGGCATCAGCCTTCCGCAGAACGGTTCATATTGTTCTTGTTGCAGCACCTCCTGAGGTTTCCGTTGCGCTACTATGATAGTAAGCTTTTGTGTCAGTACGAAATCCATAAATATGCTGTGAAATCGAAGTTTATTACGGGCAAAATACTGTCTATTATGACGCAAATTGTAAATTAAACTGAGGCACCCTCATGGACTTCCCCAGGATTGCCTGAGCGATACGTCAGAGACATCATCAAGCCCATCCAAACCCTCCTCTACCGATATTGAATGTTTCTACTAGAATATTTTATAAAAATTGTTACTTTATTCCAGTTTCCATACATTCTTCTGTATAATCTGTTGTGGTCATTAGGCTCGTGATCACGATCGTGATGACAAACCCAGGGTGCTTACTAATGTTGAGTGAGGTAGCTTTGGGGCAATATCCTTAGCGCTAATATATATGTTCGATCGGCCTAATACCATCATCAGTCAAGTCAACAATTAGGTTATTCCATCATTTAGAATCCACATTCAGCTTCTCAATTGATATTTTTATCTTAAAATGGTTCCAAAACTCGTTCTAGGTTGCGCTAGCTGGGGCACTCCCGGTGTTCTCGAGGACGCAGCTTCAATTGAACCTTTCCTAGAAGTATGCGAAAAGTACGGATGCAAGCAGCTTGACACTGCTTACGCATATCCCGGAGCTGATATGGCTACCTTGGCCGAAAAAGTCATGGGTGAAGCAGACGTTGCTGCAAAGGGCTTTGCAGTCGATACAAAAACAATTTCATTCGTTCCCGGAACTCACTCGTATGAAAGCATCATCAAGACTGTTCCCGGCCAACTTGAGCGTCTTAAAGTCAAGAAGGTCCATATTCTCTATCTTCATGCGCCTGATCGGTCAATTCCATTTGAGGAAACCCACCGAGCTCTTAACGAGCTCTACGAACAGGGTGCGTTCGAGCACTTTGGTCTGTCCAATTACTCCGAAGATGATATCCAAGCATTCTTGGATATTGCGGAGAAGAATAACTGGGTTAAACCCTCGGTTCTCCAGGGCATGTACAACATCGTGTCACGTCAGCCTGAAACCAAGATCTTTCCTTTGTTGAAGAAGCACAATATCGCCTACTATGCCTGGTCTCCTCTTGCTGGCGGTTTTTTCTCGAACGTCAAGCGTGGACAAGAGGTTGCAGAAGGCGGTCGATTTGATACCAAAGCTGCCTATGGAGAGTTCTTCCGTGGCTTGTATTACAAGGACACTGTGTTTGACGCCAGTGAAAAGTTGAACGAGATTGCTAAAAAGTACGGCATCAGCGTAAATGAAATCGCTCTTCGTTGGATCAGATACCACTCTGCTCTGAATGAGTGGGATGGCAACGTTGTTATTCTTGGAGCCCGAAAGCTTAGCCATTTGACTGAAAATTTTGAGGACTCCAACAAGGGTGCCCTCCCAGAAGAGATCGTCAAGGTCATTGAGGCCCTGTGGGATGTCATCTCGAAAGACGACAAGCCTGCTTACCACTTTTAGATGTCTAGAAATGTGACTTTGAAAAGAGATGATATTTTTACTCGGTTTTGTTACTTACTTCAGGATGTCTCAAAATGGAGTCATGGCTGAAATAGTTAATTAAACCAGGTTCTGTGTTGTATCGAATCATGAAGGATGTTTCAGTCTAATTTTGGCTTAATAAAAATCTGTTCGTTTGGTAATCTCCGCTGGTAGTAACAATTTATTCTAGCCGTAAGCGTCCAAACAACTAGCCATCGACTAGCCATATCTGCTCTCTGTGTTCCAGGTTATAACTACGTCAGTGATGTCTATCTGTAACTGTGAGCGTCTGACTTCCGCTTGCGCCCAGTTAGACAATTTTAGTTCAACCGGGAGCTACCTCGAAAAGTTTTGATTACTTCCAAAATCAGTAATTAGATCGTAGACAGCTTCGCGAGCAACCCCTGGTTAAAAGAATAAATGGAGAAAACTTAACGGCTCTCGGCGAATTATGTGGAGGATCAAAACTCGTACAGTCGAATTGAGTAAGTGAACGGGAAGTTTATATGCAACGGTTAGGGATTCTCGGCGGACGCGTCAAGCACGCGTCTGAATGTGACAGGATGCACTCGCGTAAACGCGTCGTCGACAGTGGACCCTGGCATTCGCACGTATGCGGTGTAAGGAGATAGCAAAGGATAGTGAAAAGAGCGGCAAGAGGTTTGCATATTTATCTCTGAAAAAAAGTACTAGCTTGTCTAAAATTGCACAGAATTTCTAGCAGGGTTATGCCTGCTAAGTCGTCTGGAGCTGGCAGTAGACTCCTACAAGAACGCGCTCCGAGCCAAACGACTGGAGCTGTCCAATCTTAAAGCTGTGCAAGCATCTCTTATAGACCTACTAATATATACCGGATTTGGCGATCGTATCTGTGGCTGGAGTGAAAAATCCGCTCGTCTGCGCTCGTTTGTGTCTGCCTCTAAGGGTTGCTGCAGTAGTACCCGTGTTGTGCGGCGGTCAAAGGTGCTTCGGAAACGACGCGACGCGCCGACCACGACGCTCGTCCAGACTATCTCTCTCCATCGAGTTTCCTCATCTTTTCTTCCTCTTTTCTCGATCGCATATCATCTACTGTTCTTCGTTTCGTTCCCTTTTGTCCTGCACCTTCCACACGCGCCATCTTCGCTTTTGAAAGCCTGGTCAGGCTCTCAGTACGTCGCAGGTCCCTGCTCCAACTGGCATTTTGGTCTACCTCGCAAATCTTGTTTCGTCGTCGCTAAGAACACGCTCAGTCGCTGTTTCTCTTCAAGTTTTCTGCATAATTGGTCGCCAATATTATGTCTGCTCACGCTGGCTCGGCAAGCATCTCCAATTCCCTCAACTCCATTTCTACTAAATCCAGCTCCTTGGACTCGCAGAATGAATCGTCACAGCTCTACAATTTTCAGCGCATGAGTTCGCTCACCGTGGATGATCTTTTAGTCGAAATGGTCAAGACAGAGAAGGAATATCTAGATGACTTACGTGACATGGCGCAAGTCCATTTCGTATCAGAACTGTTGATCTGTCATGCGGCCTTACAGCCTTCTCTTAGCAAAGTTCTTGTTTGGGTATGTCCAACTACCTCCCAACTTTGTCTTCCACCTTTGTTGTTCTCAACATCCTAATAGGGGCCCCCCTTCGCTAACGTGCAATTATATAGGCGGAAGAAGCTGCTCCAATTTACAGAAGATATGTGTCGGAATATGTTTATGATCCTCAGGAATCCGAGGAACTTATTTATCTTCGTCGTCGACCTCTGGTTCGGCTCCGGTTTTTCTCGAAGTTCTTCAAGGTCAGTTAATTCGACCTGTGTGGCACGATCTACAACATATTAACTCTTTTACCAGAAATTAGACGAATTTCTCCCCAACGTTCGAGGAATTGCTTCCCAGGCGGTGATTTACAAAACTCTCGTCTCTTCCGCCCGTGCTAAAGTTGAAAGCGAGCGTATCCGTGTTGCTCGTATGAGCATTGACTTCTCTAAAGTTCGCAGCTTCGATACTCTTCAGCCTGTGGTACGTTTTTATTTTGTGTTATCTAATTGTTAAACTAACTGTATCAAAGGCTACCAATTTCAATCCGAAAAGCATTTCATTACGCTCGTATTGCCAGTGTCATCTACGGCATCGGACTGGCAGAACATTTTCTGGACTCCCTGTAGAGCTGCTGTTAATATCGGAGCCTCTTACGTCGGATGCTTTGGCTATCTGCCAGCTTCATGAGCTTCAGCGCTATCTTTTATTTCCTACCTTTCGCCGAGCTGATCTCGTGTACTCCCCAACTAGTTCAGCATCTACAATCGTTCTAACTTCCTACGACGGTAGTTTGATCGAACTAGAGTTTTCATCTATTCAGAATCGGAATACTTGGGCCAGTAAACTTGAACAGATATTCCCACAAGCTCCTTCTTTACCGGCCGGCGCCAGACCTCGACGTGCATTCTCTGCAGATTTGAACGGATTGCAGATCTCGACTGCTCAGCTCGAGTCTGACTTTTTGGACTCTGAACTGCAGAGTCCTAGACTGTTTGAAGAACCTGAGATCAAGCCGTTCATCGTTCAAAGCGAATTATCTCCAAAGAAACGCAATTCGGTAATCAAAATGAGTCCTTCGCCCAGCAAGAAAAGGCACTCAGTTCGATTTGGAAGTAGAATTGTCAGTGACTCACGACTCTCCTTGTCAAGCTCATCTGGCCTTTCTCCATATCGAAAATTGCAGCTAAGATTAATTGAGAGACAGCGTGCTATTTCTTCTGTGAATCCTCCTATTGTTGATTCCGTGCTAAAGGAAGAATCTCCTTATAGCTCTCCAAATCTTACTGGCGCATCTCCAAAACAGTCGTCTCCTCAGGTCAGAGGTCAGCTCGTTGGTTCTTCACCTGTGATCATCAGAGATAAAGCACCAACTGCCAAAACTGTCTCGACACTATCCCAGGTGAAGAGTCTGTCTTCAAGCAACTCAGGGAGCTCAGAAAGTCTATCCAGTCTGAATAAGGAAACAGCTAAGCCACAGAATGTTCAAGAACCTGCTTCAAGTATTAGTTTGGTCCAAGCATCTCCTACTATATTGTCTCAACCTGAAAATCTTAACTGCGAATCGACTTCCCATATGTATACGGCCTCGAATTCCATGATTTCTGTTGATGTTACTTCTGCAAAGAATCCGGTTTCTTCTGAATCCCCAGTGGATCCAGAAGCAGATAATTCTGTCAAACCGGCAGATTCTCGTGGTATACTTTTAGTTCCTAACTCTTCAAGTCGTGATCGTCTTAATTCGCCTTCTATTCTGCGCTCGTCTGCTCCAAATTCTTTTCGAGTTTCACCAAGCTCTCAGGAAGATTTGGCGGAGCTTAATTCGCAGTCTCCACGCGAAAATTCACCGATTATCAGCAGTGTCAATACCGAATCCTCAAAATTTTCCTCTCAAAATCATCGTAAGGGTAAGACTTCTTTCAGTTTTACACGCAAGCCAAAGCGTTACGTTTTGAATGAGGATGGTGGAACCCCACCTCTGCAAGAACGCAAGTCGTCGGTTACTTCGTTGCTTCGTAATATGTCAACAAAGACGCAAAGTAATTCAGGCAAAGTGCCTTCAAATGACAACAGCGATAGCGCGAATTCTGATAAAAACATCAGCGTGATCTATTCACGTCTAAACAATCGGAGATCGTCTACTGCTCTATGCAATCTTTCTCCAAACGTGGGATCGCCTCACGCTGGATCACCGATCACCGAGTCCCCAGCATTGGGTACTGCTTCTATGGTCTCTGATACTCCTTCAAGCATTTCGTCACAATTTTCTGACAATAGTGAGTCGGACACTAATAGAGGGCACCACCGGCGCACCATGTCAGCAGGAATCATGCGTACACTTCATAGAATCAACATGAGACCTGTATCTATTGCGACCTCTACATCTCCTATTCTTCAATCAACTCCTGAGGAGGGATCGAGCGCAAGCCTCGAATCAAGTCCTCGTCTTTCGCAGAGTTCCGGTCGACCAAGAGCAAGTATGCATGAAGTTCTCTCTCGAGTGATTTCTAAGAATGATAATCCAGAGAAATCTCCAGAAAATAGCCCAAGATTGTCTCAGAGCTCATATCGTCAACGAGTTAGCATGCACGAAGTCATTTCTGAGAGCCTAGATAACACAAATCGAAATGTTTCGTCAGCGTCTGATCCTGGTTCCACCTTTTCAGAGACAAGTAGTTTGTCGGTTGACGAAGGCTCGTCCTCGAAATCTTCAAGAATCAATGTGTTTTCGAGAACGGCTCGCAAAGCTCGAGCAGCGTTAGCTCAGAATCATGCTGCACTTCGAGATCGAGTTTCAGTTGACTCATCTAGGGCAGAATCAAGTGGATCACAACCGCTTTCAGAATCTGAAGTGATCGAAGTGCCAACTGGAGAAAAAACTTTTACAACTATTTCGACTAAACCTCCTTCTCCCAATCAAAGAACTTCAATTGTGGAAGTTCTGCCTGAAGGTCGTCTTAGAGATTCAAATGAAGAGGAGGAGTCAAGCTTTCCTACTCCTAAGCCAGCTTATTTATCTCGGCCATCCACTGCTAGTAGCAGTACATCTGCTAGTATCTATGTTGATGCAGCGGAGCAACTTGTGAGTCCAACTCCCTCTTTGAAAGTTGATATACAGGCATCAAAAATGGAGTGCGGAGATGAATTATACTCGCCCGGTTATCCTCCTTCACCTGGATTGGATTTGATTCCTACCAACGTGTTTACAAGCAAAGAAAACGAGCCTGTCTCTGACTACACTGAGACTTCCTCGAATAGAAGCGGAATCGATGAAAGATTGATAGAAAATTCATCTAAGTCATCTGAAGATTTTAGTCAATCTCTTGTTCCCCTAAGCGCCAAAGTACGTGACAGTACGATTATTCCTGACCAATCAGGTTCATCCAATACTTTAGCGACCATGCGATCAACTCGCTCTATAGCAAGCGCAATCGAGGATTTTGAAGAAGGGGATGATTATTACAGTGTGTTGGAAATGCCAATGATAGACAGCTCGGATAGTCATTCGGAGGCAGGAAGTGAAGGTACTATTGGAGCTGACGATACTTTGATCGAATCAGTGGACAATGATGATGATGACGAGCCTGAGATGAATGTCAAAGTTCACATTATGGAAGAATTTGGAACCCGTGAGATTGAGCACACTCAAGAGTTTCAGCCGTTATTAGTTCAAGGCGACCTTGATCTGGATGAAGATGTTTCTGTTCCTGCTTTGCGAATCAAAAGACAGCCACTAGAACAATCTATTCCTCTCCAATCAAACTCGGATCTGAGCTCGGAATTGGATATAGGACAAACGAACATTCTTGAGGTTCATGAGATAAATCCTAAGGAAGAGCTTCCTTTGGGTAAGCTGGTACCTAAAGCTACTCTGATCGACACTGAATTTGTTGAACGAAAATTGCCTGAAACTACGTCGAAATCAGCGGCTTCGCCTGAATTAATGAATCAAGTTTCTGACGCTGCATCGGACCATTTCGATGATCAAGATTCTCCTGATGAAGTCGAGGAAGACTCGTCATCTAGCCAAGAAAACACAGATGATGAAATGAGTATTGGTAGCAAGATTTCTGATATAATTGAGACGCCAAAGCCGTTGAATTTTTCACGAAGGATATCATCTCTTCCAGTAACATCTAGTCGTGACAGCTCTCACGAATCACTGGCCTCATCCATTTCGCGTACAAGTACGGATAAGTCGCTGAAGTCGATTCAATCATTATCCCGATTACGATTTGAGTACGATCCTAATTCAGGCAACGATAGCAAGGAATCTGAGAAGCCAATTCCCAAAATGCCTAGTTTTTCGTCAATGAATTTGACTTCCAAGCCATCTGAAGAGATGAAGGTCGTTCTATGCAAATGCAATGCGTTTGTATATGAATGGCGCCAAAACCGATGGGATCGCCTTGGTGATAAGGAACTTCGAGTTATAGTTACTGTAACTGAAGATTCTGGCTGTGTGGAGGTTTGGCCAGCTTCTTCGACTGCATTTAAACCCTCTTCACCTGCAACGCTGAATTCTCAGACTTCCACAAATGAGTCGGCTTCTTCGCCTTCCGGGCTCCAACCTCGTAAGACTCGCAGTGTGACATTCAATTTTGGCGGTGAGAACTTGAACATGAGTCACATCAGTAATGAAGCAGGTCCCGTGTTGACTATATTATTGAACAGTCAGTCGAGTGTTAGACGAAGTACTGCTTTTGATATTCATGTGAAACGCAGCGGTGCGATAGGAACTACGATGTTCCGTGTTCGAGCTCCATCTGATGCAGAGCATCTGGTCAATGCTATGAATTCATGTCGTTTAGATTTCAAGAACATTCGGACGCGATCCTTTGTTGCTTCTGGAGCTGCTTCGATCGCTAGCTCTAGCTCTTCAATTAGTTCATCAGGATCAAAGATGAAATTTCCGACTCTAATGCCAAAGCCGTGGTATAACCCTGTTTTAGATGACTGTACCCCCGAAACTTTCAATCGTTTATTTTTGGAAGTTGAGGATGGACAAGAAGTTATGCTGATCAAGAACTATAAATGTCGTTTATATCTTCGCCAAAATGCGCTAAAATGGCGAAATCTTGGAGCAGCTCGCGTGTCTGTTGCTGCAACATCCCATAATGGTGGGAATTTGGTATCTGTGATTCGACGTGATGGCGCAAAAATTTTTGAAATGCCTATTGAGGCGGGTATGTTTGAAAAGCTTGGAAAGTTGGGTATTTCCTTGGGTGTGAACAGCGGATCCGACGAACTCGTGCCTCGTCAGCGAGATAATATCGATTATCCTTCTGGTATTTATATGCTTCAAGTAAGTTAATTATATTTTTAGTTTATGTTTGATCTAACGAAATGAAATTAGTTTCGTTTGGAAAATGATGTTCAGATTGTCTATAAAGCTATTAAAGAGACCGCTGTGGATCAGAATCAAGCGGTATCGTCTGCTCTTGCATAAGTTGTAATATTTTGGTGCTTTGTATTTTGTTGTATAATGTGTTAAATTTAGGTTTCTTTTTTTGATTTTTTGGGTTTTTAGTTCGTTGTTCATATTCAAGTATTCAAATATATATAGAAATCTATCAATACTAGAATAAAATAAGTATTGATTCTATTAATGGCCGAAATATACAAGAGAAATAAAAATATACAATGAAGTTAATCTTCAATGACCAATACAGCTGCGGAAGCTAATTGGCGTCTAAGGTCCGCCCAGTCGACATCATGGCTGTCTTCGACTTCGCCCCATCTGCGCATCTGGTGAGTGACTTCGAGTGACACCGCTTCTGCCAGCTCACTAGTCGAGATCTCTTGTAGGACGAGACGCATTCCGCCAATGAAAGATTTTGCGCCCAATACCGCTCGCTCGAAAGCCGCGAGTTGGAACTCTGATAACCCGCGGGCCCAATTGCGGGCTTTCTCCTTCACTTGTTCCGTCTGCCGGTTCGCCATCAACCCTTCATCGCCGTCTGAAAAAACCAACGAATGACCATCAAAAATTTCCATTTCAGCCCATTCGATGTGAGGACGATATTGAGTTTCTTGATCTTTGCGCAGTGCACCTTCATACTCGGACGTGGGAGCAAAAATTAGCATAGTATCTGTATCCAAATAAGGAAGTAGGCTTTCGATAATGGCTTCCCTTGTGCTTTCTCGTTCCGCGGGTTCCAGCTGAGCCAAATCGATGGCTCGCGCAGTAATAGAGGTTAGCGGCAACGAATGCGGTTTAATCTGAAGATTTGGTAGCGTTGCCCATTCTTGGATGATCAGATTTGCGAGGACCAATTTACTTGCTGGAACAATTATGGGATTACCTCCCGAAGTCTTTATTGTCTTCGATCCCAAGCGAACTGCGTGTCCATCTAAATTCTCTATCAGAACTATTCCAAAAAGTAGTCCCAGCAAAATTATAAACTCACTCTCATTGGTTTCGATATTTGCATTTTCCCAAAACCTATCTAGCTTTTTAAGTAATGTCGCCGTGTCAAGTGAGGTCGCGTAAAGGCGTCGGGTATCCAAAACTGACGATAATCCAGTTATAGCTTCGCAACGAGTCCAGAACCCAGCAAAGCGCGGACGAGCAACTAGGTTCCATCCATAGGCTCGAAAATTCATGATTAATCTGCTCATGGTATATTCAACCTTTCAACCAAAAAAGAAGTCTGTCTTGTGCGTGTGTTGGAATTGCCACAAAAGTAAATATTCCTCGATTGAACAATCGCCAACTCTGCAACGCCGCAGCCAATAATTCCGAAGGTCAGTGCAGTACTCAGCCAAAAGATCTGGCTGGTCAGTTACGAACTCTACGTACAATTCACACCTGAATAGCAAAATATGTTTTAAGGGTGCATACTATAATATTGAAGACTTATACTATTGTTAACCCCAGTCCTTTTTTAGAACGGTGTAGAGTGTGTCGATACCAAATTATTGTCCAGGTAGGTGCAGAAGTACCTTAAAATATGTAAAAATCAAATAGCGCTCGCTATTTATATTATTTTCTTGCGTCATCTTCAATTCAGGCCTACTTCATTTTACAATGTACATTCATTTTAGAAAACATGCTGCATTATATGGTATTCGAGATGGACTACTCGGCTTTGCATATCATCAGATTGGGTGTATATATATGCTCGACAGGTCGGAGTGGTCGGGTGACAGTAGTGCGTCCCAACTATCACCAACGATTGCAATTCGAGTATCATTCCGATCATGATTGCTGTGCATTCTGTTCCTGTCTCTGTATGGGAGTAATTATACAACTATGGAGCTCTAAAGCCCGCCGGACCTCACTCTAGCTGCAGCTGCTGATCAGGAGTTTAAGGCGAAGATTGTTGCATATATTAACATTAAAAGGTCATTCGCTAAAATATCACCTGATCACGCGTCTTCACATAGTATAGTACTCTTCGTTGTAGGTATCCCCGTGTAGAATATATAGTTTTACTATATATCAAGCTGATTAACTTAAACTGATTAACTTAAAAAAACTGTAAATTTGTTATTCTATATTGTCTCTTATTTGTAAAGACATTTATTCAATAATTTTTTCTAATAAATTTTTAACATCGTTGAGAAGATTGTTGCTCCCTTTTATTAACGGTAACAACTAGCTTGAGTTAATTGCAACAACTAAAACTACTGCCAACTGCTGAGCCGTCCGTTCTAGAATGAGACAGCGAAGCAGATGCGTCAATACTTTCAAGTCATTCTAATCCTTTCAAAATAGCTGCTTCAGCTTATTAGCTGCTCTAGAAACAAAAGTGAGACTACCTATCACAGACTTAAATGTAGAATACTCTGTTCTGCCTTTTAATTACTCTTCATAAATTTCGCTCTTTCCTGCGGATTAATCGATGGACGAGTTATATAGAAGGCAGAAGCTAAGTTCGACGTCCTAATCTTTCAGCGTAGATCAAAGTGCGTTTCATTGGAGACTACTTCAGTTAAATTTGTGGACCTTGATAAAATTGTCAGTCAAAATATTGCAAGCTCTGCGCTATCATGACATTTGTCAAGGCTTGGCCGAGGTTTACTCAAGAATCATCGTAACGCTCAGCTGGAAGTGTATATTATGATTATCTGACTTCGCGGACTGAATGTTTATTTTAAAGTCTCCCGATTTCTGGATTGTCATGTTGCGGGTCACGTAGCTCAAAATTTTTGTCTGCTGATTTGTAAATTTGGCTTGTCGGGCGGTCTCTAAAGGATTACAGTGAGTTTGCTTGCAGCAAAACTGAGCGAAGCATAGAATATCACAGTTGCGCACTTAAAACTAAATTGAATGACCCAAAGTTCATGTCGGGAAATTCTTCCGGGGTTCAGCGGCTAATGCATACCCATCAGAGCAGATTTGTAGTTGCGGCTTTGATCAATGCTGGGGACGCACTCATAGGCTGATGGCTACGACGGCTCTTGTTGTACTGGATGATACCTTGTCACTGCTCGATCATTTGATATACAAATGGTCCAGATAGTGTCACAGTTCTATATATTATCTCTGACATTGTCGCGAAATTTAGTTTGGACGGCAGAAACGTGTCCGCTCCGTAATCAATCATCCGAGTATTGATCTGTTACTCTGACGACTCCACACGTGAAAGCGCAATCCTCTGCGGCTCGATCATTGTAGTATCTCTCTACGCGCGTTCTCAACCAGAGACCGAATAAAGAGGGGGGCAAGCTGAGAAATATCACTGCGAATAAATGATTATTAGATCTAAATTTTAAGATGATTAAGTATATAGAAGGATTCCAAAGTTTTGTTTACCTTTGGAAACAGTTCCATGACGTTGGCTTCACTAGCTCTAGAAACCCAGACCAATTCTCAGGTCTACCTAAATTGTATGAGCCCGGTAGACCCGATTTACTTGTTTTCTCTTTCATCCCTCTTGATCCCATCTTCAAGAATCGCATTATACTAGCCGCATGAAATACCACGATATTTGTCTATAAGAGAGATATGGGAAAAAAGACAGCCAACAAAAAACTTGAATAGTTCATAAAGGAGACCGAACTAAATATTATTTACATGCCCATCTATCCTCTCTTGTTTCAACAGGTTTAAGTCTTCTCGACCAACGGAGAGCTATTCCATCGTACTGACTGGTAACACATCTGGTAGGAGCGATGTTCAATAATTCAATAATTTGTTCTTATCAGCTAGGATGTTAGGACATCGCTTGAGTTTTAGACGATTATAACTCTGCACTAGTCGTCTCTGGGACGAGACGAGACGAGACGAGAACGGACTGGTTATTGAAGTCGAAAGCAATTATTTAACTCAATACACAACTGACATATTACACCACCAGCAACGATAGAAGGACGCGAACGAGCAGAGATGATATCTGATAGTACTTGCCTCTAGGGAGCCAAGTTGAGAGTTGATCGCTATGCTCATATGAACTTCTAAGCAAAATCTGCAGTAAACGCTCTAAAGAGGCCATAATCTTAGACAGGGAAGCTGGATCAGTATCTTGGACCCTAGTCAAAGAGATCTTACGAAAGCTAGAAAAATGATTATATTATTGAATTTAGATAGCAAGGAGCCGAGATTCAAAATGAAAAAGAACTGAGAAACTATTGGTGCAAAATTTCTAAAAAAACAACCTCTATACTCGGAATAGTTCCAAAACAAATGAAAAATAATGCTACTCCAGGGAATTAATGATGCTTCATGCTATGTAGACCAAGCGCGTATCGCTATAACAAATGAATGTCGAAATCAATCAAATACAGACTAGAAGACCGCATATCCATCTCGGCTAGAATCAGTCTGGGAAAACCCGGAACCAACTTTTCTAGCAAAATCGCGAGCAACATAAGGGATATCTAAAACAGCCTGAGAAGAAGGAAGAAGATCAACACCAGTGGCACCATTTTGATAGTTGACGTAAGCCGTCGCAGCGAAATATGCAGCTGCTGCGATAAGTACTGCAATGAGAATGTACTTGACAACAGACCAGGCCACTGAGCTAGAGTTTTGGTAAACATATAGGGTTGTATCAGGGCAGGAAAGGTTGGTTTGCATGTAGATAACGACATTCGTATCGTGCAGGTAAAAGCTGTCAAGTTCATCAAAATTAGAACTAACTGCTAATGATTGATCGTATCGAATCTCAGATTTGATAGTGGAATCAACATCGACTCCGCATTTTAATTTCACCGAAAGTGAGGGTGTATTGTCATAATCAGAACTCCAAGTCGAATTTTCGAAGTCAAATTCGGGCATACGTCCTGATTCATGCAGATTCTTCACACTACCGGAAAGCGGAATAGCCTTTGTCACGATTGGATTAGAATCGGCAGTAGAACTTGTCTCAACTATACACGCTAACTATATGTCAATAATTGTTCCTGGACTAATTACATAAGTGCAAACCTTCATAACCAACGCATGAATGCAACTCATTCGGTAGAAGAGTAGAAGTCTCGATATCAGCAAGTAAGTTGAAAACAATCCAAGTTGTGCGAATCGACGGTGGTGTATCCACAGCTTTCTTAAGAACGCGTAGACCTGATAAATAAGACAGGTCGAGCGAGAGACTATTATCTGCGGACGGATCCGTACTGTCTACCAGCGCAAATGCCGAGGAGGTACCAGATAAGACAATAGCCGCTGATAATATGAAGCGGCCGAAAAACATGATCACAATTAATATCTCAGAGTACTAATTAATCACACTAAATCAATTACTGGTCTAAACAATCAATCCAGCTGGAGGTCTGTTTGCGGTGAACTAAATCACTACGATTCTACATTACGGGAGATCAAGCGAGAACACCGCGATTCTCCCAAGATTGTACTAGTATAACTCGAGAAATACCAAATTCAGTGAGCAAAATTGCTTTATTAGGAAATATTATTTCTATTTAGGGTATCTGGCTAGGTTACTGGGCTAGATTAGGGCCATCAGATAACTGGAAATACTGGAGATCCGCCTTTGGGAAAAATCATAGAACAGATACTACGAGTTCTGGAGAGAATCTCTTGGAGTAGGTAGATGTACGAAGCTGTGATCATAATATAAAATTTCAGCTGGTCATAGTGCGATTATGTTTAGGTCCTTATCTTTACTTAAAGGAAGTCCAAATCTGTCCAATTGGTTAGCAAGTAATCGCACACCAGTAACCATCTTCATTTCCCGACCTTGCCATTAATTGCTATCGATATAAAATCCACATTTTCATTGAAATGCCTGCAATACGAAAACTAATGAGAGCTTATTTATGAAAATAATAGTACTTTCTTACAAGACCAAAACAACAAAAACGAACCCAATAGCAGAAACTATTCAAATCAAACAGCAAAAAAAAGATAAATTAATTTACAAACAAGACAGAAAAGAACATCCCTCCACAAACAAATTCCCTTAAAATAGTATCAATTGTTTCTAAGTATAATTTTTAGTCGTCTTCCCGGTTTAACTGTGCATCTCTCTATAGTACAACTATGAAGATTGAGAGCGAATGTACTTGCCAACGACAATGCAGTGGTCGCGCTCATATGGTTCCAACGTAAGCTGTTCTTGAGGCTTAATACGTTCTTTTCGTAGTTTCTGAATTTCGCTAGCAAACACAGTCTCAGCGTCGACGGTTGAATCAATGCAGTTAGCTTTGATAGAAATAATCACTCCGCCACCGTCTTTTAAAAACATGTGAGAATTAAGAGCAATAATACGAGCTTGATCGGGTTGGGCAACATCAGCAAAAACAGCATCAACCATCCCAACAAGCATACGGTACTTCTGAGGATGTCGAGCGTCTTCGATGATTGGAATAATGTTAGGACGCTTCTTGGCCATCGTGATTAAGTCACGGCCAGATCTGTGAGAAAATTCAACAGCATATACAATGCCTTCGGGGCCAACAACATCGGAAACATGCGAGACGGAAGTACCAGACGCAGCACCAAGATATAAAACTTTTTTGCCTGGCGCTATATAGAGCTCATCGAGACCACCCATAATACCTGCAGCCAATTTTGATCTGAACGGATTCCACACTCGATATTCGACTTTCGTTGGCACACCATCGGGAGTTGATGAAGGAACATCAATAGAAATGCGCTTCTCTCCATAAACAGATTCACCAGGTGTCAAGTTGCGGGTGACAAGCATATCTTCCTTTCCTCGAGCAATAAAAACACCAGGATGTCTATGTGGTTCGACGACAACCTTCATACCACCCTTAGCTCCTCCACGAGCTCCTCCTCTTGATGCACCACCTCGGCCTCCTGAAAGCATTAGTATTTCAGATCAAGAGATTGCAAATATGATAGAAATCAGCCCAGTGATAGTCTTCTGCAGTTGATATTATCGCTTGACTAGTCTACCCTTGCACAATAATCAATTCTTACCTCGAGCACCTCCCCGATTACCAGCACCTCCTCTAGCACCTCCTCTAGCACCTCCACGGCCACCGAAACTTCCACCGCGTCCACCTCGAGCACCACCTCGGCTACCTCCAAAACCTCCGCTACCACCTCGGCTGCCACCTCTAGTACCGCCTCGACCACCTCTGGGAGTGAAAGCCATATCTATTGCAAAAATATACGATGCGTTTGAGTATCTGAAAGATCAATGCGAGATCAGATCTTTTTGATTGATAGCAGTAAAGCTAAACCGTCTGTCCAGCTGAATATGGAACCACCTCTAACCAACTAACAGTAAGACCGAATTTTTTTTCTCAGGCTTCATTCCCACGAGTTTCTTTCGCTCTCCCAGTGAGCCGCATGATCAAGTGTTCGCCTAGAATTAAGTCTATGCGTAAACTACAGACTTCGAGCGCCGCACAAGGGCTAGTAACATTCAAGCAGTCACAAGTAATGTAGGGCTATTGATCAAAACAGAGACCCAAAACTATGATACAAATTGCGGCTCAGGTTTAAGGGTGTTCCTTTTTTGGATGAGATCGTTTGTGAGAGAGGGCGAAAGTGTTCGTTTCATCGTTAATTTTCTTTTCTTCTTAGCCATCATTTTATTAGCAACGGAATAATTCGAATTCGAGCTTTTTTATAAATTCTTTCAAAGAATAATCGATTGGAAATGACTCGTTACGCTGCTACACCCGCTAATCCGTCAAAGAGCGCGAGCTCTCGCGGTTCGTACCTCCGTGTCTCTTTCAAGAAGACTCGTGAGACTGCTCAGGCAGTCAATGGATGGGAGCTCCAGAAAGCTCTTGGATACCTCGCCAACGTTAAGGATCACAAGCAGGCTATTCCCTTCCGAAGATATAACGGCAGCATTGGTCGGACTGCGCAAGGAAAGGAGTTTGGCGTTACCAAGGCTCGATGGCCCGTCAAGTCTGTTGGATTCATTGTCGATCTGTTGAAGAACGCTGAAGCCAACGCTAACGTATGTGGACAATTTGTATTTTTCCTTCGGAAATGTTGCAACAAATCTGGGCAATATCTAAGTTGATATGGATATCTTCCGATGCTTGGTGATGTTCCAACCATGATTCTGAAGCTCTAGCAAAGTAGATGCTAACCGGTTATAGACCAAGGGATTGGATACTTCTAAGCTCATCATTAAGCACATTCAGGTTAACCAGGGTAAGTTTTACTAAGTCATTGTGAGAGTGTTGAATATTAATCATTTCCCAGCTCCTAAGCAGCGTCGTCGTACTTACCGTGCCCATGGTCGTATCAATCCCTACATGTCTTGCCCATGCCACGTCGAAGTTATTCTCGTTGAGCAGGATGAGGAGATTGCTAAGACCAAAGAAGTTGTTTCTGCATAAACAAACTCGGAGAGATAGGCGGTAGCATTTGAAAAGTGGGTTTTGATGTTACTACCAAACCAAAATAAAATTGAATTGTAATTTGTACAGCTTATGAAGGAGTGGCTTTTGGGTTCCCTAAAAAATGATTTTTTTTATATATTTTAGTGTATTTGCCGTTCTTTCATTATGTAATCATATTCCCGTTGTTCATTTGACCTGAATAGAAGGATTTATCTACTAGGTATTGTAATTCTGCTCTCTGTTGGTTGTTATCAGCGTAGATATCTGAATGACTTCAATTTGGAGTCTGTGTTGTGGGGAGATCGCTGGGGAGGGAAGAACTCCCAACTGTTCTGGAGAATGCGGATTCGAAATACTTGTTGAGTACTTGTGTTTTTGGTCAGTCCAGTTAAAGTATAGAAAAATCAGTAGAGAGCGTTGTTGACCATTTGACCATTTGACCATTTGACCATTTGATTATTTGAGTATAGGACTACTGGATTGTTTCATGGTATAAAGGCTGCGTTGTAACTGCAGCAGCTGTTGTTCATCAGGAGACGGCACTAGACAAGGTTCGACACAGAAGAGAAAATGAAATCAACTCTCACGCCTGCAGTTCTGGCTTCGCTGCGAGCGACACCACTGCTAGCATCTTCTTGGTATTACATTGCTGCAGCAACGTTTAGTGTTTGCAATCAACCCGAAGCTGTGCCAATCATCTTCAAGTATGCAATCGAGAATGATGCGGGAACTGCAGGACAATCGATCATTATAGATCGAGTAGATTATGAAGAGCCGTCTGCCAAATCCGGACCGAACAGATCCGTCTCTCCCTCGTCCCATTATGGTTCTGAAGATGAAAGCCTGATAGTCGACACTGCTGGGAAAGATCCAGTTGTTGTTCAAAAAATAGTGCGGCAGCTGCGCGAAGCGTTGTTGAAAGGCAGCGCACTCGGTGGCCTACCAAAGACCATTAATGCGCTGATCCAGCTACGCAACGCAACACCTCCACAGTTTCGCGACGCGGTTCCGTTCAGGAACGCAGTATTGCCCGACGGACATGACTCTATTGGGAGTGTTTCTTCTCCTGAAGAGGTTCTGCAGGAGGTGAATCGTGGAAAAGAATTTTGGGATCAAGTGTATGGCAAAGTAGCGCGCCGAGTCATGGGCCAGATGAACAGCGCTTATCCTGATCTAGGACAGTATGCTCTGTCACATATATACGCTCCACTATTGAGTTACACAGGGATTTTATCTGCCAAGGAGACATCATTTGTCGTCGTGGCTTGTCTAGTTCCTCAAGATGTCAATCCACAATTGAAGGGCCATCTGAGAGGAGGTTTGAATAACGGAGCAACGGTAGAGGAAATGATGAGCGTCCGGGATCTATCAATGCGAATATGCAAACTTTGCAATGTATCCTGGACTGAGGAACCTGCTAAACTATAAGAGTCCATTCTACTGGCATTAAATAGGAAGTATCGGTATAATACATTAATTTTATAATCTCCTATTACTTTAAACTCCGGGGCTTGCACCCGAGCACTGCAGCTTTCCATTAATTAATTATCTCTGTTTCTCTATTACGCTTAATTATGTTTACCCAGAATCTTTTTGCAGATTCTTTCTTGTCATGAACCTTCGCCCGAAATGATTCTTTCGCTCGATCAGGATAAGCCTTTTGGCTCACGAGTGAATCTGTCGGATACATTTCTTCTTCATGATACGCATCAGCAATATATAATTCATAAGCCTCTTGTAACCTCAACGAAGTCTTTATCGTTGCAAACATTCTTCTTTGACGACTTCGGAACCGTTGAAAATATTCTCTCGTTTTGGATGATGTAAACTTCTTATCTGATGGATGCCCAGTAGTACTATACCGACTGACATATCGAGGAGCAAAATTTAATGCATATGGCTCTTCGGATGAATAGCTATCAGTCACGCATTTGTCAAATATATCTGGCAGTAATCTATTGAGGTTGATAGGTGATGAGGAATTGCTGTTTCCACCTTCGCTTGAAGTACGAATGCGCACCGTGGTATCTATTGTCTGATTTTGAGAGTCTTCAGTATCATTGGAGTTTGAGTTGGTATCGGAAGTCTGTTTAGAGTTCTCAGTGATTAAATTATCAGACACCTCTTCAAAACTTTCAGCAGGGATATCAGAAGGTTTTATATCGAGTATTTGTTCAGATCTCTCATCAGACTTTGCGTCCGAATTTTCGCTCGGTTTCCGAACCATAGCACCCATTAGCTCATGCACAGATTCAAACTCATCGCATTCGAATTTTCCAAATATGCTGCTATTGATTCTCGGCAATCCATCTTTGCGATCCAGTTCAATACTAAGCAATGGATCTCGGCAAACTTCACATTGTTCATCTTCACAGGATTTTAGCGGCTCTTGATCCTTCAGAGGTTCAGGACTCGACTCGAGCCATCCTACGTTGAATACATCCACCGGAGAACAGGACTCCTTTACGTCAGGTACTAAAACACAATTAAATTTCGCATTACTTGGAGAAGCCATTGTGTTGGGCAGTCCGAGACAAGGATTATAAATTTGTGAAGAAAACGCGGTGGATCCAGTAAGATAGATACTGCTCGATAACGCAGCGCTGGGAAACTGGCCGAAACAGGTTTACCGGCCCGTACTCTAAGCAATATCAACAAATCAATCGTAAGAGCAAACTTCGTCATTCACATAACAGACACCCAACAAAGCTGAGACCATTTATTACTCGATATTAATTTAATCCTGTTAGATATCAGGCATATCATTTTTTCTCAATCCGATATTTAACTGACAATGACTAGCGATAAGTATCCAGCTAAACAGCATGCCCGAACTGTGACCAAGCAATTATTTTCACTTCAACCGAAGTTCTTCAGTTCCGATCTAAATAATTCTGGATCGCCATTGTTTCTATTAGCTTCTCCACAGTCGGTGAACTGGCCATTTTGCGATCAGCAACAGCCGTTTCGGCAAAATCGAAACTTCTATTATTTGTCCGGATGCGACCGACCAGATTGCTATCTGACATACGATACGCTGAATGACAAACTGGTACTATACCTTCCTCCAATCGATGATGAGGATGTTATGTGGAGCGGTATGCCTGAAACCATACTTGAAGCACAAGAACATTACGATGTCGATGAAATCCGACTTACGCCTCAATTAGGCAGTGATGTCTCAATTCTCGTTGACCGAACCGTATTTACCGTGGAGCCATTGGTAAAGGCAGAAACAAGAAAAGAAGCGTTTATAACTGCTACATTTGGTCATCTACGAGAGTCTGATCCATTTTTGCTGAGTGCGCTCGAAGAAGCACGGCTAACCAAAGACGAATATGAACTCTCACTTATGCGTCGTGCTTCTCTGATCTCTGATAAAGCTCACTATCGAGTGATGGCGAATCTTAAAGAAGCCTTCAATGAGACTCATGTCCATGCTGAATTTGTCTATCATTCTATCCGAGAGGGATCGAAAAACCAGTCTTACGATCCAATTTGCTGTTCTGGACGTACTTGCTCGACGCTACACTGGGTGACAAACGACCAAGACACAGCTGGGAAGCAATTGCTCTTAATCGATGCAGGTGCCGAGTGGAAGAACTACGCATCCGATGTGACTAGAGTCTTACCGTTTAACGGTGAATGGACTAAAGAAGCCCGTTCGATCTATGATCTTGTCTTGAAAATGCAATCCGAATGTATGTCTCGAGTCAGGCCAGGCATTTTGTGGGATGATCTCCATTTACTTGCACACGAGATTCTCATCGAAGGGTTTCTGGAGCTCGGAATCTTTAAAGGCGGCTCAAAAGAGGAGATACTCGAATCTCGGATTTCGGCTGCTTTTCTACCTCATGGCTTGGGACATACCTTGGGCATGGACACCCATGACACAGCAGGACATGCTAATTACTCTGATCCAGATCTGTTGTTTCGATATCTTCGGATACGTCGTAAACTTATACCTGGAATGATGATAACTGTGGAGCCTGGCGTTTATTTCTCGCCCTTTGTCATCGATCCCTTTCTGAAAGGCGAGCTCGGTCAGCCGGGGGCCGAAAAGTACATCGACCGCCTCCTTCTAGAGAAGTACTGGGACGTCGGTGGTGTACGGATTGAAGACGACGTTTTAGTGACCGAAAATGGGTTTGAAAACTTCACTAAAGTGACAAAAGATCCGGATGAAATTGCAGAAATCGTGAAGTCTGGAAAAGCTCCTGACTGGGTTTACGTATAAATACTAGCTCGGATTATCCAACTGAATCTAGGAATAATATTTAGATCAGCATTTAGCCAATATTCCTATCTAGAATAAACCACAGAAACTCAGAAATATAAGACTTCTACATTTAGCGACAACAAATGAGCAAGTGCTGTGACGATTAGGTCTGAGTCTCGGTGAGTTCGGTATTGGAGAAAAAGGGTCCATATTTCTTCATTTTGAACAGGAGATACAATATGGTAGTGGTTGCTTAAACTACATATTATATTCATAAATTATGAGATGAAAAATTATTTTCTTGAACATATCGGGGGAAATATGTGTCATGCAAATTGATCTTTTTTTGATCGCGATTTAAAGCTGAACAGAATTTTAACGGCCGATGGAGCCATGGGGACAGAGCGAAAGTATGCTGATATTCTACCCGTTCGCTTGTGAGGTTTTGTTCATGGGTTTTTAAGTGATGACATTATCGATTTTCGAGGAACCAAGGAATTGATCACTAATGCAAAGGGAGAAATACGGTGATCCTGCTAAATGAATGCAGTAGAACTTCCTTTTGTTATTTCAATTTACCTAATTATCTTCAGCACCCTGCTGAATTCAGCTTTGCCGTCATATTTGGAACTTGATTTTGCAGTATGGATGACTAGAATTTTGTCCGTGAGCTTCATATAAAAGTTTGAATATAACTTAATTTTTGAAAAAAGGCAAAAAAGAATAATAACTGCTTGGCAGCCTAATAACTGGAAAAATAAACTTGGCATATGAGGAGCTTAAGAAAGCAGAGTAAAACCAGATAGGAGGTCATTCAGATCTTAATACTAAGCCTAGAGAATCACGATTGCATCGAACAAGTCTATCGGTACAGATATTAAGATCGCAGTGAACTGAACAATTATCTTTTACCGTAAAATTTTGATACCAGTTTTAATTTGTTGCAATGCAGAAATATAATGCGATTTCAAAGACTTTTCTGAAGGGAGATCCAAATATAGAGTGAATTTTGATGGTATCCTTACTGATTTCGAGTAATTACTGCTTTGGTATTTTTTCAATTAGTTGCGTTATTTCATTTAATTCAATCTCTTATCTTGATTTGAAATGCAATGAATTTTAGTAATAAAAATAGATAATTACAACAGTAGCCCTCCATCTTGATCTGTCTTATCCACGCCAACATGGTGGGGTTCTCATATCGAGGAAAGTCAAAAGTACTCACGTGTACATGCGAAGCTCTAGTTTAGGAAGAACGCAATCAATCGGCCTATACAGCTGCAGAGCGCGGAATGAGTAAAAACTGCAACCATTTATGGCCTCGAAACGTATAGTAGGATCAGCAACTACTATTCAAGCTCGGCATAATGTGCCTAGTCCCGAACAGATCACCTCGACGAGGTTCATTCAAGACAGGCTAGTACGAAAAGCGCTCTCTCCACCAGCTCAAGACAGTGATCCGTATTTACGACGACGACTAATAGGACCTCAAAAGCCATATCACCTTGAACCTGTTTGGAGGTCTAGCAATAACGAGTATGGCATTTCCAACGAAGAACTGCTGGATTATATCATGTCACAGCGATTGAATGTTCGTGTCGGTCCTGCTGAGTTGTGCACAGAAATGATCGTTCAAAGACCTAAAGCTTTGCAAATCCCGTTTCTTAGGAAAGCCGTTGTGCGTTCAATGATGCTTGGCGGTGCCGAGTTTCCAGGGACTGAAAAATTAGTGTACGGATTCGACATCCCCGATAAAATCAATCAATCTCACAATTATATCGTTCGAGGCGTCGATGCGGCCGCTAGTTTATTTCTGTATAGCATTCCACTAGTTACCGGATATCCAGACGATTTACCGTTCGAATTGAGATATATACCCGAAGGTCACTGGGCTTACTCATTGGCCAAATCGTATCCTGCGCTGGCAATTGTGCAGTCCTCGCGAACTTCAAAAGGTGGACAAAAGAGTATATACCGATCAGTCGAACGCAAACTGCTTCGACGCGGATTTTTTGATGAATGGGCTCGGTTACAAGGCATTTCACGAGAGTTTGGCCGCTGGGGAGATATTATTTCGTTCGAACCAGATCATCCAGATTCTTCGCTTTGGAACTTGCTTCAAACAACCCGAAGTGAACAGGAACTGCGACACGAACGCCGAGATAGGTTGGAAGCAATCTGGAGAGGGAACGACGAAATGCCGGACGAGGCAATTGACCAGTCAGAATCTTTTCTTGTCAAACGAGACCGAAGATATTTCCGTGGAATTGACGGAATATTCAATTTCAGTAGCAGACCGCACGTCAAATCTACTGCTGAGTCTTGCTACGAAGCTGGCAGAGCTGCAGTTAGGACGGTCCTGAGTGCCTACGGCTACGTAAGTTTAGAAATGCAAGCTGGATTAACGCCCAGTGAGCAATCCTCACTAACAGAAGAGGAGAGAAATGCCTACAAACGCACCAAATCAATCAGCGAACTATGGGTTTCAAAAATGAATTATACGTTTCTGAGATACGGCACTCCTGCTGAAGTATGGCTTGAGATTGCAAACTCGGCAGGGGAGAAATCGAAAATCATACGGGCGAAGGCTGTCGAAATTGCAACAGCATATAACGAGCTACATCCTTACAAAATGAAGCAAGCTCGACAAAAGTTCCAGTCGAAGCCTAAAAGAGTTTGAACGTTTTGATGCTAATATTTCTGTATTGAATAGATTGTACATACAGGCACAGGAAGGTCTACTAAACAAGGCGCACATTACAAAGCACTCACGTAATATTAACAAAGGGTATAAGCCGCCCGATGGCGGGGCGCACTCGAACGAGCAAATTAAGTGCGGCTCAACTTAAACGAATCTTTAATAGCGAGATAAGGATTAAAAACGCATAGATTTCCGTAGTTAGACTCCAAAGCTCATAAATAATGTGTCTCGGAAGAAGCCTCGTCTGTGACTATCGAATGGGCACTCAAGACTATGAAAGGCAAGAGGAGTTCGTAAGAAACATGGATTCAACAACTAGCCTATGCTAAACAGAAGCGAGGGACCCCCAAGGGGAAAGATAAATTATACTGTGTGGGATTCGATTAAAGAAACGGAAAAAAGCGGTTTTAGATTACAGCTGTTGGCACGTTTTAAAAATACTGGGACAGTTTTATTTGCTTGATGAACAGGATCCGTGAGCCATACTAAGAGCGGTACCGAGTCGAGAAACGAGCAAAAATACAGTAACCGAAGAACAGCACGTAGCAGCCATATCTAGGGCTGGACCAGAGAACTGTTCATTGCTGTTGATTACCCTGACGTCAAGCCTACTGGCATCTTTGCCCGTGAGAAGACAGCAGACATTACGCATCGCGACAGTGTCTATATTCTGTTATAGCTGTACAAGTCCATCAGCAGGCCAGCAGACCGTAAGACTAGTCAGCCTAATTCTCAGAGCAATCAGAGCAGGTAGCTACGTGGTTGAGCCACAATTTATCCTTTCTGTTTCATAGAAGGGATTTGAACGCGTTCAATACAGGTTTTGAGAGAAACAACCGGCCGGCTGTGTTTATCCAGCCTGCTGAATTTGTTGTTTTGGAATTGTTCGCGCTGGAATATCATTAAGCAAGAGCAGCAGTAATAGGGCGCTAATATGCTGCTGGTCGACGGAGAAAAGTACGCTTGGTATGTATTTGTATTTCAGTTTTGTCGCTGACAAATTTTGTTCTGTGATTTCGGTTGCTAATCAAATGCTTTCGTGATATTACAGCATTCGTTGCATCCGTGGCCATCGGTCATCGACTTGTAAACATCGCCAGAGACCTCTTGTTCAAGTTCGGAAGCGCGGTCGACCAGTGTCGGAGTGTAATCATCGATTAGCGGTTTTACCCGATGGAACATGCGAATGCGGAGTTGCCGCAATTATCCTTCCGCGTAACGCTTCTTCCTCAGTCGGCGATTCCACGAGTCCCCAGCATATTGAAGGAGAAGATTCATCGTCTATACATCATCCGGCGCCAGTTTTCCAGCAACTTGAGGGAGGAGGAAAGAGAAAAATCTTGGATACCTCCGAACTATCGTCCTCATTGGAAGTCAGTACGAATACCGAGCTGAAACCAAAGATACGCCCAATATTCTTTGCTACTCCTAATACGGATTCATGTTGCGCTGCTGGAGCAAAGCAAAGTGTAGCAACTGTCGAGTCATGTTGTGGTCCAGCTCACAAGCCGGGATCTACGACACTCCATGCTAATGGGACAAAGATAGAGGGCCGTACAGCGACTGGGCAACGCATTATATATGATAAAACGGGAACGTCAATAGAGGATGTTCCAGTCCCTAGACAACTAAAAACTAAGTTGAGTTCTAGGGCACCAGAAATCGAACAATCATCTTGTTGTGGCGGAGGAGGAGGGCAAATTGTGAAAGAAGACAGTAGCATCCAGGACGACAGCTCTGAGAATGCGTCAAAACGAATACGACCGATTAAACTGAGATCAATTGTTCTTAAACCAAATGCATATAGTCCTGCTATTGTTCGGCCATTAGTTCCAGAAGCTCAAACGATCGGGGTGACACTCACACCTACTCCACCTACACCGCCGCAAGCACCCTTTCAGAGTGAGCAGTCGATTGATGAAGTTACCGATCAGTTGTTTGGACCAATTGCTCAGAATAATCAAGGACATGCAACACAGACACAAGTTACACATCAACCGCTACAAGAAACCTCTCCACTCCAAGAATTTACTTCACCCGAATTTGCAATCGATTACAGTGGCATAAGTAGTCCGACTGTGCTCTATGATGAAGCATTGTTTTGTCTTGAGTCCTATCTTAAGGGCTCACAAAACAATTCGCTGATAATTCCCGGCTCGATAGATCGGAACACGAATGCAGTCTCAAACAATGCTACCAGAGCGCCGCGGTCAAATATGGAAGACAGACAGACGAGCTACTACGTTGATGCTGAAAATACTCAACTTCCAGCTACAACTTTGACATCAAGTCAAGTGGAGATGCTCACACGATACAGCTCGCGCTCTGGAGTTGTCAGTTATGCACCCTTTCACACTGGATCGGGACGAAATGAAGCTACTACACCACCAGGAATGTACAATACACGAGAGGAGAGTTTAGAAGGAGGGGATATTCCAGGTTCCCATGTTTCCTCGCAGCGGCGGCATCAGCACAAGCATAAGCACCATTCGCAACACCACCAACGAGGATCGCACCGATCGTTGCAGTTTCGAGAACAGATGTCTCAGCAAGATTTGCTCTCACGACAGCTCAGTTTGCTGCAGATGCAGAAAGAGCATGAAGCTCAAGCAGCTAGACACGCAGCAGCAGCGGCAGCAGCAGCAGCAGCTGCCGCTGCTGCAATAGCTGTTGCGAATGCAGCGAGCGTGAGTGTGGGCGGTTTTGCTGGCAGTAGCGACGGAGGGTCATCTTCGGAAATGACCAGTCCTGAGGGGGAGGGAAGCATAGCTGCGGGGAACGAGATTCTAAGTCCCGAAGAAATGGACAATTTGTTTTCTGTCTATCTCACGAGCGCCTGCGCCGTTCCAGGCGCGCAGTGTTTGTGTACAGACGACTGCCGCTGTCCGGGATGCACTAAGCATGGCAATCTATATCTCGAAGATGGCTACGGTACGCCACGGTCAGGCAGCGGAGGGACTATTGAGGCTGCCGACGAATGATGCTGCGGGATGCTGCAGCTAGTTTCTAGTACGGAGAACAGATCTGCTGAAGTGGAGAACACAACACTGGTAACCAAACAGAGGAAAGGAGCAAAGGGCAGTGGACAGTCGTGGACAGTCGTGGACAGTCATGGAGGAAGGTGTCCAGTCTGATGGAAATGGATGAGAAATATATTGGGTGCAATATATTATATAATCGACATCAGGGTTGGATAGGTTTATGTAAATACGAATAATAATAAGAGCTAGAGCAGCACTATATGGCAATATTAATTAAGACAATCAATTAACCCAACTAGTCCAGGAGCTAGCTGTGCGGGCAGACTGACAGACTGACAGACTGAGAGAAGACCCTGGTCTAGAGGAGAGGGCAGACCACAATGATTGTTCTGACACAGAGAAGGAGTCCAGGGTTTCCCAAAAGAGGAAAGGTTATTGGCACTGAAAACCTTAAAAGTCAATCTTGCGGCTGGCCGAGAACGAGACTGAAAAAAGCCCAACTGGGACAACACGAGGAAATGTAATTAAAATTGGGCCAAGAAAGTCGCAATTTACCTGCCTGATTTAAACTTTTTATTGGATTTGCATTCTGCCAATCTGAGCTGCAGAATCTAGCTGGAGTAAGAAAGTCTGTTTGGACAGGTCGGGATGGGCAGAAGAAGCTTGTCGTGTGAGAGAGCGCTCATGTGGACGTCTAGTCCCTCAGTCACTAGAGAAAGGTAGCCTCAGCAGCAGCTGCATACGTAGCAGCTGCTGTCTATCTTCTCTCAGAACACAAGCAAATAGAATAGAATAGTGGCAATCAGGCTGACAAGAGGCAAAAAAAAAGACTGCTTGCAAAGGCAACTCGCTACCCCAGAATTGTCCACCGCAAAAAAACCAGAACTGGTCAGGATATTGAAAGTATCGTTCTCCACCTGGCTCAGTTTGGCAGGTCCCCTCGAGAGCGCGTCTAATCGATCCTCATCTACATCCACCCAATTGTCCAAGATCGGTGGTCTAGGAGGGAACAAATACCCTGCCAGAACATAACAAGACATCTAGGGCCAAGGGCCAGCCGGATGCGGCAGTAACCCTGGTCGCTATGACAACCAGGAGTCCAGCGTAAAGCCACGAGCCACGCCACTCATCGCCACCAATTTGGCATATTGTATTTATCGACTGCCGTTCTGGGAGATAAATTCCAATCTTAATAGACTTTCCACATGGCGTGCTAGACTCTGCACGTATATGCGCACATTCTGGCACTAACAATCGGCAAGCTAAGTGGCTACGAACAGCTTGGCTGCTGACTCGTGGCCATATTGAGGAGCGCCAACAGAGCAACGGCTAGTGTCGAGGGCCAATTCCCTAAAATTTGCGAGTTATTATTTAAATTACATCGCCATCCTCCCTTTCTTCCCTTTCTCCTTCCTTCGTTTTTTTTCTCCTTATAGATCCATTCTATTTAATTGTCCTCTCGAGTTTTATCTCTTGAATTTCCCTCTTTTTTATTCGCTCCGCCGATCCTCCAAAGGTGCAACTCTGTCCTCCACTCTTTTAGGCCAGCTGTCTTGCTCCCTTACGTTCTTTTTTTATATTTCCCGCAGCCAAGTTTCAGCTTCTGTTTCAGCTACTACTACCCAGCGCTCAGCTTCTCCGGATTTTCTTCTGCACTCAAAACTTCCCGCAATCGAATTCGTTTAGTCCAACTCTTACGTTCTTGCAATCATGAAATTCGCTACCGTTGCCTCTGCCTCCTTGGCTCTTCTTGCTGCGTCTGCCACTGCCACTGCTGCAGCTCTCGATGCTCCTCACGGGGGCATCCAACACGCCCATCACCGACACCGCGCTCGTGCCGAGAAGGCCCAGCGTCGTGCTGAAGTTGAGAAGCGTGCCGTTGATTATGTCTACGCCTATGTCACTGTCATTGTCGACGCTGCAGGAAATATCATCTCCGGGCCCGGAAGCGAGACCTCTACCGCTGCCGTCGTTGAGTCTACCACCTCTGCTGCTCCTGTTGAGTCCACCACTTCTGCTGCCGTTGTAGCTGTTGCGCAGGACACAACCTCTTCGTCTGAGACTTCTACTTCTACGACCTCTTCGTCTACTTATGAGGCACCTACTTCAACTGAACAGACTACTTCGTCATCTTCGACTTCCTCTTCTACTTCTGTGGCTTCTTCCACTACTTTCTCCACTGCTACTACTTCTTCCTCCTCTTCGTCATCATCTTCTGCTGCTGAGGCTACTGGAACTTACACTGTTTCGTCTGATCTTCTTGCCGATTTCACTGGTCCTACTGAGAAGTTTGTCGACGGAACTGTTTCTTGCGACACCTTCCCGTCTGGACAGGGTGTTATTCCTGTTGACTGGATTGGTCTTGGTGGATGGTCTGGTATTCAGGTTTCCACCGCCGAGAACTCCGGTACTGCCTCGTCTTGCGG
The DNA here is from genome assembly GCF_038497815.1 of [Lipomyces] oligophaga. Taxonomy (NCBI): domain Eukaryota; kingdom Fungi; phylum Ascomycota; class Lipomycetes; order Lipomycetales; family Lipomycetaceae; genus Lipomyces; species [Lipomyces] oligophaga. The sequence goes on along the minus strand of NW_027117787.1, from coordinate 172,231 downwards.
TGAGGGAAATCTCTGCTCTTACGCATGCCAGCCGGGTATGTCCAAGACTCAGTGGCCTTCCAGCCAGCCTGCTGATGGCGAGTCTCGTGGTGGTCTTACTTGCACGAATGGCTACCTCTACCGAACCAACACTGACACTGACTACCTCTGCGTTTGGGGTGTTGAGTCTGCCAATGTTGTGTCTAACCTTAGCGAGTCTGTTGCTATTTGCCGTACAGATTACCCAGGTACTGAAAACATGGATATTCCGACTGTTGTTGGTGGTGGTTCCACTGTTCCTCTTACTGTTGTTGACGAGGAGTCGTACTACACTTGGCAGGGTAAGCTTACGTCGGCCCAGTACTACGTCAACAACGCAGGTGTTTCTGAAGAAGATGGATGTGTCTGGGGTACTAGTGAGGCTGGTGTCGGCAACTATGCGCCTCTTAACTTTGGTGCTGGATATGTCGATGGTATCACCTACCTGTCTCTTATCCCCAATCCTAATGCCAATGGCAACGCGAACTTCAATGTCAAGATCGAGGCCACTGAGGGATCTACCATTAATGGTGACTGCTCATATGTTGATGGTGTTTACTCTGGTGGATCAAATGGATGTACTGTCTCGGTCACGTCGGGCAGTGCAAACTTTGTTCTTTACTAGATCTTCAACATCTTGGTTGAGTGGCTTGTGCTCCTATTTCGAGACTGCTAAATGTGGTCCTCGAAAGTGTATATTTTTTACGTTCCTTTAGTGTGAGATTATCTATTATGTTATATTTGGATCCTTATGCTATGATTCGGACTGGTTCTAGTGCCGTGGTGGTGCTGGTAGTACTACTTACGTACTGCATGGGACCAGTTCATGAATTCTATGGCTCGAGCTCAGTGGACTTGTGACTAGCAAATATGTTTTGTTTACTTTTCTCGGATCTGAGAATGTTTATATTTTCCCTATTTTTGTTATGGCTCGCCTGTTCGTCTACATTTTTGTTGCGTGTTGATTTTTTTGATATTTTGTATGAAATGATTTTGTGATGACCCCCCTATTATACTATGTTACTTTTTCTATATTATTGATATCGAGATGTTTCTATGTATTAGACTCAATAAAACTATGGATATTATATTCTAGATGGCAGTGTTCGTGAGATCTATGATGGCTGTGCGCGTGAGGGCTAACTAGATATGGTTGTCCGTTGTGTGCGTTGGCATGTTTCTATTTATTTACATTTGCTTGTGGTTTAGTACATGTTTATTTATGTTTACTACCGATGCTTCTGGCAACCAACGTTGCGCTCTGTCCGGCTCCATTCCACAGATCTTGATTGGCCGCGCGTTCCAGGGCGCTCTCATCTTCCGAGTGCGGACACTCACGTGGACTGATCCACGTGACGCATCAACATAAACGTGGGGTACGTGGGGTTCCACGTGATGGTGTTCACGTGGTGGATCAGAGGGCGCGGAGTGGATGGCGTCGAGGGTGTTGTGTGCGTGTTGTGGGGGCGAGGCGAGAGGTTAGTGGCTGGTTTGCAATTGTTCGCTTTGTAGGACGGGTGTCCGACTTGGGACCAAACTGGCGGAGGTTTTCTCGGTAAGCTGAGTTGCTGCCTGCTTATTGTTCGCCTTTTATACACTCAGTCTGGGCGTCTGAGAGAGTTGCTAAATACGCACAGAGTGAGAGAGTCACTGGTAGTGAGAAGTTAGACTGACTTCTGCTGCATTCGTACAGACGGTGAGAACGTTCTGAGCGATTGGCTAATCTGTTTCTATTGTGGCCGTTGTTTTTGTTTCGATAGTCATTGCCATTGTCGTGTTATTGCTATTTCCAATTGCGTGTTGCGTAAAATCTGCGCTCCGATTTGTAGCGTTTCGAACCTGGAATCGCTTTCTTCCAGCTGCTGGAAAACGTGTCCCATCGCGAGGCGATCCACGTTCCTCGAGATATTTTGCCCCCAAGGAACATCTTGGTGTCGCATCTTTTTTTATTTTTATTTTTATTATTAATTTTTCTTCGACGTCCTTTATCTGTCTTCGTCCTTTCGAGATCAGACCGGAGCAGCGCATGAACATTGCAGGCCAAGCGGCAACACAAATCTGAGAACATTGCCGATTGTGCGGTTTTCGGATTCTAGTAGTTTTCTTCGCCTGGCTGTCCGGCTCCTTTTACCCATAATTCTGCTTTCCGAGTAGTCTGCTGCAACCACGGCTTTTTCGTTGCTATTCCACGATCCAGCACAATGCAAGAGCATGGCTCCGTTGTGCGTCCCTTGCCAGCTCCTCCGCCGATAGCACGGCTCGGATCCCCGATGTTGGAGCCTGAGAAGCATCACCAGAGCGACCCCAAGTCGACGACCGACAAGGTCCAGGCTTCAGGGCTGGTGCCGACGGCAGGAACTTCGGTCCCATCGACGACGAGGCTCCAGCAAGATCCAATGATTACTTTTAGTCTACCCGCGACTGCGACGCCGAACGAAATTCCGTTTATTTCTCCCGTGGTTTCGCCAGAATTCAGCCCCGATTCAGATCAAGCTCAGATGCTCAATGATCTGGAGAACTCAACCGCGGATCTATCAATTTCTCTGGGTCCTCCAGCGCTTGACCTCGAATTGAATGAAAAGCAAGAAGTTGTCTCGCCTCGTTTGAGGTATGCACAAGCTGCTGCCGACGCGGCAGCAGCAGCCGAAGGCTATCATACTCGAGCTCGGAAGGCTTCACAACTTTTGCGTGTTTTCCGTGCCGACAAACCGCTGGATCACCAGACACAACAGCCACAATCCAAACTAGGACCAGCCGAAATCGAACAAGCGAACAAATCCCGGAGTAAGAACAGGAGGAAATCAGAAGATCGTTCACGTAGGCTTGGCTCGGTTCCTGAATCTGTTGACGATCTTGATCTCGAAGAAAAGCCAATTCTTGAACATGGTGATCGAATTGAGCGCGCAGACACTCGCAACAAGTCCACGACATTTTCGAAATCCAAATCTGAAAGGCGGAATTCTCAGATCGTTGGCACCCCTAACGACGTTGCTTCCGCTACTTACATTATTCACCAACAGCCCAGACACGACCATTCCTCCGATGATGATGACCAGTCGGAAGATGAAGTTCTTCCTATGTCTATTGAACTTGTTCCATATAAGCATCAGGTAGGTTATACGATTTCTCAGATTATATTTGCTTTCACCGCGCACTGGTATATTAACATGAGCGTTATAGGTCGGTGGACACACTGCGTTATTCAGATTCAGCCACCGAGCTGTTTGTAAAGCTATGGCAAAGCGAGAAAATCTCTGGTACGAAGCTGTCGAGGAAAATCATAGCGATCTTCTAAGGTTTATGCCAAAGTATATCGGCGTTTTGAACGTTCGCCATGTAGTTGAATCTTCCGAAGACGATGAGGCTGATCCCCAGGATAATCAACTCAATTCGACTTCTGGAAATCCATCTCCGGCGCCAGGATCAAACCCTGGTACACCTGGCGGTAGTAAACGACATTCCATGACCCCTGCTGAAGGAACAGCGGATAAACAGCGTTTTCCCGAAGTTGTGTTCAACGATAATCGCCATATAATCCCCGAATCGATCATTCGTAAGTATTCATCCTCGGCTCCTGAGGACTCTGGGTTCCCTCTTACGATGACCTCTCCTTCTCAAGAGTTATCTGATTCTCCCCGTTCTCGCAAAACTACCTCGCCTTTCGCTGGTTCGACATATGTAACTACTGGTGCCACCACAATCAACAGGCAGCTCCAAGAGCAAGTTTTGAAGGAAGTCTTTGCTTCCCAGTCTTCACATCGACGAGTGACTTCATTTTCAAACAACGACAGACATAACCAACACAATAATCATCATAATCACCACCATCATCACAATAATAATATTCACAGTCAGAGTCGGAGGATACGGAATGGAACATCGCCTCGTCGATTAAGCGCTTCTCGATCACCTCAGATTGCTCCAGCCACTTCCGCTGTCAGCGATGGAGAAACTAGTGCAGATGTTTCTCCTGCGGGAGGTAGCACAGGACGGGATGATAACACTTTATTTCCAATCGATGATATTCCAGAGCTGCGTACCCGTCCAGCCTCAACCCCTCTAGATTCTCCGCGGACATCCAATGTAGCGCCGGATAGCGGTAGCAAATCGCCGAAGCGGATACACAAGAAGACGCGCATTGAACGATTTCTATTACTTGAGGATCTTACCGCAGATATGGTACATCCTTGTGTATTGGATTTAAAGATGGGCACACGCCAATACGGAGTGGAGGCGACGGCTAAAAAACAGCAATCACAAATGAAGAAATGCGCGACAACTACCTCTCGTCGACTCGGAGTACGCGTCTGTGGTATGCAGGTGTGGAATGCTCGAACACAGACCTACATCTATCGCGACAAGTACGAAGGTCGGAAGCTACGTGAGGGTGATGAGTTCCAAACTTGTTTACGGGAGTTTCTCACTGGATATTCGTCTTTGACTGATCAAGGAGCTGACGAAAGTGCTACGATTTTTAGGCATGTACCTCGGATTCTTCGCAAATTACATGAAATCGAGACCATAATAAGTAGATTAATCGGATATCGACTCTATGGATCTTCGCTGTTGCTCATGTACGACGCCGCGAATCCGAAGGGAAAGATCAATCTTCGAATTATTGATTTTGCTCAATGTGTCGTCGCTGGTGACCCAGTCCTAATAAATGCTCCTTGTCCGCCGCGACATCCAGATCAGCCAGATTTAGGATATATTCGAGGAATTCGATCGCTTCAGCGTTATTTTTTCCGGATAGGAAAGGGCGCATTAACTTCAGCTCCTGCGTCGACATCTCCAAAATCATTTGAAGAAATTTATGATAAGGCTACGATAGCTGCAGGAAGTGAATACAATTCCAATGCTTTGCTGCGGGATATTCTTGATGCTGACATGGACAGGATTTCCAAAGAAGATGACCCTTCTTTTTAACATTTATTTGCCGATAGTAGTGCCTTTCTCTTTTTTCATAATCACTGAATTCAACTAGAGTTCAACTCAACTTCAAAAATGGGCGTTATTGAACACTAATTATTCACCGTTTTGTTTTTATTGTGTTTTGTTCTATTGGTAATGGCTTTGATTAATTAAATAATGTGTATTTTAGATTCTGAGTTGCTGGGCTAGTTGGGTTACTTGGAATATACAATGTATTATTATAGTGTTTGTATTAATATATGTGACCTAAAATTATATATATCTGTAGTATATGCGTCTTATTTTATGTATACTTTGGCTATTGCTGTTACCAACTTTTCTAGCTGATCTAGAACATTTTGTGAAGTTGGCAACGAATCCGAAGACTTTTTTAAAGATTTGATCTGCTTAATATATTAACTCACAAATTCCTCCACATCCGAACAATTTATAGTCTGATTTTTAAATTTATTCATTCTCCTTCTCTATCATATGATGAAGACAAATATTAGAGCCGCTCTTGAGTGTTTTCAATCAGAGTATTTTCTTTCAATTGCTTGGTTGATTGGTCAACTACCCCGAAGTTAAATGTCTTCAATCAAATTCCGACTGTTTTGTAGTCAAGAACTATGAACCGAAAAATAATGATTTACTAAAAAAAAATTTGCCAATACGTTATTGTTCTAAAGCTACTGTTTCTGCAGTCTTGCTGGAGTTCCTGATGTCCTTGATAATCGGGATTCCCGCATGTCCATGTCCATGTCCATGAGCACCACGTTTATTAGACACCGATGCTAGGTGTTCTTTTTCTGGACGACGTTTAGTTTACTTTTGTAACCTAACCTCTTTGCTCGTTCATCCTTGTTGCTCTTCCTGTCCTTGAATTTGTGCTGGCTGTTATAAATCATTCTTGTGTATTCATATCCGACTTGCTTCACTTCCAAAACCGGTTATCAATTCAAAAGTTAGGAATGGCAAGAAAAATCAAGACTACAATGACAAGTCCAACCACTAAATCAAAATGAGTAGGTAGTCTAATGGCAAAGCCATATTTGCAATAATACACAGCCCAAGACAATAAGCTGAACCAGAAGAAACGTTGCAACACCGGTACTACCGCTTTGCTCGACTCTTGCGCTGAAGCCGCGTTGTCGACTAAAAATTGGGCCTGAATTCGCTTGGCCATTTGTGGTCTTGTGAATGTGTTTTTCACGAATCGCTCTCCTTCTTGACCCATCGCCGATAATATCGCTGTAGAATGAGGATTGAATACATATTCCAACACAAGGGACCATTCGCTAGGTTTCGCGTCTCGTAACCAACCTGTAGATTGATTTTGAATCGTTTCCAAAGGGCCTCCAGAGGTTGTAGCTAAAACTGGCGTTTGCAAAAGTAATGCTTCTAAAGGAACGATCCCGAAATGCTCGTTGGTCGGCGTATATACTAATGCTTTAGAATATCGGATTAACGACGTTCGAGCTGCTGTGGAAATTGAGGGTAAAAAAATGACATGCGTGGTTTCTAGTGCGGAAAATATCTGTGGATAGTTTTCATCTAAATGAAATATAGTTGTATGAGTTAATTGCAGACGATCGCAGAGTAGCGTTAATTCAATTAAGTATTCCTTGTTTTCTAGTACTTGTTCGTCATATCCTCCAGCGATAAACAATAGCGACGAGTCAAACAAGTCTGCACGCTGACTAAATCGAGCATACGAATTGATCGCCAGCTCAATATTTTTCTTTCTTTCAAATCGATTCACCGAAACAACGCTTGACTTGCCGCTTTGAAGCAATCCTTCTAATAACTTCTGATCAACTGGAGGGGGGGGATCGACAGATACACAAGGATAAACAACTTGAGGAATCGTTGAAATCGACGAGAAGGCTTGCTGAAATACAGACTGCGTAAACTTGGAGTTCACTAAAACGGTATCAGCGGAAGCTGTACAGATTGATTCTAAAATATCAAACGGAATCCGATATATTTTTTTTATTAGCGAAGTTCGGGTACTCAATAGCTTATCTGGAAAGTGACAATAGAACAAAATCTTAGTTTTTCGAGAACGGCCGTATAATTGGGCGCAATGATCTGCAAATATGCGGATCAATAACACAGCTACTGGTAATTGATCCACAAATACTCCATCGAACGTGTTATTCTCATTGATCAGCAGCCAAACCGTTAGGTAAACTTGTCTAGCAATCGCACACAGTATTGCGAACCGGCCGCCAAACAAACTTCTTGGTAGGAAATCGCCCCGGACAACTACTTGAACCTTTCCGTCACGGACTTCATCAAAACAGTGGCTCAAATCGCAATGCGAAGTGTAGATCGTGATTGCATGTTGACATTCTTGCAGACCCAGAGCAGCATCTACTACTAGTCTCTCTGCTCCGCCTATTAGCAAGTTAGAACTCATACATGTACTCTCTGTATAGGGACAGCAACTAAATACCAATTCCCAGATCTGGGTGAACAAATGCAATTCTCATCGCCTCGACCTCGTAATATCAAGTGAAGTTCGCCGAGTTATGCGAAACAAATCGAAAATGCAGAACACAATGAACAACTGTTCTCGAATCAAACCTACGTGGACATGTTCATTGCCCCGACCCCTGAAGCCACACTAACACCTCATTCTGAATCCGCAGTTACAGCGGCTCATCACTTTAGCATCAGAAAGTTTTAGAAAATTGGCATTAACTCTGTAGATTTTTTCCATGTTATTTAGAGTGAGAGCGTGAATCTGAGTCTGAAACAAAATTCGCGAGCATTCAGAGTTGGACAGCTCAAGTTAAATTTTAGCTTCAAATGTCGGAGAAACTTTTTGAGTCTGTTGGCGAAGCAGTTGAGCAGATTGCGGCGGTTCCTGATACAACCGACCATGCCGATGATAACACAGAGTCGGAAGAAAACGGACCGGTAACAGATACCGCTGCTGATGAACCTCAGGCAGTTCAAGAAATCGAATCGCTGTGCATGAATTGTGAACAAAATGGAACCACAAGGCTGTTGCTTACGCAGATTCCGTATTTCCGAGAAGTAGTTTTGATGTCGTTTTATTGCCCCCATTGTGGATTCCGAAATTCAGAGATTCAGCCGGCCTCTGAAATTCAACCAAAGGGTGCGAAGTACACGTTCATCGTCGAGTCAAAAGACGATATGGATAGACAAGTTGTCAAGTCCGAGAGTTGTGATGTCACATTTACAGATGTCGCACTTACGATTCCTCACCAGCGTGGTCAGTTGACCACCATTGAAGGCCTATTGACAGAAGTATCGGAATCTCTCAGCCAAGAACAACCGGCTCGGAAACTTTCTCAGCCTGAAGCCTACGAGAAGATCGAAGAGTTTTTGAGTACACTTGCCGACTTGCTGAAGGGAAATAAGTTCCCTTTCAAAGTCACGGCCGATGATCCGGCCGGAAATTCATGGATCGAAATGCGCCCGGGTGAACCACATACGAAATGGAGTAAAACTGAATATGAACGTACGCCTGAACAAAATGAGTCACTGGGTCTTGTAAATGCGGATGCGCAAACGGAAACTGAGACTGAGGCAGCTGAAGAATCTGTTCGAAACAATGACGAGGAAGAGCAGGTTACAATGTCAAATGATGAGATACATACCTTTCAAGCCACTTGTCCAAGCTGTCTACGTCGATGCGATACTCATATGAAGCTTATTGATATCCCCCATTTTAAGCAAGTAATTCTAATGAGCACTGTATGCGATTTCTGCGGTTACAAGAGCAATGAGGTTAAAACTGGAGGTGAAATCCCTGAAAAAGGTCGTCGAATCAAGCTTATTGTGGATGACCCTGAGGATCTGGCTCGCGATATTTTAAAGAGTGAAACTTGTGCGCTTTATATTCCTGAGCTGAATCTAGATCTTACCGCCGGAACTTTGGGTGGAAGATTCACTACTGTGGAAGGTCTGTTGCGAGAGGTCAGCGAACAGCTTGATATGCGTGTTTTTCAAGACTCTTCAGATTCAATGACAGATGAACAAAAGGAACGGTGGAAAAAGTTTCTAGATGGGTTGAATGAAGCTATTGAAGGAAAACGGAAATTCACGTTGATTCTAGAAGATCCGCTATCGGCAAGCTACCTACAGAATGTTTATGCGCCCGATCCAGATCCAAATATGACTATTGAGGAATTCGATCGTACTGAGGAGCAGAATGAAGATTTAGGTTTGGCGGATATGCATGTATAATATTTTTGTTTGATCTAGCTTAATATATATTTGTAATGCATCAATCAAACTATTATTTCGTTACGTCCTTCACAAATCCAGTCCATCTAATCTATGCAATAAATATTCCACTTCAACAACTTTTGTAAGTGGAATAACCCAATTTTTGTACATCTCGACAACTGTATCTGCATCGACTCGACGGGCTGCCGCATCAGCAGCCGACGAACTCGGGTCTAGTCCATAAGTTTCCGCCTTCCGCTTCAGTCGAGCTAAGACCTGTTTTTCCACAGCTGCATTTGTGATTGATTCATCAAGTCCTTTTGCATCTCGAGCTTTGATCAGTGCTATCATCCGATCTTGCTCTGATTGAAACTTGGCCTCAGCGACAAAGCGGCCAAAATGAATTCGCCGAGACAGCGACCGTAGACATTCAACGTCGCACAGCGAGCTTGATCCAAGATTCTCGGCTTGCTCGCCTTCTCGACAAAGCTTAGGGATTATATCGTGCGTGTAAAATTCTTTGATTTTATCGTTGACGTTGATTTTGTTCGGATCAGGATACAACAACGGCGGATATGCAATTGATGGTAAAATAGGCTTTGGTAGATCATCAGGATAGAATGGAACTTCGTCAGGCGATTCGTATCTGCGTACTTTCGCATGAACAATTTCCTCTTCTTTCAAAATCCAATCTACGAATGAGCCTTCGAAATTAGGGATTGCAAATGCTCCTGCCTGGTAAATCGACGATTGCCTAGGAAACTTTGCTCTCTCGATCAGATTGAATACAATCGTGTCTTCCATCCTGATCAGCGCCTGCCGAATATTTTTCAAGTCAAGAACAGTCTCCGGTTTCAAGAAATCCATTTTAAACAGATTCGATTGAATATTATCTAACTTGAAGGAAACAAATTGGAAGATGAAGATGATCTTCGCTATGAAAAACAAGGTTGCTGCGCCGACCTGGAATTACGATCGTCTCTATTCCCACTCAACGGCCTTTTCTGTTTCTACTACACAAATTCCATACCAGTTCTAGCACTCTCACTGTCTCGTCATATAGAAAATGAAAATATTGATTCAAGTAAATAAAACTCCAATTTAAATAACGAATATGACTCGGAAAGTTAGAATAGCCTTTGAAGGCTGTTGTCACAGTGAACTCGATAAAATCTACAATTCAATTAGGAAACTCGAGATTCCTATCGATCTACTAATTATTGGTGGCGATTTCCAAGCTGTTCGAAATTATCGAGACTTGAAATGCATGGCGGTGCCCGAAAAATATCTCCGTCTCGGCGACTTTGCAGATTATTATTCGGGAAAAAAGCTCGCTCCTGTACTGACTATATTTGTCGGTGGAAATCATGAAGCTTCAAACTATCTGTGGGAGCTATACCATGGCGGTTGGGTAGCGCCCAACATCTATTACGCCGGTGCAGCAAATGTTCTTGATTTTGCAGGCATTCGAATTGGATTAGTTTCAGGAACATGGAGCGAGGCCCATTACAACTGGGGACATCATGAACGGGTTCCGTATTATCGAGGGGCAGAGCGTTCAGCATATCATATCCGTCAATACGATATTCAAAGACTATATAATGCCAACTCGTCCACTACATCCAAACCAGTTGATATCATGGTATCTCATGACTGGCCACAAGGAATTGAAAAATACGGAGACTTGAATGCTCTACTGACGCGCAAACCTTTCTTCAAAGCCGACATCGACAACGAAGACCTGGGATCTCCACCCAACATGCTCCTTTTACGACACCTCAAACCTCAATATTGGATATCAGCTCATTTGCATGTCAAATATACTGCTATTTACAAACATGATACTGAAATCTCCGAAGCTGCACCAGGGTTTCAAGAAACTCGTTTTCTAGCTCTTGACAAGTGTCTCCCACGTCGCCAATTTTTGCAAGTCTTGGAATTTCAAACCTCATTGGAATCCGATTTATTCAGTCTTAAGTATGATCCGGACTGGCTAGCTGTTATTCGCGCAACAAATTCGAACATGCCGTTGGATCGTGATACTAAGTCTTTATACTCTACACCGGAAGAACGAAATAAGGTGGTTGCATCCATAGCCGATGAGCGGGAGTGGATTGAGAAAAATCTATGCAGTATGGATAAGCTTTATATTCCGTTGAATTTCGAGTTGACTGCTCCGATAGCTGACCATAGCGATGCCAAAAATATTCGAAACTTGCCTTCTCCGCTTGCTTATAACAATAATCAAACCGCCGCGTTCTGCAAATTATTACAAATAGAAAACAAAATTTTCCGGCCTGACTTGAGCGAATCCTAATCTCTGTATATATACATGTATAGTAATGTATTATTTATCTGATGACTTCATCATATCCATTAGATTTATTCCCGATGGTCCCGGGTTCGTAGATTTGGCAACTTTCTCAGCTCTTGATTTGGCCAACATCATTTGTAAAGTATTTTGTTTCCTAAGTTTTTGTCTCTTCCGACTAGATTGTCCGCTGGTTGTCTTGCCTTCAGTTTCTGATGAAATATTCAAGACAGATTCGGGAATTTGGCGTCCGTTGGTTGGTTTCTCATCCATCACTTCTAGTTTACTATCCATGTCGGAATATGCAAACCGTGTCACTTTTTCACAAGCCAAGCAAATATAACATAGCTCCGATCCTTTATCAGCAACTGTGTCTGTTCTCCAATTGATCAATTTCGCTGTTCTTGCCGCATTTTTCAGTTTCCTCCGTTTACGAGATAAAACAAGTAAATTATATCCCGGAATCCACACAGAATTGCAAACACCACATGAACTTCGCAACAATTGACTGGGTAAAACAATTTCATTCGATTTAGCTGTCTGTATAAAAGTTTTACAGATGTGAGCAGCTACACTCGGCGCCGATCTTGAAAGTAGATGTGCACTGGATTGCTGGAACACCAATTTTAATTCAGTCTGTTTTGATTCATCGATCTCTATTAATTCTCGCGTCAATTTTCGTTCAGCTACACTCATCTGCCTTAATTTCAGTGAAAAGCCGAGATTGTGAACAGTTCAGTGCCGGACAGCTAACCTAGTTTATCCCCGACCAAACTCATTCCTAGTGCATACATCCCACCTAAGCTACACCTTAATGTTTCCTCGCGTTCAAAACCAATATTCCACGATTTTAACAAAATACAAGTTCTGCCGCAAGACTATCTGCAGAAATAGATCCCCAGTATTTGTTTAATTAATAAACAAATCCTAGTTCACAGTTGTTCTACGTAGATTCACTTTATGGGAGACGTTTACCACAATGACATAAACTTTGCTCGCAGAAACTGCTCGCAAGAGATTATGAGCTTAACACACCTATAAAACGTCGTGCGCGTGGAGATAAATTCCCAAATTGACTTTGTTCGAAACGTAGGTTATCGAGCCAGAGTATAATAGCACTAAAAGGACAAAAAATAAAACATTTTATTATAGACCCAACCGAAAAGCAAAAAAGTTCTTTTGATTCAATACAATGTACATGCTTTAAGCCTTACCGGCAGCCTTTCTGGCAAGAAGAGCCTCACGGTCCTTGTCAAGTCTTAGCTTGGTAATGACAACCTTAGAAGGATGAACAGAAACAGGAACAGCAGATCCATCAGCCTTGTCCTTGGTCAATTTCTCGACCTGGATGGTGTACTTGAGACGATAGACCTGAGTAACTTTGCCCTCCTTGCCCTTGTACGAGCCACGGACAACAGAGATCTCATCATCCTTTCGGATAGGGAGCGATCGCACCTATAACATAAGAGTTAGCGCACGACACTCAACAGAGCTATCAAAACCTATCGAATGATCACTCACATTGTACTTTTCTCTCAGCTCTTTAGAAAGAGGAGCAGACATGATAACCCGCTTAACCGACGAGGGAGCAGCAAAGTGCGCCTTACGCGACTTGCTGCGGGAGGAAGAAACGTCTGTAAAACCACCATTAACAACTAGCTCAGAATCAAACAAGAGCAGTCTAATCCCCCTCGTCGCAATCTCCCTATGGCAAAAAAAGGAATCTTCTTGAGTCGTGGAACTAAACCGAATACATACCCTTTGAAAACTTCATTTTCTATATATTGAATTAACAGATGAACTAATGCAGTAGCTGAATCTGTCTAACAAGAGCAAATATACAATAAAAATTCAGATTGGCCTAGCACTCTAATTCAACCAACTCGAACTCCGTGCTCGAGATACTGCTATTCGTGCAGTCTAATCCACCCGAGCCGCATCTATAGCAGTCACAGCATTATAGCCCTAATAGCCCTACAGAGCCTCATAGTCTGAGGCGTCGATCAGAAGGTTCTGTCAGTGGCTTGAATCTGCGTTTCGATAGAACTATAAAGGGTGATCCGAATATACACAATAGTGTCTTCAGAGTTGCTCTCAGGTTCCGTAGAATGTAGTCTCAGCTATCTGAATTAATACAGTTCGTATCTTTGATCGATGATCAATACAAATATTTCTATTAAATTATCAAGCTCTGTAGATCGTTTACCCCTTAAAATGAGCCTCGTTCCTGTCAAAAGACGCAGAACGCACCTAAATTACCAAAGACCAAATTTGACGGGCCGGGAGCACCAGATCCGGCCTCATCGCTAGAGTCACGTGATGATACGGTTCGTGTGCGACCTTGTGTTAGGACTTTGTTGAAACTGCGATTGAATTCGCGATTAGATGTTCTGAAATCTCGATAATTTGGTACGTGATATTTTAATCACAAAATAGTTTGAACCCTAACCAGACTGTTAATTAGGATAATGAAAGTATAAGTTTACGAGATCTTGCCACTCTTTCCTATTACATCAGATTCTTGTCACCCCTTGCTTCAGGAGAGCAATATTGGAATACCCTCTCGTACTATCGGAGGTCAGGCTAGTTCTGATTGAAATTTACTAGTATGGTTGGTAGATTTCTTCTACAAAGTCCACTATTGAGGTAATCGGATTCATACTCTATCAATCAGCTCAATCAGCTCAATCAGCTCCTTGGTAAGCTATTTGATCTGTTATACGGTGGTTCTTTATATCCATCTTAGGTTTGTACCTAAGGTGTCCTTGATACAATAAGCCGTTCGAACACTTGTCGGCGTTGATCTCACAACAACAGTTGGAGTTCTCCTTAGCTGATAGCAGGTCAGAGTATAAAGTGTACACTCGTTTGAGTCATTCTCATTTCCTGAACGCGTTTTCTTAGCTATCCTCTCATTCGGGGAAATGGATCAATTTGAGCAGCAACGTCAAGCGCACCAAGGTTCATTTAATAACATCTCCCACCAACGGCAAGAGCAGGCAGCGGTGTCTGGATATGGAAATGGCGCGAGCACAATGGGATCAGATCAAGCCGATGACGATCATATGGGCAATGAAATACAGAAGATATACGTCCGGTTAATAGATTTGCAGAAGTCTGATCCACAAAAATTCGCTATTGAAACACAGAAATTTAGAAGACGAATATTTGATAAATCTATTGCGCAGCGGCAAGGTTTGGGACCAAGTTTGTCTTTAACACCAAGTTCGTCTTTGGCTCCAAGTTCGTCTTTAACATCAAGTTCGTCTTTGGCTCCAAGTTCGTCTTTGGCACCAAGTTCGTCTTTGGCTCCAAGTTCGTCTTTAACACCAAGCTCGTCTTTGGCTCCAAGTTCGTCTTTGGCTCCAAGTTCGTCTTTAACATCAAGTTCGTCTTTGGCTCCAAGTTCGTCTTTAACACCAAGCTCGTCTTTGGCACCAAGCTCGTCTTTGACACCAAGTTCGTCTTTAACACCAAGCTCGTCTTTAGTACCAAGTTCGTCTTTGGCAGATCACTCGTCAACCAATCAGCGCGCACATGTCCTTCAGCTTACTTCGTCTCAAATGCAATCAGATGTCATGTTTCCATCTTCTCGGATCACTCTTCCTCCAATTCGACAGAACCCATTTAATCGGTTGCCCGGTCCTTTGGATAGACCGGTTTCGGCTTGTCTTGAACCGCCAACTATTTTAGGCGTACCATTTTCGGGGCCGCCGGAATCAAGGTATAGACAACCTACTGCAACCTGGCAAAACCTTCAAGTGCAGACGCCTCAGGTTGGCCATTCACATGGATATTATCCTCAAGCTACACAGTTTAATAGCAATCAAATCCCTGGACCTAATCTAGGAGAGCCTCGATCTACAGCTGCACACATACCAAATCATAATCTAACGACGACAGACCAGCATATACCTAAAGTCATGCCTATTGCCACCCCTGCAGTGGCTCATTCTTTCGGAGACGGCAATTTAGTGGCTGAGAATTTTTCTTCGGATGCGCCAATGAAAACTCACATCTCTCAAAATTCATATCAGATCCATCAGTCTACCAAGGATCTCTATGCTCAAAGTGCTCCTCTTCCTCCAATCTTGAATGACCAAGGACAAGGAACACTTCATTTAGAGTCACAAAACCTAGCTCCAAAGAGCATGCATGAGCAGAACTGGCTTGATCAGCCCTTAGGCAAACTGTCTTCTTCACTTCCCGTTTCTAATACCCTCGAGAAGCCGTCTACTACAACGTTTCCTGGATCTACAACAACACCGATATCATCGATAGCGTCTAAATCCATGTCGACAAAGCCCAGCAGTGATAGATTACCTAACTCTTCCATGAGATTTGAGCCAGAGCGATCTCAATCTGCCATTTCTGCTCCCTTGCGCCCGGTATCTTCTCCCGTATCTAATACAATGGGAGCTAGCTTGAAGGACAGCCAAAGTTTCTTGAGGGTTGATGATAAAATAGCAATCAGACACAATATGACAATGAAATCCAACACCTTTTCTGGTGATGCTAATAATCACAAAAGTGCTGTGAACCAATCTCAAGTTGGTCAAGTGGTGAACGTCTCACAGGCGAATCCACTTACAAGGACTGGAACTACACATTCCACTCCAGATTCTCGGAATAAGCCAAAGCCAATAAAAGGCTTAGCTCCGATTTCTCGACAGGGTGGATTCGTGCGGCCCAGGACACCAGGAGTTGTGAATAATCCTTCCGATTACTCGAATAAGAGACGGCCAAAGGAGAGTCTGGACAACACAGCCCGAAATGGGGTTAGAGATAACACCGAAAAGCACGATCAAAATCAGGCTGATGTTGTAGTCATCTCATCACGATTATCCATCGAACCAGAGTCGACGGAAGGGAAAACTCGATCAGTATCTAGACAGATACTTCGTACAAAATTCCAGCTACATGATCTCAGTGCCGAAGGAGGCAAATACGCTGAATTGCTATTGGGCGCAGATATTCGTCCCGAAGTATCGAGCAATGTCGGAACTAGTCTTGCTAGTCTTCTCTCAATGAAGGCCGCTACGTATAGATTAATTCGGGCATTACAACATTTATCTGTGGTTCATCAAGATTCCAGTCATCTTCCGAAGATTCAGCAAGGAATTTTTAGCGCTCAATTTGAACTTGCACGATTGAATGAATTGCTTTCACAGAAGTATCCTGAAAAAATGAAATTGTATGACAGCTGGAGAGAGAGTATTTCACCTTATCATGAGAGTAAAATTGGGAAAGTCAAACCTCAGATGAACAATTCAGTACACAATGGCCTAGCGAGTAAAATATTACGAGTTCTAGGAAGGCATCCTACACAGAAGCCTTTGAATTTTGAATTTGCTGCATTAATTCGTGGCCAGGCTGATTCTAATTTGTTTAATTTGGCGGAACTTCCGCGACTATTTGATTCTACAATAGATCCTAGATTGAAATCGGATAAGCGACCAAAGTCAAATTTAACCATAGCACGAAGTAATGCTATTCAATTCAAACGTTCTCGGTCACTTTCAACTAGAAAGAATTCAAGTGCTGTCGACAATCCTGCTATCTTGACTCATGATCAATATTCGGCGGAGCCTGCTGAAGATGTCGGTAATTCAGAAGATGTGAATGAAATAGATGAAGGTTTTACGACTGAGGATATATCAACTCTATCGTTAACTGGATCGGAAATACAGGAAATGGCCGCACCACCGGATAAACTCAAGGGGACTAGATCTATAGAAATGAAGAGTAAGTCTTTGATATCTAATCGAAGTTTGTCCAAGAAGTTTTCAAGTAAACCGTCTGAATTTTCATCGAATCAGGAGAAGTCAGCGGCGGGTCTAAGTAGCAAAGGCACGGCCTTCTCACAATCAGATTCTCCAGCGTATCAATCTGAAACTTTATCGAGAGATTTGAGCAAAAAAAAATTGAAACGCAGAACTATTTCTAAGCAGCATTCAAAAGCCGATTGCAAATTTAAAGCCACTCCGGAACCTCATTTTCCACAATTCCGATGCAAGTGGGCTACTTGTCAAGCATTATTTGCAGATATCAACACGCTACTACTTCACATTACTACGATCCATAAGCCAGATCAAAACGAGATCAAATGTTTTTGGAGAGGTTGTGTTAGTGATGCGCAGCTTAGATATGTTTTCAAAACGGAGACTGAACGGAATTTGCATGTGTGCGAGAAACATTTGTCGGGGATAATAGACCAAAATGGCCTCGGTGCCAATCCTCGGTCGGAATTCGAAAGACGAGTGCGTGAAGGGCCAAGCTATGTGAACAGAATATCAAATCAACTTATGACTCCTGTGACATATCAAGGACCAAATAGACATTGGAAAAATCTAGATAAACGACTTGATGCATTGGACAAGGAACGGAAAAGAAACTGGAATGCTAAGCAAGAGGGTATTCCGCATCTAGTGGGGGAAGAGCTGAAGAGACTTCGATTAGGTGGGGCGGGATGGGATGCAGATGATGATAGTAATTAGCAGATGTAAGATAAATATATCTAGTTTTGTAAATTTTGGGCGAAACTAAATGTTTTAAGTTGATTTTGTTATCTAAAGTCGGTCCAAACTGAGTACTTCTGCAAATTCTACTCTCTGTTTGCGCCAGGAGAGTATATAGAACAGGTGATTGATTATATCTCAACGCGACAATCAAAACCAAAGACGTTCTGTAGAGAGCCGTCTGCGCTCTTGCTTAACTGGATATAATAGGACAGACGGAACTGAGTTGAAATTCAGCTTGCAAATTTGCAAGACCGCAGACAAATCGCTCAAATATGAAACAAAATAATCGTTGGAGAATAATCTCACAAGAAAAAACACAAACTAATTAGGAAATGTAGCACGTGGATCACACCACTTCATTTGCTTCGAAAAGAAATAGAGAGAATCCTAATTTTGAAAATTTCTTGTATCCGGTGATGAATTAGAAGCTGCTAAAATCGAAATAAACAGAGGTATTAATGCAATGGTGGTCTAGATAATTGACAGATTTTGTCTAGTTCCACCTATCCCCGTATTGTCCGACAGAGTTGGATCGTTTCGGAAGCATAGGGCTCGGAATTACCAGCGTAAGCATAGGCAGCAGAAGCAGGTATACAAAAATGCTATCAGGCTTGAACGGTGAAACATTACTATTTTAAGATCTCTGTAAGTCTCAAGAAGAAGACAGAAAATGCTTGCCTGAAATAACAGAGTGCAACATGTAATGCGGCAATTATACGTACGACTGGGACAAGTCGACTGTGGTTAGTGAGATATATACGTTAAATTTTTGATCTGAAATTGTAGTAGTTACAGTAGCTGATTGGTATCAGCTTTCCGGGAAATCACACATCGTATATAGCTATCTCAGTCGTGTGAAGTCCGATTCACAGTGCAGTGTTGAATCTGGCTTATACATAATTCAAATCTCGAGTTCTGGCCCCATATGTCCACGTCTATTCTTCGACAAGTGCACGACTGGACATGAACTAGTTACCTATCTTGTACTCCGAGGAGATATTTTATTTATAATTGATAGTGTCGGTTACGACTGAAACATAGCCAAACCTCACGGCAACAAATTCGATGCACTATGCGATCTGCAGTGGCAGAAGAGAGATATTTGTGCTTTAATAATAATCCCAAAACCAGTATAGATGAAATTTATAAGCTTGAAGTGGAACTTGTAAATAAAGATGATGAAACTGGGCTATTGTATATCCAAATTTAGAACATCTGTTGCTGAGAGACTTCCAAATTCTGGTCCTATAAGTAGGACTGAGTTGGTCCTAAAGACTCACGCTATAA
This sequence comes from [Lipomyces] oligophaga, assembly GCF_038497815.1. Taxonomy (NCBI): domain Eukaryota; kingdom Fungi; phylum Ascomycota; class Lipomycetes; order Lipomycetales; family Lipomycetaceae; genus Lipomyces; species [Lipomyces] oligophaga. The sequence continues at coordinate 152,980 of NW_027117787.1, read as the reverse complement.
AAAACTCGAAAATGCAATTTTCTCAACAAGCCTCAAGCATAAAACAGATACGATTTGCAACTAAAAGTTCAATATCCTATCGCAATGACCTAGTATCTATTATGTAATCACAATGTTGCTCAGAAATTTCGAAAAATCTCCCAGCACGCGTTAACCACGCGTCACTGCGGCTCTCACTACGCGTAGACACTTCTTCGGTTCTGTTCAGACAACTAACTTTTTGCCCTTGTTAACATATAGAAAATTTAATTGCATTGAAGATGAGTAAGAAAAGGCAGTCAACCTTAAATTTTAATGGTTCTTCACCATTCAAAGATATCACCAATACGATCTCCAGCCCTATATTGCCTCTGGTGTCTACTCCGATATCTTCTCCAGTTTCAGAGACTTTCTCACCAAATTGTGGATCTGGAATAAAGCCTAAAGCAGTGGAACAAAATATTAGGAACCAACATAAACGGATTCGATATGATTTTTCAATTACAAGTGGCAAACCGCTGCGGACAGTTCAGCGAGAAAACGAGCACCGGGTGATCGGCTTGCGACTAATGTATCGAGAACTAATGAACTCTCGGTGGGCATCTGATCCAATCGGCGGAAACTGTCAGAGCCGACGGGACTTATTAACCTACGATGCGCGCGAACTGAAAAGTAATTATGCTCGTGACTGGACTACTCTCAGACAAGTTATGGTGAATAGAGAGGCTATGTCAATATCAGAGAGTACTCCTACCTGCGTGGCAAGTATTCCAGGAGAACAGGTTGCAGCTGTTGGTACCGAGAACGGCGAAGTCATTTTGTATGATCTGGATAAGCCGAAACTCGATCTTCCCATGATGATCTTTAAAGCCCATCGATCCTTTCTATCGGATATCACCTTCAGCAGCGCGACGAGTCATGAACTAGCGACCAGCTGCGTCGACGACACCTGCCGAATTGTGGATCTGGTGAACCGGAAAGTTGTCGCAACGTTGAAATCCGAGCGACCAGGATCAGTTAAACAGTCGATTTTCCTTCAAGAAAATAGCTCTCACCTAGTTGCTTGCTGCAACCGATTTGGCTCTATTGATGTGTTTGATCTGCGAGTTTCGTTCAAATCTCAGAATCTCCGCCCAGTAGCTTCAGTATTTCGGGCTCATAACTCCACTAATCGTCGCTCGAACTTGCCAAAAACGGCTACAACAGTTACATCGATATCCAAATTGTCCTCGAACAATGATCTTCCGATTCTGGCGTCCACTTGTGATCAGAACACAAGTGTCCGGCTATGGGACCTGCGGAAACTTGAAAAAATTACGAACTTCACCAAGCCTCTATTCCAAACTGACCCGGTTGATTCATCCACTTGCTCAAAGTCATTCGGCTTCACATCCACAATATCCTGCCCACTCTCAAACACTTTTTACGCGCTTTCTCGCGATTCTGTACTGTATTCGTTTCCAATTACTTCTTCATCTTCTATTACTTCGTCACCTAGTTGTCTCTCCACGCATCGAGATTTACAAGTTGACTCCTACTTCTCAAAACTGTCGATCCCTTCTCAAAGTGCTTTCCAAAAGTCAGGTCTTTCGTCTCCTTATATTGTTTGTTCGTCAAGTTCTCCGAATCCAGTTTTGTTTCCTATCAATTGTTCCTCACTTTCTGCATCACCTCCTTCCTCCCGAAATCAGGGTCTTGCCCTAGTCAATGGCCATACCCAACCATTAGCAGGTATCACTTGGTCAGATAATGGTTCCTTATTCTCTGCTGGCGATGATGGATCTCTCAGACGATGGAAAATGAATTATTGCTTACCCTCTGCTGCTACCCATTTAGATGGTTATGCCATATACAGCCCCAACGACTTGTCATCTTGATACATATTTATTAATAGGAATCAGAAAGCGGTAAACCAGTCAATCAAAAACATTTAAAAAGTCAAAGTCATCTAAAATCTAAATACAGCAATCCTTCCAATTAAATCCTTCCAAAAACGAAATCAAAAGCATAATAACAAATACATAATTTTAAACTTTTATATACAACAATTTAAAGTAAAATTGAATTTAAAAACAAATCATCATCCTCCTGAAGGTCTAATAATTTCGCGCATATTGTGCTGCTGGATATCCGTAGGTCAATTCACTGTCAGAATTGACGATCGGAGGTACTAATGCCCGAGGCATCATCGAATCAGAACTACTACCGACTAACGCCGGAACTGTCCCAACAGACCCAGATCCAGTGACTGATACTGGCGGGGGTAATGCTTGCGGAGTAGACATTTGATTATTTGAGACCGCAGAGACCGCGCCACTAGCGACTGATGACGAACTGCCAACCTGCATTTGGAAAACTGAAATTGGCGGCATCGTAGGCTCAACCCCAACAGGCGTATTTGAGATTCTATTAAAAGCTGCAGCTGCGGTAGCGTGATCAAGTGCTTGTTGTTGTTCTCGCGTAACAGCTAAATGGCCTCCATTAATAGAATGGATCATTCCTTGTCCAGATCCATCGACTGGACCCAGCATACCTGTTACTGACGAAGCTGACGAACTTAATCTCCTTTCATCCTTTTCGACCGTCGAACTCTCTGCTTCAACTCCGTGTTCATTTAGCTTGATCAGCTTGGTCGAGTCTCTACCTCGTCCCTTGATTCCTTTATTAGCGTGCCTATATAAATCTGCAAAATAAAAGAACAACTCCCGGTCAGCTTCCGGAATTGTGGACTCATTATAATCCGTGTCAACATAAACCTGAAATTTGGCAACAAGCATTTGCAATGCTTCTTGGTGAAATTTGTTTTGATGAGCTTTCAAATTTCCCAGCTGCGTGAATGATTTATTACAGCTGTCGAGTTTGCAAATGTATGGTCGTGAGTCTGTATGTGTAAGGAGATGAGCTCTAACATTTCCGCGCTGTGCAAATCGCTTGTTGCACATTTCACAAACATACGGCTTTTCTCCGGTATGGCTCCGCTTATGAGTCTATAGGAAAATAGTTAGTTGCTAAACCAACACTATCACTGAGTTAAAGAAGTATACTTACCCTTAAATTACCTCGTTGCGAAAATCGCTTCCCACAATTTGGAACATCACATACATACGGCCGTAGTCCCGTATGGCTTCGTCCATGAATATCCAGATGCGTTTTTTGATTGAAAACTTTTCCGCATCCTGGCTCTGAACATGCAAACTTGCCAACCTTTAATTTTGATGCCGGCGAACCGCCAACTAAATCTTGCTTTGACATCTCTTGGGCTATTTCTTGAGAAGAGTATACACCTGCAATTAAACTATCTGCTGTGGGGATGGGAGCTGATACGACACCCTCTGAGGTAGAATTTGCACTAGTAGGAGGAATTAGACCAACACCCATGGTATTAATACTGCTACTGCTACTACTAGTGCTAATACTACTTGTAGTGCTGCTCCCCCCGCCACTGCTGCTACTGCTGCTACTGCTGGTGCTTCCACCTTGGCTTGAAACAGATGACGTCCGCTCTTTGTCTTTGCGTTCTCGAGATTGGATAACCAACATTAGAGCATCAATTTGTGTAGATCCTACTTGAGGAGCACCAGAAGCAGAATAATTTGTTGGCGACTGGCGTTTAGTCTTGCGTCCTTGAAGAATTGACGATGCTGAGACTCGTCGCTCAGGAGTTTGAGGCCGATTTGCTAACATTTGTCTTTGCTGATCCTGGCTTGATTGCGCCGAATTTGAAGTCAGCATATCATTCTGTTGATGTAGTTGAAATATATGTGGAGATGAATGAGCATGTGTTAGCATGTGATTTGGCTGCAATGAGTTCGGCGGCTGCAAAGCTGAAAAGGAGAGTGAAGTATGTAAAGTGCTCGGTCGTTGGTACTGGGCTTGGCTTTGAGTTTGCTGTTGCTGTTGCTGTTGCTGTTGTTGTTGTTGTTGTTGTTGTTGCTGAGAAAGCTGTGATTGAGGAGCAAATTGCTGGACCTGACCAGGCTGAGCAGCTAAAGACTGTGCTTGTACAGCGCCGGGTACATTCAAGTACATAGGAGAAGTCGAAGTGGTAGAAGAATGGGATTTTGAGTCTAGAGAAGAGGATATCACAGGAGAGGAAAGAGAGATATCAGCTAGAGAGGTTGCAGTCGAGGAAGCCGTTGATAAAAAGGAAGCACCGCTAGAGACCGAGGACGAGGAAGAGTAGGTTGTAGCTGGCGGCCTAATTGGATTATAAGTGCTGTATCTGTGGAGATCAGAAGGTGAAGCCGGATATGTGTTCATCGAAACTGCGGGAGCCGTGGAGGCCGCACTTTGGCTAACTTGAACGGGGGCCGAAGTAGGAGCAATGATGGAAGGTGGAGCGGGAGTATCAAAGTAGTCATGCATGGAATGGTAAGCATTGATTTTAGCAACAACTGACGATGGAGTCGATGAGGACGACATATGAGAACTTCCGCTGGCCAGACTGCCAAAAGTTGAAGGTGTTGGAGGAAGAGGTCCGGCCGATGGGGGTATCGACATTTGATATTGTTGGTCAGGCTTTAAAAGTTGCTGTTGCTGTTGTTGCTGCAGCTGAAGCTGTTGCTGTCGCTGCGGGGAAACTAGGTATGGTGAGTGAGATGACGAAGATGGAGGAGCCGGAGGAGGAGGAAGAGCAGAGGGAGGAGCAATAGGTTGGTTCTGCTGCTGGTGTTGGAGATGAGGGAGTGAATGGGGATTCGGAGCTTGATTATGCTGGGGCAATTGCATCTGTTGTTGTTGTTGCGGTTGCTGCTGCTGCGGAAGGATATACATAGGATATGGTTGGTTTGCCATGAGGGCATATTGGCGATAGGACGACTCAGCTACGGCGGCAGCGGCAGCAGCAGCAGCAGCAGAAGCAGCGGCCTGGGTCGCAGAGGAGGGAGACGAGGACTGGTCTGAGGACGGTTGGCCGAGCATTTGGCGCTGGTTTGGAGTCCAGGCAGAAGTCGCAGCGTATGGATGCTGATGGACTTGATGGTGACTGTGGATATCGAAAGAATCGTAAGCGGGCGTGGCCGAAGAAGGATTTGAATTATTGACGAGGTTGGAAGGGCCGGCCGAGGAGGAGATCGTGAGGGTTGGCAGAGAGGCCGAGACGGAGGAAGAGGAAGCGGAAGTCACCGAGTCCGGAGCAACAGACAGGTCTGGCATGGCTGCGAACAGTCATGCGCTCTCGAGAAAGCAGAAGGAGGAAGTCAGGTCGGGAGAGAAAGAAAGAGGGAACCGAGCGATGACGAGAGAAGAGCTGACAAAGGGACAGAGGACGGAATCAGAGTCACGAACTGGTCAGCAGGTCTGGGTTGAGGACGAGCGAAAGGAAGGATGAGCAAGGGACCAACGGCAGCGGAGAGGGAAAAAAGAGAGAGAGATCGAGTCCGGCGAGAGAAGCAGCGGGCGTGGACGGCTATTGTGCGCGGAGCAAGTGAGCAAGCGAACGAGCGAGCGAGCGAGCGAGCAAGCGAACAAACGGACGAACGAACGAACAATCGAGCGGGAATGAGGGCCGAACGAGGACTACGACTAGGACCAAAAAAAGCGCAGGAAGACGGCCAGACGGACGTGGAGTCTGGTATTGAGATTCGAGAAACGTGCTGGCTGCGGAAGTAAGCGATCAAGCAAGAAGTGCGAGCACGCTCGCGGTCGACCTTAATTACTACTGTGGTTCGAAGAAACGGAGACGGACACAACAGCCATGGACACTGGACAGCAGCCAGTTGAGCGGGCAACAGCACGACCTAGACTTGATAATCGTACGTGAGATTGTCTGCGCGCGCAATAAATGCCGTGCAAATGGAGGTTTCGTTTTAGCGAGCTCTGTTGCGCTGCGATGAACTAGCAAGCCGGGACAACGAGAGCGAGGTTTGTTCTGCATGGCCTGTGAGAACCGAACAGGATGCTATCCGGCACTCGCGCAGCAGCAGCAGCCGCGAGCGAGCCAGCCAGCCAGCGGCACCCCTCAGACAAATTTGCGGCGTCATGCACACGTCGTCATGGCTTTTGCGGACTAACGGCGAGTGTGCGTTTCTAGGTTATGGCGCATGTTATTGATGGTGATTCATTTACTGCCACATAGGTACTGGTCAAGTTTTCTACAGAATTCTATTTTACTGATAGTATGCAATTACACACAGCGCCGACCAGCACCGCCAATGACACCACCATTGGCTACAGCGACACCAGGAGCACCAGCATAATATCGAGTAAAAGCATTTTTACTGTGCAGCTAATACCCGAACAATAAGTAGATAACTAAATAGATAGATAGATGAATAGCTAAAACGAATAAATAAGAAAATAAATAAATAAATAAAATATAAACCACTCTTCCGATGTTTCTATCCAAACATCTCTTTTTATCCGGTCTTGATTTTATTTCGTTTTAACGATCCCCGCGTGCCCGATCAATCCCCATCTTTTTCTACTATAACTCCATCGTCCCCCCTCCTCATCCCCCTCCCGCCAAATCTTATCGTCATCCAGTTTAGTCTAGTCCAATATATTATAGAGTGTGATCTCCCTCTGGTTCTCATTCTCGTTCTAATTAATCCAGTCCTCGTGCAATCTCAGCCAAACTCTAATTCGCCCGCGCCGTCCCACTCTTGCCGTCCGTCGCGGCTACTCGAACTACTACTGTGCAGCCGACAGTCTGGACTACATTGGTTGGTTACAGGTCTGGACTAGACGTGCATCTCGTAGACAGTGCCTTGCTGCCTGAAGCCCGCTGCCTTACAGCCCCCGAGTGCCTTGTGCCTTGTCTGTGGCATCTGGTGTGCGCTATTTGATCAAGTATTGCTATCTCTTGTTTTGTTTTGTTTTGCTTTGCTTTGCTTTATCAGGTTAAGTTTTGTTTATCAGGTTAAGTGTTGTTTTATAAGGTTAAATTTTGTTTTATCAGGTTATGTTATGTCAGGTTGTGTTATGTTATGTTTGGTTATGTTTGGTTCTCTGTTCTCTCTGCTCTCAGCCCTTAGTTCTCTGCTCGCTGCTTTTTCGGCTCGACTCGGTCAGCCTTCCTGGCCAGCTGACTCCCTTGTTCTCTTCCGAATAGATTGCAACCGTGCCCGTCCATGCACGTCCGCCGTGGAAGTTACAGGGCACAGTGTTTCTGGACCTACGCTATTTAGACAAAAGAGGATGGATTCAAAAGGGACATGCCCATCCAAGGAAATCGGATCAAATATGGTTCAGCATACACAAAAAACATACAAACATATAAATAAGCACAAACGTAAAAATAAACACTCAATCACGTTCTCATACTCGCTCTCGTCGTTGAACAACTCAAAACCCACACAAAGAATATTCCTATGCTCGGCATACTCAGTCGTGCGGTCAGTACTGTCCCTTCTCCCACCCCCCCGCCGTTCTTTCCGCTCTCGGTAGTACGTACAAATACAAACAGTCAGCAGTTAACGCTCGCCGGCGCCGCTTCCACGTTCTCCAGTCTTTTCTCTAGTTCCGTTCCCGCGCATAACAGCTGTTCAAAGAGTCGAATAAATAATAAGTCAATATAACAAAATAAAACAGATGAGTAAAATCAAGTAAATAGAACAGAAAAAAGTAAAATAATAAATAAACTCGTCAAGATGTAAATATGTAAATATTCCTTACACAGTCATCCTCAATCGTTTCCTCCACCTACTACTCCCCTCAGATCTGTGCGTCTACTGTTGGGGTTTCACCGTGTACCGCCAGATCCTCGCCCGCAAGTCCCCGCTGCCTGTAGCAAAGTACGTCCCCGTTGGACTCGGTGCAACCGAAATCACAGAGTTCTTGTGTCCCTGTAACATCAGCTGCGCCTGCGCCGTCCGGGGATCCCAAAACTGCACTCCTCGGTCCTTCGATCCCGACAAAACCCACTGTCCATCCGGCGTCAGCGCAACCGACAGCACAAAGTCCTTATGTCCCGTAAACGTCTTCACACACACACCTCCTTTGTGCGAATTCGGCAATCCCCGCGCAGACTGTAGCTCCCACAGTTTGATCGTCTTGTCCAGCGACCCTGACACAAGATCCTTGCCATTCGGCGCAAACGCAACTGAATAAACCGAATCTTTATGTCCATCCGGCGCCTCCAGTCGTTCAACCAAGAATCCTGAACTGGCCTCCCACACTCGCACACTCTTGTCCAAAGATCCCGCGGCTACAAACCGTCCATCGGGTGAGAACGCTACCGTGGTCACGCCGTCTTCAATCGTCAATGTCAGCACACACTGCGACGTCTCCATATCCCACACGCGAACAGACCGGTCGCCGGATCCAGACGCAATAAATCGCCCATTGCGTGCAAAATCAAGCGAATAAATATCCTGTTCATGGCCAGTAAACACATTTCGAATCGTCTTCGACTTGATATCCCACACTCGAATCTGCTTGTCTTCCGCACCTGTCGCAAGATATCGCCCATCCGGACTAAAACACACACTTCGAATATACAAATCTCCTTCTCGGTCAACACTGTCGTCTTGTAAATGGCATATCCGTTGGCCTGTCTGAACATCGTAGATCTGGGCCGACCGGTTACATCCCGTCGCAACATAATTGCCATCTGCACTAAACCTCACACAACATACAACGGAGTGATGATCTAGCGTGTGCACTAAATCAACATCCAACACTCGCGGTACGCGATCATTGTAAATTACAAACCAATCATTGGCCTGCTTCTTGAATTCGCTCGGCACACGGTCGAAATCAAGATCCGCTAAATTATTACCGGCTGGCGACTCAGGTGTCGTCCGCGCCATATGTGGAGATGTTCGATTGTCAACTGCTCGAGCTTGTCCAGGCGTAGTAGCTCCTGTCACAACCGCTGCTGGCTGCTGCGGTGTTCCGGCAACTGCCTGGTTGTGATATCCATTCAAATACCCTGGCGTGCCATATCCCGGTTGGCCTGGAGCTGCCTGAGGGGGTACAGCTCCCTGGGGAGTACCAACTTGAGGAGGAACTTGGCCTGGTTGCTGGCCTGCTGCTGCAGCTGCAGCTGCTGCCGCTTGCTGTTGTTGTGCTTGTGCCTGAGCCTGAGCCTGAGCTTGAGCTTGTGCTTGAGCTTGAGCCTGAGCTTGTTGCTGTTGTTGTTGCACTATTTGCTGTTGCTGTTGCTGTGCGGCCGCTGCTGCTGCCGCTGCTTGTTGTTGCTGTTGTTGTGCGGCCTGCTGTTGTTGTGCTGCAGCTTGAGCCTGCTGTTGTTGTGCCTGTTGCTGTTGTTGAGCAGCTACTGCAGCTGCTTGCTGCTGAGCTTGTTGACTCTGTTGTTGAGCATGAATGCTATTTTCCTGTGCAGGTGCTAATGTGGGAGCACCGCCTGACTGACCGGACATTAAACCCTGAAAAAGATTCGATGACGAGTGACCCAAAGCAGGAGGGGCGATCTGCGGCGCTCCAGGCTGCGGAGCCGGAACTACTGCCGCTGGTGCTGGGTGACTACCGCCCAAAGCTTCCAATTCATGTTTTAAACGAGCAATTTCTTCCTCGTAGCTAAAAATGAGATCAGCTTACCGCTCAGAAAAAAATTCAAAAGATTGGATTGGCACTTACTGCTCTTTCATCTTTCGATGATTTATCTCAAGCTCGTAAACATTTTGCCGGATCTGTTGCATCTCCGCAACCTGCTGGTTATCTGCAAAGCGTTAGAACACATATTCTTCGATTTAATCGATCATTTCATTTTGTCATGATTTCAATAATGCCAATCCAAAAAAGCCGCATTTTGAAGCATGATTACATCATTTTCATCATCCTCCATATCATCCATATATATTTTCAGTTCCAACAAAAACCTCTCTATCCTTCATCATCATCTGGTGCTAAATCTTAAACGCCCAGTCGCATGTGGAACGAGTGCGGCGCAAACAGGTTCAAGTACAGCGGACGTACAAAGACTGTGCGGTGAGGGTTAAGGGAATGCCAACGAATGAAATTGGATGCAGGAAAAAGCCGAGTCGCATGCTAAGCAACTTTCCACAGTATGAGCAAACCCGGGCGTGAAAATAAATCGCAATTGCAGCCAAATTAAAAACACCGCAGTGATGTTTTTCGTGGCAACGCCAAAATAATTTGGGCAAGTCGAGTCGGTCGAATCGGTTGAGCGCGCGGTGTGAGACACCAACAGAAAGGAGAAGCCGATCGACAAACTACCGGCACTTGACGACGTTGGAGAGGGGAGAATGAACGAGTGAGGAATTAGGAAAGAGGGCGCGGCGGGCGGCTGCGACGGCGGAAAGGCGAAGTAGCGGGCGCAACCGTGTGCGTGAGGCGAGCAGGCAACGAGCGCGAAAATTGAGTGTGTATGCAAAGCCTGCAGCCCAGACAACAGGCAGGAGGTTGAGGGATGCGGCGGTGTGAGAAGACAACACAAAAAAAAGAAGGAAAAAGGAACGCAGAGAAGACACACACTCTAGTTGACACTAGCTGCCAGCGAAAGCCACGGGGAAGAAATTGAATAAAACACACCAAGGCCTTGGGCGAAACCTCTTGCAAGGAGGACACACGGACAAGGTTGGACCAGGCGAGATAGGGCGAGGGTTTGGGGCGGCTGGGTACGTTTGGAAGTGAATGGCCGAGCGAGGGTGCAGTGTGAGGTAGACGAGAAAGGGCTCTGTTCGGAAAGCACAGTGGGTAGCCGACGCGGAAAATGAGAGCAATCCAAGCGAAAATGGAGCGCACGCGTTGCCAATGAAATTGTAGAAAGATATAATCAATTGAAATCAAATGAAAGAGATGGATTGAAGTCATGGTAGGAAAGAGTCGAGGAAAGCGCCCAGGAGAGGATGGACGAAGCTCGAAAACATCACGCTCATTGCAAGCGATCGACGCGAGATAGACGAGCCATATTTTCCAGTTAAACCGGTCACCCATGTTGCATATTTCATGGATATAATCGATAGATTCATAGTTTGATAGATTGATAGATTGATAGATTGATAGATAGATGGCTTGATGAATTGTTGGATTGATGAATTGATGGACTGAGAAATACCGTACGAGGAAGCAGATGGATAAGAATGACAGGAAAGACGATGATCAATGATGATCAATAATGAAATAAAAAAAAAGAAATAGAGAAAAGAGAGGCAAGATGAAATCAAGTAAAACGAAATTAGTAGAGTTGAGGATACGTACATTTTAGGTCAAACTCTTCCTTCTGCATGCGAAAGAGGTTTGCCTCGGACGTGACATTTTCAAACTCGGCCTTGAGCGACTCAAGAAGATCATTAATGCGCTGAGCCGGTGAAAGCAGTGGTCGCTGATAACTCATTTTTCAGATGCGATGGATGCGGACGAGCAAGAAAAGGAAGGACGAGCCGAGAAAAAAAAAGGGTATTGCAGATAGACCGGACGGGTGGTAATACGTGGAAGAGGGGCTAGAGAGAAGCAACTAACTCCCCGGCGGCGTGAGGACAGCAAGTGTGGGGAAGAGAAAATGAATGAGACAGGTAGGGATGAAAGTGGTAAAGGAAGAAAAAGAGAAATGGTGGGGAGCGTAAGAAAGGGTGGGAGACGTGCAGATGATAGCAAGGGAGAAGAAGGAAGGAAGAGAGGAAGAGTGAGAGGGAGAGGAGAAGGAGGGAAAAGAGAGGGAAGAAAGAAGGGAGAGACGAGAAAGCGAGAGGTGACGATGGACGGAGAGATCGCAGAGCAGCAAAGCAGGAGCCAATAAGTGTGAGTGTGGGTGGTGTTAGGAGAGAACGAGAGCGACTGTCTGGGTGGTCGAGGGCAGGTACGAGACGAGCCGACTAAAACAAGCCAGCAAGTCAGTAAGCCAATACGCCAGAAAAGCAGGTCTGTCTGTCTTTTGCTGCTCCTGTGCACCCGCTCCTAAAACTGCTAATGATACTTCCTGCTTCTACCGATACTACTGGCACCGTCGCTGAGCAGCCCAGTCTCCTGGGCCTCCGTCGTGTCCCCCCCTCCATCTCATCATCGAATCCGGATCATTTTGGGCTGCTAAACACGCATCAACGCACTGACCCTGTCTGTGTCTCGCCGGCGTCTGGCGCGGCTCGTGCGCACCTGCTTTCTCTACTCACACTGGAGGGGGGGCCAAGGAGTGAGAGCGCAGGAGACTGAAGGAGGCGGGCGCAAAAGGGCTCTGTTGTGAAGAGAGCTAACGGCCATCTGACCCGCTCAACGGTTTTTCTGATAAAACAGACCCAGCACGCATTCTCCGCGGCGCAGGTAGGAAGTGGAGACTTCGCTTGCCGACAGACCGCCACCGCCGCACAAGCAGATAATTAGAGGCTTATTACGTAACCTTCCAACGTACTCCTGTGTTTATAATAGCAAGAGAACAGATCGCCGTTCTTCCTCGTGATCGTGATAGCCATACTAGACCGTGGCCGCCTAACCCTGCCGCCGTTTGGTAGAAGGCCCTTATCGTGTCTTAGCGACTCCTATTCTGGAATCTCTATTCTGTTCTTTAGTGTTTACTTAATTTGAGGTTAGCGGTAGCGGTAGCGGTAGCGGTTCGCGCTCTCGCGGGCGCAGTGTGGTTCATTGGGAGAATCTGTTGAGTCCGATGCCTGCGCCGGACGGTAGGTCCGCGAGCCAGCTAGCAGTGAACGTGATATGAGATGCAACTGCCTCTGCCTCTGCCTCTGCCTCTGCAACTGTAACCGTAACTGTAACTGTAACCGTAACTGCACTTGCAATTGCAATTGCAACTGGGTCCTCCACAGCCCGGAACTTGCAAGTCGGAAGCGGAACACGGAACCGGAACGCAGACAACGAACCGGCTCCCGTTTTCCACTACTTGTTGGCTGCTCATTAATTTAGAGTCTTTAACTCACATGAGTAGGCTTGTGCATGCTTGCAGATGCTTGTGGCCAGACTTGAATTAGAGAAAGCCTAGTAGTCTAGACATCACCAATACGTTTAAAACAACTCCCGCCTTACAGGATCCTTCTGATATTACTAATTAGATAAGAAATGAGATAAATTTTTCATTGTTCAATCATCGCTATCACCAGTAAAAAGAAACTTCCAATCCTCAATTTCCTCTACATCCTGTCGTAGCTTATCGCGCATGTTTTCGACGCTCTCGCTGCCCATCAGCAACCGCATCGGAGGATTTTTACAGTGCGCGAGTTCCCAGACAATCTCTGCAATCTTGCTCACTCCTGTTGCTCGATGTCCCGAGATCCACAGAATCATTCTTCTGGCATATTCCGCTGGCGTTCCTCGATAGTCATTGCTCATCGGCTTGATCACAAAATGACGCCAGCTCGGGCTCCGTTTTCCGGTCATCCTACATCATTCAAAGGCTCGTATTAGAATTGGTTCGGCTAATAACAGCTTGGGATATTAGACCAAGAAACAAATAGTAGCACTCACTCGTCTTGTTCCACAGTTCCCGGGTAAACCAAGGTCACTCGGCAACCAAAAGGCTCAATCTCATAAGCCAGCGATTCCATGAGTCCCTCGCAGGCCCATTTAGTTCCTGAAAACGGACCCAGTCCAGGCACTCCCATCATGCCTGCTATACTACTGAATACTATATATCTTCCCCGGTTTCGCAGTCTTAAAAACGGAACTGTAGCCTGTACCACATGTACGAGTCCCATTAGATTAGTCTCGAACTGTGCTCTCACGTCGTGTTCTTCCTGTTCTTCGCAAGGCGCAATGACACCTCCACTGAGAGAAACGACGACAACATCGATTCTGTTCCATCGTTGAACGGTCTTTTCAACTGCATCTTTCACCATTTGGCGACTTCGCACATCACAAGATGCTGTTTCCAGGCGATCTGTCCATTCTTTAGGCACCTTGACTAATGTTCGAATATGTCTTGAACATGCCATGACAACATCCCCTCGTTCCAAAGCTGTTCGGCAAATGGCCTGGCCTATGGTTCCAGTGGCACCGAATATCTAGTACATGATATTAGATTTTGTTCTCAAGCTTTTCTGCCAACGATGCTAGTTTGAGAAATGATGAATTAGACTTACAAGCCAGACTTGCTGTTTTGGCGGTAATGAGCTACTTGATAATGCTTCGCAAGATTGCGGCCAAACCGCGCCCACAATACTTGTCGGCTCGGGAGTATGACCTGATCTCGAAGATCCGCGTTTCATGCTATCCCGTCCATAAGAGTGTTGTTGTAACATGGACACGTAGTCTCCATCGTTTATATTTGTCGGAGTCGTTGAGGATGATGGTGTTGGAGGTGTGGAATTGCTATTAGTACCTGTCGGCGTATTGCTATTATTATTGTTGCTATGACTATGGTGAAATCTTGATCGTGCTGGCGTTAGTGAAATGACCTGTGGGGGTTCGGACGGTTTATCAGCATCGTCCAATTCGATTTCCATGTTGTTTTGAATCTGGTCCATGATACAAATATGGGAAAATCTGGATAATTGTCACTTGCAGGTAATGTTCAATATGCTCGAGCCGCGCGAAGGCACACTAAACACAATTTACCCAACCCAATTTCAAGTTTAATGATGAAGTAGAATCATTTATTATTACCAAATACTACACAACCTTTTAAGCAAAAATCTCAACGTACTCTTGTCTGAAAGCATTGTCATCGCAGGGTCTAGCGATCGGAGTCCACTTTGGATCATCTTTAAATAGTCTTCTTGCTTTCACATAATCCTTCTCGGTCGTCGTGAACCGGTGGTAAATGCCAGCAGGCAGAATGATCAAATCACCTTTGGTCATTTTCATACGGACCCAGTTATCTTGTTTATCTCTGACATCGAAAAATCCTTCTCCGTCGACGATGTACCGAATCTCCTCATCTTCATGAATATGCTCCTCGTAAAACATCTTAACTTTCTCCGCATACACGTCTTTTCCAAATGACTCGGGGCTAATGACGATCTCATCCCAATTTTTGTAATCGCGCGATTTTGCCAGTGCTGCTACTTCTGAATCGGACATAGGGCCAGAGAAATGAGAGGCAAGAACTCCTAATTTTGCAGCCTGTTCGATCGAAACAGGGATACCTGAGTCATGCGGTGCTCTTTGATCGGCCTGTACATAGAGTTAGTTCTAGTAGTCTAAAATTTCTTTCATTAGAAATAACTTGCAGGAGAGTTATCATGTAGATATATCTGTATAGACCGAGTAAAAGTCCGGGATGCAAGATTCGGTTGAAGTAATCGAGAAGCTCTCAAAGAAGAGTTCAACAATCTTGGCACAACCATTTCTGCAGAATCAACCACAGAAAAATCTTTATAATAATATCAGAAACAAATACAAAAATTACAGGCTTGCGTATTTGCAAATCCACCTACTTCGATTGTATTTCTAATACCTTGAAGAGAGCAAGGTAAGGGTAAATGACGTGCTTCGCTAAGTTTAAATTACATAATAACTTACTAACATCACATTATGACACCAGACATGTGAATGATGGTCCATTTTTGACTTGCTAGTTTCCAGGGTTACTCGGGACGAGTTTAAGACGAGTTATATTTGCAATTTATAAGCGTAATCATGAAACTAGCTCCTTGTGGACCTACAGACCAATCTGCTCCTTGAAATATCCACTCTTGATACAAAATTTTCGAGATTCTTCTAACTTTTTAGCTCTCAATAATCTAGGCTTTCCGTCTTCTCAGCTCTTTCCTGTTTATATATCTGGTTTGATTGTGCTGCAAAGGGGAGTTATAACGCTCCCGAGCTGGTTCATCTACTTGTCCTCTGCTTGTCCAGTACTGTTTCTCTATTACTCTCTAGTATATCTTTAGCTCGTAGATCCTTCTATGGCTTATCTTGCGCCATTCGCCCACCAAGCAGAAAGTGAATACAATCACAATGGGATCATTTGCGATTACGCTTTCCAAGATATGCATTATCTTTCTGATTCACTGAATAAACAGAGAAATATAGGCAAACTATATTTCTAGAGATCCATAAATTCCTTAAAATTCAGAAGAGAAGGAACTCAGAAAGTCAGAAATCCAACCAATCCAAATCCCTTGGTTGCTTGGTTGTTATCGTTTTCAAAATTTCCTGCAGTGCTGGTTCCAGGAACGGTTTTTTTCTTATCTCGTTAAAACAGGCTTGGAAAGTAAAAAGTCCACTGGCTTATCCGTTAACTTAACTTCACTCGTACTCTAAACCCTCTAGACTAAAACCGAAAATAACATCGTAAGCGTACTCTAATATACGATACAGTTTCATCGACCGAAAACTTACGCACGCTCGAGCCGAGGCTAGTAAGGTAAATCCAGCTGTCTCACAGGCATATTGAATAAATAGTTTTGTCTTGGAATCCAACTTTCATGATATAGCCAGAAAAATTAAGATTCCTAAGATTGGGATTATAGTAGAAACAACAATACATTAACAATTCAAATCGATAACAAACTGATATAACCATACACAGAATAAATACTGAAATTTGAATCTCATCGGAAATCTGTCTCAATCTCGCAATATTCACTGACCTTCTTATCCTCAGCTTCTTCCATAATAACTTACATTAACAGCCTTCCCTTTTACTTCTAGTCACAATTCTCAAATCCTGCTCTCAAAAACTCATATCGGTAACAGCATAAACAACAGTGACCATAACAACAAATTCTTTTCATAAATTGAGATTGAAATTCAAATTCAAAAATACGTTTCACAAAAACAAATAAATTCTATCCCTATCGTATAATCCTCTCCTAATAATAATAGTAATAATAATAGTAACAATACCAAATCATTCAGTACTTGGTATAATCAGGTCATGGCTGATATTGGCCACTAGCACTTACAGATCCAGCCGAAGTACCGTTCTCAGTCACGACACCACCATTTTGTTGCGACGCAACTGCTTGTCCTTGGTTCACTTGCGGTCCTCCTTGTGAAACTTGGAGGCCAACTCCCCCAGGCTGCCCTGCATGCTGCTGTGCTTGAACTGGTGGCCCAGAATGCTGAACTTGCTGAGCTTGCTGGACCTGCGCTTGTTGGACTTGTTGCTGTTGAGCCTGTTGAGCCTGCTGTGCTTGCTGGCCGTTAGGCAGCATAGGGGGTTGCGGTTGGTATTGTGGAACCCACGCGTAAGGCGCCTGCGGTTGGCCGTAAAACTGAGCATAATCAACTGGCCCTGGCGTAGCTGCAGGATATCCATACGGTGACGGTGCATACACCATCCCCGGATAGGGTCGAAACGCATTATACGGGGCGGCCGCAGCGGCTGCCGCTGCTACTGCTTGTGCCTGTGCCTGTTGCTGTTGTTGCTGTTGTTGCTGTTGTTGCTGAACTTGCTGCTGCTGTACCTGCTGCTGCTGCTGTTGTTGTACTTGCTGTTGTGCTTGCTGTTGTTGTTGTCGATAATATGGATCACCTACCATTAGCTGTCCATGTTCATCGGTAGGGATGCCGGGTTGCGCTGTCGAATCCACCGCACCAGGCGGACGCGTATAAAAAGGATCATACATGGCTATTCCAGTCGCTCCAGGAACAACTGTCCGCTCAAGCCCAGAAGATCCATCAGGAGGAATTCTGAAGTTTTGCCGCTGCGTTAATTCAGCAGAGATAGGAAGATCCCGTAATAGCGGATTTGTGGAGGGCGTAGAGAAATTGCCTTGCATTACATCATCAGGCTTGTAGTACGACACTAAATGATGTGGGCTGCCATTGATGAGAACAGACATTGTCTTTTTGATCAATCCGCCTTCTTTGAACCCATATGAATCCACAAGAGAACCCACAAGAGCGCGCTCAGCCTCAGGATCCAGGCCAGGTGTTGAGGGCACATGAGATACACCGCCGGTTGAACCCAGAACAGAGAGCTTGGAGTCTGGCGAAGGAGGAGTAGGATCCACGACATCTAGAAAGGGCTGATGCATATGACCTTGAGGATGGACAGAAGTAGCAGCGGCACCTACTGCAGAAGAAGGATTCGCCCGGCCAGGCACACCTGGTTGTGGCATGGGCAGCGCGGTTGATCCATTTGTAGCGCCTGAGGGCCCAACGGCGGTTGCAGAGACGGCAGACATCACATTCGGAACCGAGCTGGCAACAGAGGCCGACTGGACAGAGTTCGAAGGCATGTTTGAGGAGGGCGTCGTTGGAGACGGGTTTGGATAGGGCATATCGCGCTGCTTTTTTCGACGATTGCGCTTAGCGGCGCGCTTCTTTTCACCAGGAGCAAAAGGCTTTTCGAGCTGACGATAAACAAGAAAGTTGCCGAGGATGCGGGATGGAGACCAAGCGATTCCATCGGTCCAGCGCTTTATGCCAGATGTGCCTTCATTGAAGATAAAGATATTTCCAGAGCGGATGAGATCGACACGCTCTCGGTCGTGGGGACGACGCGACACGGAATGGAGTAGACCTTGCATGCAGGCCTGAAAGAGAATGAGCGCGTCATGTGTGGTAGAGACGTAGCCGGTGTAGGTTGCGGAGATTCCTTGCGGAGGTCCGCCTGATGTGGATGTCGCGGACCGGATGGGTGTTGTCATGGACCCAGAGTTTGGGACGGAGGCAGGACCGCCAACTGAGGGAGGATTGGAGGCCATGGAGGCCATGGAAGCGGAGGACATGGAGGAGGCTGCAGGCGAGGAGGAGGTGAGAGAGGAAGCGGAGGAAGAGGAGGATGAAGAGGTTGAAGATGGCGGATGTAAGGCGGAATGGGCCGTGGGATGTAAGGCAGAGGATAAGGATATCTGTGACTGGGTCTGGAAAGAATTCGGGAACGGGACGGCTAGCGAAAGATTTGAAGGGGGTGTGAAAGTGGACTGCTGAGGAATAGATTGAGACTGCGACGGCGAGAGAAAGAGGCTCGGCTGCAGAGAGACAGTAGTGGACGACAGAGATGAAGGATGAGGATGAGGATGAGCCGTGGCCATTGACCGGCGGGAGAGGAGAGGGACGGGAAGAGTGAAGGAAGGTACGCGCGGACGAGGACTGGACGGGCGAACCTGGAGGAAGTGGCGAAGAACTATGGATGCTCACGAGCAGAGAACAGGTGCCGAGGAGAGATCGCAAGCAAGCAGAAGCGAGCGAGCAGTTTTAAGGCCGACTGCGCGAGGATCAAGACGATGCGAAAGCGAGAGCAGCAGAAGAGCTTGTTTGAGTATGACAAGCTGGAGATTGGAAGATGAGGGGCAGAACGGGGAGAGTAAGAAGGTTAGGCGAGAGGGAGTATAAACAGAGTAGACTTTGGCGGCTAAAAGTTAGATCTGACGCGTTTGATCGTAGAACCTGACTAAAGGCCAGCTGTGCCCGTCCAAGGACCGCAGGAGAGGGTTTTTACCAGGGTTGAGGCAGGGTTGGAGACTGTTGGAGGAAGACTGTTGCAGCCTGTTCGACAGCTCGGCGCCCCCGGGGAGGAGAGAGGGGGCAGAGTAAGGTTTGTGCGGGGCTAGGGTTATGCGAATAAGCAGGACGAGGCGTTTGTGCGGGCTCTGTGATAGGACGGGGTGATTGGGCGATGGTTTCGGGGATGGCTGGTGTTGGGCGGTGCTGCAGCGAGCTATGCCCAATAAGGCTGGGCTGATTTGGGCGGCGGGGCTGGCCGGTCTAGGTGGAGAGCAGGAAGGGGAGGGAGAAGGAGTGCTGGCATGGAGATTAGAATTGGATTGTGTTTTGGATAAGATTTTTTTGGATTTTATTTGAATTAAAATTGGATTAGACTTGGATTAGACTTGGATTAGATTTGGATTAGATTTGAAATAGAATTCAACTTGTAATTACAGTTTTAATTCCAACCAAGACTAGAGACTGCGACCAAACTAAAAAAACCACGCGAGTACGAATGTTGCGCGGTACTGGCGACGGTAGTGGGAAGTAGTGTCTTTTTTTTGTCGTGTATAGTGTGTGTGTGGTCGGTCCACAGACACAGTGCTGCGCCAGACCGTACTGAGAGAAGAGGAACCCGCGAGGGATCCTTGTTTGTGCTTGCTTATTTCCGTCAAGGTTTCCGGGGCCGCGTGAACAGAGTGTTTATTGTCCTTAGTTGTATGTAGGCAAGGAGATGCCGACGGGGACGATGAGATCCTGCAACAGTTTACTGAATCCTGTTCCTGTGTTCGTTGGGGCTAACCTGCATAGTCTGATGTTTTGAGCTATATGTTATCCGCTTCAGATGCCGGTTTTGCAACCTTCTTCTTCTACGTTCTCGTATGCTCTCGATACAAACTATCTGTTACTGTGTCCATATTCGTTAATGTTCTGACTAGGAGATTCATGTTCGATTTTTTTCAGACGCCTGACAGAGCTTTCTCTGGTCGTCCATCTATCCATCATCATCATCATCACTTGTTCCACTTTCCCCATCCGCTAGTACGATAATGTCAGGTCTCAGTTGGTCGACCGCCTAGCGGCTCCCCGGTGGCTGGCTGCTGCACTCTTTTCTCTTTCTCGTTCTCTCTCGTTCTCTCTCTCTTGTTGCCCTTGTTGCCCTTGATGTCCGCATGTGCTCACGTTCTCCTTCAGTGGCTGTAGAAGATAGCAGCCGTCTCAAAGCAATGGAGAACGGACTACTTCCGCACAACGCAGGAAGCCGAGCAGACTTATCCGGACAGACTTATCCGGACAGACTTATCCGGACAGACTTATCCGGACAGACTTTTTTGTTTTCTCGCGCTTCCGTATTTGGTGTAGCCGAGGTGTAGCCGACTCGGACTCTGTCTTAGTCTGGTTTCCGTTCTTCAGCTGGACAATTGCTTCTGCAATTGTCTGTGATCATCGTCTGTATGCTATTATTGGTGAGAACGCGTATCATGCCTTGCCTGTCGTAGCTGTTCTTCGCTGACCGCTGGTCCGTGTCGCTTTTGTCGGTTTTTTTTTGTCCTGCAGTTTCGGTGCTTCATGGTGGTGCACAATATCAACGCTGCTGAGGGAAATACAGCCAGTATTACAGTGTGACCGACCTGTCTCCTCGGGCGCAACTCCTGCAAATCCGATCCCGGTTTCATGTGTATACATGCGCTTGTCGCGATTAAACTCCACGGGAATAGTTCCGGTTCAGGAAACAACCGTCTCTGCGTCCGTCAGGGCCGTACACAGCCATAATATCGTAAATGCCATCTCGGACAGATTGGTCTTGTCTTTGTCCTGTCATTCGGGGCTGAATCTGAGGTCGTATTTGCGGTCCTTTTTGGATCTGCACAGGCAGCTCGCGCCGCTATGTCTGCTGTTCCAGCGGGCACGACAACTTTGTTCTTCGTAGCAGCTCCAGTTACTGGTGCTCGGACACTACGACTACTCCCCTGCTGACAGTACAGACGGGCAGTCTGTATATGGCTCAACACCTTGTTTTGACAACCTCAGCCTGACTCGCCTCATCCACGCTTCTGTCTCTCTTGGTCACGTCCCGAACGGAGAAGTATTACCACGGACAAATTGTGTCGGCGTTCTACACTTAATTCTGGCCATCATCGCGGTCTCATGCTGATCTACAGTAAAATAAACCTCAAACTAATTTCGTCATCCAAACATCGTAAACTCTTTGGACCAATCTTTGACTAAGGCTTTAACTAGTTTGGTCCATGTTCGGTCCTATATCTGTCTGGTAATCTCATTAGCTCGGTTACTCATTTCGCCAAAATTACTGCAACCCCACCACGCCGCACTCTCCACATAAAAACATTTCCATCCACATTTTGAGTCCACTCTGATGGACTTGCGATATTTGGATTTCCATCCATTCGCTTCTTCGACAATTGCATACTCATGAAAATCATCCTCATAGACTCTCAGGACTCATTCACCTTCAATCTTGTTTCGCTGCTTAAATCACTTCCTTGTGAGCCAATTGTCGATGTGTTCTCCTCGTCTGCTATTGATCCAAGTATTCTTGATCCAGCGCTCTATCCCGCTCCATATCCGGCCCTATTAGCACAATATGATCTTGTTCTCCTTGGCCCTGGTCCGGGATCGCCTTTGAATCGCCTGGATATGAAAGGAATTCCATTTTTCTGGCGTGCTATAGAATCTCTTCCACTTGCCGTTCGACCGATCGTCGTTGGTATTTGTCTAGGCTTTCAATATATCCTGGTCGCATCTGGGTACACTCTTGATCGACTTCCTACTCCCCGTCATGGTATTGTGTCCTCTCTCGATATCACCCCCGATGGGTATAAAGAACTGTATGCAGGTCTGGAGTCGGCGAATGTCGAATGCGTCAGATACCACTCGTTGTACATAGATTACTCTTCCTCTTCTCCTACCTCTGCATTTATCCCTCTTGCATGGTCTCAGGAGCGTAATGAACTTGGCAAGCCAGTACTTATGGCAGCCAAGAGCGCTTCCTCTCCATATTGGGTGATTCAATATCACCCTGAATCGATCTGCTCCAAGTTCGGTCTGCAGACTTTCGAAAACATACTTTTCGCAACCGATAGTCATATCAAATCTCGTCGCTTAGCTTTGCGTCTTACAAATTTTGACGAGCGCATATTGTCGTTTATTGAAAAATATAAATATCAGCCATCGACTGTTCATCCTTCCATCTTCACCTCTCGCGAACAGAGAACATTGCGCCAGCGAGTCATCCAGATGGACCCTAGTCATGATCTATCTACCTTTGCGCTCAGTTTATGTGACAAGTTCGAGCGAGACTTTGCTTTTTTAGATTCGGCTTCTGCTCCAGGCTCATATTCCTATATTGGTTACTCATCTGCTGATTCTCGGCGATTCAGCTATTCTATTCCGGATAGTGTTATGACTATTTCTACGGCCTCATCGACTCAAGAAGTTCCGATATCTTGTGTCGCTGACGTATGGCGCTATCTAGCCGATGTGATGAATATCGATATTGTCTTTGATAAAACCTTGCAAATATCCGAAAACCAAGAAAAGTCATCTAAGCAACCAACGTTCTTCGGTGGCCTTGTTGGCTACATATCTTACGAAGCTGGCGTAGTAGGCGGGCTTTCACTTTCTGTAGAATCTGAGTCTGCTGCGGAGCTTCCTGATTTCGATTTGAAATTCTACGAGCGCTGTCTCTCATTTGATTTTGAACAAAGTGTCATATCACTTTATAGCTTCGAGTCGTCCGATTCCTCCGCTGATCAATGGATGCAGCAAATGCAGGATTTGATTTCGAAAACACCAACTACAATTGACACGGCACTGCGCGACTTTGAAATTGATGCCGGTCTCATCTCTACGCCCGATGAAGTCTTGTACAAGCAAACGATCAATGCTGCACAAGAATATCTCGCCAGTGGTGACTCTTACGAGTTATGTGTTACCGCGCAGACGACGATCCAACCAAGGAGATATGAGTCGAGCAGAGAAAATGATTGGGCTCTGTACAAAAAGCTTCGAGCGGTCAATCCAGCTCCTTACGGTATGTTCTACTACACGGCCGAAGCTTGTCTGGTTGGTATGTCACCTGAACGGTTTCTCAAATGGGATAACAATTCTCGCACGTGTGAACTTCGTCCAATTAAAGGCACAGTAAAAAATGGAGGTGGAGTGTCGTATTCGGATGCGGTCAGATTGCTTGGAACACCAAAGGAGCGCGCCGAGAATCTAATGATTGTCGATCTAATTCGTCATGATCTATCTCGTTTTTGCGGTCAAGTTGCCGTTCCACAGCTCATGCAGGTGGAGACGTATAAATCAGTCTACCAACTTGTCAGTGCTATCCAAGGGACCGAAATGTTTGGATCCGTGTCCGGTGCAGACGTCCTTCGTGGATCACTGCCTCCTGGATCAATGACCGGAGCTCCGAAACTTCGGAGTGTTGAGCTATTGCAAGATTTAGAATCTCATAACCGTCGTGGTATATATTCTGGTGTGAGTGGATATTGGGATATTTTGGGACACGGCGATTGGAGTGTTGTAATTCGCTCAGCAGTTCGCACGAGGAACAACGAATGGAAAATTGGTGCAGGTGGTGCAATCACCAGTTTGAGTAATTGCCATGACGAGTGGACCGAAATGAACATCAAGCTACATACCGCACTACAAAGTTTTTTGTAATATTGTATATAAAAAAATAAAATCTCATGTCAATAATTATAGTTCAGTTACACATCAAAGTTTTTGGTGTGGTGGTCTCGAGGTTGATTCCTTCTTCGAGACGAAACTCCCAAACCTATACGTCTATTACTGCAGACTGGGACCTAAAAAATTACCGATTTCAGGATATAGTACGCAAGTCAACCAATTTTGTTTGGGTATGATTGTACTATTTAGATTGTTCTGATAGGTTTCAAGAAAACCTCATCAAGCCAACTCACAGAACCAATCAATGGGTAGACCGCCGTTACGGAAAGTTGCCAATAGAGCAGCGGAAACAGTCGGTTTGAAGCAGTTCGAGCTCAATCAGCGACTATCTACGTTGATCAAATCTACACTCGGACGGAAATCTTTGTCAAATTATGACCAAGCCCGTAAGATTTATTAATTGAATCTGTTTTTGATATGGAAAATCTAATAGTGCAGTCAATATTGTGCAGAAGTTAAAGCTGGACGAGATTTATAAGCCAGGCCAATTTGATATCATCGATATTTACTCAGGTAGGTTTGCTGGGCTAAGATTTCACATGGATCTAATTTAGTATGTAGGAACTGGAGTTTGGTCCAAAGCGCTAAATGAAGTCACCAAACCAAGAACCCATGCAGTTTTGGACCACGGACTCTCATACACGAGGTGGCTGAAAGGCTATACGGCCGACACAAACATGACTTTTTTTCCAACAGACCCATATCGTTGGGCAGTTTATCAGTCGTTAGTTAAATACGGCGCGATAAAGCCTCTGAAAATTCCACCGACAGAAGTGAACCCAAGTCTTCTCTTCACCGCACATCTTACCGGCAATCATGGCAAGCAACTGATGGACCAGTTTCTAACGTGTATTATTTGCCGGAACTGGCTCCAAGCATTCGGATGTGTGCGCATGCTGATTTGGTTGCCGTCTGTGTTGGCTGCTCGACATTTTCTAAATCCTGTGGATTCACCAATTTGGCAGAACCGAACATCGATTGAAACCAGACTGTTTACTTTCACAAAAGTTGCTGCGTTCGCTCCCCCAAACTACACAAGCGGTCTTCATAAAGTTCCGGATGCAGTCTTAGCAAATATGCAGTCTCAAAGCTTGGTCTCGTTAAATGCTTCGGACAGCTTTCCTGACTCTGAACTGACTCTACTGGATATCACTCCGAAGCCAACACAATCATGGGAACAAAATATCAGTCCAACTGTGATCCGGTACTTCTTACGGAATTTATTTGTCACTAGATCTTCCAAAGTGATCAACTGTTTAAATAACCTTGGTCCCGGAGCGACAGAATATTTTCCAATTTTGTTTCCGGATTTATGCGACCGTTATTTGTATACATTGACTGACGAAGAGTTTATCAAACTCCTCCGTGCGTTTCAGGATTGGCCCCAACGACCGGAAATCCTGACTGGCTATTCTTCTCAGGAATTTTCTGATCGCGGAGAGAAATCTAGTGTTAGTTCTTTTGCATGATTAAATAGTCCAATTTGTAAATACTTATAGATTTTTGAGCATGTATAGATTAAAAACATTGCTGTATATACACTTCATTTATCCAGTCCCATTTCTGCGCCGCTCACGCGTCTTGTTTTTTAATATTCAACTACTGATTTGTTTTCAGTTGTTTTGACTTTTATTCGCGCTTGACTCTGCCTTTGTCTCATACAGTTATTTTTATTCTTTAGGCTATTGGATTCGATAAATTTTTTGGACTTTCAATCTGATCTGCTAGTGCAAAAATTTACGCGACTTCCAGAGTTGCAGTGAGCAGAGTTTGAGTTCTGTGATCAATCCAATTTGCTACAACATAATAGCATATTATAAATGTCGAACTTTCAAGGATTTAGATTCGGACATCAGCCAGAGAAAGAATCTGATCCGTCGGACTCAAGAAAATCAGGCGCTCAATTCGGAAGTTTCAGCTCAGCGACTACGATTGGAAATGCAGATGTACAGTTCCCATCATTCGGCTCGACTGGATCACAGTCATTGTTTTCTAACCCCGCCCCTGCGAATCCATTTCAACCATCAGCAAATTCTACTCCTGCTTTTCAATTTGGCCTAGACAAGAATTCGTCGTCAACGGTGTTTGGGGGAAATGACTTCCCTGCAAAAGTCACCGTTGCTCCCTTTCAAGGTTTTGGAACCGATTCATCGGTATCTAAGTCTACACCTGATTCCGATGACGACGACGAAGAAGAAGAAGAAGAAGAAGAAGTCAATAATGTTCATGAGGATAAAGAGCAGGGAGAAGATCAAAGCTCGATGGAATACCATGATTCGAACTACGTCGAGTCCATAGAGATACCTCTTGAAGGTGCCCCGATCGAAAACGGTAAACTTGACGAATTTCGTCGTCGACAACGAACGCTGAAGTTCGCCATGGCTCCATTGATGCTTGAAGGTGCCGCCTGGATCGATTATACTCACGGTTTTAAGCCAGGCACTCGACCTGATGTGCTACCAGAAGAATTAACCATATATCCATCTTCGATTCCCGATTGTCCAACATCACTTGAGTACTGTGCAGTAAGTCTTACTTAGCTATCAATTTAAATGTGATTATTGACAGATTTAGTTCTTACGAGAAGTTTACGAAAACTATCAAAACACTCGAGAAGCAGCCTTCCGTGCTTCGAGTTTGTCAGGATCGGCAGAATCTATTGTACAATATACTACGCGTTTTTTGAGTATCCTCGACTCATGGCGGCGTCGCATTGATGAAGTCGATTTGTCAGACTGCTATACTATCTGCCATTGTCTTTTTGCCGTTTATTTCGATCATGAGTCCATGTCTCGCGCAGAAGCTGTTATGGACTGGCTGAACCAATCCGATCCTCGGCCGACTAATGAAGAGGCTCGGGACATCATGACGACTCCCAATCCGAGTCATTTAAAAGGATTCTGGTCCTTGATTCATACCAGTGCTTCACGGGGATTATTTATACAATGCGCAAATTGCTTACGACATGGCGGGTTCCAAAATATAGAGGCGAGTATCTCCAGTCTCCTGCAAGCAAGCATCACAATTTTAGAAACGGCTCCAAAAGGTGCAAGGGCTTTTATCGAGCATCATAGACAATGGCGTGCACAAGCTATCACAATCGAAGGTGATACATCGCGAATTGTTGCTTCGCAGGAGCTCTCGCAACAAGATTCACGTATAGCAACAGGAATCATCACACTGATGAAATTAGTCCGAGGTGATATGGATACGATTTTAGCTCAAGTTGATACTTGGCAAGAATGTACGGCGGCATTGTTTTTGCTACATGATCCAACACCGTCACGGTTAGAAGAGTATTTCAAAGTCGCAACTGAGACTTTCACTATCGATTTCACATTGGCTTCAGAAGAAGGATGCGCGGCTGTGTTTAGCAGCGATCTTGCACAAGTATTTGCGAGTGCGGAAGAAATGGACGTCTGTGTGGCTGCCCATATGGCTGATTTCTGCGAACGAATAGGAATGCTGGATGATTTTGTCGACGCCGAGAGTCTTAGTCGTCCTTCCATACGTGACTATCTTGCCCTAAGGCATGGTCAAGCTTGTTGTTCTCGACCTGGTTTGTGGAGTCTAGGATTTGAATATCTACGAGACACCGAGGTGAGCGAAGGATTTGCATTGATCCGACAGCTTGTTACTCGCATTTATCCGAGCGACGAGCAAACGGTGACACAGCTCCTAGCGGTCTGTGAAGAGCTTGGGTACGACAGTGAGCGCAGCACAATCATAATTTCATGGAGTAAGCAGTTACTCTCCAAAGGACAGGTGGGGACCGCGCTGATGTGGCTAAGTGATAATGGCAGCGTGAATGAGCTTGCAAGTATTGTCTGGAATCTTTTCGAGCAGGCACTAATCCGGCCTGCGCAGCCTGTGGACGAGCCCGATCCAGTATTAAAAGAATTTATGCTAGCGCCAAGCCACGCACCAGATGGGATCCGTGATTTAATCGCTCCATATGCGATATACTACCAATTTCGAAAGCTCACTCTCTCGGACTCTGTCATCGATGTGCAGGAGCCTGCTCGGATGCTTAGTGCGTTGATCCAATTCTCATATCTACCGCCTACATATTTGCCCTCGCTGATCGTGCAATTGACACCATTGCTTGTCCGGACGCCTTTTCGCCAGCGAGCACTGGTACCAGCAGACGCAGTAGCAGTCATGACTGCGATGTATAAAATAGAGCAAGATAAGCCCAAATTCGAGGCTGGTATGACCTTTCTGCAAAAAGTGCTCGCAGGAGTTTCTAAAGAGGGAGAGGACGAAACCGCAATCTATTTTGTTCGGAAAGCTCGTGCAGCATGGCAAACGGTGCGAAATGCTCTAATCATGGAAGTATCTCGAGGATATCTTGAAGGAGAATAATAATAATAAATATGTATGTATGGGTAGAGTAAAACTGAAAATGGCTGAAAATAAAATTCGCATCCTCACGTGATACATTTCCTTTGGACGTTCAATACGTGTTCAACATCTGGAATGAACTTCAACCAAAAGTTCGTCGACTACTGCGGCAATGGAATTCACACCGATCCCTATTCTATTGGACGAAGTAACAAAGCAAGTGACTATCGACCAGTCAGCCGCTACTCCTGAGCGAGTTACAGAGATCGCAAGCTTAGTGGCCACCTTTCGGGACTTACTAAACATCAATGTCGACGTTCCATTACCGCCAAACCAAATCAACGGGCGGTTAACGGAGCAGGTGAAGAAACTTAAAGAGACTGGAAATACGAGCTACAAAAAGAGACAGTTTGCAGACGCGATCAGAATGTACTCGCTTGCGATAGAGATGGCTACGAAAAGAGTCCCCTGGGAAGCCTCTGCATATCA
Source organism: [Lipomyces] oligophaga (assembly GCF_038497815.1). Classification (NCBI taxonomy): domain Eukaryota; kingdom Fungi; phylum Ascomycota; class Lipomycetes; order Lipomycetales; family Lipomycetaceae; genus Lipomyces; species [Lipomyces] oligophaga. The sequence continues at coordinate 124,258 of NW_027117787.1, read as the reverse complement.
GCGCGACGAGCTGGCGATTTTGTACTCGAACCGAGCGCAGGCGGAAATGTCGCTCTTACATTGGGAAGAAGCATTGTTAGATGCGGATACTGCTGTGTATTTGAAACGGCCGTTTCAGAAAGCACATTTCAGAAAAGGGAAATGCTTGGAAAATTTGGGCAGGTATAGAGAGGCCAAAGACGCTTATGAACTAGGATTAGAATGCGGAGGCACGGCGGACGGCAGTGAAGCAGAAATTAAACAGTCTTTAAAAGACGTCGAAAAGATATTGGCTGATCAATTGTAATTTTATGACTGTACAAGATAATATATTTTCCTCTAATAACGAAGCTGTCCCGTTATCGGCGAGCACCTCGTTTCCTTCGAGCAACTTCTGGTAATTTAAACGGTAGTGAGACAACGGCTAACTTGTAATTTGCTGCTTCCGCGGCCGACAAGCCAAGAGCAGATCGTTGTGTTGCAGAGCAGGGCTTAATTTTGCAACCTAAGGCTTTAAATAGTTCAGTTGCCTTCACTGGCCTAATACTCAGGTCCGATGCGATAGGCGAGATCTCAACTGAGTAGTCGTCAATCAGTAAGCAAGTAACAAACAAATAACACAGCAGTTTATCTTCCAGCCAAGGCGTGATAGTGAAACCTGCTTCCAGTTCCTTCCCGACCGGGCCAGCCTTGCTATCTGCAAACCGAGATAATAATCCGTCGACTAGGATATCAGCTGGATGATTTAATCTCTGTGCCAGCATACGCTTTGTCGACGATCGGCGTTTCGCATACATGCCCATCAGCAATGATGCGTAGTAAAGTAATTTTAATTTTGTCATATCAGGCTCATGAACGACGCGAGAAATTCGACTGTTGATATATGCAGAAGTCGAATACGGAAGCATCTTTGTCCGTTTAGTACTGTCTGTCTCGCGCATGATCGCGTTGACTCGGATTGCAGCAAGTTCTGCCGTTGAAAGCAACCCACTAATAGGAAAAATATCTTCTAGGACATCAGCGTCTTCTTTACAAGCCGGAATTGGCCGATCGTTTGCTTGATCAGCTGCAATAGCTTCTGCAGAGGGTAGACTAGCGGTTTGTGTCTTAATATTCTCAACAATTGAATCAGTGTATGAAACAAGTTTGTCTGCATCAATCGCATTCCGTGCCAGCTCGTCGATTGCTTTTTTTGCCTTTCTAGTTCCAAATGCTTCACCTAGAGCATTACGCTTTAACCGATTCTGCACATTTATTTGCTTTTGGTCGGCAATCGACACGGTCTTCAGTGCCTTCACGGTTCGCTTCGTCGTTAAGAGAGGGGCATGCATCACTTCAACCGTCTTTGTCGCCTCATCGTAGACACCTACATAATACAGATCTTCCTCAGGATCGTTACTGCCATCAAATTCCATTCTCTCCGTCTCACCATGTACAATATATCGCTCTGAATCACCGCGCTGGTATACCGTGAATACTGTCTCAGGAGGGACACTAACACCAGGAAACATTGCTACAAATCATCAACATTTTGTCTTCCAGAAACAACCAGAATCATAACCTCGAGGTTAAAAACTCACCTATAAATGGAGTACTTTCTTCCATTTGTCTAATGCTTACGCCATCTTCGTCAAATTTTGCCTTCGTCTTGATTTGACTGACTTTCTCAATTACTGTCAAACTCGATTTTGCTCCTTGTCGCTTTTCCTTTTCCTTTTCCTTTTTCTCTTTCTTATCTTTCTTTTCCCTCTTATGCTCCTTCCGAGAATTACTCGTCTTAGTCTCCAGCGCACGCACAGTATCTGTCTCAATCTCCATTTTACGCGGATCTGCGGATTCTGACCTAGCAATTTAAAGCAAAGCAAGCAGAAATAAATTTCTTTTATCTGCGGCGCGGCTCGAAGTCCCATTAAGCACTTAATTCAAAGAATTGTCATTCCTTCATCCATTATTAATTCTTTGATCAACTACATCCCTCAAAAATACCACAATACGAATTAAAATCTTGGTTTTCAAACTTTTTCATTAACTAGCAAATCAAGACTGAAAAACAAAACGTTTTTACAGGGAACATCTAGTCATATTCAATCTCAAATCTCAATAATACATCTTAAAGACTGAAACTTCGATAATATAAAAAATCGATATATCGACTGAATAGTAAAACAAGACTCCGCAATATATATAAACCCTCGTATCTCTTGACAGAAAGTATACAGTACACTTTGCTGGTCACACCATATTGCTCGAGAATAAAATAACCTGGCCACACTTGAAATGGAATTCTATCATCTTTATAACAATGACGATAGATTCCATACGAAGAAACTTAAAGTGCCAACCCTTCTAGGGCAAATTGGTAAAGAGAGCGAGACGTTTATTTACTAAACCCGAATAGTCAGATCACAAAATTCAACGATACTCCAAAAATTCGCAGAAATACTCACGATCTGGCGCGGACTTTCCGGCGCTTGCGTTTCAGTCTCCTAACTCTTTTCTTTCTCTATAACTAACATTAGCTATCGACTCAAAATTAAATTGAACAGCTATTCGATCGATTGATCGATCGGATTGCAATGTGACTCCAGGACATACCCATTTGGCGCGCATCCTGTACAGAAGCAATTAGTAAAAGGCGATAAAAAAACTTATTAAAGAATGGATGCAAAAACTTACTTTGCGGTTTTATATAAATATAAATAGTAAAAATGCGAATGGCAAGGCAAGAAAGGAAAGAAAAAAGGAAAAGGAAAGAGGACAGAGCGAGAGCTACTTAGGTACGTTTTGAGTCTCTCGTGCTCGACCGCCTTCCTCTTTGGGAGTCTCGTTCTTAGGGCTTCCTGCTCTTCGATGTGTTGGTGGGCATCGAAGCCCTGAACATAGGGCTTACTATGAGAGTTTGTGTACTTAACCAAATGTGACTGCTGTAAGCCACAGTATGTATAGATGAGGGTGTTGTGATCGCTTGCCATGAGGTCATAGAGTCTGTTTAGTCAGCTAAGAACTCTAGTATGAATCAGATTTGGCTCAAACAATTTCACAACTATTTTAGAGCCATCATATTTTATAGTGAGAGCCAGGGAATAATGGCTACTGATCTTATCTTCTGTAACATGTGCTTGTAGATTCGGAATCATTTTAATCATTAAATTCATCATCCATTATCAATTATTTTCTCCTCAAGATCTCAGTTGCATCAACATAATATTAATTGCATGCATGCAAGACGAGACTAACAAACAGAATTCCGTATGTCCAACTATGTTCTTAAATCTAGTGACATAATTATCACAGGCAATTCCAACTCAACATCGTCTACCATCCGCGACTAGACAATCGCTCGGACTTCTGCAGACTTTCGACCGTGCGACCGACCATAGCAGGACCAAGATCCGTACTGACCTCGGCTAAAATTTTGGGATTCTAAAAACTTGTTAAGACATTTCCTGTATCGTTGCGATTACTAGCACACTCACGTTGAAATGGGTAACAGCCTGGACAATAGCGCGAGCACGTTTCTCGGGATTAGAACCGAGGAAAATACCAGAACCAACGAACACACCATCACAACCGAGCTGCATACACAGGGCAGCATCAGCAGGAGTTGCCACGCCGCCGCTAAACACACCAATTTTAATATTCCTGTTCCAGTAATACAAAGTACGCTAGACTTACGCTGCGAAATTGACCACGCTTAAGCGGCCACGTTTGGCGGTCTCCTTCAGCAAATGGTACGAAACTCCAAGCTCTTTCGCAAACACGTACAACTCTTCATCCGACATGACGGACGCTCTGCGAATCTCCTGGTTGATCTGGCGAATATGTTTGACAGCTTCGGTAACATCACCCGTGCCAGCTTCACCTTTGGTACGAACTGGATTATATTAAGATCTTGTTATGCCGAGATGCCAATATTACATACTCATTGCTGCACCCTCGCTGATACGACGAAGAGCTTCACCGAGATTACGAGCACCACAGACAAACGGAACTTTGAAGTTATGTTTGGTAATATGGTGGACCTGATCTGCTGGGGTCAAGACCTCTATTCTGACGTTAGCAAAATTCTGTAGAGCTGTTGTGACAACAAGCTTACCTGATTCATCAATATAGTCGACTCCAAGAGCCTCAATAATTTGAGCTTCGACAAAATGGCCGATTCTGCATTTTGCCATAACTACTTGGTTAGTCATCGTAATTTGGAATTTGTCAACTCAATTAACCAACCTGGAATAGAGACCCTGTAGAGTTAACACTTGCTAGCCAGATGAATATTAAACCAACTTACGCTTCGATGATCTCCTTGATCATCTTCGGATCACTCATTCGAGCAACACCGCCCTCGGCACGAATATCCGCAGGAACACGCTCCAGAGCCATCACAGCACAAGCACCAGCCCGTTCTGCAATCAATGCCTGTTCTGCATTCACAACACTATCAAAGGATATTAGTCAACGCCATCTAGATCAAATACAGCTTGGTACGGAATCTGGAGAGAGACTTACTCCATAATCACACCGCCTATGAACAAGTAAGTTAATGTCCATTTTAAGTATATCGAAATAAAAAGATAAAAAATAAAACTAACCTTTCAACATCTGAGCAAGACCAGTCTTGAGCGTGAATGACGAATTTGCAGCGATGACAGTCGAATCCACGGGTGGACGGGGAGTAACAACACCATTATTGCGAGATTGTTCAGAAGCCATCTTTAATTGATCTAATGGAATTAAAAAATAGAGAGGTAGATTGGCTTTGAAAAATTCAAGAAGAAAAACTTGTTCAGTTAAAAAGACAGTAATCAAGCTGCAAATGACTCAATCAACGGAAAAACTTGGCCGACCCAAGGCCAAAAAAAAGTAGTAGACTGTTCACCTCGGGCTAGGACAGCGTTTTACATAACCACTAGGAAGAGTTTTTGTCGCCCACAGTGCTTCTCCAATTCAACAACGAGATTTTTACGCGACTATCGAATGCAAGTCTGAATTTGCAATTTGCAATTTACAATTTTTTTGAATTATTTCGATTTTTTGTTTTTGATAATCGAAGATTTCTGCAAATCCTTGTTCCCCGCAAACGTGGCTGTTAAGCGGTTCCCCGTGGCGGCGCCACTTCCATTAGTACTTCCGTAAAACTAATCCAGATTATCTAAGAGAGCTATGAATTATAAGAAATAGTTAAACTGGGGACCATAGTGTCCACTTTAACGCCTAACATATTCATAATATTAATACAACTGAATCCGGGATCGGGTATCAGTACTTCCTCAATGCACGCTTACAACTCTGTTTGAATCGATGAACCATTACCCAAATGAGATCATACAGATGACTAGTCTTGATGTGCCCTCGAGACTGTTTCTCATCTTGACGTTTGCTCCGGATTTTGCTTTTAGTAATACCTTTGTGGAGTCAGTTCTCTTTTCCCCAATTGATGTTAATCTCATCTTGGTGAACTAAACTCACATTCCAATTCCAATAATCGGGCAGAGTTGACCTGGATCCGTTTATCTCTTTCAAGACCGAGCTTACGAATCAATATCAGCTCTTGCTGTATATCATTTATTCGAGAATGCAACTGCTCGACGACATCGAGGTTCTCGGACATGATTTTTGACTCTACACGGTTGCGCACAGATTTCGCTCGTAGGGAAATCGACGTTCTCACATATTCGGCTGCTTGGATCCAAGAAACTAGAATGTACAAGAAGATTCCGGAATCTGGAATTGCCCATATAGATTTTTCGATTGAAAACCAATGAGAGACTAGACATAACGCGCACGACCCTATCAGCGGAACCGCAAAACATGAACCCAGAGCAAAAGTTTCCCAGGTCTCGAATACGACGGCTATCTCAGTGGTCGCAGTCTTGAGGGTATACAGCTGTCGAAACTCACGACACCATTGCTGAGGCAATTCGACCAACACCATTAAATACACAATCATCGATCCTAGCCGGATCATGCCCAGCAGGGTATCTTTCCAGATGGGTATTGTTATTTCCAGAACCAGCGGTATCAACACAGCAGCAACAATGGGAACATGGGCCACACTCATCAGAGTCATAGGCAAACGTCTGAACTCAGAATAACGGGAAATAATAGTACCAAGTAGCCATAAATAATCCTGAATAGTCATTCCAGCCCCAACAGTTCCGTCAGTCTTGTCATGGACTTTCCGGCCGACTTTCTCCTCGGCCCCAACTCCAGCGTCTAGGCCCAGGAATCCACCCAGCTTGGTTATTACTTCTTCCATCTTAATACTACTTCCCCCTACCGGACCTGTAAATCCGAAAAACCGTGAACTTGGTCCACTCATTTCGACTTAGTTTGTATCTCGAATGTTTGAGAATCACAGCCAGTCTTGGAATCTTGCGGCTTCTGGGAAAGTTATTCTATCTATTTCACGTGATACAGTTTATAAGTATGTAGGTCGAACAGAGCCTCAACCGACTACATATATTTTAATTTGTCGAACAAGATTTAATTTCAATGGAGTGAATTATCATGAGGCTTATTTGAATTTAGTAATTTACATGACACATGAGTATGTAAATCCAGTGCGAATTAGATTGTGGATCCGGATTGCATTTGTCATATCTCTTAGGATTCAGCAGTGGAAAGACTGCCACTAGCTTTATCCGCACCTTCCTATCATTTTGAATACTTGATTGCCTGCATATCTCAACTAAAGGCGAGTATTTCATAACCACGAATGACATATTTCAGTATGGAAGATATATGGAATTTTGGTTCATTAATTAGTCTTAATCAAGCTCACACAAAGTGAATATTTTATATACCCTTCGACCTTGTCCTTTGCAAATCAGCATCAAGAAGTAGGGACTTCAGTTCGACAGTTTGAACGATCCACTTATCTGCCTGTAGGTGTACCTTGGAATCGTAATAGTCACAGCTTGTCTATTCCACTGTCATTCTGGATTTGCGCATTGCTATTAGCTCTATTTCTGAATTTCACAAGCGTCCCATCTTCCATGAACCAAGCTAAGCTACACTCTTTTAAATGCTTGCAGCACGGTTAACTACTATTTCAATAATACTTGTCTTGGACTTAGTCCAGTGGTGTATCAGCGTAACCTTCTATCCAGATTTGGAAACTATGAAAATGAAACGAATAGCAGTTCTAGAAACAAAGCATACTTTTCACACAGTACCTCAATAATAATAGTCTTCTAAGAAGATACCCAGTTACTCAGAATCGAAGACTTGGACCAGAAATCTTAGTAGGCGAAAACTATAGTTGAATTTCTGGTTAAGCAGAATGGAGACAAAATTCTGCGGCTGATACTCCTATTTCCTTTTAATCTGGTTCGACAAGTAAAATAAATCTAATTAGCATAAAAATCCCCACATCGAAAGCATATCAGCATAAATGCAACATCATAGACATAAACATATAAAAACGTAAAATAACATAAAACAAAACTCCCATACGTTTGATCACCAATTCATGAAATCTAATTAATTTTTTGTCATCTGCAAATTTGTCGTATCATTTAACCCACCCAATTCCACACCATCCAAACAAAAACCAATCGTAAAATTCGTGAAACATTCTGACAATTTGTGATGTTGAAATTCAAAACGCCAGATTGAGTGAATCATTGTATTCGTCATCTATACATTTATCTTTAACCTCCACATATATAGGGATATTTTGCTTGATCAGCTGGTCCTCTTGTGAGCAATATATTGGATGGCATGGTATGTCAACATGGCCCATTTGCTCCGGTGTCAATAAACCTATCTTGTCAGAAGAGAGGACGTATTGTCTAGGGATCTCTTGACAAAGATCAACTGATGCATTCGTCTCAGCAGGCGTGTAATACACTAGATTATGACCCATAGCGACGATATTCGAGTTGTCGGCTTGCATCAAAAGAAGATTACTTTCCAAGCTGAATTCAGACATCGTCGAGGATGGCGTCGACAAGAGCGGTGTTGTGGAGGTACTACTAAAGCCCATACCGGGTGTTGTGACTGGGAGAGATCTCACGTAATATGTGTCTGACGCTGGGGATACTAGTGCTAATGACGAATTGTCTGAAGGAACGACTACTGTGTCCTCGATCATTGGCTCAAAATGCAACTCGTCGCAGCTTCCGACGGTTGCTCTGGTTGGAGGTGCGAACGCGCCATACACCGGCATGGAACCCTGAGTCTGCACCTGCTGGATGGCGGGTTCAATCTGATTTGGATCACATAGTAAACTTGGCTTCTGGTCCGCAAGATCAACCGTGGCTTCTCTATCAAAATGAAACCGAGATCTCTTTCTTACCGGATTCGATTCATCGTCACCGTCATTGTCGTCTTCGTCTTCGTCACCACCAGCACCGTTGTCCTCATCATAGGCTTCAAAAGGTCGTTTCAGGGACATAGAGCTTCGAAGTGACAGTCTAGATGCAAGTGAGACAAGCGACCGAGACGAGACCTGCAGCGCCGTGCTAGTAGCTGCACGAATTGCTTTTGAAGGTCGCCGGAGACTTACAGTCCAGATGATTGTCTCTTCGATAGGGCTCGGATCTAGTTTACCAGGTACACCCGCCAAGTTGACTGAATACTTTTCCTGCATCTCCAAAACATAATATATGTCTTCCAGGATTTCCATCTTCTCGGCAGGAAACATAGCGGAACACTTATTCGTGGCTAACCGAAGCTGATCGACTTGATTGCGCTTCGTATGAGCGATCGTGACCAGTAGTAACAATCTCTCCGGCTTCATCAGATGGTCGGGCTCCTTATGGCGCACTCCAGCAGGCCACCAGTCCGGTCGTCGGTTATCTCCTTTGTTATATGGATGAGTCACCTGTTTTCGAGGTTCGATCACTTTGATCCAGGCTTTTGCAACAAGCTTGCATACCACCTGCTGCAACTCTCTAAACTTTGCTTCCAAAAAGGACGATACTGCGCCAGAATCGCAAATGGCTAGTGGATAGTAGACCAGTCTACTATTTTTTGAGGAGAACTGTGGCAGAGGCAGTTCGTCTGAACATTGCAAATGTAGCGGAGCCGGCCGGTCAAGCTGGGCTTGCGATCGATGGTCACTTTGATTAGCTATGGAATCTGTCTGACCAGTGAGACATGAGTGAGCATCATGCAAGGATTCGATATTTTGCATTGGGCTCTGGACATCAGCCGGAGAAATTGCAGTAGTTGGAGCAGCGGTGGTGTTTGAGTCATCTGTGGTTTCGAACGGATAAAATCGGATGGTAGTCGCAGCACGAGAATCGACTAGACCATCGAGCCACATTAATGAATTCTGATTTTCGTCTTCCAAATTCTGAGCGTCATGCTGATCATCCTCATCAATCTGGAGGCCATCAGCACTGAGTTCAGATTGGCAAAAGCGGCGGCGCCGACGGGCTTCTTCTGAAACCAGGCCCACGAGATCCTTGTACAAACGATCCGAACAGTAAGATGAATCAGCAGGCAATTGCACCCGTTTCGAAGAATATACAAACGCGGGTAATGGCCTGCTGAGTTCCTGAGACGTATCGGAGGTTGTCTGGCCGGTCGACCAGCAGTCGAGGTCCTCACTTTTGACAGACGACCCCGGACGTGGTATCGCTACCAGAGTGAAGTCGAGCAGTCCGGCCGAGTCTAACGCAGCCAGTCCATTGAGAATCTAAAATGAAAAATACACCGCCCTGGTTAGAAACAATTGCTCTCAAACGACATCGAAAAATAATCCTCTGCAAATGCTGCGCACAGCAGAACGAACAAAAAAACCACACACCTTCGAGAGCTGATTACGCGGCCGACTGTCGACGCCGGACTCGAGCTCGGAAGCCATTATCAGTGTCTACTGCAGTGTTGTGTCGGTAATTCTGCTTTGGCGAGAATTCTCTCTAGAAAGGAAAGACACAATTGGAAAAAGAGAAGAGAAAGCTGCCCCGGAACCTATAGGAGGAAAGTCCCGTAAAAAACATCTCTCGCTGACCTCGACCGCTCCAACAGCTGCTTTGCTCGACTTGCTGCTTGCTGGCTGCTGCCCGCCCCGCCTGTCTGTCTGCTCCTCCCCGGCTTGTTCGTGCGCACGGAAATCTGGCCCACCCACACTGGCTCCCATCAGTTCCTGTGTAATGAAAGAGCTAAACACACCGATATCTTATCTTGGCTCAAAGAGAGAAAAGGTATCTGCCCTGGAAGTAACAGCTATTGCGGTGTCTCGCTCCAGCGCCCGGTGTGCCTCCTACGAAACTCCCAAGGAACTAGCGGAAGCTTCTCAGGGCAATATAATGGGTGGCTGGCTTGCCCTAACTAGAGATGGTAACCGTACGGTTGGGTAATCTATAACTCAATTATGTAACGGATTCATTCACTGGATTGCTTGCTGTCTTCTTACTCAGTCCATTGATATATACTAACATTCAATAATTCAATAATTCATACATTCATACTAATAAAGCAATATTTAGCCCCTCAACCTCGGCACCAGCTCTTACATACGCCCATTTCATTTATTCCCTTTCTTTCGTCAGTACCCTCTCATAAAAATAACAGCAGATCGGAACTCATCCGTTCTGACTTGGTTCTACCAATCAAACTGAAGCCAACCATCTCGACATTATAAAGAATCGGGATGCACATAAGAAAACCCTCGGAACCGCTCCTGGTCGGCTCTCGGTAAAACTTTCGTCACTGGTGTCAAGACTGGTATCTCGCCGGTAAACTCCTCGTCAAAGTTGCTAGTATCTGTTTCCGAAGAGATCGAAGGAACAAACGGCGGTGGCACCCGCTTATGGTATATGTCATCCCAATTGATGTTCTCAAAGTACGGATGCTCCATCACGTCCTTCGCATCCCGAATTCCGTACCCCAGCCGCTGTGTCGGCTCACGCGTCAGGAGTGCCTGCAAAATCATCACAGAGTTCCGAGGCATCTGAATAGGATACAATGGCTCATCTTTCAGAATCGCCTCAAAAATCTCTTGCTCATCTTCTCCCCGAAACGGCGATTGGCCAAGAATCATTTGGTAGATCAAAACTCCAAAAGCCCACCAGTCAACCGCTAATCCGTAAGGCAGATCTCGGATGATTTCCGGAGCCATAAGCTCAGGTGTGCCACAAAACGTCTGTGTCGTACTGTCCGGCCCCATGTTTTCCTTACAAAGACCATAGTCGGCGATCTTCACATGTCCATCCAATGTCAACAAAATATTGTCCAGCTTCAAATCTCGGTAAATCACTCCTGACTCGTGAAAATATTTTAAACCCAAACAGACTTCAGCAGCGTAAAATTGAGCTCGCTTCTGTGTAAACGGCTCTTTTTGAATATGCCACATCAAATCTCCTCCGCTAATATATTGCATCACAAAATACACTCGTGTTTCCGTTTGAAAACACGCTTGAAGATTCAACAAAAACGGATGTCGCTCGCGATTTGCAATCAAAAAAACTCTCTTCTCCGATCGAGTACTTTCTACTCCATCAATTTGTAAAATGTAATCCTTCTTTAACACCTTGATCGCATACAGCTTCTTCCCCGACTTTGTCTCTGCCAGCATGACCTTTCCAAAATTACCTTTGCCCAGAACAGCTAAAAAGTTGAAATCGTCCAATCCAATCTTGCGCTTCACCTGCGGCGGTGCTGAAACTTTCTGCTGAATGGGCTGTGCAATTTTATCGACAGTCGTATGTGTCAATGGGCTTTGCTGGTATCCCAGACTAGGTTTGACTGTCGCCGCAACTTCCTGTGGTCGTTCCACAACTGGCTGACTCTGCGCAGCCGCTGCTAACTGGTGTTGAGCGGATGAACTTTGTATACCCGCTTGAGTTCTAACCTCAGTTGGGTGGGGAACAACATCATTTTGAACAGGTTTCCTTGGTACTTTGTTCCGTACAGAAGCACTCGGATAAACCATATGCTCAGGAGGTCGAGGCGCACCACCAAACACATCAGTATCATTAGTCTTTGGCATTTGATAGGGATTATGTGATTGTGGGTACAACCCGTATGGCGACGCTGACTTGCCTCCTGATCCTGCCGGTGTCCCCGCCGAAGACAGTTCTGGAGACATCACTCTCGACGGAGTTGTCTGGATACTGAACTGGGAGCTCATCGACGACGTCTGAGAGTCCGTATTGGTACCTGTCTTCTCATCTGAGGAAGAGGATGGCGGTTTGAAGACAGAAGGTATTGAATACGTGGAATCCATGGTCGACGTCGACGCCATAGTGTCCTGGCTCTGTCGAGACTGTAAAGCATCACTGGTTTTGGAAGTTTTTAGAGAGCTAGCAGCAGTCTGAGGCCGCCGTGCCGTCTCCTTTGATTCACGCATTGCAATAAGAATCTTACTAGCTGTCTCCATAGACATTCCACAGAAGTCAGGCACAAGATGCATACAGTCCGCATGACAAGTCAATCCACATTCTACACAAATATTTCATTAGCATCGAAATTACCATCTCAATATCTCGCAAAGATCTTTCACTCATACCTTTACATCTCCGAGCATTTTTCTTGCCAAGTGGAAGCATATATCCACAATGGCAGCACCAATTCGCACCAATATTCGTGATCGATTCGAACCGATGTGGAATGCGGTGATTAATAGTTCCTTCATCAGGATCAACATCTGAACTCGACTTGGCAATACATTTCGTCACAACATTCTGATAGCATTTCTTGTGGCATGTATACTTGCAGTCTTCACATTGGTAACCACTCGCATACTTCAAAAATTCACCGCAGAATGCACATCGCATGACGTTGTAAAACTGCTGCTGAACAAACTTGTGACCAAGGACCTCATGTATCTCTTCCTTCCGCTGGCGAATAGCACCCGTTCGTTCGAGACGACCAGGTTCGACAGGCCGCTTGCTGACGTTCGACTTTTGAAAAGACATACGAATGTTAATCTTTCCGGCAGGCTCTAGCACAAACCAGGAATTAATTTCTACTTCACCTTCGGGTTCCATTGACCCTTGTGGTCTAAGAGTCTTATCAAGACCCATCTGAGCAACACCGCTTTGTACAGAATTTGTCCCTGGATCTTGTGTCTGGTCTGCAGAAACCCAACCACTTGAGACAGCTTCGTTTTTCATAATACGGATCTCTTCGGCAATATCAGACAAGCGCATCCACATGATACCGATAGGTACATTGTAATCTTTATTGCGATCATAGACTGTAATTTCAATCTCGTTCGCCTTGTCAACCTGTAAATCGAATGATTCATTCCACTGATCCTGTCGCGATAAACGAGTTTGAGCCTTCAGAGAGTCCTCTACCTTTACGGCAACCATTGTTTCAGACGCCTTGTGTCCATGCGTGGCTTGATGATCAACATTCTGAACAGCAACAATAGTTATCTTTAGGCGACCACTAAGGGGTCGTCTGATGTTCGGCAGATTGCTTGTAGAGTCGTCTAGCAGAAGCAATTAATACAAATAATACTTATTAAATTAGTCCTGAAAACTTACCTTCTACATTATCAAGAGGTATCTTCAAATCCATGTACCGCTTGTACGCCATTTTCAAAAGTTGCACTTTTTGAGTGTTTTCTGCGCGCTGCTGTGTGACCTGAGCTCTACTTCGACGATCATTTTTGTCACGATCATAAAGATTAGAAAGTTTCTCAATGCCATCTTTGATTTGTTTTTCAACTGAAAGCTTAAAAGCCAGCTGTTCAATCATTAGAGGAATCCGTTGGTCGAGAAACTCCGAATCTGCTTTCAACAAATCTACACTAGTCAGAAATTTGCTATCATGATGAGAAGCACTATCAGCGTAAACTTTCAGACTTACCAAGTTCAGTATTTGGCCTCTTTTTTGCTTTGTTCTGATTTCCATATTGACGGCTATTGACAGAGCTGTCATACGACCGATCACCATGTGAACTGCTGGAAGAACTATTATCTGCAGATCTATTGCAACTAGTTAGCATACCGAGGGCACTAGCACGACAATATCAAAAATATTAGCTACTACTTTTTCGAATGAGTTTCATTCCTCATATTTGCAGATACATCCTCCAACCGTTTTTGCAGATAACGAATATTCTCTAGTGATTCGGCAATTGAGGAGTCACACCGTCGGCGAACATCCGGATTTGAGGTGTGCATACGCATAGCCTTAGCACCTTGAATCAGCGATCGCTCGCGCTCCATCTTGCGGTATATGTCCTCGAGGATCTTGCTACGGCCATCGTCACTCGCCATAGTGGACAACAGATCTTAGAAGTGGAAGGACAGAGAGAGCGGACGATGACGACACAGTAAATCGATGGCAATGAGACAATCAGCAACAAAAAGACGAAACAGTATACAATCGACGAAATCCGAGTCACCAGTGCACAATTTCCTGACCAATCTTTCTTAGTCTAACTGAAAATCGGAACAATTTCGAAAAAGCTCGATCGAAAGAAGGGGCTCAGCTCTACCGTAAAGATTCGGTTGGATGTAGTTGGTTGAGCCGGATGGGAATACGCGTGCGAAAGGAAAAATCCAAAGAGGAATGGTGCTTCTGAGATATTTATATCCGAACTAAAGCTTTTAAAAATCGAAAGCAACTTTTATTTCCAGGGCAAGGATGATATGAAAAAACACAAGGTAACTGTAACAAGGAAGAGAGAAAGGAGAGATGCCCGAAGTAAGATCAAAAGCCGTGATTATGTAATTGCTGAGTGGAACTTTGGCGTAATGATTTGAGATTTTACGTAAGTTAGTTCGGAATATTCAGAATTAAGAAGATCTCGCGGTAGCATTGAATGGCAATAAATAAAATAAGGGCTTAGTCAATTCTAATGCTCTACAGGTTTGAATATGGCTTGAGAATAGTCTTCATCTGCAATATATTCAATACTATGGCCTTTCTGCGCTTGAAAATCTGCAGCTTTGAAATAGATCCGAATATCAAATCATGTTATGCAAATAACTTTCTCTCAATGACTCGTCCTGAAAGCCTTCTCTACTAGTCAATATTGCAAATACAATATCGGGCGGCTGGAAGCCTAATCGTTTAGCTCGCTGCCATCGCTCGAGTCTGGTCGTACCTGATGCAGGCCCATATTTTTCAGTGAGATCAAATATTTTCAAAATTTGCTCGACCTGCGATTCATCCTGCGGTACTGAAAATATTAGAACACGATCGATAGTACCCGGCAAATGCAATCTCACAACTTACTCCGCGGCGCTATGTCACCTTTCAGTACTTCTTTCAAATACTTTGTATACTTTGAATCTTGGAAATCCAAGTGGTGCAATTCAGTCACTGACGCTAACTCTTCTTCGACCTCCGTAGAAGCTTTACTGTCATTGGAGTTTGATGGACTTGCCAAAGCGGAGTCTTCTTTCTCCGTAGCTGGAACCTGATCCTGGCTTAAATCGACAACTTCGATCCGACTGGTTTCATTGTGTCCTAATTGTTCGACATCGTCTAGTTCATTACTATAATTGACATCTTTCGAAATTTTCGTCTGGCTTTTCCGCTTTGTGGGATAGAACGAGCTTGGTAGTCTAGTCTGTCTACTAGCTGCCTTGTCTCCGCTTGACTTTGGCCTTCGAGTTGGAGGGACCATGATTAAAACTCCTTAGAAATTTTGAGCGAATATAGCTGTTGAATACCAAAATCTTTATCAATTTCGCTTCATAGTCGTCTGAAATGCAACTGCTCTAGTCCAGCACAGAGCTCCGTCTGCGATGCCCACCCCAGACAGCGTCATTTGGTCATATTAGGAAATAAGTAAATAATATCACATGACCATACAAATCGGATTGGCGCGGAAAGCGTAAAATTTCTGGGGCTGCAGACGGATACTACAGAGAAGTCTACTTGAACTTACAGTTAATTGAGAAACACTACCTTCCTATATTTACACTGATTTTGGTAGTTGTACCGCTCATCTAGCAGCTGTCTACCACCTGGCTTGCTGTTATATTTCCGAGGCCATTTGGAGAACTCTACAGCCAACTCCCAATTGAAATATCTTGCTGTTCAGGCTTCCGTTACTGAAATACGCGACAAAAGTTGCACTGTTATATTTGATCACGGAACACTCTGGATTAGGCTACAGACTTTATCTTGTTAAGAATCGTTCAGAACAGGCAAATATCAGCCACAATTCGCGCTCATTGGTGAAATCATATCTACCAATCTCGATCCCTATGATGCGATCGAAGACTGCTTGTTTAGTAGTCACTGTTGTTGCAGTCTACACCATTTGCTTTGGTTATATCGCAGGTGGTCGACATTATGCTATCATAAAACGGCGTACGAAAGCTCGAAGGGCAAGGGAGAAAGGGGATGTGGAAGCGTGAGTAAATCCTTTTTAATTGTCGGAACAAGTGTTGACCGTTACTTAGGCTGCAAGATGCGACTCCGCAGATTCAATACGGAGTCCTAGTAATTGCAGGCCGGTTTGCGAACCCATTTCCGGAATATCGCGACCAGGGTGTATTAGATTTCATAATTTGGAATTTTGTGAAATTGCTACGTTTTACGCCCCGAGGAGGCGTTCCCAGAGACCGTTCTGTTCTTCGATCCATGCTACCAAGCTTCCGACCCGATTATGAAGTCCTTTTTGAACAACCAAACACTTCGTCAGATGGCAGAGCCAAAACCACTGATTCAGAATCACTATTGGGCCATGCTTCTCCTGCCGGATTGTCCAGCTCTATTACATCTGCAATGTATAGTTCTTCGGAGACCGGATCGTCTACGAATGTGGTTCTAGACTCTCTAGAACATTCATGGACGGCGATTCCCGGAAACCAAGTCGACAATACGTCATCCAATCCGCAATTGTCAAAATTACCCTCATCTATCGAAGTACAATCTCTTCCATCCTCTGATGCTGGCAGCGACCGTCACAGTGAGCCCAATTCGCCAATATCGCGGCCATCTGGTCTTCTTCACCATGGGCCTGAGATCCCGTCTGTATCTGAACGACTCACTGTGACTTGGATTGGCCAGAGCTGCATGCTTGTTCAATGCTGCGGGATAAACTTTTTGACGGATCCAATTTTTGGCGAATCTCTTATTAATTCTTATATTGGACCTCAGCGGTTATCCCCAAGCCCCTGTCAGATTGAAGATTTACCAACCATCGACTTTGTATTTATTTCCCATAACCATCCTGATCATTTTGAAGAGGCGGCTCTGAAAAAGATCGGAAACAAAGCTACCTGGGTGGTCGGTGTCGGACTGCGACCCTACTTTTCTCGACGAGGCGTTTTCAAGGTAATTGAAATGAAATGGTGGGAAAAGATTCCTGTTCCTGGGCACGAGAAAGATGGCTGGGAAATCGCTTGTACACCTGCTATGGTGAGTAACCAGTAACATATTAAAAAAAGTTCAAGATAATGAAACTGACTGATCTAGCATTGGGCAGGTCGAGGTATATTTGACGCCAACAAGTCGTTATGGTGTTCCTTCATGATTCTGCATCATTCTCGTCCAGTAGTCTTTCATGCCGGTGATACAGGGTTTTCGCCTGAACTATTCGACGGTATTGCTAAAGTCTATGGACCCGGCTGTGAGCTGGCACTCGTTCCATGCGGAGCCTATGAGCCTCGACCGCATCTGCGGCCGCTGCACTGCAACCCAGAAGAAGCGATCCAGATCATGGTGACGATCGGTGCACGCCGTCTAATAGGAGTCCACTGGGGCACATTCGTATTGAGCGACGAACATTTTCTGGAACCCAAACAACGGCTAGAAAAGGAAGCTACACATATGGGACTTTCGGATGCTGTATGGGCGGCCGATTTTGGTAGAACTGTCATTATTCCTTACCATCCCGAGCTGGACGCAGTTGAAGTAGACGACGAGCCAGCTCTCCGCTTACCGGACTCCCGGGTATCTTCTATTGGTCCGATGATTCATGTTGAGGGCCGAGACACGATTGTTTGGTAAAGTCTCTCCATTCAAATATATATATATATAATGCAGACATTTTTAGAATATATGCAACTCTCTAGAGATGAGAGCGTGAATTATCAAATTAATAGGTAACATCATACATACATACGTCAAAGGTTCTAAAACAAAAATTGTATAATCAAAATGAAACTAATACCCCAGGGATTTTGCAGCAAGCTCTGCACCTGCTGTTTTACAGTGAGAAGTGATCATAAAATCGGGAATCAACACTTCACCGACGACCGGAAATGCAGACTGTCCGGCACCGCGCCAACGTCCCATGACTAATAGGATATCTTCCAGCTTCGGTGGCTTATAAACCTTCATGTCTAATTTCCCATTTATTAGAGACAGCAGATTATTGAAGACGACGGGGACCGCGAATTGCTGCTTTGTACCTGTCCGAGCTGCCGTCGTCTCGATAATATCGCCCATTGCAAAAACCTCGGGGCCTGCGCCTTCTACCTGTAACTGGCTCGAAACTTTGACTCTACCTTGTTCATTCTTCCACTCAGCCGGTATCCATTCAGTAGCCGGAAGTGCACCATGGGTATGGAGCACCAAATCTCCATTCACGAGGATCGGCTCCGATACGCCTTGTCGAGTTACCGACACTGTTCCGTCATTATTATCCACCCCGGTTGATTTCAGCATAACCTCGGCCCGTGATTGCAAAAGATAAGTTAGAACTTGCTGCCGCAACTTGGTCGAGTATAGGTCTGATAATGGTAAGTTACCCGAATGCACCAAAGTGATTTTCTTTTGGCTCCGATAGTAGTCACCGAGTTCGGCCGCAAGTTGACAGCCAGTCGGTCCGCCACCAATAAGCACGACATGATAGTTATCTCTGATCTGGTCCCGCAGTGAATCAAAATATGAAATAACTTGTTCATGATCCCCCAGTGGTATCCGGTTTGGGTCCGGGAATCTAGATCCTGTAGACAAAACCTGTTCAACTATCAACTAGGAGCACCACAGAAACCAAAATAATAACATACAAGATAATCATAACGAATCGGATCTCCTCCGGATTCTAAATGTACTGTTTTTCCTTGTGCATTCACACTGACAACTTTTCCACGAATGAAGCGACCCAGCTCAGGTTTCTTGTCAAACATACGATCATAGGGGGTTGCAACCATACCCGACACATCTTCTATACAGTTCCGGATATTTAGCGGATAAAAGACGAAATCCTGCCGCGCATCGATAACGGTCAATCGAATATTTCTTGTCTGCGAGTTTGATGCTTTACGGAACTTAGCAACTAGTTCTGAGCCGAACATTCCAGCTCCAATAATCACAATCTCCGTTTTCCTATCTTCAGCCATTTCATTTCCCTAAAATGCCTTGTCTACCGCAAACCAAAAACTTAAGTATATCGTCAATATAGAGAAAGTAATTGACAATATATATCCAACAGAATTTTTGAGAATGTGGTTTATTCAATAAAACTCAATGTCGCAGAAAGTTCGTAGTCCACACTAGAATTGGCAAGAAATCCTTATCAGATGAATTTCACGGCCTAAACACAAATAATCAATTAGCTCAATCAAAAACTTCACCCCAAGCTCCGCAGAGCAGAACGAATCTTACCCGTTATACATAAAAAAATTAAAGGATAGTACCAGCAGTTTTTATGAATGCTTTTTCAGGTTAAACTTATCCTATTTTCAGTCTACTGAGCGACTGAACACTACCATGCCACTTTTCTCTGGGATTACGCAAATGAGCAAGTTCAATGGGAACATGTGATCGTCCCCACCTTTATCAGATCAATTCAGGAACCGTTATGGCTCGGTGTCCGAAATTATGATATGCAGGTATGAGTATATTTTCGACTGATAAATATTTAAATATGCGTAACATCTATATATTACCTACGGTTGCAGAACTCATCGACCAAAAGAAAACGGCTGTCGACACAGCGGACAAGTACTTGCGTTTGCACTTTGAAACCACTAGTACACATTGTTAACAGACTTCATCCAACAAAGACACACAAACCAAACAAATTAAACTCACTCTGAAAAGACATCCGGCATGAAACTTATTCCGACAAGTCTGACATCTTTTATTCGGTAAAGACCGGTCCTGATGTAGAATTGAATAGCAAATAGCGCATTCCGTTACGCCCTCGAAATGTAAATTCACGTTCCTCTTGAACAATGTCAACGCATCCACGATGGTGCCATTTTGAGACGCAATCAAGGCCTGAGACGCAAGTAACCACGCACGCCATTGATTCTCCTTAACGCCCACCCGCTTTATTCCGTCAACGACAACATCATGAAGTGGAAAACTTGTCGGAATCCGTACAATCATCTCCATAGTTTGCTCATCGATTGTGTAAACTGCTGTTACTTCTCGCGCAGGACGCGACACCTTCAACTGGATATTCTCCTCCTCGCCATCAGCTTCCGCCGCGAGACGACTCTGAACGGAATCCAATTCATTATCAATCAGCAGCCGAGAAAAATACTTCTCTACATACGACTGAACAGTAATACTCAAGTGCCGGTTCCGGGTCTCTGACCACCACTTCCGAACCATTGAGGGAATTTGCTGTAAAGACTTGTAAAACAAATATAGCAACGAAGAAATGACTTCATCTGCAGGCTGCTCAAAAGTTGAATCCACCTCGAACGTCTCAAACGAGTATTTTGAGCAATCCGGCGGCTTACCAGCTGTAAGAGACAATAAAGATGCCGCAAAATTCAGCAACAAATCAACATAATCACCGTCCTTTAAACTGACTATATACTTCATTTTCAGCGCAAAAGGTGCGTTCTCAAGATAAACGAATATAAGTACCCACGAATAGATATATGACCGCATAGATGTAGTCATTCCGCAGGCCAAAGTCTCATCAATGTCCAATTCATCGTTAGCAACTCCTGGTAAGTTCATCACCAACGACAGTATCTCTGGTGGTAGCTCTGCTGCAAACGCTCCTTTAGTATCCAAAGCAGCCTCAACGGCAAGACTTTCTAAACTAGCAGGAATCTCTCGACGACAAATTTTCAGATTAGCCTTTTGCAATGGCTCCGACCGGAATGGGATGAACTGAAATAGTACCGATAAATCTGTCACTGCAAAAGCCGATGAATAGGATATCAGACGAGCAACTACAGAGTCACACATCAACATAGCCTGCGTTCTGTGTGAACCTGCTTCGCCATCAAATACATTTGCAGAAGTACCTTCATTATCCAAGATGTTAACAAGAACCTCCTCCCAAAGAGCGCTCAGACTACTCGATTCTGCCTCAAAGGCATCTGCCACATCCTCGTTGGTTTCTTGTATACCATCTAGGTAACCAATTACCCGCAGAGAATAATATAGCAATGGAGTAAAGTCATCCTGGAAGTGAATGCAATCTCGAAGAGCCTCCAATACACAACTCAAAGACAATTCCCAATGTTCACCATATAAATCCCTAACTAAAGGTAGCAAACCCAGTAAAAGCTTAAATGCCTGAGACCTAAAAGCCAATGACAGTCGATTCCGCTCGGCTTTAAGAGCCTGGAGGAGCTTCTTCAATAGCATAATCGTCCGATGCTGCGGCAACGGTGTATACTCCTCGTCTTCATCATCATTAAGAATCAGACTATTTAGCAATACAATTTTAACAAGTCCTTCAAAATTCAAGCTATCTTGCTTGATTCCCAAAATATCGCTCGCAAGTTCATTGCGAATTCTATCTGCTGCCTTCATAGTCGAACTGTAAGTTACAACTCCTTCAAAAATAGCCGCAACCGCAAGCACGTTGGGTGATCGTCGAAGCTCATGCTCCTCAAAAAATTGATCAACATCCTTAAAAGAGACTTCGGCACCTTCTGTGAGATGTGCAATAAGTGACTGCAAAATTCGCGCAGAATAGAATCCGGAAACACTGCGTTGCTTTATATCTTCATTCAAAACTTTGATAAAATCAGATATAAAATGCGCTCCAGATTCCCCATTAATCGTTGCACCCACAAAATTAGCAGTATATTGAAAACTATTCACTTCTATATCGGCCAAACTGAGCCCTTCATACTTGGTTTCCATTAAAGCGGAGCATTTCTCGGAAATTGAAAGCAAATCATCTGCACCTGTCATATCCATGGCTTCTTCGGAAAAGAATAACAGAGGTAACTTCTCATTTCCGTACAGGTTGATTATATCTTTAGCTAACTCTGATATCTGCAATAGATATTTACAGAGTAAAAGTTGGTCAAGATATGGCACCGATTGTAATAACGGCTCTGACTCCAAAAACTCCAAAACATATAAACCGAATCGGAAAATTCTTGGGAAATTCATAATCGGCTCTCCAGGTCGGCGCTTCTGTACATGTAAGCTATCTTCAGATATCAGAAAGTATGCGCCTCCAATGTTGTTCAGCAATGCAATCGACGGAAAATTAACTCCACTTAAAGCCATATCCAACTCTCTCTGTAATATACCATTTGAGATCAAAAGCAGCTGAGACGCAAGCCTCACTTTGAACTCCCGTTTTGAGCTCCCCAAAAGACTTGCACTCCGTGCGACCAAAGATTCGCAGGTAACTTCTGAATTATGTTCTAAATCTTGGAAAATCGCGTTGGCCAATGTCTCAAACAGTGAGTGGCCATTGTTAGCTTCAGTTTCAGAAAAAACCAAGTGAGATTCTAAAATTCGTCGTATAGTCTTAGCAGAATCCACATTGTTAGCATCTTCGCCTGTGACTTCCCAGAGACGTGCAGTGACTCGTCCTCCATTTTCACTCTTAATGTACTCGGCTAGTAAAGGAAAGTTCTTCTCAGAAATTCCTTGAAAGACGGTAAACAATATACCTTCTTTCTTTGGATTTCCGAGAGAAGCATCAACAAGTGTATCTAGAACTTGGATAGCCACCTCCACAGAAATGACACTAGGAGAGGCTTTAAGACACTCCTCAACTAGTTGCCAACTTGAATCTTTTGTAGCACCTTCTGGCTGCTTAAAGTGTAAAGAATGACAGCGGGACATCAAGTAGGATTCCAGCGTGACTGAGCTTGGAAGACTATCTCTAAATACTGCCGATCGGCTTATAAACATGAACCCAAGACGATCTATCTCATGCACTGAAGAAGCTGACAGACATGCATCTATGATCACATTCCACGAACCTTGCAACTTCTGTTTTTCCCCAAAACACTTATAGTATGTAACCCAAATATCACACAATATATCTGCAGATCTACTAACAAGAAGTAACGGAATATCAATATCAACGAAACCCTGCAGAATCTCCAAAGTTGGGCGGTCTAGCTCTATTTCTTTCCAAAAACTAGAAACAAACCGCGATAGAGTTACGGCAGCAAAATTATATTCTCCGATACTTTTCTGTATAATCCTGACAGCACTACAGATGAGCTTGCAGATCGCAAAATCAAATCCAATCGCAGACAGTGATTCTGCAGGTAAAGTTGCTACTTTCATCGCTGTACTAGTGAAAAATTCAAGCAGCAGCAACTCCCCAGTGTTTTCCTGCTGTCCAATCTCCAAGTGATGACTCAAATTAGAAACTATTTCATTCCAAAACTTAGCTGCAAGCAACTCGTTTTCAGGAATTATACTTCGGAGAAACGAAAATACAGTTCGAGAATTTTTCTGGGAAAAAATGATTGGAGGAGTCGGAGACTTGACGAAACCTTGATTCACAAGCAATATCGCGTCGGACACAGCATCTTCCTGTATCTTTATCATTTCAGAAGCAGAAATAAAATAGGTGAGCAATGAAAAATACGACTCTAAGATGTAATCAGCGCAGAATTTGTCAGCCTTCAAGCCGTCCATGAAACTTGCGGATATACTGTTAAGATTAAATTTTTCAGTGTCATTAACATCGAGGACGGATCGAGGAAGATTTTCAATTAAGATTTCGACCTTGCTCCAGTACTCTCTGCCGGCATAATGACTGCCTTCCGAAATAAAAGAAAGTAACAGCGATAGAGAAGGCTCATTTGAACCTGATTGCGGATTCCAAACATCTGGATACACTAGAATTGAAGTTAGATATAAAAAAACATGTACTTCAATTAGTAAACTTACACCGGGTAATGACAATAACACAATCCAAAAAACTAACAAGAGATGGCCCAGCTTTCAAGCCCATTAAACAATTTGCCAGAAGATACTGGCTGAGATATGGCTGCAGCGGTCTCAGCCAACCTGAGTAATCGTATGCCAGCTGCAAGATTAGGTTAAAGCAGGCCCGAGTAAGTGAGCTGTCTGAGCAAGTACATGATTTCCAAAATGAATCAGACAAGAGTATTTCCGCATAGTCATATTGATAAGTTGAGATTCTCGACGGAGATATATTATCCAATAAATAAGAATACAAATATATTCCACTCGTAATCTGACGAAAGACTTTCTGCTGAATATCTGCTTCCGTGAAATATTTTTCATCCGAAGATAAGTGTGTGTCGCGAGCAGCAATAGACGTTTTGATGTATTCCAAGATTGGAACATGCAAGACATCTAGGACTTGCACTCTTTTGGCGTCAGTTGAGAAGACGCTTTCAAATGACTGGAGAGCACTTCGCGAAACCGCTTTATCTGTATCGTATATACCACCAAGCCAATAACCAATGACGTCTTTGAGATATTTCTCCGCTGTACGTTTGAGAGCACTAAATAGGTCGCCAGTTATTTTATGAGACAACATACGCTCTCTTCTTGAGTATTCAACCGCTAGATGTGTATAAAATTGGACCTAAATAATCAGCTAAGTCAATTTAAGAAATAAGATCTAGACTATCAACATACCCAAACAGCTAGTAATGATTCAGTCAGATCAGGTAAATTTCTAGTAATATACGAAGATAGACTATCCAGAGCCTTTTCCCTCGTCGTCGGATCTCGTTTCTGTAATCCTTTTAAAATAACAACGAGCTCAGAATCCCCGATATTTGACAAATCTATAAAACTCGTCAAATTTTCTTCGTATGAATATGACTGTTCCTGTCGTTTTGTTGATTTAGCACTGCCATGCGATCACCATTGTTAGCTTCTTATCAGTCATTACTGCAGATTTCACACACGTTTTCACGCCCTCTCTAGATCCATTTTTCTGCTTCAGTCGTTCTTTTTTACTCATCCTGTCTCCAGATCGTCGAAATCCACGCCAAAAATCTAATTAAGGTGATATGAAGAAACAAAACTAGGTAAAAGTAAATTCAGAGCTTTGAGATTCTCCCAACCTCCGTGGATTCGTGGAGTTCTACGATACACTAATTCAAACTCTTATTTCCATTTTTGAAACTCCGAGAAAGGAAAATTTCGAGAATGAAGTAAGATCTGAGTTTTGGTGGTATCCATGCAATTTATTCTGACAATTTTAGATTCTTCATTGACGATTTACCAGTTTTGTTCCCGTATCCGCGGATCTATCCAGGTGAAACTGCCCTGCTTCTCTTACGGCTGCTAATTGTACTGACCCAGACCTAAGAACAATATGCATACATGTGTGATATAAAACGAACCTTGGATGCAGGCGGTAATTGTATTTTGGAGATGCCGTCAGGAACTGGGAAAACGGTTTCCTTGCTATCCTTAACGATTGCATATCAAATGGTAGGATCAGCCTTGCCGGACTCAAATTTCATACTCTAATTGAACTCAGTACTATCCCGAGCACCGCAAAATCGTGTATTGCTCCCGAACCATGTCTGAAATTGAAAAAGCTCTGACGGAACTGAAATCTTTAATGAGCTATCGCGAACGTGAACTAGGACGAAAAGAACCATTTCGAGGACTCGGTTTGACCAGTCGAAAGAACCTCTGCTTACATCCTTCGGTAAAACGAGAGAGGAAAGGCGCCGTGGTCGACGAAAGGTGCCGAAGCTTAACTTCTTCATTCGTTGCCGAAAAGAAGAAGCAAGGCCTGAATCCTGCAGTATGCGACTATCATGACAATCTGTATGCATTAGATCCTCACGAGTTGATCCCAGAAGGTGTATGGACATTCGATTCTTTACTGAAGTACTGTGAGCAGCAAAAACAGTGTCCGTACTTCACTGTCCGAAGAATGGTACGAGCTATAATTTTTTTAGCATTTCACTGTCCTAATTAGATGACAGATGTCTTTCTGCAACATTATCATTTACTCTTTCCACTATTTACTGGATCCGAAAATTGCTGAGAGAGTTTCAAAGGAGTTATCAAAAGATAGTATTATAATATTTGATGAAGCACATAATATTGGTATGTTTTGGCGGTTCTCAACACTTATGACGACTCTGACGAAACACAGACAACGTTTGCATTGAATCGCTTAGTCTTGATCTGACTGAAGGAGAACTACAAAGAGCTTTAAACGGTGTGAATAATCTGGAGAAGCAAATTGTTGAAATGAAGGAACATGATTCCGAGAAACTGCAACAAGAATACGAAAGACTAGTTGAAGGGCTTCGTGAAGCGGATCAAGCACGAGAAGAAGACGTTTTTCTGGCTAATCCTGTGCTTCCAGATGATTTGCTTAAAGAGGCAATCCCAGGAAACATTAGACGTGCTGAACATTTTGTTACTTTTTTGAAGCGATTTGTTGAGTATCTTAAGGTAAGTTGATGCTATATATTCACTGAATATAGTGAGTTCTAATAATTGTAGACTCGGATGCAAGTTCGGCATGTTATATCCGAAACCCCGACATCATTTTTGCAGCATCTAAAAGAGCTGACATTTATCGAACGCAAACCATTGCGATTTTGCTCCGAACGATTAACGTCGCTTGTAAGAACTTTAGAGTTGACTGAAGTAGAGTCGTTCGTGGCTTTAAAGGATATTGCCATTTTTGCCACTTTGGTATCGACATATGAATCTGGATTTATGTTGATTTTAGAACCATTTGACTCAGATACAGCTACTGTTCCGAATCCAATTTTACATTTTACTTGTCTCGATGCATCAATTGCAATCAAGCCTATTTTCGACCGCTTCAGCTCAGTCATTATAACTAGCGGGACAATTTCCCCGCTTGATATGTATCCCAAGATGCTCAATTTCGAAACTGTACTGCAAGAATCTTATACGATGACACTTACCAGACGTTCGTTCTTGCCTTTAATAGTGACTCGAGGATCCGACCAAGTTGCTATAAGTTCGCGATTTGAGATCCGCAATGATCCTAGTGTTGTGCGGAACTATGGAAACTTATTTATTGAATTTTCAAAGCTGACGCCTGATGGACTCGTGATTTTTTTTCCTTCTTATCTCTATATGGAGAGCATTATTAGCATGTGGCAGACTATGGGAATCCTGGATGAAGTATGGAAGTACAAATTGATTTTGGTCGAGACACCTGATAGTCAAGAGACGAGTCTTGCTTTAGAAGCCTTTCGAACAGCTTGTGGTAATGGCCGGGGTGCTGCGTTATTATGTGTCGCTCGAGGGAAAGTATCTGAGGGTATTGATTTTGACCATCACTACGGACGAACTGTATTGATGATTGGAGTTCCGTTTCAGTATACAGAGTCTCGCATTCTTAAAGCGAGATTGGAGTTTATGCGAGAAAACTATCATATTCGAGAAAACGACTTTTTATCGTTTGATGCGATGCGACATGGTGCACAATGCTTAGGACGAGTGTTACGAGGGAAAGACGACTATGGAATCATGGTTTTAGCTGACAAGAGGTTTTCACGAAAGAGAAGTCAGCTTCCGAAATGGATTAATCAGGCTATTATGGATGCTGATGTTAACTTGTCTACAGATATGGCGATTGCTGCAGCCAAAAAGTTTTTGAGAACGATGGCCCAGCCATCGAATCCGAAAGATCAAGAAGGTATCAGTGTTTGGAGTTTGTCAGATTTGCTTCGTGTTCAAGAAGAGCAGCGACAAGAGCAGGCTGAAAAAAGAGCCATCGAGGCAACTGCTGAAGCAAAGAGAAATAATCTTTTAGGCAAAAATGCAAATGGACAGACTAATGATACTATGGACGTCGATGAAGAGGATTATTTTCATGATAGTGAGGACGATTACGGGTTTCTGATGTCTGACGATGAAGCCTGGTTAGAACTTGATCTGTAATATCTATAATCACTTCAGGTGTGATCTTTGTACGTAAATTATGAGACATAAATAAGTAGTTAGATGTCGAATCATTTATCCATATGCGGAAACTATTGGGTATTAACGTCAGAAGCCGCAGAATTGGAGAGATACATATTTAGAAGACCAAACGATTCATATAATCTCTAACATAGCAACTTATGTAATTCTCCATCTTCTTTACTAAGGTATATGACATATAATTGGCATAATTAATAAAAAATTTAATATCACGAAGCGTATGCAAAATGAAATCATGAAACGCTAGACGGAACTGGAATGAAGAATCATGGACAGTCTTCATAACTATTCTGACGTCCGATTTCTTGCTTCGGGAGCCTTTTCAAATGTCTACCGAGCAAAAGCTCTGGCCAGTTCTCCTGCTTATAATTTCACGGTTGATAACGAAGTGGTACTTAAGATCTCGAATCCGACGACTCAGCGGGCACCTCATTCTCCGAGACTTGAACGAGTGTTGTTGACCGTTCTTCGCCATCGGTGCATTGTACCGCTTTTATCAAGTTTTGATGATGACTCGGATCTAATAATCACATTACCTTATTTAGGATGCAGCCTGAATATCGTCGAACCTTCATGTCGCTTGGCTGTAATTAGAGACATTACTTGTGCGATCGCTTACTTGCATGAACACGACATTATCCATCGAGACATTAAGCCAGAAAATATTCTTCTGCAAAGTCCTCGAGGTCCTCCATTTCTTTGCGATTTTGGGACGTCATGGACATCCTCGAAAACAATTTCTCGAGCTGTTAAAGAATCTCCAACGTTTGCGCAAGATGACACGGATGATTTGGGACCCCTTCAGGACTCTGAACCATCTGACCAGAAGGTTACAGATGTAGGCACGAGCTCGTACAGAGCTCCCGAGCTGTTATTTGGATATACCAGTTATACTAAAAGCATAGATCTCTGGAGTTGGGGATGTGTTATCGCAGAATTGTATAGACAGCAGAATGGGTCTCTCGAACCAACCGGGCCACTGTTCAATGGTGGCCAGGAACTATCTGAAATTGCTCTTGTGACTTCGATTTTTAGCGTACTAGGCACTCCAGATATTTCTAATTGGCCGGTAAGTCAGTGGAATATGATTATTTATCGAATCTCTATTAAACAGTCATTTAGGAAGCAATCAACTTTCCCGCGTTTCAGATGTTTGATTTTGTGAAATATGCTCGTCGTCCCCTTGCTGAATTGATTCCAAACGCTTCAGCTGAAATCCTTGAGGTTGTCGATCTCCTGCTACAATACGAAAGTGCGATGCGACTGCCTGCTCAAAAGTTGCTCTCTATGAAGCTCTTTGACAGCATCTAAGGCTAATGTGATTAGATCCAATCTTGGGTTTCTCGATGCATACATGTTCGTGTATATTTATATTTACTCCTTTATTAACCCAAAGATTCACAAGTTAAATCAAGCGCATCCTTTGAACATAATGCTCGTCCAGGTGATTATCGCTTCCCACTGCCATTCCACAACCGGTCCGAAAATTGACTAGCAGATCTTCCCAAATATCCTCGAACAGAATTTACATCTAGATTTCCGGTTGCCAAATCACCTACAAACCCCGGTGCCCGCTGTGCAATTTCGCTGGCCATGTCTCTAGCTTTGCTGAGAACATCTTGCGGATATGTCGAATCACCACTAGATTGATCTTCAGACGACCTCCCAAAATATGCGTCCGATGAAATTCCTTGCGCGGAATCGAACTCCGAATGCAATCTGCGGATTTCTTCTCTATTTGAGGTGTCATCCAGTCTTGAGAAGTATTCGTCGGACGATAAATGTGTAGTGGTTCGATCGGTCGATATTTTATTACTGGAACTTATATTCAACTCTGTGTTTTGCGTTTGACCAAATCCGAGACGCGGCGGAGCCGTCTCATTTATGTCTCGTGATTTTTGTGGCATGCATGTATGATTTGATAGTAAGTCCACTCGTGGAATTCCGCTTTCATAGGACTTTGGTATAGAGAGTTCATGCGAAGTGACCGGAGTAGTATGAGATTCTTCGATCGCAGATCTTTCAAATTCTTCGAAGGCATCTTCATTCAACTTTCGTGCCACTGATTTTCGATGTGCACCGGTTCGTCCGGAATTTAAAATCCCACTGATTTTACGAGGAGATGTTACCACCTTTGTCGTACTTGTCACGGATCGCCTTCTCGTCTTTGTGTCCGTTCGATCTGAATCAATCTCGACGATTCCATCCACGCTATTTCTCTCGGGCGGGCTGTTTCTCGAATCCATGTCCACTAAATTTTTGAACTGCTTCAAATTTATATCCAGCGCAATATTTTAAAGCCTGGTCTTGAAGAAAGAAATACAAATCATCTAACAATTCTTACGATCTGGTTCTGCAACGAGGTTCCTCACCATGCCTTCCCTCTGTTCTCGTGATCTGTTGGGACTTCATTTCTCCCAGTCATTTCACGCTCCACTACGTTTACGTAACACATTAGTTATGTAAAATGTCGTTATTACGTAATAGGAGACCTTTGTTGGAACAATTGTTTACACATTCAAATTAGACAACTAGCTCAAAATAGTAATTATCGTAATGAACGAATGAGATGCCCAAAAGGAATGGACAAAAAGAGTTCCATTACAACGTCGTCATGTAAGTCAACAAACACAATATACAAATGAATAAAGGACAGATAAAACAAAGAAAACTTGTAACATAAAACATAAAACAATGCGCGCACTCTCGGTTTTTGGATCGTCAATTGACACATTACTTCAAACTCCAAAGTCAGAATACTCGTTCGTCTATAAATCGTTGGTTATCCTTTAGTTTTGTTGCTCCATAATAAAATTGCAAATGTTTCCCGACTCAGCTTCAATAAAGATAATTATACTAATATTCATTCATTTGCTTTCCTTCCATATAATGCCCTGCAGTTGTTGGTTCATTTGACCGCAGCTTACTGGCGCATATAGTCCCGAACAATGTCTGATAATTTGTTTGCACCTTGTTCTAGAATGTCCTTTATATTTCCTAAATCGTCGCCAGCACCATTTGCAATCTTTGTAGCAAAATTTCTAGCAACCCGTTCGATGTCACCAAACTCCCCAGAGCCTGTGCCATCGTCCGGAACGTCATCCTCTTCTTCGCGGCCAAAGTAAGCATTCGACGAGATTCCAGTAGCGCCGTCGAATGCCTGCAAGCGAGAACGGGCTTCCGCTTGCGCTGCCGAATCGTATTGATTGCGCCCAAAGTATTCATCAGATGAAATAGCTTTTTGGGATCCAAACTTATTTACAATCTCTCCGTTACTGCTAGAAGAAACTGATGACGTTGACCGCTTAGCGGAAGGTGAAGAATTAGGAGATTCGGATAAGCTTCCATTTCCTCCAGAAGCAGTCATGCCAAACCCCAGCTTAGCAAATCCAGCACCAACCCGATCGACAGAGTCCGACTTTGCCCCGCTATAAGAAGGCGCTCGTTCACTGATTGGTGTGTCTACCACACTCGGCGCAGTACTTTCTCTCCTTTCAGATTCAACATCATAGCCAAGAGCAGCAGCACGCTCAGCTTCTTCTCGAGCTTTCCTCTCGGCTTCTTCAAAGTCAATGGGTTCTGGACCGCCTCTCTTGACAACTGTTGCCTTCTTTTTAGATAGCACACTTGTTCCAGGTCGGCGAGCTGCAGCCCCTAGCTGAGTCGATGAATTAGTTTTTGACCGCAATGCGGAGGAAGATATAACTTTTCTTGTGGGAGCTTCTGTGCCATTGCCATTGCCGTTCATAGAAGGTGAAGATGTACGCCCAATGACAGGAGGAGTCGATGTGCGCGAAGGGGTCGGAGTAGGTTTCTTCACAGCGGGCTTATCCCAAGCAGTGAAAAAATCGTCGTCTGCGGTGCCAGAAGTAGAACTTGCAGTAGCATCAGGTGTAGTATCGTCCGATAAGACAACTTCGTCCGGATAGATTAAAGCATCTTCGGCAGCTCGTCTTTTAAGCTCATCTTTATAGTTATTGGCCACACGTGAAGTATACTTTGTCTTTGCATCTTTGGAATTGAGTGCCGACGATCCGCCGTTCTTTGTAAAATACTCTCGGGCGCTTGTGTTTCCGCCAACCTTCATAAGTCGGAGTTGATCCCAAGACCACGTATCAAGATTTGACGACCGTACAAAGGAGATATGAACACCTAGATTGCGATGGATAGAAGAGCAATCCAGACACAGATAGATCGCAAATGGAACAGAAGTCCACGTCGGATTCTTCGCTCCGCAATCAAAACAGATCTAAAACAAAAATAGTCAGAAAGACTCGCTCCATTGATCAATGATCTGCAGTCAATATCGAGCAGTGTCTCAAGCAAGACAAAATGAGGAATGCCCGTTGGACTCAGTTACGTACTTTATTCCCTCGTTCCGAGCGGAGACGATCAAATATAGCCAAAGACTGCTGTTTAGAGGCCATTGAGACTGGGGTTTCAACTGATAGTTGTTAATTTGAGTTGCAAACCGGATTATATAAAGATTGATTTTTTTTCGCGATAGTTCGCGCCTGGCGGCAATGGGAACGGGGAGGAACGCGTGCAGCCGGTCGGCTGCTGAAGAAGAACTAGAAAGGTAATGATGCGTTTATGCTGTAAATGTGGCTCAGTAAAAAATATTATATCACGTGACTATGTTACTCTTGCTTTCACGTGATAATCTTGGGAGGTCCACGCGTCCGGGGCCGAGTATGATGTTTGGGATTTTGAGGCATCGCATGAGACTGTTAAGTGTTTCGCTCTTCTATGGTTCAGAGAATTTGAGGAAATGCAGTTGTACAAGCCACTGATTCGACTATTGTAAGCGGGATTATGATTGATTTGTGGTGTTTTGGGACTTTCAGCGGGGGGTGGATCACCGTGTTTCGCCTATTCGAGCTGGTTCGCGTATTAGGTCCGCTCGGTGTACCAGAATCGGAATCAGGATGAGTTTGAAGACGAGCAGAGTTCGCAAGTTATATTTCTTGAAATACTGCGGTAGGATCTTTCGTCTGATTTTGTTTTGTCG
Source organism: [Lipomyces] oligophaga (assembly GCF_038497815.1). Taxonomy (NCBI): domain Eukaryota; kingdom Fungi; phylum Ascomycota; class Lipomycetes; order Lipomycetales; family Lipomycetaceae; genus Lipomyces; species [Lipomyces] oligophaga. Next base: position 91,302 of record NW_027117787.1, on the reverse strand, counting down.
ATATTTTATTTGTTCTGCATGCTTTTTACTCGCTGGTCGCTACTATGACGAATACCTGGGACAACTGGACGCTTTCGTCAGGTTCGCGAGATATCCCCAGCTCTCCTCCTCCCACTTTTGCAGACTCAACCCGCAGCGACTCAGCACGTCGGACATATCCATTGCATAATGATTATAATGTCAGATCCGTCACCTGGAGCGATTTACATCCTCATGACGAGTCTAGAATTCCTCCTGCAGCGTTTCCAGATGGATCTGGGACTACTCCGTACCTAGGACTCTCTAGTAGACTTTCGCAGGTATGGCTTAATCGCTGGACAGTTATCTCGCTTCTTGTTCTTGCAAAACTTCTACTTTCTTCCAATTCTTTGTACAGTGGACTTGATTCCGCCAAGCAAGAGTCTTTATCAGCATGTCGACAGATCGAGGTAGCTGGCAGCAGTCTTGTCTCGACCCCATACTACATATCGACTGCTAGCAATGAGCTTATTGCGTCCAGCGTGGAGACAGCCGTTGAGGCCTTGAATGAGGTATTAGATTTGCTTATTGTAGGCGTCGAAGAGATCATTGTGTTTGTGATCGAGATGCTCACGTCTACATATACCTGCCTCATCACGCTTGTTATCAACGGTGCTGCAAACGTGGTCATCAATGCCACCGAGTCGATCATTTCTTTTGTTAATTCATCTGCCACTTCGATTAATGAAGAAATAAATAGTGTTGTCGACACGTTCAATAGTGCCTTGTCTGGCGTGGAGAGTACAATCGAGTCTATTGCGAATCTTCTTACTGATGGTTCAGTTGACTGGCCAACTCTTGAAATTCCTACAGTCAATATCACAATTGATCCTGACATTAACGCCAGTCTTGAAGAGTTGCGAGACAATCTACCAGATTTTGACGAAGTGAAAAACGCAACTGAATCTGTGATAAGATATCCCTTCGAAAAATTGAAGGTAACTTTTAGTCTGTATCCATATAATGAGCGAAGACTGACGTTCAGCAGACTCTTATAGACGACAACTACTCTAATTACACTTTTGATCGTTCAGTACTTTCTGTTCCCGCCAAAGAAGAGTTGACATTTTGTTCGAGTGACCCTATTATTGAGGATTTTTTTGACGAGCTAACAAGTCTTATACACGGTTTAGTGAAGTCGATAGTAATTGGCCTGTCCGTAGTAGCAGTCATTGCACTTTTTCCCATGGGATACCTTGATATGCGCGGCTGGAAAAAGCTACGACAGAGGGTTTACTTGTTATCGCGATCGCTTCGACGGACGGATCGGAATCTTGATCCTATCGATACATTCATGGTGGGCACTAGCCCGTGGTCGAATTTTTTGGGGTTATATGTGAGCCGGCCATTAAAATCCGTTAAGAAGCAAGTATTGTTGCGCTGGTTCTTGGCATATATAACGTACCCTCCCGTTCTAGTAGTGTTTAGTTTGGGAGTTGCGAGTCTGATCGGAGCGATATTGCAATTAATTGTAGTCAACAAGTTACATACAGCTTCTCCTGAACTGGCGCAGCAAGTTGGCGAATTTGCGGGGGTGGTTGTGAACACTGTTGAAGACAAAGCTGTGGAGTGGGCGGACAGCACTAACATGGCATTAAATACCACGGAAAACAATATTAATGACGAGCTATTTACCTGGGTTTTGTCAGCAACTTCGAGTGTGAATAATACACTAAACACATTTGTCGATGAAACAATGCAGGTATTGAACGATGTGTTCGGAGATACAGTACTGTATGATACAGTGGTGGACGTGCTGAATTGTTTGATATTTTTGAAAATAGCTGGAATCGAGAAGGGGTTGACGTGGGCTTATGACAATGCACATATTAGTTTACCACGGGTCAATGAGACTCTCTTGACTAGCGCTCTTCTTTCTGTCACCAATAGTTCTAGCAATAGTACTGTTAGCAACAGCACTAGCAGCAGCAGCACGATCAAGACAAGTAGCACTATCAATTCTACAAGCAACACATCCTCTTTGAACGATGCGGCAATCGAAAGTTTATCGGCGGAGACAACGGAGACGATATTGTCGGCTCTAGAGACAGTTGAGTGCGTGTATCGCAAGGGGATTCGGATTGAACTTTATTTTGCAGGAGTTTTTCTTGGGATTTGGGGTTTGATAGTGCTGTTTGCAGGCGTCCGATATGGTGTTGTCTCATATTCACTAAAGTTTGCTGCGGTGAATAAGGCGATTGGATTATTCCGGCGGCGCCATGGAGAAGAAGAGGCTGCATCAGGACATGTGAACGATCCCACAATGATATTCAATGTCCCTCGACCACTTGTACTTCCGCATTTACATGAAAATCCTTTTGAACCCGTTAGGGAATGCACTCATACCTCTAGTCCAACGACGAGCTTATCGCGTCGACACGATGCACAAGATGAGTCACGGGTTGCGCGACATGCCCGAGTTCGATTTGAAATCAAGCCGGAAACAAGAGAAAAGCACGACTATTTTGAATCTGACGAGATGAAGGGATCTGGTCGGAGAGATTCGGATGACAGTAGTAGCTGCAGTAGAAATAGTGTGTAAACTAAGAGGAACTTGGATGAAGAAGTGCTAGATGATTCAGAATTGAAATGGAAGTTTTACTATTATACAACAAAACCAAGAGCGCGGCGGAATAAAAGGTAACAAACGTACAAGACAAGAACAATTAAAGATTAGCAAGAACAGCCACCTTCATTAGATGCGTTTTGGTTCGAGTCGATATTAACGTCGATCATTTGTGCCTGATTGGCTTCTTCAGGTGAAGCTTCCATTCCCGGGAGCGCCTGAGCGATCCGTCGGAACAAGGTCTTGACGTTGTGGCCCGCTTTTGCGCTGGTTTCTATGAACATTACTTTGATTTCTTTAGCTTTTTTCTCTCCTTCCTCCGTCGTAACCTGACGTTTGTCATTCAAATCAGTTTTGTTGCCAACAAGCACAATAATGACGTCGTTGCCCCGCTCGGCACGGACATCGTCAATCCATTTAGAGGTATTTATGAACGAGTTACGATCTGTGTTTTGAGAATTAGCAAATATAAGGTCTCAAAAAAGTGAATTTCTCAAACGCTTACTGGTGACATCGTAGACAATGACCGCAACAGTCGAGTCTCGGATATACGAAGGAATCAAACTTCGAAATCGTTCCTGACCTGCTGTATCCCACAACTAGAAGACAGAAAGAATAACGTTAGCATTGGTCGGAACAGAGAAGGTTAAACGCGATCAAACATACCTGCAATCGAACCGTACGGTCTTCTAAATACATCGTCTAGAGATATTAGATAATATATATTGAGAAGCATGCAAGAAGTATACCTTTGAAAGAAAATCGATGCCGATGGTGGCCTAGCGGCGTTAGTTACTTCGAGAAATTCTTCATGAATTCTTCGTACCGCGTATTGAGAGTCAAACGAGTCGTACATAAACCGCGTTATTAGCGATGTTTTCCCGACTAAATAAGAATTAGTAATGGCATCGCATAAACTCACAGCTGGCTAAATCCATTGGTAAGCAATTGCAATACGCACCACTTTGTTCTCCAAGAAATACTAGTCTTGTCTAGTCAATATCAGTGCATTCAGTCTTCCTGGCTTGAGAAGATGTCCAACGCGCCAGACAGATAGCCTGCCAGCACACGACCACACCTCACCGCAGCCATCACTTACTTGTATTTCTTCATAGGATTTGAAAGCGACTGCGATCCAGACATTGTAATATTGGACAGGTATGTGTATAATATAGATGATACTTTATGTAAGGTCAAGCCAACTGCAGCTATAGAGCTTAACTACAGAATGGATCCGTTTTTATCTTTCAGTACTTAGTGATCTTACTATTCTCCAATCTCAGAATCAATATCAATACTGATACCAATAGCAATGCAAATAGGAATATCAACCTTATGTAATCAGTGGCCAATCTCAATCTGCCCCCAAAGCTATATCTGGAGACGCAGCTGAACGGGTTCTGGCCTGTCACGACATTCCGAGGTGTTTGTGCTCTGACTTGGGACATAACTACTTCCTATTTAGTATTTTATTTCACCGTCTAATATTCAGAATTAGAAGGAAGTGTTCCGGTCGGATTATCCAAATGCAGATAGATGCAACATGCTCAATATGTTCCAAAAGCGATCCAGCATACAAATGTCCTGCCTGTGCTAAGCCCTATTGTTCTGTTTTATGCTGCAAAAAGCATAAAGTAGAGGCGAAATGTACTGGCATGGCAGACTTGGACGACGTTGTCCTTCGCTATATTTCTCGAGAATCGTTGTTAGGCCCTCGAGGCTATTCGAACGATAGAGATCTTATATCTTCATCTACTTCTTCTAGCGGCGATTCAAATATTAAAGCGGAAGCAAATCCTTCTCAAGAAGATCTCAACAGACAACAAATCGCAGACCGTGACTACAACTTTTTAAATCTAATCGAGCGTCGGATTGGCGTCCAGCGCAACCTCGCCCACTCAGTCATTCGAAAACAGCCAAAATTTGTCTCATCAATGCGCAGAGCTGCTCGTGGCAATCGCAGGTCTGGAAATGTTAGCAGTAATGAGCACGGTCATGGTCGCGGCCGCACGCGTGGAAACCGCGCCCAGTCTATATCTACTATTTCCTACAAGCCTCCACCTCCTCCAGATTCCTCCGATTCAGCATCTCAATCAGATTCAAATGAGGATGAGGATTCAAATAAAGTTACAGTTCTACCCCCTTAATCACTCACAATCCCCATCTATATTCATTTGCATTTGCCCATACATATCCAACGCCCTCAATCAGATTATTTCATTTCTAAATATATAAATATATATATATCACTGGACTAAATACTCGACCTGTTCCATCACACCCTTGCCAAAAAATTCGCTGATTACCTTGAACTTGGTTTCACTCTCGTCCAAGCTTTGCTTGAACACATCGTGCCGGTCTGCCATCTCGTCCTGTGCGCGCCTAATTGCCCGGATCGTAGCATTGTTCGGCGCACACTGCGGGCACTCAGTGTTCTCATTAACCTCGTTCAGACAACGTCGATGATACGAATGCTTACACATGAAATGAACTGTCGGTAAATCCAAAGCTGCTCCACAGCTCGCGCAACGTGTTGCTTGAAATACCTTCGCTTCCGTCTCCAGCTCTCGGATCTCAGATAGCTTCATCTTCGTCTCCAGTCGATATGACTCCGTCAGCTTACGGTTCATATCAATTTCCTTCTTCTCATTTTCGATAATCCCAGAGAGATATCCTTTCACTATCCCAACTGTGGCCACCGCATTCACACTTAAAGCTTGTATCACTTGCAGAGGTGCCATAATCCCTTCTTCCTGGATTTTCTTCAATACATGAGTTAACTCATCAGATGCAACTGACATCACTTCAGGCGAGGATGTGAAGTATGATAATGCAAGAGGATACAACTCAGGTTCCATATCACCGTACTTATGCAAGGTCTCTATCGCCGCTACCGTATCACTCACTGCCACATAAGAGCGAAAGATATCTATATACAGATTCTCCTTTTCTCGCTCAAGAATAGAGCCCTCCCGGAACGAATACAAATGCGAAAGCAGTAACACGTTAGATGGATCAATCGGGACATGCTCACTCGCTATCAGCTCCTTTGTTCTCTCCTGCCATTTGTTTCGTCCAACCTCCGTAGCACTGTCACCTGCCTTTTGCAGATACATCTCAAACAATGTGGTATATAAATCAATGGCTTCGCTCTCTTGACTTCCCACGATGCGCTGCTGCGCAATGCAAGCCTCTAGAAAAACAATAAACTCATCCGGCTGATCTAAAAAGGTAGCAAACACCGTTCGTGGCTTCGGTGGCTTGTACACTGGCACCTCCAATAATGCATTTGACTCCAGCACTGCAGTAACATTACTAACAGATGGAGCTACTGTAGTTCCTGCAATGACTCCCATAGCAGACGACAACTTGCCAACATTTGTAGTCAGCGAACTCATGATTGTTGGTGCAGCATCTATAGTTCCTGCGACAGATCCTGGTCGGCTCTCGCCATTCACATAAGGAAGTAAATAATTTGATGCAGGAGGAGGTGACTTAACTGATTGCCTATCTGGAGCAATCGAGTTAATCCGATCAACCTCGTCCACAGCAGGTATCTTTCGCGGAACATATTTTCCAGTGAAATAGTCAATATACAATGAAGTCGTTTCTCCTGGAACATTATGGAGTAGCAATCGCCCATACCGCGAGAGATTGTGATACATATCCTCAGGTGCCAAACTTCTCAGAAATCGAAGTCCACCCTTGTAATCATTCAAATCTTGCAACGTCACATCTACTACCAAGTCGTTTTGGCCATGCTTTTCTGCTAGATATGCCGCTTGCTGATAATATCCACCTTGCCGGCACATCTGGATCGCTGTATCTAAATCAAACTTCAGATTTTCTCCTTCCGATTTGATAAACATCTCCAGCTTGGCAGTATCCTTTAATTTAGCATAGCAGTTCAGGAGCAAGGTCGTGTGGTCAGCAGTGGCCAGTCCACGATTATGAAGCTCCTCCAAATAAGATGTCAGGTTGTAAATTCTCTGCGAATCTAAATACTTGCGAATAACCTGACTAGCCTCTCCGCCATCAATGGCCTTGATGTACTGAACCATGGCTTCATCGAAATCTCCCTTATTATACAGATAATCACCATATTTCTTATAAATTCCAAGAATCCGCTTTTCCTCTGCGCCTACATTCATAGACAAAGTAAGCGCAAGATTATACAGATTTCGTTGGTACAATATTTCCAGCTTTGATTGCAAATCACGCTCTTGGTGCCTATATAACTGGCCGTCGCCTCCTAATACATATAAATCTCCCCATTCTGAGAAAATAGCCCGAACTCCATCCACAAATTGTCCAGAATAAGCAATAAAGCGGTTTTCAGTGTCTAATATAGTAAATTTCGTAGTGTCAAATGGACTGATACTTGCCATACTTCCCATGAAGCGACGAACAGTTTTTTGAGCTGCATCATCAGTAGCAGTACCTGCAGAAGACACAATGGCAAGATATGACTTGAAAACAAAAATTCTGGATTTCTGGCCCTCATAAACATATATCGGACCACGCCCATACGGAGTGTAAAAATAAACAGCATCATCTCGTGCGACTAAAATCTCGCCAGTAGACTTCTTAACAGTGAGACAGCCGGAAGTGCAGCCCTTTTCTTCTAATACGCGGGCGGGATGACCTTGGTTCTTACCGGAAGTGTAAACTGTCAGGATTTTCTCCGTCGTGGCAATATAAATTAAAGATAGTTTACTAGCGTCATAAAAAGCTAGGCCTGTGACAGGTACTGGACTTTCGTAAATTATTTTTTGCTTGAGTCCCTTGTCATGCATAATATCTCCCTTGATCAAAACAACATGCCCATCTTGCAGACCGACGGCAATGCCGGAGAGGTCGTCTGCAAATGCAATCGCGGTAATCTGAATAAGTTAAGAACTACTCGATTTTAGATAGCCAAAAGCTTTATTTACCTCCCAGATCTTCTTCATATGTACTGTGATCGTGCTGTTACATTTCGGGCCCTGTGACTTTTTATCTGGTGTATCGAGCATCCAAAATTTAATTTGCGGTTCCACGGTCTCGGATTCCTTTATTATCAGAATATTTCTTCCAAAGAGAGGCCAAGGATAAAGCTGAATAACTTACAGCAACGGTAATCAAAATCGGGGTTCCCTCGATCTGCTCCATGTATGAAATCTCCATTTTCTCGTGTGCAGTAAATGAAACCTGCAGTTTCAATGATCTGGATACTATCTTGACAAAGCCATCTGAGGTACCCAGATATAGCATTCCTGAACCTGAACACACAGCAGAAACATTGGTATCCTTGCAAAATGCATTAGCAAACAATTTTTGAGAACCCAAGACAGACTATGCACAACTATACCGAATACAATGGGCCATCTTCATCGGCAACTGAAGGATCACGAATTGGAATCGAATCAAAAAAATTAAACTGTCTCCACTTTTGTTATTCATTTGTTAGTCCTTGTCACTTGATTTGAATTTCGTGAAAAAAGAATAATTAGGCCCGACAGTGCGATACATACCTGCGTGAGAGACATGTTGTCCATAAGCTGATTTTCCAATAAATTTGCGTAAATCGAGCAAATCTGGATATCTTTCTCACTTATCAGTCCAAACTTTCACAGAATATTGCGATGTTTTCAGGTATTGCGCGATCCAAACCAAAAATATCCTGCTTGTTACTCCGGAAATGGAATACTTTCAAGATAACAGAGCTGAGCACGCACAGATGATCATCGTGATCACCTGACGTACATTTGGGAAGACGTGTAGCAATTTTGAACTACCAGTAGATTATAGAATCGCTGAAGCTCCAACCAAGTTTCTGATTTGGACAGGAATTGCGGTATTCTTCTTCAAAGTTTTGATTTTTTTAAATGTCGTCGGTGAGTCCTGGAGATTTAACTTACGTGGGTCAGTAAGAAGATTAACAAGATGGAGCTTACTCCTATCAATCCGAAACCATACTTGCACGATCTCACCGGTAAAGACGTGGTAGTGAGACTAAAATGGGGTAAAACTGAATACAAAGGGATTTTGATTTCGGTCGATTCGTATATGAACTTGCAGTTAGATAACGCGGTTGAATTTGTTGACGGCGAGGATAAGGGCGCTTTAGGCGAAATTATGATTAGGTATGGTTTTTCGTGTTGTTTGGTTGTTCCTACTAATCTATCTATACAGGTGTAATAATGTACTCTGGGTTGGCTCCGCGTTGAAGGAGGATGAAGATATGCAGGATTAAGAGAAACTTACAGAGTGAATGCAACTGCAATCCAAGAGGCGAGATACGAATTACGATAGACAGAAGATCACCTTTTTGTACATTAAATCAGATCAATATCTATATTACATTATTTACAAAATCATGCTCAGCCTAGATTGAGCTTTTCCGTCAAAGCGTCTGAAAGAATATCCAAGACGTTTCCACATTGAACCCGCACAAGCGCGTCTTGATCCATTGTTCTTATATATCGAATAGTCCGAACCGTATCTTTTGCAGTATCACGAGGGAATTGATTGAGATCGTTCAATCCCTTCAGTAACGAGCCAAGTAGAACAACGGCTGCTCGTCTGAGCGAAATTTTATCCTCCGTTTTCTCAAAAGTTAAAATTCCAAGCGAACACTCAACTCCAAGCTTAACCCAAGACGCGACTCCCAATGGATTGACCTCGCATGCCATTCCCATAATACTCAGCGCAGACGCGCGAAGTCGAGTATCATTCTCTCTAGTTCTAACAATATCTAGCAATCCAGACATGATAATATCACCGGTACCAGCAGTTAGAGCTTCTCCAAGTCGACTTGTAGTCCGGATCAATGCTTCACCAATTCGGAGTCGTTCGTCCAAGCTCAATACATCTTTACAATATTCAAAAACCAATTTCTTGATTATTCTGACCCCGAAAATATCAGTTAAAGCTTGCAGCCCTTTTATGCTGTTGAGATATATAAAAGAGTCTTCATCATTTAATGTCGAGAGATATGTCTGTAAAACCTTGTCTGGATTGATCACTGAGTCCTTTTCTTGAACTAGCGATCGCAAAACTGTCAAGCCTTGTGCACGAACGGGTACCAACGGATCCTGCAAATCAGCGAGTGCCGTTTGATACTTCATCTGAGACTGGCTCAGATGAGAGACTGATTTGTCAACAGGAATTTCAGTTTCATCCAGTAGAATAGCCAGCATCGAAGCCGAAGTCGATACAGCCTTTGTGCCATATTGTGCAATATACTTTAATGAATCTCCAAATGAGCTGATGATCGCTTGATCTTGCTCGCTCAGCTTTGAGCTACCGATCATGGACTCTGTTATAACTGCCGTAAGTAGAGATAATGCTACTACAGCTGCTTCGCTACTCGCTTTGGTATTTGCATCGCCGTAATCCTCTTCGTCATCACTGTCGGACGCAGAATGCACAATATGCGACAGTATTTCAGATACAGGGCCCGTTTCTGTTCTTTGTGATTTCTCAAGTGAATCGATATAATCCTCTAAAATGCCAGAGACCAAGTGAATGATCTCCGACGGTGATTTTACTAATTCTGTCTTGTGTTTGTCTAAAATGCCCTCGAGTATCCGAATATCAAGAATTAAACTAATAAGGTGAGTAAAAAAATATCTTCGTCATATGCACATACCTAAGTGGTTCCGAACTGTCTTTTCGTTTCGCCAGCCACCTCCTTAAAGTCTTGATGAACTCGGTCTTCATAGCTGCGCGATCAAGATGTTCAAAAAGTTCTAGCAAGAGTTCCACGCGTAGATCAACAATATCTACGCTTTCAACAGTGTCCAATCCAAATTCAAGATTCAACCGTGAAAGCTCACTATATGTGTGGCTAGTCTTTCTCAATTCTACCTGTCCAGTTTCGCCATCTGCAAATCTCCATTCTGCACCGCTAAAGAACGCATTGTCGATCAATAATGAGATCCGCGAAACAGGATCTGAAAATTTGATATATACAACGATTAAATTTTTGACAACTTCTGTTGATCTTCTAGTCTGTCGTTGGAAGCAGAGTAAAGCCCACAGATTTAATGCAATTGGACTTAATAGCTGGTCGTAGATATCCGGTGCAAGACCACGAACTAGTCTAGCTAAGCGAAGTAAAGCGGTTGATAATGCAATATCCGTAACAATAGCAACCCCAGCATTAGCAGTATTGATTTTTCCCTTCTCCGTACCAAAGCAGCTGATAATCGGATTGAAAATAAAATCAATCACTACGCGTGGTCGCAATCTATACATATGAGAAACAACCTCCACGCAAGCTGTTTCCAGTATAGTCTGACTAGGATGATCTATAATTTCTAAAAACTGAGATCCCACGATCTCAAAGTATGTTTGCGGCTTGCAATCTTTGGGAACACTGCAGAAGATCCTTGCAGCTCGTTCCAGTTTCTCGACAGATATTTGGTCGTCGTCTCGCAGTCCACCAACAAACTCTATTAACGATTGCACGCCATCTTTTCGATTTAGAGGAATATTTGCGAGAACCCGGGATATTACCGCCATGAACCACGACGGAGAATTCGGCGACAGCAAAATTGAGAAATACGTCAGAATACTAAAAGTTTGTAGACTTCGATGAATGAGCATGTGAGCACAATCCAGACATATCAATTCAGAACCTACCGATCTATGAATTTGACCAACTTTTCTCGATAAAACAGAGATTTTTCCAATTTGTAAACGGGACCATAACCGAGTTCCACTAATATGGAAATTATATCAGTAACATATTGACCACCCATGATAACGTCACCGAGATCACCGTCATATTCAACAATATCAAGAAGGGTTTTCTCTACAATCACCAGAACGAGATTATTTCCCTTAATATTCTTTGATTTTCTCTTGGAATAATTTTTTACTCTCTTTTCCAGAGGAATGCCAACTCCAGGGGACAATGAAGGATAGACACATTCTATAATGAGAAGATCAACAAGCGCCGTGACCTTCTGAAGATCGCCTAAAGCAATTGAAAATAATTCTGGTCTAGTTTTACGATCAATCTTAGTTGCTTCGTGCAGTTCGGTCAATAATTCGACCAAAAATTCCGCTAAAAACAGTACTGGGTCCTCTGTCTCTTCAAAGATGGCTTCGGCCGAAATAACCTGGCTAAGTTGAACCACTAGGGGCGGACCGGAATCTATTGCACGGATTCTCGCTGCTTCTGTCAGTATCTCTGATACCTTTTCAATTCTTTTTCCAACTTCCAGCTGCATTATAAAACAACCATAGCACAAAGATCAATTACTAAAATCGAGTTGACAAGACTATTAGATCAGAAGTCCAAATACTAATAACTCACGTGATGTTACTGGGAGTTTGATTATGCTCGAGCAGATCATCAAAGGGAGCAGTACAAAATATTTTTTTGACAAAATTGGCTCTTCTTGTATGATCTGAAACGAATCTGAGGATTCATCGCAATAAATAGGCAATTCGAATAAGATTACTATCGATTGATTAGACAGATTGGCATGTTTGACGAACAAATTCGCCGCGGAAAACGTCAGAAAACAGAGCAAGAGATGAAAAATCCCTATCTCGCACATTTAGACAGCAACGAAGAGGATGGTAGCCTCGCTAATAAGACCGGACCGTACAAACGAATAGAAACTAGGAATGAAGTAGATAATGGTCCATTTGCAGAGTTTATACCTCATGAAACGACAGCAGAAATGGCAATAAAGGCAGAGGTACGTAATAAGTGAAGTGCTTTCAAGATATTTCTAGGACCAACAGGATGAATATAGGATGGACCTGAAAATCCGTTTACAGGTCGAAAATTTACACAAAAATATTTTGATATCCTGAAGAAGCGTCGGGATCTTCCCGTATTTCAGCAGCGAGAAGAGTTTCTTCGTTTGTATCATTCTACTCAGATTCTAGTTTTCGTCGGTGAAACTGGATCCGGCAAAACGACCCAAATTCCCCAGTACGTTCTGTATGATGATCTTCCCCAACTAAGCGGCAAACAGGTGGCATGTACTCAACCTAGACGAGTCGCTGCTATGTCGGTTGCCAAAAGAGTTGCTGACGAACTTGACGTGAGTTTGGGCGAAGAAGTTGGTTACAGTATTCGGTTTGAAGACAACACTTCGCCAAAAACTATTCTCAAGTACATGACCGACGGTATGCTTCTTCGGGAGGCCATGAATGATCCTGATCTAAAACGGTACAGCTGTATTATGCTTGATGAGGCGCATGAACGAACTCTAGCAACAGATATTTTGATGGGCCTCCTAAAGGAAATCGCACTTCGACGCTCGGATCTAAAGATCATTATAATGTCTGCTACGCTTGATGCACAGAAGTTTCAAAAATATTTTCATGATGCTCCTCTTCTTGCAGTTCCCGGTCGCACTCATCCTGTGGAGATCTTTTACACTCCTGAATATCAACGCGATTATCTAGAAACCGCTATACAAACCGTGTTGCAGATCCATGCTACTGAAGCTCCGGGAGATATTCTGTTATTTTTGACCGGTGAGGAAGAAATCGAAGACGCATGTCGGAAAATTTCACTTGAGGCAGATGAGTTAGTCCGAGAAACTGAATGCGGGTACCTGTCAGTGTATCCATTATATGGTTCCCTGCCCCCACAACAGCAACAAAAGATTTTTGAGCCAGCTCCAGGTCCGAAAGTTAAAGGAGGGCCTCCAGGTCGTAAAATTGTGATATCAACAAATATTGCAGAAACATCGCTTACTATTGATGGAATAGTGTATGTGATTGATCCTGGATTCTCCAAGCAGAAAGTATATAATCCGCGCATCCGAGTTGAGTCCCTACTTGTTGCTCCGATTTCCAAGGCATCCGCTCAACAGCGAGCAGGCCGTGCGGGTCGTACACGGCCTGGTAAATGTTTCCGGTTATATACAGAAGAAGCTTTCAAGAAGGAATTGAACGAGCAGAGCTATCCGGAAATTTTACGGAGTAATCTATCGTCGACAGTGCTTGAGCTGAAGAAATTAGGGATTGATGATCTAGTTCATTTCGATTTCATGGATCCTCCTGCTCCAGAGACGATGATGAGAGCGTTAGAAGAGCTGAATTATCTGGCATGTTTGAACGACGATGGAGATCTAACGGCGTTAGGCCGTCTTGCATCTGAGTTCCCGCTTGATCCGATGCTTGCCGTGATGCTGATCACTTCTCCAGAGTATTATTGTTCAAATGAAATACTATCTCTGACCGCCTTGTTATCAGTTCCAAGTGTATTTGTACGTCCAAACAACGCACGAAAGAAAGCGGATGAGATGAAGATGTTGTTTAAGCATATAGACGGCGATCATCTAACGTTACTAAACGTATACCATGCATTCAAGTCGCCTGAGGCACAATATAATCCAGCGCAATGGTGTTTTGATCACTTTCTTTCGTACAGGTCATTACAATCTGCAGATAGCGTGCGGAAGCAGCTGCAACGTTTGATGGAACGGAATGATCTTGATCTCATGAGCACACCGCATGATGATCCTAATTATTACATTAATATCCGCAAGGCCTTGACGAATGGGTTTTTCATGCAAGTAGCGAAGAAAAGCTCACAGGGCAAACATTATGTTACAGTGAAAGATAACCAGGATGTGCTTCTACACCCGTCTACCGTTCTAGAAAAGGACAGTGAGTGGTTGATTTACAATGAATTTGTATTGACCACCAAAAATTACATTCGGACTGTGACTAGTATCCGACCAGAATGGCTGTTCGAGATTGCGCCGGCTTATTTCGACCTCCGCACGTTTAAGAAAGGAGACGTGAAAATGAGTCTTGAACGCGTAATGCAGAAATTGCAGGTCGCGGAAGAACGTGCAAGGAAACGCACAAAAGCTGTAAAAGAGAGCAAATCGAAAAGCCGATACACATGAAACTTATCCATCTTAAAAACAGATAAGTAAGTTTTGTTATCGCACAGGGCAAAGTAGTGGGTTGGATGGCAAAATAGGATATTGGTTCTCGCTTGCTCGTGTAGCCAAGTGGGTCTTCTACCTTAATTAAGTGGGCCGCGAATATTTTGAAAGTAATTTTGGGGTAGTTGGAAATAAATTAAAATCACAAAATATAGCTGAAAATTAAGATGGTTAGTTTAATAGTCAATTATTTAGATAAAATTTTATTTTAGTTAAATCTCATCAAATATTCGACTGAAAAGCGGAAGATATTATTAGAATATTGCCAGTGAGGCAAACAAAGGCTATTCTTATATCGGCCCGAATTCGCTTACCGCCGGTCTAATTTGGCCAATTTTGTCCAACTTAGGAAATTCGATAGAGGCTGGGGTCCGTTCTTGGTATCCTCTCGTTTCTGATTTCTGTTATCTTTTCCCTAAAGAACTTATTCAATCTCGACTCCTTCGTCTGGATTTATAAATATTCAATTTATTTGTTTTGGATTTGTCGCTTCTCCTTATTGGTATAGTCTGTTGTTGAAAGCAAACTGAATATCTTCAAGAATAGTTCAAGATTACTTTGCACGTGAATGCCGAGATCCGACATGAGTGAGATTACTTTACACGGCCGATGCCATTGCGGTCAACTTGAATGGACTGTGAATGCGTCAAGCCGGGCACTACCAGTAAGTATAGTGGCGAGAGTAACAGTGGGATATAGCAAGTGCAAATGTTTCTTGACTTGAGATAGCTGACAGCGTTTAGGGACACACGCTGTGTCATTGTCGGTCGTGCAAACTTCTTGGAGGAGGTGACTTCTGCGGAATTCTGCTGACGTCTATTTCTGCTGTTCGATTTATTAAGGGATCGCCAGGAGTGTACACTTATACCGATCAAGCGTCTGGTGATTTGGTTCACTGCACATTCTGCAGTACCTGCACCACGCACGCGTACCATCGCAATGAAGGTCGAGGTGACGAAATCCAAGTCCGTACTTTTCCACTCATGGAAGCAGGATACATGCTTGTAGACCGTGAGATCAACGTTCATGAGAAGTTTACCTGGGTCAAAAAGGTTGACGGCGCTACTAGCTTTCGTCACAATGTTCCGGCCGTCGAACGTGGTCGGCACGCACTTGCAAAATGATTTCACGAATATCTGGGTATTAATGTGGTTTGGCTGGTTCTTGTTGTTACGAAAGGCATTAGTATATATGTGTATTTTTCAAATCGGAGTTTGCTGTCAGGATTGTATGAATTTGTACATAAGGAGCTGTTTGGATGTGGCAATTTGGGCGATGACTGTACGTCTCGTGACGAGCTGTAGATTATGACTGGTCAATAGATTAGCAATACTTTGGATTCAGTACAGAATTAGACTCAGTATTTGATTTAGTATTATAATAAATGCTGGCTGCCCGTGGCAGTACTGTTAATATACCGAATGGGGAAGTCCAAGATAAAGACCACGCATGGACGCGGCTGAGTACCCCTGGAGGAGGAGCGTGTAGTTGTTCACTAGACAAGACAGTCGATTTCTTTTTTCAATCAGTAAATTTAATGTACAATTAAGTGACTTGAGTGATTTTTGTTTATTATCGACTATTATCGACTATTTGGTGAGATTTGTCGTTGAGATCGGCATATCATAGTTACGGAACAGGCTCATAGTACAGTTTAAGACAACCATGGAAGACGATCGTCAGGTAAACTCCTATTTACTACAGCATAATTCCTTACATTAACTTGCACTAGAATCTCGTAAACCACAGTAATCCGTATGAGATACCGCTTCCTAATGCGTACGAATCTCAGTACTCAAACATGACAGATCCTCATGAAGGTCCGTTTGGCCGTGGTCAGGCTTATGAAATGACAGATATTTCTCACATTGGGAAGCAACAGCGCGTGCCCGGCTATGCGTCTTCTGATTCCGAGCTCGAAGCATTTCTGAACGAGGTCAGCGATTTGCGAACTTCAATTGTTCGGTATCGAGCCCAGGTGGACGCAATTGTTGGCGGCCAAAGACAACTCCTCATGACGCTCGACTCTTCTGAACTCACAGAGCTTCAGCACAATATCGACAGTCGTGCCGCGTCTGCGTCCGCAGATGCTCAGGATATCAAGGCACGAATACGATCTGCCGAGAAACGCGCCCAGAAAGCCTATCGCCGGTCTCGAGATCCAACAGAGAAGAACCAGATCGAGTCTGTCAAAGCTGATTTTAAAGCAGCAATGCTAGACTATCAGCGAGAGGAAGGAGAGTTTCGTCGGAGATATAAAGAAAATGTTAAACGTCAGCTTGCAATTGTTATGCCTCAGGCTTCAGAGTCGGATTTGAATGCTTATGTGGATAATCATGAACAGGGAGGTCAAGTGTTCGCTCAGGCCGTAAGTGCTTTTTTCACCGGATCCGTTGCTGTCCAAAATTAACTTTAAAAAATATATAGTTGCAGCAATCTAATAGACGTGGAGAGGCTATGGCTGCCCTAGAGCAAGTACAAGCGCGCAATCAAGAGATCCAGCAAATCGAGCGAACTATTCTCGAACTAAGAGACATCTTCGAAGAGATGAACAAGATGCTTGAGGAGGAGGGAGAGGAACTAGAGATTGTCGACGAACAACAGCATGAAGCTCTCACTCAGATGGAACAAGGAAATGTTCACGCAGGTAAAGCTGTTGAGCACGCGAAGAATGCCCGCAAGTGGAAGTGGTGGGCTATTGCTCTTGGTAAGCTGTTCTACTCCTCTTGGATTTTGCGAGTTTATCTAACACAGATTCAGGTCTAGTCATAGCGATTGTGATTGCCGTTCCAGTCGGTATCAAAATATACAATGATAATAAGAAAAATTAGTCGATAGCCAACGCGTTGGGCTGTTCACTGAGAATAATTACATAATCGTTAATATACACCTTGCATAATATAGATTATATAAGCAATGCTTGCTTCGCCCCTGACCTCTTGACCTCTCAGCTACGCGACGACGCTCCGACAGCAACACAGGAGAGAATCAGGAAGGCCGCAATTGGTAATTACCCTGAAAATTCCAAAAGGAGTATGAGAATATCCGAAAGCAGCAACTTGTGGTTAAATCCTGCTATTTTTGTGTGTTTATTTTCTGTTCAATTTCTGTCTGTTTTCAAAATTAGTCTAACGAATAATTCGACACATATCAAGGAACAAACAAATTTAAGGCGTTGCTCTTTGATTGGTTTTGAACTGATTTTAGTCTAGCTTTTGTCTGACTCGCGAATCTCTGTTATTGTCGCGTTCTGTAATAACGCGTTTACCGGGTCCTCACAGCCTCTTTCGGGTCCCGCAGTGTTTGTCTGTCTATCCGGACATAATCTCTTCATTTCTCAATCTCATTCCAGATATTTGCTTCTGTCTCCAGATCGGTATTTGTATTTCGACTTGCTTTTTCTTTTGATCATACTTGATCCGGACTTTGATTTGAAGGCGGATTCACATTCTTGGCTTGCTGCTCTTGATTCTTAATTCTCGAAATACCAGTGTGATCCCTTAATATCTCGATTTCTGACGAAAATCTGTCATCATGACTTCGTAAGTGACTTCACTGTTTTGCAGATGGTTTTTCTGGGAACCTATGCTTTTTTCCTTTTCCTTTTCCTTCCGTCAATGATGGCTAGCAATGCTCACTCTTCTCCCTTTCAGCAACTCCTATGAGATGACCACGCTAAATGGCGCGGCCGACGACATGAACTCATTCTTCCGAGAAATCGACGAAGTAAAAAATCAAATCAACCAGTACGACAATAATGTCACACGGATAGAAACCCTGCACACGCGCTCTCTGAGCGAGATCGATTCTGACAGAGATCAATTTATCCAGAAGCAAATCGACTCACTCGTTGCCGAGACTTCGACACTTTCTGATTCTATTCGTGCGCGAGTCGCTGACATAGCTTCAAAGTCTAAAACTGATCCTACCAAAAACACTCAGGCAAATTCTGTCAGAACGGCATTTTCAGAATCTGTCCGTCGGTTCCATTCCGTCGAGGCCAGCTACTCCTCAAAGTACAAAGAGCGGTATCGACGGCAGCTCAAGATCGCCATGCCCGAGGCTTCTAACGAACAGATCGAATCGGCAATCGAGGATGGAGATGGCCAACAAATCTTTTCTCAAGCTGTATGTTGTTTTTTTCCAAATATCCATGGAATTTTATAAATAGTGTATATATCTAATATTGCTAGCTTCTCAACTCTAATCGTCGTGGAGAAGCCAGAGCTGCGCTTACTGAGGTTCAAAACCGCCATAAAGATATTCAGAAGATGGAGCGGACAATGGCAGAGCTTCTCCAATTGTTCAAGGAAATGGAAGAAGTGATCCAGCTCCAGGCTCAAGACGTTCAGACCGTCGACAACACTACCAAGCGGGTTGAGCGTGAAGTCAACAAGGGAGTCGAAGAAACACGAGGTGCAGTCAAAAGCGCTCGTGCTGCTCGAAGAAAGAAATGGATTTGTTTTGGAATTATTGGTATGGATATTTGTTTGATTTTAGTATAAATTGCTGATTTTATAGTTATTATTTGCATTATTTTGGCTGTTGTTCTTGGTGCTGTTTTTGGTACCAGATAGATTGAATTAAATTATGGATTGCGGTAATTTTCTCAAATATAATCTGTCCAGCAAACTTTGCCAAGTTAAATATTGTCCGACTAGCTCCAGCTTTCTAAGTATTCGATTTTTCTGTCGAGATGTGTACTACTCTCTTTTTCTAGGATCTATTTTTTGTGAGCAATTAAAATGGTCTGGTCTATATGATTGTTTTATGTTATATTTCCTCTTTACATTTTTCATTGTGGTTCAATACGTCTTTCTTTCCGAGTTTTGATAATTGTTGTTGTACTCCGAAGTTTGATTTTTGTGTTCGTATTTTTGTTGTGAGGTTTTGTTATGGTTTTGAAACTGATTTATATCAAATAAGATATTGATTTATTATTTTACGGTATGTAAGATTTTATATTTGCCATATACATCTTCAATATGTAAATGTAAAATATAGAGTAGATCAGGCCGAGACGGAAGCATAGGGGTAGGGTAAGAAGTCCCAACTGCAATAAATTTTTTGTTAAGTAGGATTTTCGAAACCTTCGAGGCGTCAGAGAACAGATAATTGAATCAGACATTCCGGTGCATTTAGCTAGTAAACAAGAAGCTCTGAATCTACTAGAAGCAGGTAAGGTCTCTAGATAGCTAATAGAACTGCAAGAGTTAACAAGAAATGGTCAGTAGAACTGGCATTTGAGAAGGTAGCCAGCTGATTTCAATGGACTTTTACCGTTGTAAATTCCATGAGTACACACCGCATTCGATTACCTCGCTTGCGTTTAGTCATGGCTCGGATCTAACTCAAACCGCTCCGAAAAATCTACGTTTGGCGGTTGGTCGAGCGAACGGTGATATCGAGATATGGAATCCAAGATTTAGTTGGGTTCATGACTTGGTAAGCGCCTATGCTGTGCCGGGGGGAGTTTATGAGAAGACACTAGCTAACAAGAAGCAGACAATTAAAGGAGGACGAAACCGCTCGATTGAAGGACTGGCATGGTCGGCTTTTGATAATAAATTACGGCTATTTTCGATTGGTGGTTCAACGGCAATCACTGAGTGGGATCTGAAAACTGGATTGCCGATACGGCACCATGACTGCGACGCGGGAATCATCTGGTCAATAGCTGTCTCGCCTGATGGAACGAAGCTTGCGGCCGGTTGTGATGACGGATCGGTTGTTATTGTTGATATTGGTGGTGGTCAAGGAGTTATGGAGCAAGTACGGATATTGCAGCGTCAGAAATCACGAGTCCTTAGTATTGCCTGGAAAGACGAGTTCCATGTGGTCGGAGGATGTGCCGACGGTCGAATCCGCATTTGGATGGCTGTGGATCCCGGAACTTCCAATTCAACTACCGCTGGACTAACCGCTGGAGGTATTGGCCGGATTGTGCAAGCCATGAGGGTTGACAAATCGTCCGAAGAACAGACACTTGTTTGGGCAATTCTGGTGCTTGACCATGGCCGCACTATTGTCTCAGGAGATTCCACTGGTGCTGTGAAGTTTTGGGATGGCAAGCATTCATCGCTTTTACAGACATTTCAGGCACATGAAGCTGACATTCTCTGTCTGGCGGCCAACGCATCTGGTGACGATATATTCTCCGCGGGTGTGGACCGGAAAATTGTGCAATATTCGATAGTTAACGCCAAACTACGCCGCTGGGCGAGTCTAAGCAACAGAGTACTACATTCTCAAGATATTCGAGCTTTGGCCATATATCAATCCTCGCCTGCATCTTTTGAGAACTGGCTTGTTTCGGGCGGTGTTGAAAAGTCGATTGTGATTAGTTCTGTAGCCCATTTCCTAGATGGCTCATATCGGAAGATCACTGTTGCTCCGCAAAAACAAGCAATTTTTCAAACGGACAGCCGAAAATTGACTACATCTTGGTCGGACAGTCAAGTCAAAGTATGGAAGATCGACCAAATACCTACCTCGTCATCTTCTGCATCCACATCTTCTGCATCTTCCTCTACTTCACTTCCTCCATCGGTTACTGTCACTACACAATCTCCTGATGCTCAAGCTAGAAGTTACAAAAAACTAATTGCTTCATTAATTCTCAGCAACGATGAAAACATCACTCATGCAGCATTAGCGCGAGACGGTAAATACCTTGCAGTGTCGACCGTTTCTGAGGTGAAGCTGTTTTTGCTGTTATCTTCAAAAGATCAAGTCAGTTTGAAAGTCAAAAAAATCAGCGCCCCGGCTTTGTCCAGTCAAGGAGCGGTGATGCTTGCGTTTGATGCAACAAGCCAGCATTTGGTTTTGATTTCGCCCGAGTCCGAGACATGGGTTTACAAACTGGGGCAACTGGATGATGACTTGCAGCAACTTAACGTTAAAGAGCCAGATAATTTTGTAGATGACGAGCAAGTTCCATATGCTCACAATATTTCAGACCTTGCGTTTTCCCCAGACGGTCGCTATTTTGCTATATCTACGGTATCAGGTCAAATTGACATATACTCTTGGCCTGAGCGAAAATATTTACATTCTTTACCGCGCATTCCTATAGCGGCAACTTCGTTTTCATTTTCACCAGATAGTACGACATTAGTCGTTATTTCTGCGGAAATGAAAGTTTTACAATTTCAAATCGCTGGATCAACGACGATGCCTATGACTCCTTGGTCACGTCGTAACTCAACGCTATTAATGAAAGAATTTAGTCTTATTGTCGACAAGGCTTGCGGCGTTTATTTATCTGATTCGGTTTCTAATTCGGAAACTGACGAGCCAGGCCTCAGAGCCTATTTATGGGGAACGACCTGGGTTGCCAGTGTCGATTTCAATCGTGACATTCCCTTAAACCGCATCCCGAAACGAAAAAGGAAGGGGTTGTCTATTGGTAGACACGATGCTATAGAAAATCTCATTGGGACACCAAACGGAACTGAAAAGGAGAAGCAAAATGGAATTACGAATGGAAATGGAACCCCGACTGGGAAAGTTAATGGGAAATTGGATGCTCCAAATGGTCATTTCCAGGGAAACGGTAGGAAAAAGAAGAAGATGTAGCATAATAAATTATCCTCATGATAGTTTTCATTTTTAAGTAGGTGTATAGAATTAGTAGACAAGAATTATGCAGTTCAAACTTGCTGTATTTCTGAAACTTACATCACCTTCGTCTAATCCTCTATTTAGATCATCTATATTTTGCTCAAGCAGTTGCTGGTACTCAGCTGTAGAGCCTTTCATTATATATCTTTTCGAGGGACCAAAACAAATGAAAAATCTATAGACATAAATACACTTTGATTCCATAACAATACAAATTGAATAAGTAGCTTGGTCTATTACTTACAGTCTTTTGTCTCGACTGATTTAGCTTGAATCTGTCAACCAAGCACAGCATTCTCACAACGTATCTGAGAGAATGCGGTTAATTTTGATCAAAGATTCCACTATACATGCAATATTACATAAATAAATTATAGAAGAAAAGTCTACAATCAGTTTTGCTTGCTCTTTCGTCTCTTCAACGGTCGATCAGCAGCAGATTTGTAGGCATGATATAATATATCCCCCTCGCATAAGCCGTCTTGAATCTTTACTAACTTTAACTTTAACCTCGGCCCCAGTTCAATCAATTTGACTGCTTTTTGCTGACTATTCTTCGGTAGAGCCCGACCAGAAGCACTGTCTAGTACTCCTGCATCGTAGATATCATCATCCTCAGCTTCAGATTCGGACGTCATGCCTGCGAGTAGTTCATCTGCCTTGTTATCGCCCGTAATGTAGTCAGCGATGTCGCGGGATTTGGAAAGCGCAGTGACTTTTTGTCTGCGCATGTTAGGGATTTTTTGCTGCAATAGCAGAAGTTTATTGATCTTCGTCTTTGCAGCATCGAGATCTGGCACTGAGGGAAGGAATTTTTCTTTCTCATCATCGTCACTATCATCCGAATCATCCGCCTCATCTGAGTCAACTTGAAACTGATTACGACCATCTCTATCATCAACCTCGTCCCCCGAATCGGATTCTTCTCTTTTAATTTCCAAATCCTGTTCTTTTTTGATCTTCACTTTCTGATTAATCGATTTTGTGGAAATCAAGTAGTGCCGAATATCCACGACACCTGAAGATTGATCAAAATTAACGAGCATGACTCGTTTAATCTTGCGCACCGCGTTCGCAGACGCCGTAATAGCAGGAAACATATTTTGAAACATGGC
Organism: [Lipomyces] oligophaga; assembly: GCF_038497815.1. Lineage (NCBI taxonomy): Eukaryota > Fungi > Ascomycota > Lipomycetes > Lipomycetales > Lipomycetaceae > Lipomyces > [Lipomyces] oligophaga. The sequence continues at coordinate 68,065 of NW_027117787.1, read as the reverse complement.
AGTCATGACTTTCAACGGCGCTTTATCGACGGCAGAACTGGGTGCACCTTGTTGATTTTCTTCACTTGAAGTGAACCCGTTGAGAACCAGCAAGGGCGGAGTATTCAGTGACTCGGCAGTTGGAGTTCGCGGGTGCTTCTGCGCGCGACGTAGGTCTCGACATAAAGAATACGCAAGCACACGAAAATGAATTGTTGGCCCACGTGGAGTATGCGCAATTCTCAGATTCGTTGAGTGTTGCGCCTCCGTCTTGCCAAACACAAGCAAATGAGAGACTCCAAGCGGTCCAGCCATTGTTAAATAATCCTTCAACTTGTTGGCTTTCCGTTCTCGCAACTTTATTGCCGTATGAGGCTGCATCACCATTCTCATGTCAGTTACAAGCTGCGAAAGCGACAAACCAACTCCGGATCCGCCCAGTCGAAGTACCATTGACTGAGGGATCCCGGCCTCCACTGGGTTCGGAACGGCAACATGCGTTCTTTTTTTGGTCTATCTCTGTTAATATCTCTCTTGCTATGATACATGATTTGACTCACTCGTTGTTTTCCCATTTAAAGCTGATTATGGAGAGTTCAACGTTAACTTGTTAATGATCTATGAGAAGGTTTTGATGAAGAAATTTCTTTAATTTTTGGGCTTGGGAGTGTCTTTGGGAGATTTTTTTCTCCCAAATGTGGTTATTACAGCAATAATATTTTATAAAACCTGATCAGATCTCTTCTACTTTTTTTAATTTAAATATATTGTCTTGACTAGATATAATGGCACGAAAAGAAAAGAAAATAAAGACTGGAGCGGTGCCAGAGGCGCAGCGTATAATAGGACAGGATAATGAACCAAATAATGAACAAGATTCAACGGAACAAGATGCAAATAATATTGACAACCAAGAAATGACATTTTCCAAACTCGGAGTGATTGCACCCATATGCGAAGCCTGCGAAAATCTCAAATTTACGAAGCCAACGCCGATACAAATTCAATCTATTCCACTAGCGCTGGAAGGTCGAGACGTTATTGGTCTTGCGCAGACGGGTAGCGGGAAGACTGCAGCGTTTGCAATTCCAATCCTGCAGGCACTTTGGCAGAAACCGAGCCCACTGTTCGCTTGTGTGTTAGCACCGACCCGTGAGTTGGCATATCAAATCAGCGAGCAATTCGATGCACTAGGCGAACCAATCGGATTAAGGTGTGCTGTGGTCGTTGGAGGAATGGATATGATGTCGCAGGCTCTAGCTTTAAGTAAGCGACCGCATGTGATTGTAGCAACCCCAGGAAGATTGATGGACCATTTGGAACACACCAAAGGTTTCAATCTGAAAGGACTGAAATATCTAGTAATGGACGAAGCGGATCGGTTGCTTGACATGGATTTTGGTCCGATCATCGACAAATTATTACAACTCATCCCAACTGAGCGGCGAACTCTCTTATTCTCGGCGACTATGACTTCGAAAGTCGAGAAACTTCAACGCGCAAGTCTGGCCTCACCAGTACGAGTCGCTGTCTCAACGAAGTATGAAACCGTCAAAACCTTACTTCAAAGTTACATTTTCTTCCCTTTCAAGCATAAAGACACATATCTTGTATATCTGGTCAATGAGATGGCCGGCCAGTCAATTATTATCTTTGCCCGAACATGCAACGATACTGAGCGCCTAGCGCTGCTGCTCCGCAGTTTGGGATTCCCAGCTGTGCCATTGCACGGCCAAATGAGCCAGTCGGCACGACTCGGGGCATTATCGAAGTTCAAATCGGGCGCTCGCTCTATTTTGGTTGCTACCGATGTTGCTGCTCGAGGTCTCGATATTCCTGCCGTGGACGTCGTGCTTAACTACGATATTCCTACAGATTCCAAGGCCTACATTCACCGAGTTGGCCGTACAGCGCGTGCCGGACGAGCAGGGAAAAGCATTTCACTTGTCACTCAGTACGATCTTGAGCTTTATCTTCGGATTGAAGGCGTGCTGGGTAAAAAACTAGATGAGTATGCCGTCGACCGTGAAGCAGTGATGCTGTTAAGCGAACGAGTCGGCGAAGCCCAGCGAGAAGCTATTAATGAAATGAAGGCTCTACATGCTAAGCGCAAAGGTAAGAAGAGCGAGGGAATAACTCATGGAAAACGGCGTCGCGACGACATGGACAGGGAAGAATCGTAGGCTAGTACTACTTTTATTATAATATTTAGTAACAAAATCAACTTTTCTCTTAATTTTTCTTCATATACGAAGCAACGGCCTTTTCGACCATAGACTGCATCTTAGAATCCAATTCATGGGCCAATTGATTATCGATTTGCCGAGTTACTTGCTTCTCAAGCAGTTTACCCATTAAGTCGACCTCGATATTGACCGTTTCGCCCACGATTTTCGAGGCGGTGACGATTTTTTCCTGGGTGTAGCTGATAAGCATTACTGAAAATCCCATTTTTACTTCCTCATCGACATCGATGACAGTTAAACTTGCGCCATCGACCGCAATAAAGCCCTTTTCGACAATGAACCGAAGCAGACTAGAATCTCGGGGCTTGAACCAAAATGTCTTTGCGTTGCCATCCGGAGTCACCGATAATATCTCCGCGGTAGTGTCAATATGACCTTGCACGAAATGACCACCAAACCTAACATGTCCTGCAACTGCTCGCTCGAGATTCACTTTGTCACCTGGATTCAGGCCGCCAAGATTTGTTCGCCGTAGCGTCTCAGGAGCGACACCGACTTTGAACGAGTTGCTCGAAAAATCTGTCACCGTCAAACATACTCCATTTACAGCTATGGAGTCTCCTAAATGCACATCGCCAAGAATCTCGGATGCATTCTCAATTACCATTGTACTTCCATAACCGCCAATATCTGATGGATCGTTTTCGAGGAACTCCTTCACGGCTGTTCGATCTAGTTAGTGTGATACGAATGTCTTATTGCTAGGCGTACTCACAGCCCATGGTTTCCACGATTCCGGTAAACATTTTGTGCTATCAATTGCGGGTAATTACGTACAATGGGTTGTGATGGTAAATTGAAGTATTTGGTTTCTTATCGACAGTATCGTCTGGTATGATTCATGTCACGTGGATATTAATCTTCCATGTTTGTCGATTTATCAGCATTATCATCAATTATCAATCAGTATAGTCTTAAATGAGTAATGTCACTAATATTGTAATGGTCAAGTTCCATATATGACTTCTGAGTAAAATTGTTCAATTATATTTTGAGTTATACAGGTTCCGTGTCGATAGGCTTGTCATTTTACTCTATTTCAAGCTTTACTCCAAAATTTATTGGGTTGGACCTTCAATGGCCTTTTCCAGTTTTTGCTCATCAAGATCTATGCTGTTTTATCCTTCGAATCGCTAGCGAAGAGCAAGTTTGAGTGTAAAACAAGCCAGTGTGCATAACAATTGGAGTGAAGCACACATGCCAATGTCGTTATGAACAGAAGACCGGACACAACAAGTTATATTGGTAGAATCAAGTCATCATGAATGAAACTCAGAATGCTCTTCCGACTTAAAAACAATTGAATGTTATAAAGATACCGAAATCCTATCTTCATCACCTCGTAGCCACCTGCAGATTATCTTATCTTCTGCACCGGTTAACTTCAGTGTAAGATATCATCATCATATAAGTATCATTTAACAACACTCTCGCTTTATTACTTAGCTGAATATGATGATTACGTAATCAGGACTTTTGAATAAGCACTAACCAAAAATGTAGAGATAATTACAATTTTAGTTTCAATAAATATTCCATTAATCAAATCAAAAACTCTAATGCAATCCATACTTTCATACACTCGTACATCAACATAATACCAAATAAAAACAAAAATAACCACATCCATCGCATTCTTGAGCATTCATTCAAAAAAAAAAAAAGAAACCCCTCAATTAAAAATATCTTTGCTCTAGCAAAATAGAATGAGAAATAATAAACGATATTTGATCAATAAGCCTTTTGAGAAATAGAGAAACAAGAGAAAATGACTTTATTGAACCAGCCCAAACATCATAAAAAGAAGGTAAAAATATGCCAGTACGAATGCAAAGAATGAAATATAAAAAAAAGGAATTGTAAAAAGATGAACCTCTAATTATGAAAACCCCAAAACCCCTACACTACATTATAAAGTAAATAGTTAAACAATTTTTCAAAACCAAAAGACTGTTTACCAGCCGAAGTTCTCAGAGTAGAAAGCAACATTGTTGCCTTCCCAGAGCATCTCAGAGCAGGCATTACGCGAGTCACGAACAAGAGGAGCAGGTCCGCAAACACCAACGCAAACACGGGCACCAGGGCCAGCAGCAATGATAGAGTCCTTGACATACTTCTTGATATCAGGACGTCCCTGCTCAGCAGTAACCCAGACCTTGAAATCAACATTGTAGTCCTCCTTAAGGTCAACCCACGAGGCGAAGTCACGGGAAGGAACAACCCAGAGGAAGTCAACCTCAGGGTTAGAAGCAGCGTAGTGGCCAGTGGCAGACGCAAGCTCAATAGACTCGGGGTAGGCATAAGAAATACCAGCACCACCAGCAAGGAGGATAACCCGGTCGGCACCCTCGAAAGAAGGAGGGGATCCATAAGGTCCATGGAAGGTAACCTTGTGCTCTGAAGCCTCGGAGAGGAAGAGAGACTTGGAGAAACCCTTGCGGGCACGGATGATAAGGTCGAGCGAATTGGGGTTGGGGGGAGAAGCAATGGTGAAAGGATGAGCCTGCTGGCGAGCAAGCTCAGAAACGGAAACATAAACGTACTGACCAGCCTTCCAGTGGATCTCACGGGCAGTGGAGTGAACATCAAGAGAAAGCTTGACAGTGTTGCCAGAAAGAATGGTGGTGCGTCCAATAACGTTGTGAGCATTCTTGAAACGGTTAATACGATCCCAGACAAAGATGACAGCCGATGTAATAACATAAGGGCGGACACGCTCGAAATGGAAGTAAAGAAGAGGAAGTATAGCAACAACGAGGTAGACATGGAGGTACAAGAACATCTCGTAGGTCTTAGCACGGAGAGGAGCAATGGAAGAAATCAAGATAATGAAGAATCCAATGGTGGCAAGAAGAGCAACGAAGATAGTGGTAACATGGACCATAACCTCAATGGGGCAAGCAAGAGAGTAGAAGAAGACGTGGAGAACGGCAGCAGAGCAAACAACACGACCACAGTGACGGTGGAGAATGTTGTATCCCTCATGCGACCAGCCAGTCCACTGAACCAAAAGACCAGTCTTAGCACCAAGGAGGAAAAGAAGGGGCATGTTGACGACGGCGAGAAGTCCAAGACGGTCACCAAAGATGGTTACGTGACGAGTAGAGTTGTGAACGAACAGGTAAAGAATGTTAAGACCAAGGTATCCAGCAATGACGGACATGGTGCCATAAGATTCGGAGTAACGACCCTTGGGCTGGTAAAGGAGGACTGAACGAAGACGACGGTAGGTCAAGGTAGCCTTGGAAGGAGCCTTTGCGGAAGCGCCGAGAAGGGGCTGCTTCTCACCATGAGCCTTCTTGAAGTGAAGGTTGTAGAAGTAAGAGGCGGTGAGAGCAAGGAAGATGAATCCGATGACTGCGTTGTACGTAGGAACGAAGATACGGGAGAAACCGGTTCCCTCCTTGATGAAAGGACCATCACGGTTGGGGGAAAGAGGGGTGGGGATCTTTTCGATGAAGAAACCCATTGCTGCTATTTCTCTGTTATGTTAAAACTAGAAGAAAAAAATAGCTTTAAGCAGAATGCGTCTGACGAAAAACAAGAGCAAGAAAAGACGACGAAGAGCAAAACGACGGGCACTCAAGGGTAAATAAAGGGCGGAACGACAACTTGCGAGACAGAAGCAAGCTCAGATAAGCACCAGAACGCTAGTCCGGATTTGGCAAGGCGCGTGTTTGGTGGGTGCGTTTGCGATTGGGCGAGCTTGGTCGACGACGGTCTGGACGCGGGCTGAATAATCGCAGAATGGAACCGGTTCAAGTGAGCGGATGGGCGAGAAGGGGCTTGTGGCTGATAGCTTGCTAGCGGGAGGACGGAGGAGCGAAGGGGCAGCGAGCACGCCACGAAGAGACACGTGGAAATTGTCTGGACGTCTGGTCTTTTCTAGGATTTTGTAAGAGAAGTAGTAAGCAGGACGGTTAAAGAAATAGCCACAGAGCAAACTCTGGGCGACAGGCGCTTCCGCGGAATGAACGCGACTGGGGCAGGTTTCGGGAGGAGGAGTTATCGGCAAGCTGGCAATGCTGGCTATACTGTAGCAATGTGCTGTTGTTGTCTGCATGATAATTATGAAGGAATTGGACGAAAGATCGTCGAACGAAATCATTAGACAGCAGATCTATGTAGAAGACGAGACTGAATAGGCAGGTGATACAACACTAATCAGATATGATCTAATTTCCGTTTTAGGCAACTGATAGCAATTGAACTTGCGCGCATACACAAGCCGCTGCCACCCGGCCGGTTCGGTTTGATATGTTCTATCTTGGGAACACCCAACCCTGGTCTATTGATCGGGTGCGCCGATAATCAGATTTTGATTTCCGAGGATTATGTAAAAGTGGAAGGAGCTGCTCTACGCGCATATTGCTGTGGATATTGCTGTGGATATAGATGCAGATGCATACATTTGGACATTCGAATCAACATTTGTTTGATTTAGAACAATGCGACCGACTAATAGACGAGTGTAAATTCCATTGGTAAATTAGATAAGGTCTAGCTATCACCGTTTGCTATTGGTATGGATCGTCTGGCCTCTGATCCAGATCACCAGAGGATTGCGAAAGATCCATCTAGACAACGATCGAATCTCTCCTGACGGCCGGCCAAGCGCGCGGTTGCTTGCTACCCCAGGTCGCGTGCAGCTAGTACACACAATGGCCGAAGACTCGATAAACCTAGATAATAGCAGTCTCTAGTCGCGTGCTGTGCGTTCTGCGCGCACCATCCACTGTTCATTTGTTTGGCATGCCAGTGAATGGACACTCGTCCGCACGCTCGACAGGTCTAGACCTGTTCTCCGCCTATCCACTCAGGTCCCATGGTTCTCCTCAAGCTGCCCATGTTCGGCTAATCTTATCGTGATTGATCTAATCGCGGCACGTTGCTGACCTGCCGGCTGTCTGGGTATATAATGTCTCTGATATCCGGTCGTGAAGCACGCGGATCGGCCTTCTTATGGGCTGTTGTTTTTTTTTTGTTGGTCTGGCTGGATGATCGGACATAAAGTGCTTAGTATACATTCTGGTCTGTTCTATTTGGTGATTTGATGGGAATTTGAATCACTTTTTGAAATTCTCTTGAATAGGTGGTCTAAATGTTATGTTTTGTTAAAATACCCGTGGGACATATGGATGAAGGTTTCCATTGATTATTCTTTACTCTATCTGAAAATATTATTTACCCCAGGCTGGACTAGCTGCTTACCATAGCTGCCTGTCTGCAGATCTGCTAATAACCCCTTATTGGCATTATGGCTATGGATGACGGAACCGCCGGTGGAGAGGCGCTGAACCGAACCGATGCGAGCAAACCGAGTCTTTCGCTTAATAAGAGTAAGACTAATTTGCTCTTGCTATCTCGTGCTAATCGTTATCGTTCTATTTTGTTTTGACTTTTGCTTGGCCGCTTTCTGCGTACATTCTGGAACATGGCGGATCCGTCTGGCAGTTGAGTCTGCATTTTATTTCCTAATTCGAAGATTTTTCTATTTTTCTATTTTTTTTAGCACTATTAATATTATTGAGATTTCGGTAGCTATTACTACTACATATGGTTGCTACTAATGGTGCTGGTATTTATATTGCCATAGATAAGATATTCCATTCATTCCGTAGACAGGACGATGCCTCCTTGGTTGGATCGGATATGATGCTGCTAGTGCAGCATCATGGTCCCTCTACTGGTCCTATTTCGTTCTGTGGTTCGATTGAACCTGACGAACTCGACTACTTGAACCAGCTTACAACACGGTATCCGCCACCAGGAATTCGTAGACACGGCTGTATTTCACAGCCCACAGACGACACTCCACCTCCACCTGAAAGAGAATAGAACAGGAGATCATGGCCCAACACCCGCTAAAAAGCATGCCACCTTCAAAATCATGCATCAACAGCAATGCGCGCCTCAGAGAGATCACTGGTGGCAAGCAGGTCCACTTATGATCTCGTTCTTTCTGACTAATTGAACACCGAGTGAGCACCTGTTTTCTGCATCAGCATTTCTTTCGACTGCTATTAATTCGTGTTCTTTGGATTACTGCATTCCTATGTTCGTTCGTTTGTTCGTTCTCTGCGTTTCCTTGCTCTTCTAGAATTTCTACTTGGCTTCCTGTTCCTGTCCCTTTGTATCCTGCCTGTTGGTTCTCATTATTCACGATCGGCCTATCCACCTTTGTTGAGTCGTGCATTTGCTCTGCTTAGCATTACAATCCAGCCATACTGACCTCGACCCTCTGCCTATCTTATTATAATACAAAACGTGGCGGGTCAAGGTCAGACACAGAAAGAACTATGTGTAAGAAGATGCAATATCATCGAACAGAGATCTCTAAACACGCCACCAGCAGCATTCAGATACAAAGTCTTCTGAGCGGTAGTTCCTTTGAAATCTGTCGGTAGAAGCGCAGTCTCACCTGCCTAGTATCGCACGAAACTAACCTACAAAGCACTTAAATTAACCAAAAGAAATTCATAGTGCTCTTAGCGTTCTACAATCACGTAGTAAATTATGTCGTAGTTTCTAAGTGATCTGTTGCCTGAGGAATCTGCCCTAACTTGGTTGTGTGATCACAGTCTACCAATTACTTACAGGAGGCCCTTGTACATCGAGATCGCAGATATCTCACAATATACACAAACACCTTATTAATCACAAATATGGTTTGAGACCCTTACGCATGCGACTCTGACTGCATTTAATATTTCATATCTAATGCCAATATTCAGATCAAGCAAAGAACGGATTTTCTAGTAACTATTGCACTACCGTAATGGCTGAAGAAAGAAAGGTTCAGTTTTTCTACTGTCTATGTATTTTAGTCAATATGCAAGCTAACTCATAATAGGCTGTGGAAGTGTTGTACTGCGGTATCTGCACGTTCCCCCCAGAAGTATGTCGAATATATCTCTATTGCCCTAAAAGCGTATAGACAAGAGACTCCTAACACCTACTTAGTATTGTGAATTTGGCGGATCACTAGCGAAATGTAAGGATTGGCTGAAATCGACCCATGAATCGTTGTATGAAACTTTGTATTCGGAGGATGCTCAACTCTCGAAGATTGCAACCACATCATTGTCATTGGAAGCGCAAGAAAAAGTAGAGCGGGAGATCGCCAAAAAGCAGGCAAAAGATGCAGCCAAATCCGAGAAAGAGCTAAAGAAAAAGCTTGCTTCGAAAGTGACTGTCAAGCGTGTGGAGCGATCAAAACGTAAATCGGTAATCGCCATCTCTGGTCTGGAAGTGTTTTCTGGCATTGCTGAACCCAAAAAGCTCGCAAAAACCTTTGCATCGAAGTTTGCAACAGGAGCGTCCGTCACGAAGAACGCTGAAGGGAAGGATGAAATCGTCATACAGGGTGATGTTGGCGACGATGTCGAAGCTTATTTGCATACTCTCCTCGAAGAGTCTGGGCTTGACGGCGTCAAAGTCGAGCGAACTGAAGATAAACCAAAAAAGAAAGCCCAGCCGCCTTTACCACCTCCACAATGATCAACAATTCTAAAACTTCATGTGTATTTCTATTTCTATCTAATGAATGACTTTCTCTTCCCCTTGTATGTAATCTACCTTCCGCAAGAATGAATGTGGCCATATACAAAAAATAAACAAAAACAAAACTAATTGGTGGCTTCTAGAGCCTGCATCTGAACAAGCTCATAATACTTTGACCGGTTCGCCAGTAATTCCTGATGTGTACCTGCCTCCAAAATCTTTCCATTTTCAAAAACAAAAATGACGTCTGCCTTTTGAATCGTGCTCAATCGATGTGCAATCGAAATCGTAGTCCGTCCTTTTGCAGCTGCGTCCAGTGCAGCCTGCACAACTTTCTCGCTCTCCGAGTCAAGTGCCGAAGTAGCTTCATCCAAAAGCAAAATCGTGGGCTCCCGAATCAATGCTCGCGCAATCGCAACTCGCTGCTTCTGACCGCCTGAAAGTAATGAACCCTTAGACCCGACAGTCGTCTCATATCCGTCTGGAAGTGACATAATAAAGTCATGGATATTCGCCTGCTTGCACACAGCATGAATTTGCTCCTCCGTAACTGGAACTGTTGATCCTAGTTCAATATTCTCCCTCACTGTTCCATCGTAGAGCGTGGGCTCCTGCGAAACAAGCGCGATGTATTTCCGGTACTCATTGATATTCAGCTTGGAAATGTCCTTACCATCAAGCAAGACCTGGCCAGAGAGCGGCTGGTAAAACCGCTCCATTAAACCAATCGTCGTCGATTTTCCGCAGCCCGACGATCCTACCAAGGCAACAAATTGGCCAGGCTTAATAGTCAAATTAAGACCACGCAAGACAGGAACCTGCGGTCGGGTAGGATAGCGGAAATGAACATTCTTGAACTCAACTTGGCCCTTAACTTCAGATACATCGAGCTCTTCTCCTTCTTGACTCCATGCGTCAACAACCGGCTTTGTTTCCAATAGACGCTTAATATTCTTTGTCGCTTGATACGCACGGCCCATGTCGGATGCATACGAAAACATGATGCCAGCAGATTGAGCTCCAAAAACGACGGCCATCAATGTCACGTAAAACTGGAACAATGTGTACTCCCTCAGTCTCAAAAATCTAGATCCATACCAAAAAGCAAGAGCAAGAATGAAGTAAACCAGACCTTGCGCAATACCAAACAAAAATGCAGAATAATGTGTAGCAGGACGGTTCTGCTTGATTAATGCATCAAGTTCAACATGATAATGATCCAAAATCTCTTTCTCTCTTGTCAGCGTCGCAACTGTACGAATAGACGATGCGGCTTCGCACGCAAACTGAGCAGAACTCAAATGAGAAGCATGTGCGCGTCGATTGAATTGCGCAAGAATATAAAATCGGTAGAAACCAGCGCACAACATAATCGGCACAGTTGCAGAAATAACCAATCCAAAGTTCCATGAAATTATGATCGAAAGAGGAATCGACGAAGCAATAATCATTACGGATGACAATAATTGACCAAGTGTAGTACCGGAAAGTCCATCAATAGCCTGAGCATCTCTCGAGAGCGTAGCTGTCAGTGCACCAGTTGTATTTTCATCTCGATCAAAAAAGGAAATGTCCATACGAAGGATCTGGCGGAGTGACAAAAATCGAATCCGACGAACCAGTTTCTGGCCGGTAAATGCAAATAAGCTCAAAGAGGCAATGGAGGAGATAAATGACACAACAGCAATCATAAAGAACAATCCCGCGAAAATTGAGACTTCATGAAGCATAAATTCTCGATCCTGGGGATATGATCGGAAGGCCTCAAGACATCGTCCGTAAAATAATCCCAACGAAGGATAACTAAGTCCAAGGATTCCTGAGAAGAACGCACCCGCAAGATTATATTTTACTTCTGGCCTCGCAAGATCAAGAATGAATCCTACTGTCTCGCCAAACGAATAATCCTTTTCGACTTCGTCATCCACAATTTCACCAAGTTGCATGCTGGAAACAGATTTACCAGTCTTGGTCTTGTGCAGTTTCAGCAAATGCTCTTTTTCACTAACAACCACTGCATCCTTTTCTTCGACTTCCTTCTCATCAATCGATGCAGACGACGAACTAGCAGTTTCAGAAGTAGCAGAAGACTCCGCTGTATGATGCGTACGATTTTTGAGTTCGGCAATCATTTCCTCCTTTTGTTGATTAATCTTTTGCGCCTTGACAAGCTCAAAATAGGGGCCTTGCTTCTCCAGAAGTTCATTATGAGTTCCCATCTCGAGAATTTTGCCCTTTTGCATAACAACAATGCAGTTAGCATCTTTGATAGTGGATAAACGATGTGCAATAACGATAGTAGTTCTATTCTTAGACGCTCTATCCAAGGCTTCCTGGACAATGCCCTCAGATTTCGTATCCAAAGCAGAAGTTGCTTCATCGAGAAGTAGAATCTTAGGGTTACCAACGATAGCACGGGCAATAGCAATACGCTGCTTCTGACCACCAGACATTAAGAATCCACGCTCTCCAACATCCGTGTCAAGACCATTAGGGAGAGTGTTGATGAAATCAAGTGCATTGGCCTGCTTACAAGCCTCGATGACCAGGGCTCGCTTCTCAATGTCCGAAACATCTTCATATTTGCTTCCAATCAAACCTTGAATAATATTTTCATACACTGAGCAAGCAAATAATGTTGGCTCCTGAGAGACTAGAGCAATCTGAGATCTCAACCAAGTCAGGTTGAGCGACTCGATATTATGACCGTCGAGTAAAACTTCTCCAGCAAGAGTAGGATAAAAGCGTTCCAGCAAACCAACAATAGTCGACTTTCCTGAACCAGAGGCACCAACAAGCGCAACTGTCGAGCCAGCTTTGATCTTGAGATTATAATGATCGAGAACAGTAACGTTCGGACGAGACGGATAGATAAAACGAACATCACGGAGCTCAATGTCACCGTTGACATTCTCGAGACGTGTACCGGTCTCGAGACTTGAATCAATACTCGACACACGATCTATGGTCTGGAAAATCTTGGAAGCTGCGGCTGTTCCGTTAGTGATGCTTCGAACATGAGGAGAAATATTCGCAATTGCATATGTTCCCTGAACCATAGCCATCAGAATGGTAATCACAGAAGCGACGGAAAGCTCATCTCTCGCAAGGAAATGGGAACCCTGCCAGAAGGCTAACGAATCGTTGGAAAAGACACCGAGCCACATGGTACCAGTCATGACACCAGCAGCAAGACCAGCTTTGACGGCATACTTTTCAGAGTAAGCCAGAAATTTGTCGTATTTAAGAGAAAGACGGTCCTGCATGCTGAAAGCCTGGACGTTTCGCACGCTGGCAAGGACTTCTTCAGCAAGCGTACCACCAGTAGAAACACCGCCGAGAGCAAGCTTGTAATACTTTGTCATTCTACCAGACGATAAGAAAAAGGTCAGAAGAATGAAAACTGCGACAGAGACCATGATAAAAGTCAACTTGTAGCCACGGACAAAGCCAAGAGCGAAAGAGAAGAAGAAAGTGCTAACATTCGAAACGATGAATCCGACCTAATTTAGTTAGAAGTTTTCTAAATTGACGGCATACAAAAAATTACCTTTTCTGAAATAGCATCCTGAATGAGAAGAGTATCTGAGGAAATACGAGTAGTGACCTCACCAGAGCCCAAACGATCAAAATAAGCAATGTTCTGCTTGAGAGTAGATTTCAGATAATTTTCGCGAATACGGGAAGATAGGATTTCGCCGCGGTCGATGAAAATAGACATCATAATGTACGACAACACAACATCAGCAATAGCGAGATAAACGAAATATAGCACGTAATAGTTCACGGTCCGCTGGAACTCCTCGGGCGAGATATAATTTTCCATGAAATCCTTGTAATAGTCAAAACCGTATTCGGTGCTGTTGTAGGGAGTCCATGATTCTGTACCGTTATAGAATGTTCCATTGAAATAGGTACCATTGAAAAACATATCGGTATATGTTCCATTAAAAAAGATCTGATTATCATAGGGATTGTATCGGAAGTAGTTTGTGAAGACTTGCGAGAGTTGGCCAAAGACGAGGGTCATAGCAGGTTTCGCACATCCTTCAAGAATACCAGCAGCAAAAGCGATCGTCAAGAGTACAGAATCATAAGTGGTCACATATCGAAACATGGAAAAGAATGACGCGTTGATGTCCGGGATCTGGACCTGCTTTCGAAGTATGGCAGCGTCAGCTGCCGGCAAGAACGAATATTCATCTTGTACATCGACGGTAGTGACAGAGGTTTGCTCGTTGCCGATCAGAGGGGTATTCTGCGTAGGCGGAGCCTTCGCTGTCTCCTCTGAAGCCATGACTACTGAAGGAGCAATGGACAGGACTTGAGATGCGGGCGGAGTGTGAGAGGGAGCGTGAATGTGAGAAGAAAGACTAAAGACGGTAAAACGAAGAGAACTTCAGAGATATTGATGGCCGGAGCCAGAGATGTGAGATGGGAGGCGATGACTGTGAAGGCGGTGGCTGCGGTCCTGCCTGGTAACAGCGGAGGAGGGTTACTGTTAATTAAATGCGGATGTTTCTTGATTAGTACGTTCTATTGGTTTCGGTATTTTGCTGATTTAATTATCTGGAGATTAGTTTGTCGACTGCAGATGGTGGAGCTAACTGAGATAGCAGACATTACTACTATGGCCATGTTATCTTGTTGAACATAGACCCTGCCTCCACAAATCTACGATGGCACAAACACGAACTCGCTATAGCAATAATACTTTAGACCACACATTAATCCAGCTTTCAGTTCCTTGCCAATATATTCCGGAGGCAAAACGACTAACATCCACTGTGGAACGTGGCACCCGATAACAGTATACTAGGTTGGCTGATAAGAACGAGGCTCGCTGGGACAGGCCCAAACAGGAAAAGCCAAGCCCGACGGCGATTACACTTCCAGTCGTGTTCTCAGCCGGACCACTAGCAAGGCCGCGAATTCTGGTGTAGAAAAGGCATGCGTTTGTGCTTTCAGGGAGAAAATAATTTGTACGTAGTTTGTTCCTAGTTGCTATAGTCCTGGTGTATTGTAGGTGACTGAGCAGCAGACAGTCACCGTATCTGACAAAAATTGTTCCATGCCTTTTACTGATGACTCGTCTATAAGCCATTCTTTCAGGACCAGTTATCTCCGGTTCAGAACCCGAGCGATCTCCTGCTACTTCACCTCCGCTCTGAACCTTGCCCGGTGGTTATCGTTTCCCGGGGTTTATATGACAGGTTCTTGTTACTCATTCACCGTCTTATTGTCCCGGACTTAGTCCAGCATGGATAAAGATGTCTTTACTAGCTGTCGAAACAGCTTAACTAAAATCAGATTTCTTATTGCATGATAACATATACGTTCATACAAATTATAACTCTATTTCTTCGCCTGCGCTCCCCTGATTCGTTTCCTTCCTACTCGATGATTGACTGTACAGATGGCAGAATGTAAAACTTAAACTCCAGAAAAAAAATGTTGTGTAAACCACTGAAAGCGAGTGTGTGCTTCGATGACAAACTCAGTGTTCTTGAAAAAGAAAAAAAGAAAGTGAATGAAAAATAAAAACCAAATGAGTGCTAAGTGATTGATAACTGAATATAAAAAGTCTAAAAAGAAATAATGCGCATTGTTTTCGCTCAGATATTAGTCGATGAAAACGGCAGAATTACTGCCCTTCCAACGCCTGCAGCTTTACCAGCTCACTGTATCGGCCATTCTTAGCCAACAGTTCCTGATGTGTTCCCTTCTCAATCACTTTGCCCGCTTCAAATACGAAAATAACATCCGCATTTTGAATCGTACTTAGTCGATGGGCAATAGCGATCGTCGTACGTCCCTTTGCAGCTGCGTCAAGTGCAGCTTGCACAACCTTCTCACTCTCCGAGTCAAGCGCAGAAGTAGCCTCATCCAACAATAAAACCTTGGGTTCTCGAACAAGTGCGCGAGCAATTGCAATTCGCTGCTTTTGACCTCCCGAGAGTAATGCACCCTTCGATCCAACCATCGTTTCGTATCCATCTGGCAAAGACATTATGAAGTCATGGATGTTTGCCGAACGGCAGGCTGCCACAATCTGCTCCTCACTAACCTCCTTCGGACTACCAAGTGAAACATTATGTCGGATGCTTCCCGCATAAAGCGTAGGTTCTTGTGATACAAGAGCGATCTTTTCTCTGTATGCCGCAATGTTGAATTCAGTAATATCCTTGCCATCCAGACAGATCTGTCCAGAAGTCGGCCGGTAAAACTCCTCAATCAGAGCGATTGTAGTCGACTTTCCACATCCCGATGCGCCGACAAGCGCAACGTATTGGCCTGCTTTTACACTCAAATCAAGTCCTCGCAAAATAGGAACTTCTGGTCGAGTAGGATAACGGAAGTGAACATTCTTAAAATCAATATTTCCCTCAACCGCTTCAGGCACAATATCACCTTCGGGGGACCAGACATCCACAACTGGTTTACACTCAAGCAGTGTCTTGATATTCTTTGACGCTTGAATTGCCTTACCCATATCTGGAGCAAAAGAAAACACTACTCCTGCAGATTCTGCACCAAATACAATCGACATAAAAACGAGATAGAACTGGAACAAGCTGTATTCACCAGTCCCAAGAAGCTGTCCTCCGTACCATGTTCCAAGTGCCATAATGAAAAAAATCGATCCCTGGCAAAGACCATAGAAAAACCCAGACTTGAGCGATGAAGGGCGGTTGCGAACAACCATTTCGTTCAAAGAAGAGTGATAAATTTCCCAAACATCTGATTCACGTGTGAGCGCAACAACCGTACGAATAGAGGAAGTCGCTTCACAAGCAAATGTGGATGTACGAGAATTCTCCTTCTTAGCATTTGCTTCAAATTTGGCAAGCAAGTAAAATCGATAGAAGCCGCTACCCAACAAGACGGGAACAGAGGCAGTCATGACCAATCCAAACTTGTAGGCCAACGCAATTGACACAATACACGAACCAACAACAGTCATAAGTGCATCCACAATCTTTCCGAGTGTAATGCCGCCAAGTCCTTCCACAGACTGAGCATCAATAGAAAGAGTACCTGTCAGAGAACCTACAGTGTTCTCATCTCTATCAAAAAATGAAATATCTTGACGAAGCATCTGGCGGAAAGAGCGGTAGCGAATTCGTCGAATTAACTTCGCAGACGAGTATCCAAAAGTAGAACCTGAAATCGTGTTGGAAATACCGAGAGAGCAGGCAAGCATAAACAAAAATCCCGCATTGCGCTGAACAATTCGTTTCAATTCCCAGAGGTCGTAGATTTCACTAATAGCCTGAAGATTTGCTCCCCACAATAAACCAAGAGCGGGATATCCCATGCCGTTGAAAAAACAAGCAATGATTCCAGTAACATTCCAAAATAACTCAGGTCTAGAAAGTTCATAAATGAATTTGAATGCTTCAAAAAATGTGGGCTCACGTTGCTCCTCCATATCAAACATAGCACCTCCTTCAATGACAGAGACACCTCCAACTGTCATCCGAGTTTTGCTAGGTTCCAATTGATTCTGGTTAGTGGGGAAAGTAGTGAGCTGTACACCATCTTCCTCCGCAGCAGCAGCGACCTTTTCCTCGTTTTCGATCTGAGCTTTCTGCTTTTCTTTGAGCGATTCAATCTGCTGAGCCTTGACTAGCTCATGATACTCGCCACCAGCAGCGAGAAGTTCGCTGTGGTTACCCATCTCCATTATCTGTCCTCGTCGCATAACAACAATACAATCTGCATCTTTAACAGTTGATAAGCGATGTGCAATGACAATGGTAGTTCGGTTTTTGGATGCACGGTCTAGAGCTTCCTGTACAACTCCCTCCGACTTTGTATCAAGAGCAGAAGTAGCCTCATCGAGAAGTAAAATCTTGGGGTTACCAACGATAGCACGAGCAATAGCAATACGCTGCTTCTGACCACCAGACATTAAGAACCCCCGTTCACCGACACTAGTATCAAGGCCTTCAGGGAAAGAATTGATGAAATCCCAAGCGTTTGCTTGCTTACAAGCTTCGATGATGAGAGATTTCTTTTCCTCATGTGCAGCATATTCAAAAGGCGTACCGATCAATCCATATGCAATATTCTCAAAGATCGAACAAGCGAACAAAGTAGGCTCCTGCTGGACAAGAGCAATATTCTGTCGGAGCCACTTAATATTGAGGGATTTGATATTGTGACCATCTAGAAAAACATCGCCAAAAATAGGATTGTAAAATCGTTCAATCAGACCAATGATGGTAGATTTTCCAGATCCAGAAGCACCAACAAGAGCGACAGTCTTGCCTGCAGGAATGTCCAAACTAAATTCATTCAAAATAGTGACATTTGGACGTGAAGGGTAAATAAACTTGATGTTTTTCAATTCGATATGGCCATTTAAATCGGGAAGTTTTTCACCGGACTCATCTGATGAATCAATAGCAGAAGGACGATCGATAGTAGCAAAAATCTTAGTACCCGCAGCAATACCAGACGTCAAAGCAGACAGATAAGGAGAAATGATCGCAAAAGCATATGCGCCCTGGAAAACAGCAAAAATAATCTTTACAAATCGTTAGAAACCAGAACTGCAACGAATTATCTCTATAACATACCGTAATAATAGATCCAACCGGGAAATAGCCTTCAACAAAAAATCGGATTCCTTGCCAGTAAGCCATAGCATCAGTAGAGAACGAGCAGAGATACATAGTTCCGTTCATGAGACCAACAGCAATACCAGCCCAGATTGACCAATATTCTGAAACCTTCAAAAAATTATCATAAGCAGTGGACATAACGTCTTGGATACCAAATGCCTGAACAGTACGAACACTACCAATAACCTCCTCGGCCAAAGTGCCCCCTACAGCATAGCCATCTTGAGCCTTCTGCTGATATTTTACCATATAAACCGTAGCTGCACCAGTAGAAAGAATAATACCAATCAGAACAGACAACATAATAAACGTGAGGATGTAACTTTGAGTAAAAGCAACAATTAAAGCAACGACAAAAGTTGTAGAATTTGCAACAATGAATGCAACTTTCTCAGAAATCGCTTCTTGAACAAGAACAGTATCAGCAGTGATTCGCGATGTAATTTCACCAGAACCAAGCTTGTCAAAATAGCCAATATTTTGCCGGAGAGTAGCTGCAAGATAGTGCTCGCGAATACGAGCTGCAAGAACTTCACCTCTGTCGATAAAGATGTATGTCTTCAAATGAGACAAAACAATATCGCCAATACCGATATAAACTAGATATAGAGCAAGATTTCGAATAGCTCTATAGTATTCATCAGCAGAAACTGGTTCGGCAGTATATCGAGGGTCGTAAGGCATATAGCGAGAAAACGTCTCATTGTAATATGTAGCATTGTAATAAGATGTATCGATATATGATGTGTTATAAGACGAAGTAGAATTGTAGTAATACATGACACTGGGGTCATAGCCAGTTAAGACATCTGTAACACGACCGAACAAAATAGCCATGATTGGTTTGAGAGCACCTTCAAGCATGGCACTAGCAAGACCTAGGAGCAGGATGAACTGGTCATAAGAATTGGCGTAACGATATAGAGTAAAGTACGAAGCTGGGCTGGCAGGAACTTCGACCTGGTCCCGAAGAATCTTAGCTTCATCTTCCGGCAAGCATGCAAACTCATCGACAGGTTCGAGTGAGGCATAAGACTTAATTGAACCGGCTTTTGAGCTGGACGATGAAAATCGGAAGCGGTCAAAGAAAGACCCTTTCGACGAAGGAGAACGCGAAGATATAGAGCCCTCAGCAACATCCGAAGTATCGCCCGTAAGAGGGCTCTTCTCAGTGGCCTGCTCGTATTTCTCAGTCATGCTTGTGCTGGGTAATGTTAGCAAAACCGGTCGCGGAAATACATTGCAAGAGAATCTCATCTCAAAACTAAACTCACATACCAGACAGATACTTCAGCGCTGAAATACTCTCACTCGCGCAGGAGAAAATCGATGGCGGAACTGGATACAAGTCTATCGAATAATAGAAAAGTAGAAGATTGGTTTATTAAATGGGAAACAGGCGATGAAGTATACATATGTATCAGACAGGCTCTGTCCAGGAAGTAGGTTCCTCTCTCGGATATTGAATGAAGGCTTATCAAAAGTCTCATTCAGCTCGGGGATAGTCGTAGATGGACCGAGCACACAGGGAGCTCTCACTAAGATAAACGCGCTATTCCCAAAATCGAAAGCCAGTCCCCCAGTTAGTGAACCAGTGAGATTAATTGCCGGAGAGGCGAAACCGGAGAGTACAAGATTGCGAGTCTCGGTTACACTGGTAGAGAGTCATGAAAACAAACCGGTTCAAATGTGCGCCGCACTAATCCGAATGTGGATACAGAATCCTCTTGCTGGATTCCTTCCCCAGGAACAGGACGCTCATTATCGCGCTCCGTTAAGAATGCGATATCTCTCACGGAGCAAGAAATTTGGAAGCTAGAGATAAGACCAGTGCAGGTATCATCCAGTTCGTTGATATTCGGCTAAAAATGAACGGGTATCGATGTCTATGAAAGTTGAATTACGAGAGCTTATGTCGAATCAGAAATCGATGATTTCTCAGTCAGGGCATAATAGTTGGCATATGTGCGAGTAAGTTGCGACTCTGTCACCCTTTTCTCAAATAGGTACGCCAGTGGGCAAAATCGGCCTAGGAGAAAGAGGCAAACAGTTGGGTGCGTGAAAGCCAATGAAGTTGTCTGTTGGCGATCATTGCCGTTCGGTGACAGATTCCTTCAAACTCCGGCGCCAGTTGTTGGTTTACCAGGGGCGGCATCGAATGAGGCGTCATACAGAATAAATTTGAGGCTCTTGGCCTTGTTGTAGTTCCGCCAGGCAAGTATTTGGCTAATCTTTTTGCGGGCAGCTCAATGGCTGAAGAGATGCCTGCGGCGGCAGATCTATGCGGTGTATTGGTGCTTGCCCTATTGCTTGTTTGAGGACATATCAGGTGGCGATGTGCCATTTCCCAACGCCACACGAAGCTCCAATCCGCAACTCCAGTGCTGCAATGCAAGTGAGAGGTTAGGTCTTTGCATGAAGGTATAGCGGAACTCATTTGGATAGATGGATGTGAGCACTCTCGAATGTCGCTGATTGACTCTATGTCTTTGACTTTGCCGCAAACCTCAGGAAATTTTAGATCGATCGGAAGCAAGATAGAGCAAATTTGAGAGACATCAAATGTAGCAAAAGGAGAGTGTCCTAAACAAGTGATTTCTTCGTCCAGCCCACTGAACGTATGCGGTCAGTTGTTCAGGGGATTGTGGATATTTAGCCGAACTAGGAGTGAGTGCACAGGACACTGAGTTCACATTGCTAGTTATTTTGCTTGAGTTGTCACCGACTCACTCCAGTGATTATCGTAGGAAATTTTGTAGATATTCAACCAGACAGTTTTCCCAAATTTTCAAATGAGCAAGGCTCTGAGGGTTGTTTGAGTTGCGACAGTTCTCTGGCCTTGTCTTATCAGTTTACTTTTGGAAATACTTGTGAGTGTTATGCCGTTGATTTGGAACCAACATGGATAAGCGCAACTGGAGCCTTACATTCAAGACCAAATTGCGGATTCATATTGTATTATTGACCGGACAAATGTAGACAATTTGTTGACCTTTTGTTGTAGTAATGCCGACTCTATATTTAAGTTATTGTAGAATACCAGAATGTCTAGTCCTCCGAGTTATACTACTAACCTCTCTAATCGTTATTTGAACGACCGATAATTTGCAGATGAGAATATTGTGCAGTTGGAAACTCAAACAAAACTTCTTCTGCGTCGTCTGATAAATATACCGAATGGAACTTGCGTGTTACAGTACTGTTGGGGAAAGATCAGATTGACATTGGGGATCGAGACTAGATGTACGAGAAGCAATATAAATCGACAGCAGTTTTGTTTAAATCTAATTCAACAGAGCAATGAAGAAATTCATTAACTAAAGCAATATAAACAACTTATTCTCGTTTAGTAAAAATACGTGTTCAGAAATGCAAGCCGTAAAATATAAGGGCTCCATGGTTTGTGCAACCCTGCACAGGGATTTAATCATTGCCTCGCATCTTGAATATTTAAAGCCAGATGCAGCTGCATTTCATTTCTTTCAAACTTTCTTTTTCGATCTATTATGCACTTTGCTCTGTTATCTTGCTGTGATGATTTCATTATGGTTGACTTCATTTCGATGTATTTTAGAAGTCGCGAACTATTAAGTTTCATAAGAACATTTTTCAGTCCTACTCCTATGAATAGACAAGTATAAATTGGAGCTGAGCCTATAGTGCTTTACTTCATCTGAATGACCAAATTATGAAACCGAATCTGTTGTTGATATACGTCGCTCTTACCTGGTAAGGATCCTCACCCCGCAATTATGTTTACTACAACCCGTACCCGATAGTTTCTTTCATTAACTCTTGACACAGATTTGTGACTGGACTCGCTGACTACAAGTGAGTTATATTGATCAGAAGACAAAATGGAGTAAGTTAATATTTTCGGATTGCACTTTTGTGGAGTTTAGATGACTTGCTTACTTCAAACGAACAAGCCGAACTGGATCATTGAGTAAACACGAATGACTCGATAATGATTAGCGCCTAGAACGTTGAGCTCCGGGACCCCGGGAACTTCTCCCAGTCACGATTGTTCCAGTATCAAGCTCGACTAGGGCACTCCCCCACCTCTATCCCGTCAGGAATCTTACGAAAACTGGAAATCCAAAATTCGCTATGGATTTAATACAGAATTTGTTATTATCATTTGTCGATTCATATCAATAGTTCTATGGCACAGATATAAAGAGTAGTTCTGAATATGGACAAAGAAGAATTGAGCTAAAGTGGCTGTACTTCTGGGTATTGGAACACAGAACAATCCCCTCCTCTTTCACTACTCGCGCCTGTTTCTGTCCCCAGCTTTATTTGCACCAAATATCCGCTTACCCTGTGAAACTGCTGGTTTACCCCATCGAACCACACGTTACCTACCCTGAAGCATTTTTTTGACATTTGCATTTGCTACTAATTTCTACAATTCTGGTAACCTATACCTTTTCTTTTATTCATCGAATTTCATATTGATCACGATCTTTTATAACAAGATATTTTGCTTAATATTGAACTAAACATATTGGTTAGAGCAGGACGATTGCTCATATTACGGACCTACTGAACGGAAGCTCCTCGACTCGTCTGACACCGTGTTTTGATCAACATCTAGTGATTGTGGTCTTGCTCCCCGGCCTCGGTGCCCATTAGAGCTCTAGTTTACTTGTGAATCAGATAGTCGATGCCCTTGGCTACCCCCTCAGATTCTTCTACTTTTATTTCCTCCCCAACGACAGCCAGCTTCTCTTCGTCTGCTGTCCAACAGGTCGCCACGCCTCCTCGTGTCGCTCAAACCTCAGATTTGGCATCAAGTATAGCAACCACATCTCCATCGACATTCGTTTTTGTTCATGACAGGAATGTCAATTTTATGAATTCCACTTCTCCTTCGTCTCCCAATCGGTCTCTCTCTCCAATTCGTCACTTCAACTCGGCTTGGGGTGATTCATCATTATCTCGATCTAAATCGACTAGTTCCAGGCCATCGTCCTCATCATCTTCAATTTCCCCAGCAAGTGATCGGCCGCTATCTGCATTTGCATCTACCAGTCATTCGCTATCTCCGCGTGGTGTACGTTCTTCGTTTTCATTTTCTTCAACTGCAGGTTTTACACATAAAATGAGTCTATCGGATGTTTCAGACGAGGTTCGAGCACTTTGCCTGACTCCCGATCTGGGCTCTCGGAGTTCAGGCTCTTCTTCTCAATCTACAAGTCAGACGTCATCTTTAGGTTTATCTTCTAAGACGGTGAATCCGGATATCAGCGGGCTACGAGCAAAAACTCCCTCATTATCCACATCTTCATCTAACACAATGTCGGACTCGTCGGATAGACTATCATTAGATTCAGATGCTCCTTCAGCTACGACGTTAGTTCAAAATGCATCTGCAGTAGCATCAGAAGACGGAGACTTTGACTCGCGGGAGCTCGCGCTTGTACCGAAAGTGGAAGATGACGTGTATTCTAGACCTAAGAGTATTGAATGGTTCAAGATTTTGGAAGACATGGGGCAAGGTGCATATGGTCAAGTGAAGCTCGCCCAATATAAACCGCCACGTAACCAGGTATGCTATGGCTTTTGTTTCAAGTTAAAATTTTGTCTGACTGGAATTTCCTAACTAGTTATCGCAGACTGTCGTGTTGAAATATGTTATAAAGAAGCGGATTCTGGTGGATACATGGATTCGAGATAGGAAGCTTGGTACGCTTCCATTAGAAATTCATGTTCTGAAGTATTTGCAAAATTACCGCCACGCGAATATTGTCGATATGCTTGATTATTTTGAGGATGATATTAATTATTATATTGAGATGGCTCCGCACGGAATACCTGGCATGGATTTGTTTGATTATATCGAACTTCGGACAGATATGGAAGAGTCGGAATGCAAGACGATATTTTTCCAAGTAGCCAGCGCGGTACATCATCTGCATAAGTATGGAGTAGTTCATCGGGATATAAAGGACGAAAATATTATTCTGGATGGTGAGGGTAGGATTAAACTCATTGATTTCGGGAGCGCGGCATATATCAAAAATGGTCCTTTTTCAGTTTTTGTAGGCACTATTGATTATGCTGCACCAGAAGTTCTACGAGGACAATCATATAGCGGAAAGGAGCAAGATGTTTGGGCGGCGGGGATTTTGCTTTACACGATTATGTACAAAGAAAATCCCTTTTATGACAGTGCGGAGATTATGAATTCCGAGTTAAAAATACCCAAGGTGCTTAGTGAAGGCAGCCTGAGTTTGATTAACCGGATGTTGGACCGGAACGTGGCGGCGCGGCCGACGATGGATGATATAATAAGTGATCCATGGTTCGACGGCTGTGGAATTCCCAGTCCAGCTTCAGAGAAAATCGAAGAAGTTTAGATAGACTGCTCCAGATCCAACTTATAACATTTGTCCATGGTGATGTCAGGAAACAAATGATATTTACTCGGTGGATGCGAAAGCGCTGTCCATCTGTTGATGATTTACTACGAAGCGGGTCAAGAAATCGACTTTGTTAAGGTTTTTTATTTATTTATTTATTTATTTATTTGATAACGGTTATAAGGTGGGACGTGTTGCATTTCAGTACAGCGTTTTGTATTTGGTATTTATTGATTACGTTGATTGCCGATTGTGTTGTTGTACCGCTGAGTTGGAGTTCATGTTTGCAAATGTGCTAGCTTCGACTACATATTCGTTCTGTCGTCTTTTGTCGTTATTGCCATCATTTTTTCATTGGTTTGTCTGTGTTTTGGTCATTAGAGCTCAGTGTATAGTAGTGGTAACAGTAGATAATCAGATTACGTTTGGAATCAAGATCAATGTCCACTATATATTGAATGAAATAAAGGTTTCTATTCTTATTAATCTGACCTGGTCATATGATTAGCAAATCTAGTAAGGGTGTTGTGTGTGACCCCACAAGGTAGAAGGTGAAGAAGCAGAAGATCGTGCTGAAAGTAGTGCACGGTAAAAGGCTGCTTAATAGATTTGTCGAATTTGCGGAGACTTTGAACCGTGACTATCTAGTGATTCAGTTTATTCACGAGTTTGTTAGGACTGAAAAAAGGAACAGTAAATTTGTCGGTACTTTTCAGTACTTGGTGGCACAATCCAACCTTATTGTCTCTTTTCGGGCCGCAGCTCTACCAAGCCCGTAACTGCTTCTTTCAAGTTGTTGATTGATTGACCTGGGCGTTTCCTTGCTTTTAAGAGAGCTGGCGACTGCTATACAAGACCATTTCGCATTTTGGATTTTTGATTCGGCCTTGTGATTTCTGTTGTTTTGTGAGCGAGGTTATCCTTTTATTCATTTTTTATCACTGCTTCCTATCGCACCTGCATACATCGCAGTTGGTAAGCGGACATACAAATATCGGTCCGCGTGTTCTTGGTTAGCTAGATCTATTCTCCAGTTTGCCAGGTGATCGTATTCGGAGGTAAATTCTCCGCAGTCTCAACGAGACTATGAGCTCGAAGAAAGTATGTCGGCCAGTAGTTTCTGAGGACCATGAGTTGCTAACATTGTCTAGTTTACCGGCCAAGAGATGGTCCAGCTAGGTATGTAACATGAAGTCACTTATTCTGAGTTCATTCTTTAGAACTAACATCTATAGATGGCAGAAGTACACCAGCGGCGGCATTTCTAAAGTCTGCTGTCAGATTTCATTCTCAGAATCAAGGATACAGGTTGGTGATACCCGAATTTTTTCGACTGATTGAATTCTTAACAATACTAGACCTTTGACTTTTGACGACGATAAGACTTTTGGTTCTGGGTATTCTCACGCCGACATTTTACGGTACAGCTATTGATGCGTTATCTGAAATTCAGTCTAACTAGGAACAGGGCCAGCTCGAAGCCAAAACGAACAGACAACGACTCCAGTCCACATCGTGCTCGAACCGAACGGCGTGCTACTTACACAGATTTAGATGATGATTGGGACGCTTCTTTCGATAGCGATGTATTAAAACTAAGTTCAAAAGCCATGTCTTCAGGCTCGTCGTCGACGTCACCTCCACAGTCTTACAGTTCTTCAGGTTTGACTCCTATCTCTTCCGCTTCTTCTGCGCCGACGCTTTCACCGTCTTTAGCTGCGGTCGATCGTTCGATATCCCCACCAACAGATTTATATTCTACAAGCCGCCGACATTCGACCTCAAATAACGGAATGATCAGGCCTAATTTTGAGAAGATCATCCAAGATCCTGCAAACGCATTGCACATGATAGCGCACGCTGAAATTTCGAGTAACGCTTCGCTTGCCGATATCGAGACTATCAACTCGCGAATCACACGTATAAATAAATTCAAGCGAATATTACAAGCGTCAAATGTGGATATTCCTTCCCTTCGAAACTTGGCATGGTCTGGAATCCCGGAAGAGTTGCGGCCGATGTCGTGGCAGCTTATGCTGGGCTATCTACCAACAAATGCAGATCGGCGGATGCAAACTCTAGCGCGCAAACGCAAGGAATATAACGATGGAGTTCGTCAAGCCTTCGGACCATCGGGAATTGTAACAGATATTCAAAAGAGCACGGTCGTGGACCACGCTGTATGGCATCAGATCAGCATCGACGTTCCTCGCACGAACCCACATCTAAAACTATATAGTTTCCCTGCGACTCAGCGAGCACTGGAACGGATTTTATATCTATGGGCTATTCGCCATCCTGCGAGCGGGTACGTGCAAGGAATTAACGATCTAGTGACTCCATTTTTCCAAGTATTTTTATCTGCATATGTGGATGCTGACGTCGAAACTTACGATTCTGGCCAACTGCCAAAAGAGATTTTAGATGTGATTGAGGCGGACACATTTTGGTGCCTGACAAAATTGCTTGATGGTATTCAAGATAATTATATTTCTGCGCAACCAGGCATTCAGCGGCAAGTGGCAGCGCTACAGGATTTGACTCAGCGAATCGATGCAAACTTAGTGCGGCATCTGCAGCAAGAGAACGTTGAATTCATTCAGTTCAGTTTTAGGTGGATGAACTGTCTGCTAATGCGGGAAGTGTCTGTAAAGAATACTATCCGGATGTGGGACACCTACATGGCTGAGGGCTCTACCGGCTTTTCGGAGTTCCATCTGTATGTATGTGCTGCATTTCTAGTAAAATGGTCTATGCAGATTCAGACAATGGATTTCCAAGAGATCATGATGTTTTTGCAGTCGCTGCCAACCCAGAACTGGACGGAAAAAGATATTGAGCTGTTGTTGAGTGAGGCGTATATGTGGCAATCTTTGTTCAAGAATGCAAGTGCGCATTTGCGCTCAACAGTTTCTACTGGAGTTCATGACTATTGATTTGATATGGGTGAAGGGTTTTTGTTTTTGTATTTGATATTAATTGCATACGGTTAAATTGGTACACAAATTATTTTATAACATATTAGAGTGAAATATATACACGAAAAGAAGAGTAAACTACAAGTGAGGCACGGCGCGATGGTTCGGACTGAGCAATCCGGATGCACGAGCACGGCGAACTGCTTTAGCAATCTTCCTGAAATTCTTTGGCGAGACGTCGTTAACGGTATCTCTTTTCTTTATCAGGCCAGCGCTAGTGATGAACGGGGAGAGCAACAGCGGATCTCGATAGAATCCAACAGGGTCTATACCGGCCAGCTTAATACGATCGCCAATCTCAAATTCTGCTGGTTGATCATACTTTCTTGGACGTACCGTTGACAGATCTTTGGGTAGCCAGACTTCACCATAGTCGTTGAACGAAGTCCGTAAGACACTGCCGGCAGTCCGGTTTGTGAGTGCCTGATACTCTTCTGCCTCTTCAACGCCGGCCGGACGAGGCGGGATAGCGTAGAAGATCCTGTCAGATTGATGTTCAGTCTCGTCAATAATCTGACGCGCCTCATCACGGGTCACAACGCCGGCATCCTCGAGCTCACGAAGAAGCCGGAAAGAGTTACCAGTCGTCGTGTATCGATGAGGAAGTTGGATTTGCAATGGCGTATTGCTAGAGCCTGCAATAGCGTTAGTCTCGGTCCTCTGAACTTAAAGAAAATGATGTAAATCCTGATTTAGTTCTTTAAAAACACTAACCTCCTAGAACGGGGGCAGTAGCTGCTGCTGTTTGTCGTGTGCTTCGTCCGAATTTACGAGATTCCATTGGCACCGGACCTTTCGGTCGTGCTTCTCTTGAATTTGCACGCTGATTGAGCCGAGAGCTTGATCGAGCATTCTGACCTGAATTAGGTCCGGAGCCCGAATTTGAACGCTGATTCTGTTTAGAGCGACTTGAAATCTTCGGCGCTGAACGAGAATTATCATTTTTCACGTTCTTTCTGTCTCCGTCTTGCTCTGCATATCTGCCAATCACAGAAGAACTAAATCGACACACCCGAACTGAACGCATCACCACTGGGCTTAGACCCAATCTTGATATAATGCTCATCCTGCTTATCATCTAAGCTAACTTCAACGGAAACAGCTAAGAATCAAAAGCAATATAGAAGTACCTAAAGAGTATTTAAATTTCCTCGCGATAATAACTTAGGGCTAGGGCATCGCGAGAGCTCGAATGCTGCTTCCTTGTCCAGTAGAATACGTTTGGAAGATTTTTGTTTTTGAGTTCATACTTGAACCAGGTTTTTCGTGTAATGATTTTATACTAACTCAAAATTGTTCACTCGGAATGGCCTGCAATTAGGTTCTTCTTTTTTTGCGTGAAGACGTAATGAGAAATATCGTCATGTGTCAAATACATGTCCAGCTTCAAATTCAATAATATTTACAAAAGTATTAAAAGCCTGAATATTTTGTTCGTACTATATCTGCCGTTGTTGAAGATAATCTTCGAAATATCGGACAGCATCAACATGTCCCTCTTCCATCGCATAATCGATTGGGGTCTTGCCGTGCTTGTCTGTTGCAAGAGGGTCGAGGTATTTGCTCAGCAGGAACTTGATCACTGTGAGCTGGCCTGACACGGCTGCAAAATGAAGACCTGACCAGCCCTTATCGGTGTCTCGACCAAGTCTAAAATCAAAGTTCATGTTCTGTTCGGTTTCTACTATTTCCCACACCCGCTCGTAGTCGCCTCGGAAGCAGGCGTCGAAGAAGGCATCGTAGATTTGCAGCGCAGGGTTTTGTCTATAGTTTTGCACATCAATTAGCACCGGGAGCACATCCATCTCATATTCATTATTATTGCCGTAGATCGTTGCCATCATCTTGCCATCTTCTAATCGGACTATAGGCTCATGACATCCGGGACAGTTTATCACGGGCTCATCATGGTTCAGCAGACAATCCCAATGAAAATGATGTTTCAATTGACAATTTGCAAGCACGATATCGTCTAATGTTTGCTTCAATCGAATAGAAGATCCGCCGGGCAGTCCATCTACGCCAGACTGGCTAAAATATTCTTCTTCCTCGATTCTCGCATTTCCATCATCGCTGTCACAGTCTTCATCCACCCACAACGAGGTCTTACATAATGTACATACGGCATCTTGCGGAGTATGCATTGTATTTATCTGGATACTTGCTATATATAGTTTTCCAAAATACTTTAGAATGCTTGAACCAAGTAATCTGTGTCCTGCTACTAACCAATCTGGAACTCCCAACCGCGCCCGTCATAATTTCTTTCATTCGCCTAGCTAAATTTTACTGTTCAAATAAGTTCAATCATCCAAAATGTATTTCTTCATAATTTACAATCTTCTCTATCATACAGCAGAATACTAAGCATATAAATTTCTAAGTATTCACTAACATCGGGCCTACTGGTCTGTCTTTTGATCACTGACCAACGCAGATCCATACCTGTAGCAGTAGCAAAGGAGTGGTGCTACTACATAATTCTCCTTTGTGCACCTAGAATGTGGTACACATATAATCCTGACGCTGATAGAACAGTTTAATACAAGACCGAACGTATTCTAGTCAGCAAGCTGTGTAGAGTGGAGCAGACAGGAAGAGCTCGATCTACATGACAGCAATCAAATCAGTAATGAGTGGAAACTTCAATTTCAATAGAAAGCAAAAAGGAGTGGGAGTCAAACGAGTGTAATTACCCTAGAGTCACTTTAATAGAGAATAAGCGATATCACGAGGGGACTGAGATTTATAGAATCAAGCACATTCCAGATTTTTTCTTGGTTTTCTTCGAAGGCGGAGATATAAAAGTTTTGATCGGGGTTGAAGGAGAAATAGGGCCCTCGTCGTTTTTCCGTGACAGATGCCTAACTGATCGACGGCCATCCGAACTTGAAAGCACAGATAAACTATGTTTATGCGACTTTTCACTTGGAGACTTCGGCCTAGCATTTCCATCTGATGTGCTTGACTCGGAAATGGAACTCGACGAGTTTGCAGATCCATGAGCAGAAGAACTTTTGGGAGGAGTGGGGGCCTCACGAGCAGCACCTGCTGAATCTCGGCGCTGAATCTGGCGAACTATATCAGCAAAAATATCATATATATGAGCCCCAGTCCGAGCAGAGGTCTCGTAAAATGATGTAGTGCCCCAATGATGCGCCAATTTCTTCGCGTCCTGAAACGATACTGTTCGCGCGTGTGCCAAGTCAGCCTTGTTTCCCGCAAGAACAATCGGGACCTTATCAGATCCTTTAATTCTGCAAACTTGTTCCCTTAGCTTCAGCAGCTCGTCGAACGATGCGCGATCAGTCACTGAATAGACTAACAAAAAACCCTGACCGTTCTTGATATATAATTCTCGCATTGCTGTAAATTGCTCTACTCCAGCGGTATCTAGAATATCTAGTTGACAAGACCGACCGTCTATCTCCAAGACTCGCCGATAAGAATCCTCGATGGTAGGATCATACGAATCAAGGAAAACTCCCTGTGTGAACTGAACTGTTCCACAAATTAGTACTCACGCGACGAGTTGCACTAAATACATTATGCTTACCGGTAATCGCAGACTTGCCAACTCCGCCTGCTCCAAGAACAACAATATTATATTCTTATAAACATAGTTAGCATTACTCGCTGTTTTTAGAATATCCAATCTCCTAAGAATGGCGACGAAAACCACATACCACGACTTGCCATCGCAAAGGGGTGGAGACTAACAGAACAATGATATTAGGACGAGAAACTGCCAAAAATTACGAGATCCAAAATCGAACTTTCGCTGAACGAGATCTGCACTCCAAAATAGAAAAAAATCCTGTAAAAATGACTTGAACACTGTGGAAACAAATACAAAATATCCAAGGAAAACTAGAGTAGGAGAAGAAACGTCCTTTAGAATGCAAAGTCTTACGCGGTGGTCGGATAACGACGCTAGTCACTCGACGTTGAGCCGCATCAGGCGCGTAGAAGAGTGAAATATTCACAGACGAGTCCGAAATAGGAATGAGAACAACAATTGAGAGAGAGGGAAAAATGGGCGTGTTTCACGATTTTAATTTTGAATGGGTCAGTTGAATGTGATATCGGAGCTATCAATAGAAGATCACATAGGAACAGGCACTAGTGTTCAGATAGAGTCACTGGTAAGACAGCATCCGAAATAACCGGGAACGAACTGCTGTGATAACTACTGCTGGAATCTTACTCTAGCTAGTTTACTAGACCTCTCGTGTGAAATCTACTCTGTTTCATTGCCTGACTATATCATGAATTGCACACTAACAAAACGAGCCGAAACATATTTTCTAGCGTATTTTAATTCTGACAAGAGCGTGCAGCATTCTTGACGAACTAACCGCTTGCCGAAGCGAATTAGCATTCTTATTTATTTTAATTGATGAGCTCATCGATGAGCATGATGATTTTGATTATTAGCACTCCTGTCCTAGCTCTGCATCCCTTAATTCCCCAATATCTTATTTTTGTGATCTGACACCTGGTCCTTCTGGCCCTGGCACGACGCGTCGTTGCGGCAACTCTCACGCGTCACCAACGCGAACGCAGGTCCAAACCTTTAGAACTTCCCCTTACTTCCAAAGGAGCAACAGTAGACTGTCTGGGGAATTTGCATGATCGAGAGGATGGCAAAAAGCGAATATTTCTGCTGTTGTCATCCAACCAGTCAGGTGATTCGAAAATGGGATGGGATTATGGAGCTAGCTACTTCTTTTTCCCTGTCCTTGCGCGACCGCAGGATTAGCTCTAGGTGAAGATCCCTACTGTACTTTGTAGGAATTGAATATTTGTAGCAGAGGGCTCAAGCAATAGCAATAGGAGCTGAAAACCGTTCGCATAGTTTTCGTTTGTTTGCTTCTTTTATTGGCAGCCCCTTGGTCATCCAGTCAGCAATTGCTTGTCATTCTTCTCCGCAGAATCTTGCTTTTTTGTTGCAATCACCCTCATAGATCTTGACTGCACAATATCCATTTTTCAATTTCTTACCTTGCTCTCAATTTTAATCCAAGAATTTCTCTTTTTCCTACGTCGAACCCCCTCCTTAACAACATTCTCGTTTCTGTCTTTGCTGCTGCTGCCGCGTACTCTACGGCTTCCCGCTTCCCCAGAAGCTGCCGCCCCTCCGAGTCATTTTCTGCCTTTATGTGCCCTCACCTGGCTTCAACTTCAGAAAAGCCTCACTGAGACAGCCGCATCTAACCTCCACCTTCCATTTGCCCTTCCATGATCCAAGCTAAACACAGTCCTAATGGCTTATTCACGAACACGGCCGTCTTTTTTCAGGCCGCTTAAAACGCGGCTTCCTCCCCATAGTCTTTAATCCGTCTCGAACTCGAAGCTCTTTCAGATATGGGCATTGCTTGACTGATCTTGAGCGTGACCGTGCAGTACACTGCAGGATACCGTGATTCATAGCACCTGACAAGAACGTCTCGAGAATCTACTTGCGCTCATCAGCACACTTACTGCAAACAACAATAAACAAATTTTGCATTCACAATCATACACAACCACATTACTGATATCGAGATGTGTCCGTCCTTCTGACCTATACTTCAGAGGAGGCTAATCATCAGCGAGTCCAATAATCTCGTTCAATCAAAACACAGAACAAACATAATATACTGTTGATACAAAGGTGCATTGCACACTTAAAACTCAAGCGCAAAAATAAGCACCAGCACAAATTCAAATACACAAAGAGATACTATTTAATAACACCCAAACATAAAGCAGAAACGTCGTTTCTTTAAATGTAGTGCCAAAACCTCACCGACCTTGCGGCATCGGCTCGCCCTCAACCTTTTTCCATTCCGTAGGCTGGACAGAATCTGCACACTTTTCGCAATGCTCCACAAATACTCTCGGCGAGGCAAACATTTTTTGGCATAATCGGCACCACCCGGCATCAGAATCCTTCAGTTGCACAAAATGAACCAAACGTAGATGTCGCTTCAAAACATCTAGTCGATTAAACGCTCCTCCATTCCGATGGCAGGTAGGATCGGTACGCCAATATGGACAGTGAAAGTTGGGTGAGTAGTGGGATCGCAAGTGACGGCGTTGATCAGAATGTCTGGCAAAGGTCCATTTACATCCTGGATGCGGGCAACGATAAGGTCGCGAAGCAGACGAAGACTGACTCGCTTGTCCACTGCTCGAGGGTGACGAGCCGGGGTGACCTGCGGCTCCGCCGCCTGATGAGCGGCCGGAAGAAGGCTCAGCAACCGCGGCGGATGCGGCAGCAGCTCCTTTCGAGTAGACTCGGTGGTCGCGTCGGGAACCACCACTTCTACCGGATTGTTGTTGAGAATTGCCCACGGCAACAGCCTGAACGTGCTGCTGCTGCTGCTGTGGTTGCTGTGGTTGCTGACCCGGGTGGAGGAAGTCGAGTGTAGCGTTTGCTGAGGCGTTGGCGCCGGAACGGACCGGGTTAGCCGGGATGACACCTACACCAGCTAACGCAGGATCGGTAGGGGGGTTGTGACGCGAATATGCTTCATGAGCCATGACTGTAGGAAGGGAAGGAAGAGACATTTGTGAATGGGCCAGGCCTGGAGATACAGGAGACTGAGAGTAGGCAAATTGATTAGCGGACTGGGCTGACTGTGACACCTGGCCCATAGGAGACAAGAGCTGCGTGTCGATTGGGGGGTTGGCAGGGTTAGAATAAATATGCTGCTGCTGCTGTTGCATCGCAGCAGCTACTGCGGCAGCAACCTCAACTTGATGGTCTGTGGAGGAAGCGTCCGAGAGAAGGTCGGCGATGGAGGTGCGATTGTTGCGACCTCGAAGGCCCATTTTTCGGTCGTCGCCGGGCATAACGATGCGTGGCAGTTGTTGAAGCTGGTTCTCCTGACTATTTTCGGAAGATTGATTATTTTGCTGGTTTTGCTGATTCTGATTCTGATGCTGCTGTGATTGATTGGATTGGTTTGGATTATTCTGTTGCTGGTCCTGTTGCTGAGGCTGTTGTTGTTGAGGCGCGCGGTCAAGGTCAAGCAAGGCGATAGCGCCCTGATATTCAGAAGAAAGGGCCATCGACTGGGGGCGAAAAAAAAATTGAGGTGATAAAAATCAAAATAGACAGATGATTAGAAAACCAGTCAAGATTTAAAGAGTGATGTCAAAAACGAGCAAAAGCAGGGGATCGGACGCGATCGGGAGTGCGGGATTACGCGAGACAAAGAACAAACAGACTTGTAGTGAACGCCCTAACAATTCCTCAATAAATGTCTGAGCTTTCCTTTTTCAAATCAGATGACGGGCCTCTTCTGACACAGAGGTACAAACGCAGGCAACCGCGAGACAAACACGGGAGGATGACGAATAAGAAGAGGAAGAGAGAGGAGAGAGAAGAGAGAGAAGAAAGGACGGAGCGGCGAGGAAAGAAAGTGCGAGACACGCACTGCCTGAGGCTTTCTCTCTGTGGCTGAACGTCGAGGCTCAGAATATCATTAGCCACTCACGCAGCCGCCATGAAAGAGGCGCAGTCGCCGCGTGCGGCGATGTGATGGCCTCATGGACAGTTATGCCATAATCAGAGTTACGTTAGGGGATAGCCGGCCGAAACAGGTACAAGGCCCTAACCACTGATCAAGTGAGTGTTTACTGGATGGACAGGCTTGGCTGTCTGCGCTGGAGGGATGATGAATATGGCTTGATAGAGGAAATCTGGCTTGAATCTCGTACGAATCAGTTGGATTTGGTGCTGTACAGTTAATGTGTTGGATGTATTAGGTTACGATAAATTTATTAGTGAAGTAGACGTAGAATATGGTATGAGCTATTGTAATATTATAATTTTACCGTGCGGATGCTGACTTTTTGTGTCTTTGCTTATTCTACCATTGTGTTCGCTCTTATATTGGTATGCACATCGGATACAAGTAAGACAGCTACCCAGTTCAATAATTACAGCAGCATTTCGTAGTCGTGTGCAGTCTTGAGCTGAAAGATATCAAATCCAGGCCTACATGTTTCATACATAATCTACCGCCTGACCTATCATCCTTCCTTACTGCTGTCTCCTGTACCTTGCTATTACTATAACCGCTAGTCTCCTCAGTCACATGTCCGAATTCGAGCCATATAATACTAAGCAGAGCTGCTCTAATGGAATTCAGCTCGATCCGTTCAATGTAGTAGGACAAAAATTAATAGAAATAATCTACAATCTTCAGTTGTTTATTCGAAATTCCATTAGTTCAGTGCAGCTCTCGATCTTCTCTCACACAGCGCGGAAACACAAGATGCACGTGTTTTTATTTCCCTTTCGGTCGCAGCTCCTCTCGTCTCTGCGCGCTTCATCTTCACAACCCTGAAAAGTATTCAAAATTCTGCTCTCGAGGTTCCCGTTCCTTTCCCACCACATAATTTTGCTTGCCCCAAATCGTCTCCCTTCTCGTTTTTCGTTTGTCCTCTCTTATCAATGGCTCCTACATTCACTGCAAAAGTAAAGTCTGTCACCTCTGGCGATTCGCTTGTTCTCGTCCCTGCGCGGCCACCGCAGCCCGGCAAGGCGCCTTCGGAACGAGTCTTCTCTCTTGCCTACGTGTCTGCTCCCCGACTTCGTCGAGAAGAGCCCGACGAGGTATGTCGTATTTCCCTTTTTTTCTGTTTTTTATGTACAGTCAGTCTCTTTGCTATCATATACAGCATTGGTAGCTGTCTCCCAACCTAAACCCATTTCCACCACCAGCAAGATGGTATTTGTATAACTCACGTGTGCTCAGCGGGCTGCATTTCGAGATGGATCTGCGCTCATTTTTGAGCAATTTACTAATTTCGCTCGCACCGATGATCTCACTGTCAACACAGCTCGTTCTTTATACTGGCTTTGATTTACGATTCCATCTTTCCTTACTCTCCTATTTATCTGACTCTTTTTATTTGCTCTGACTGATTGGGTCTCTTGTGGATCGAGATTGGATTGACTGGCCCGCTGCACGCTGGAACTGGTTGGAGAGTTTATAGAATATGACTGTCCCCGACGCGATCTTGTCAGTTACTAATACATCTCATAGCCCTATGCCTTTCAATCTAGGGAGCATCTTCGACTTCTTCTAGTAGGTCAGATCGTCCAATGCGAAGCTTTGTACACGGTTCCCACGACAAATCGCGAATTCGGTATCGTCTATCTCCTTGGTCCTGACAATACACGGGCAAACATCACTGAGTCGCTTATCTCCGCGGGAACTGTCCGTGTTCGAGATCTGCCTCGTTCGGTAGCCAAGGGGCCTGCGACAGCAGATCCCGATTCTATGGAGCTTCTAAATAAGTATCGTGCCCTCGAATCTGCCGCTGTGGAAGAAGGTGCCGGACTGCATGGTAACCATTCCGACTCTTACACCACTGTATATGATCTTCCTCCCAATTTCGTTGATTCACATGCTGGCAAAAAAGTTGAGGCTATTGTTGAGCGTATTCTCAACGGAGATCGTCTTCTTGTACGCATGATTACGTCTGGTCTGCATATTCAAGTACCTGTTCTTGTTGCTGGAATTCGCTGCCCACGTTCTGCGCTAGCTGATTCTCCGGGTGAACCCTATGGCGATGCGGCTAAGTGGTATGTGGAGACCCGTCTGCTCCAGCGAAGTATCACTCTCGATCCACTTTCTATTACTCCTCAAGGTGTTCTAATTGCAGTTGTCATTCATCCTGCAGGTATCATTGCAGAAAAGCTTCTAGAATCTGGTTTGGCTTCCGTATCTGACTGGCACTCCAATTTTTTGGGTGCTGCGGCCATGGGTAAACTACGGGCCAGTGAGCGTCTTGCTCGTTCAAAGGGTCTAAATATGTGGCAAGGTGTCACAGTCTCTGGTTCTGGGCCAGGAAGTGTTCCTGGAGTCGGGGGAACAGACAAGTCATTTTCTGCTATTATTTCCCGCATCATTTCCGCTGATACTATTTGTGTGCGCAATACAAAGAGTGGCTCTGGTGAAGAACAAATTGTACAGTTAGCAAGTATCCGCGGGCCCCGCCCTAACGATCCGAAGCAAGCTCCTTTCATTAGTGCAGCGCGAGAATTTGTTCGAAAGCTTGCTATCGGCAAGCATGTCAAGGTGACTGTCTTATTCACGCGACCCAAGACGGATAATTTTGATGCTCGTGATATGGTTTCCATCGAATTTGCAAAACCTCCTCAAGATATGCTTTCAGCTGACTTGGCTTGTTGCATCATTGAAAATGGATACGCCACCGTGATCCGTCATCGAAAAGGCGAAACGGATGACCGTAGCCCTATTTGGGATCTTTTATTGGAGACTGAGGCAGTAGCTGTCAAGGCCAAGAAAGGTATCCACGGAGAAGCCCCTCCTCCTGAAAGAATTGTCAATGCGTCTGAGTCAAATGCTCGTGCATCTGCCTTTCTTCCATCATTGCAGCGTCAGAAACGGATTCATGCAATTGTGGAGTTTGTCAATACTGGTTCTAGACTTCGTCTTCTTTTGCCGCGGGAAAATGCTCGAATCAAGTTTAATCTTGCCGGAATTTCAACTCCTCGCGTTGCCATGGCCAATGCGGCTCCTGGATCAGCTGCTGAAAAGTCTGAGCCTTTCGGAGATGAATCTCGGGAGTTTACCGCTCGACGCATTCTTCAGCGTGATGTTGAGATTGATGTTACTCATGCTGATCATGCTGGCGGATTTTTCGGTCTTTTACACATTCCTGGTACTAAGGATACCTTTGCAAGGGCCCTCCTTGAGGAAGGACTTGGTCAAGTGGATGAGTATTCTGCTCAAGAAGCAGGCGTCTTATCGCAGCTCCAAGCGAGCGAAACTATTGCGCAAGAACAGCAAAAAGGATTGTGGAAGGCAGAAAAGGGCAAAGCAAAGCTTGTCGAGCCTATTACGACACCTGCACAAGAGACGAACAAAAGCGATTATTTGAACATTGCGATCACTCGTATTGCTGATGATGGATCGTTCTCGTATATTATTCTCGATCAAAGTAAGTGTTGTATTCGGGAACAAATTAGAAGTTATCACGTTCTAATGCGCTTCTAGATGTATCTAAGTTGAAGGAGATCAGCGCCTCTTTGACTCCCAATAAGTTGACTGGATTTGCTCCTAACAGCCGTCCTCGCAATGGTGATATCGTTGTTTTCCCTATTCCCGAGACTAAACTTCCAGCCCGATTCCGGGTTACTCATTTCGACAATGCGAAAAAGACTGCTTCATTAGTCTCAGTTGATTTTGGTACATTTGTGGAATCTGCACCTTTGAGCAAATTGCGTACGCTTCCTATCACTGCCAACTTGACTGCACTTCCTGCGTTGGCAAAATCAGGAGTGTTGAGAATTGTCAAATTCCCCGCTTTTCAAGCGGACTACTTGGACGAATCAGTTACATACTTTTACGATCTTGTTTGGACTGCTCCTGAATCACTTCTTGGTTTTGGCGCTCTTGCAGGTTCCACAGGTCTTGTCAAAAAGATGATTGCTGTTGTCGATGGCTCAGTCAATTCCGAAGGAGCTACAATCATTGAGCTTGTCGACGCAACTTCTATGGACAAGAGCATCAATAACGTTTTGATCGAGCAGGGCTGGGCTTATATTCCTTCTGACAAGCAACTTCGTCGATCTGCTGAACGTAATTTCATCGGAACTCCAATTTTGAAAGACCTTCGGGCCGCCTCTGAAGCTGCAAAACACGAGCGTAAAGGTCTATGGGAATATGGTGACGTTACTCCTGAGGATGATTAAACAAAATTTTCTGCATTTGCATCTGATGAAATAGAAAAGTTTTGGTTGTTATTTTTATATTTATTTTTGTTTTTGTTTGTGTTTTATTGCTATTATTTTCATTGTGATCGAAAAAGTTTTTTCTGAATTTTTAACAAAAGTTTGTGGAATTGTTTTACTGGCGGCCAGTGCATGCAAAAGTGGAATATCTATATTATGCCACTGTCTAGATATTATGATTGGAGGTGGAGGATGACGAAAGAGGAATATCTAAAGTGAAGATAAACGGCGGGGTAATTTTGGCCGTCATGAAGCTGACCAATCAAAATTTTACGGAAGGTAAGTCAGTAAAAACAAAGATCTTGATTCAATTGAAAGCTTCAACAAACAGAGTTAATATAGAACTAGA
This sequence comes from [Lipomyces] oligophaga, assembly GCF_038497815.1. NCBI lineage: Eukaryota > Fungi > Ascomycota > Lipomycetes > Lipomycetales > Lipomycetaceae > Lipomyces > [Lipomyces] oligophaga. Next base: position 28,251 of record NW_027117787.1, on the reverse strand, counting down.
GAATACATGTTGAATTGTTACGGACAACAGATCTTGGAAGTCATTGTGATTACAGAGCAAAGTATGATCTTTTAAGCAGAAATGCCGATGACACCGCATGCGGGTCTGGGACCAGCGTTGCCAGTTTTGAGCGAATCAGGATGACCTCCCTTACCAAGATCATCGACGCCGCCATGGACGACTACAGTGCGACCAAGAATGCTCTGGGGACCGATGAGAGCGATGAGGCTATCGGTGAGGGAGCCCTTAGCATTTCCCTCTGCGTCGGTGGAGAAGTTGCCCATGTCACCGACATGACGAGCCTCATCGGTAGGAGCACCATGAGTCTTTCCGAAAGGGTTGAAATGTCCACCAGCAGAAGTGCATCCATTGGTGTTGTCGCCAAACTCATGAATGTGCATGCCACGAAGTGCGTTAGCATCATTGCCCTTCAGATCCCAGGCAATGGTGGTTGGAGCACCCTCAGCAGCTTGCTCGAACGTGACGGTGCCAGCGACGGTGGAATCTCCACGAACAACAGCAACTGACGATCTGTTAGCATCAATTCTATTGGGCTAATGCAATTAATGCATATTTATCATTTCAGTTGCAAGAACGAGTCGAACAAGACAGTCGATAGATGAGATCTATACACCAGCGAAGTAGAGCACTGCGCGGGTTTATCGGGCCCGAGATATTCGAGCCGCGGTTGATTGACCGATTTGCGATAATTGAACTTCCAAGAATCAAATTGCAAACAGAATTTATAAATACTTACCAGCTTTGACCATTTTTATTATGATTTGTTTTGATTGTAGCAGAATCGACAAATAGATTGAGATACAAGAGTGTAAGAGAGTGCAGTAGGCTATGAATTGGACAGAAAAAAGTGTAGGGAGTTCAGAAGACGACAGAAGAAGCGATGAAAACCCAGATCGAAGCTGGACTCGCAGAGATATGGCTTAACTGCTTAGGCAGATAGGTGCTGATACTCACGTGATACAACCTAATTGTTCACGTGAGATTGCCGTCAAGTTCGCGGCTTTGGCTGGGAGAAACATATTTGAGGAGAAAGCAGGTTTTAGAGGAAAGACCAATGAGGAACACAAGAGCGAGTCGCCGAATAACAGAAGACTTAGTGTGGGACGAGGTATAAGCAGTAAGTAGAGACGTCTAAGCCACTAGCTGCGAATCTCAAGGGAGAGATAGGGCAGGAGCGTGAATGACGAGCAATTCCGCAGCTGTAGATTTGCCAGATTGGCCGTCGGTAAGTAAAGTCCGCTTTGTTCCTGATAGGCGCTACAGATTTTTGTTGCCAATCTCACACGCACGACCGCTGACTAGACCCACAGATTCGGTCATGGCTTGAAGTAAGGGTGGATTCAAACCTCTCTTTGTATTCTGCTGGATCTTCAGCTCCTGAATCTCCGATTACTTCCAGGACTATCGAATCGAGTACTCCTAGTGAACCTCGATCTGCTGCAATTAGCGACGATGTCATACCTCGTCTAAACGCAGTTGAACTGGAGAATAAGGAAAGTGATTCTCTGGATGAGGATGATCAAGATTATTGTGTGGATTCGGATGAATTCAGTGGCGATATCTTAAGCCAGCTTGACGCAGCGTTAGATCATGATGACGATTTTCTCTTTTCTGAACACCTCTCGAATACAGGTCGCCAGTTTTTCTCAGCCAGGCCGGCAAAAATAGATTTATCTGTTGACACGACTTTATCCAGACCTGGCTTGGCAGTACTACCGTCGCCAGGCTTTAAAGTGATCAAATCTTTATCGACGTCGTCCATGCCAAACCCTCAACTGGCTAATCTACCATTAATCCGAACATCTACTCTCAATCACGGAACTACACTCCAATCTCCTCGTCTAATCTTCGCACCGCCTCCTATCACGCCTGTAGATATTTCAGGCTTTTTGAAGTCACTCGAAAAAATTTCGACAGAGTCTCTACAGCCTTCCTCTGTTGATGAGTCGACACCAGTTCTGAATCTTCCTCCATCCGTGATCTTCTCTGCTGAATCTTGGAATGATGTAGTCCCTTATGAGCTCGAATCTATCTTGGATCGAGAAGAAATGATACGCCAAAATATCATTTTTGAAATTATTATTGGTGAACGGAATTTTGTCCGAGACCTGCAAGCTTTGATCACAGCATTTGGCGATACAGAAAATGAAGTTGTCACTCCCGATGGTCAAGCTGCCTCTGGCCCCAAAACGTTTGGAATGGTATTAATGGGCAACACAAGTTCTCTTTTAATAATTCACACTAGTTTTTTCAATCGTCTGCGTGAGCGACAGTTGGATGATTTTGTGTTACCTGGTATTGGCGATCTTCTATTAGAATGGGTGAAAGCAGTCGGCCAGCCTTATATTACTTACAGCGAAAATTTATACTTGGCTACAAGGCTCATGCAATCTGAGCGAAAGCATAATCCGGCATTTGATAATTTCCTAAAGGAGTTTACCCTTTCATATCCTCGCGTTTCCAGTGTGTCAGTCATGGAGCGCTTATTACGCTATCCATTACTGCTGCAGCGTTTAATAGATCATTCAAAACATAAGCCGAATGAGTGCGAACAACTTCAGCAGGCACATGATTTATTGACAAGGCTCTGCGTCTGTTTTGAGCGGATATATGATCAGAGTGCTAGACTTTCAATTCTAACGGAGCTCAAGGAAAACATTATATGGGCTCCGGGTATTAAGCCTATTTCGCTTGATTTGTTGAGTCCTCGGCGCTCAATAATCATGCGGGGTTCCCTTCGAATGAAACTAGCCAATGGCATTCGAAAGCTCTGTCATGTTGTGTTACTGGATCACTATTGCCTAATATTGTTGAAGGAGAAAGTAGATTATCGCTCACTTTACACAACTGTTATTGCACCGATTCCGATTGACCGACTTGGCTTAAGATTGGGCGATGAAAAATCAACTAGGTCGTCGTTTTCGTTTCTCACCCGAACTGATACAGTAACTTCGGTCGGTTCAGACAACTTATTGCCCTTTTCCGAAAGTGCTATGAGGGCATCGGCCAAAAACGATAATGAAGGTGATTATAGATTTCAGATCCGCTATTTAGGGCGTTCAGATATTTTCCTGTATGCGTCAGGATCGATTTTACGAGCTTTGTGGTATAAACGGATTTTATCTGCAAAGGAAAACTATATTTCTAGACGCGACGCCAGTTTAAGTATTCCTCCTATCAAACTACAAGTGTGTTCCACCCTATTCACGTATCAGAGAGGTGTTGGTCCTGAAATGATTGGAATTACTCCTGGTTCAGAAGTTGATCTAATTTTGAGCGATATCCCAGAGCAGAGTTTAGCTCCCGAAGGATATGTCGGTGCGGATTTTCCGGCACATATATATTGTGCGATTTCAATTGAACTATCGGCCTTACGATCAGGTTTATCACGGACAGTATCTGCCAGTCCGCGCGTAACTCTGATTGGCTGCGATTGTGGACTCTACAAACTGTCTGACATTGATTCGGAGTGCACGCTTATTCTACCGGTGACTAAGGTTCGGAAGATTGAAGTTCTTTATGATCGAGCGCAGCTTCTTATCATGAGTCATCGGTCGCTGATCGTCTATGATTTATTTGCAGTTCTCGCCGGGTCATCATTCAGTCCACAGGCTAGTTCAAACATGCGTGCTCGACCACAGTCGTTCATTAGGAAGCTAAAATCAAGCAGTTCGAAGACTGCAGAAGAGAATTTGTCTGGCAATATCGTTGTAACCGGTCTGATTTCGTTCTCTTTGGGTATCTTTGACGGGAAGCAGGTCATCATTGCACTGCACAAGGATGGATCAGCCAAGAAAGCTACCGCACATGGATCACAATATTTCACAACACACTTCCGTTTATATGAACTGGTATTTTCGGATTCGGGAGCTGTTCTTGCGTTGGGATCCAGATGGTTTTACCACGATACACCTTTGTGCAAGGTCACATTGATGGATAGTCAGGCGATTTTGCATACTGAAACTGGTAAGTTTCTTTTCTAAAATTACCCTTAAGCTAGTCCACATACTAAAAATGTAGGACTTGTGTCACTCAAAATTACTGAGCCGTGGATCACAACTGAACATCCAGCAGTAAGCGTGGGAGTCGGATCTGTAGATCGAAAGAAATTGACATTGGCTCCAGAGGTAGCATTTCGTTCGATATATAAGGTTGGAGGTGCTATTCTGCGTAGTTCTTCTTCGGGGGTGGTACTCTCCGATACTGATTTGAAGTCATATCATGTTGTGATGGAAATAGCAGATCCTGTGCTGAACCTTACGATGCTCTCCGAAGATCTGATTGTCATATGCTACATTGATTTTGCAGTCATTTTTTCAATCAGCCAATTGTGTCCCGTGAAAGAAATTGAAGGATCAGATTTACGGCTATTGACATCTCAGCATTCGGTTTTAGGACCCGATAGTCAGTCAAAAGATCTATTGTTCTGTATGGCCCATCCTATGGTGAAGGGACATCAGCTAGTGTTTCGTGTTTTTCTAGACAAATAAGTAACGCTTTTTTCTTTTTTATGGATTACTTGCAAATGTAATTTAGAACTATTGGTATATATATATGTCTTTTTTGGGGGGGATTTATTTTTTGTACATGTTGGCTACCGTGATTCTGGTGTTTGATTTTTTTGTAACTTTAGTATGGAATTTAAAGAAGCTCAAATTACTTTATCATGGGCTAGAATCTGCTGCGGCGTGGGACCCAACTAACGTATATCCCAGGGACCATAATTTGCCTATTCACGCTGAAACCTTCAAACAATATTGCTTTGCAATATATTTATATTCAATTGACAAGTTGTGGCCTCTCCAAATCTGAATATTTTGTATAAATTTTTTGGTGATACGCTGATTGCGGTCTTTCCGGAGAATGGGATCGCGGTGGATTCCTCCTTCGTTCCCTAGCGACGAGACTATGAACGTATGTTGAGATCGCGTTTTTCTATCTGCTGTTATTTTAGAAAAAAAAGGCGATTACAAATATTCATTACTAACATATCACGTCTGTAGCCTCTACATGAGCGACTCAACAATTTTCCAACTCTTGAAACTGAGTCTGAAATAGACCGATATTCCGATGATGGATCCGATACGCTTACCGATTTCACGTCCGCTTTGCCCCCGTCTCTTCGACCAGCGAGAGCACCGACTATCCGTCAAGTCGAGCGTCGTGCTCCTTCACTCATCAACAATAGAACTGAAATTGGTCTCGGAAGATCTACTACTCGAGTTGGTATTCCTGATTTGCCTCCTCGAACATACAATCCTTCTCCTGTCAGTGCGTCCACCACAGGAAGGCCTGCGGTTGAATCTAGTCCAAAATCTGATCGTTTAGAGTCATCTGCTTCTACCACAACAACATCTACATCTCATCCTAATAATAATCCATATCTTGAAGCTAGCACTGCTTTAGCTAGCCTTTCTCTGAATCACTCAAATATCGATGAACATTATTATACCGATTATGGCCTTTACCTCGATCAAACATCAGAATCTATTGATCATTCTCCTATACCTCCCACTCACTCTTCGCCCAGAAACTCGAATGGCTCAAGGTTATCATATAGTCCCAGTATGACGGAAAGTTATCTACAAGACAATATTCCATCTGCTCAGGATATTGCTGACAAGTTCAACTTTATCGATAGGCCTCAATTATCTGTGAACAAAAATGATTCAGATTCCAATTATTTTGTCTCAGATAGAAATTCCGAAATAGCACCCTTGTCGATCTCGCGCCAGCAATCTTCAAGAACTGCAAACTACCACTATGCACAAAATGATTCCGAAGTTTCCCCCGGAAGTCGATCACCTCTCCGATCACCCTACCACAGTACTCACTCTACCTCTCCGTCACGCACAAGTCCTCGCGCCCTACCAAACTTGTCACCCAAACCTCTTTCTCATCAGTCAAGCATTGGAGCCCGTTCTAGATCACCCAACCATAGGGCTGCCTTTGACTTGGACAGCTACGATGACATGAGTCATGCTCCTATTCCTCCAGAACACGGTAATTTTGCAGAGACACCAATTGCAACTGAAATTTATGACGATTCAGGTCCTTATAGTATTGCAAATGCTTCGCGATCACAATCTACTCTTTCTTTTGAAGAGGACATGCAGGAGAATATCAACCCTACTCCACCGCCACATCGCATCAGCTATTCTCGGGCAAGGAATGAGGTGCAATCTTCGGATAAGCGGGCGCTATTGCAGACTTACCATTCTGTTCTTTCGGGAACTTCGTCTCATAAGAATGATAGTACTTATCTGCCTCAGCGAGCAAAGACTACAGGTGCGTATCCCCTACATGATGAAATGCATTCTGTCCCGATGATGTCTGGCCTTGAATCCATAGAGAACTCTCCATCTGTCGGAACAATTATGGAATCGAAACGTTTGAAAGATTTTTCAAAAGCTCCATCTTCGGTGCGAACCAACTCGACTAAATCTTCGGCGTCTTCCGGATCAAAGACCAAGCTTTCTGGATCTTCAATCTACGCTGGAGTGAGCTCTGTATTCAACTCACCTTTAACTAGCTTGCAGACAGATCCTGATGCACTAGATGATGATTTTTTTTCAAGTATGTCATTGCGTTTATTTTGCTAAAATCTTTAAGCTTATTTTTTTCAGAGAAGAGTTCAGCTCCGTCTGCTGGATTGCAGTATGAGGACGATTATGATTATGGTTATGATGATATTGAACCTTTCATAAAATATACTGCCAGTCTGTCTTCGGCCCCAGTATCCGCCTCAACTTCTAGTTCTACTGTTGCACCTTTGCGCTTACCAAGTCACCGAAAAATCCCAGATCATGAAGAACTATCTCTTGAGCCATCACAATCACCTACAGACTCTACCAGCTCTACCTATGCCGACACAAAAACTTTAGAGACACTAAATTTTCCTCAAAATATTCCACCCTTAAAGTGGCAGAACTCAACATATGATAATTGGACTCCTAAAGATGTTAGACATTTATCTTCCGCAGATTATGCTCGCTGCACAAATCCTTGGGCTTTATCAAATGTTTTCGATTGGCTGACCCCTATTATGGCCAAGGAGACCAGCTATATGCGTGAATCTCAAGTTATCAATTGTCTGAAGGGACTATTTACGCATACAGTCTCGACCCTCAGTATTCCGATCGCAGATGCTATTGCTATTGATGCTATCGAGTCTTTGATCCAGCAAAAGGTCCTTGAACGTGAAAGTGGAACTTTGGCGATAAATTTGTCTGCGGAATCTGACGTCTCCGGTGTCTTAGTTGCTTTAACCGGACATGGATGCTATTCCATGCGTTGCCATGATCAATCTGGTAATTTTGATGGCTTAGATGGCTTTCGATGTTACTGTCCGCGATGCTCATTATCATTATCCATAATACCTCGTAAGCGACAATCTAATGATACTAAGAATTTGGAAATAGGCGATTGGTGGAGAACTGTTCCGGAAAATATTCTAAAGAGCCTGGACAAGAAGGAGATTACTCGTCAGAATATTATGTACGAAACCATAGTTGGAGAAAAAATGTTTCTTGATGATCTGGCAGCATTGACTGCTTGGTTTTCTCCTAGCCAACTGAAAGAGAAGAACTTAGGCTTAGCGAATCCGGAAAAATTCAGTAAAGAGTTTCTCCATCGTACGACCGAACTACATGATGCTAATAAGACGCAATTATTTGATAAACTTCGTCAGCGACAGGAACAGAAGATCGCGATGAACGGATTTGGAGATATTTTTGTTGGCTGGGCGGGGAACGTGATTAATGTCTACATGGAATACGTCAAAGGCTTTGAGCGTGCACGAACTCTTCTCGAAAATGAGAAGCGACGTAATCCGGCATTTGCCGAATATTATGCAGAATTTACACGGCAGAATTCGCGCGCCGAAGTCGATGTTGTTTCCAAGCGTTTAACTCGGTATCCGTTACAACTTAATCGTATTCTTAGCGATACGAATCCACCACGGCAAGAGGCTACATATCTCCAGCGCGCCAAGGAATTAATCGGTAATCTTGCACAAGATTTTGAGAACGAATATATCTCGAGGAGAAATCGTGAAATTTTAAACGATTTGGAAAAAACAATTATTTTTCCGCCGAACATACCTAAAGTTGCGCTACTACTGAAAATGCCTACTCGAAAGGTGTTCGAACGATCTGAAATCGAAGTTAGTCGGAACCGTCAAAAGCGTCAAATGATGAACGTAATTCTATTTGACAATTATCTTATAATGACTACCTTGTCCGCAAAAGGTAACGAAGTGAAATATTCTCCTATTCCAATTGACTATCTTTTATTATTGTCTAAGGACGACGAGCCTATTACGACAAAAGCTACTGTTAGTGTAGGGACACCTCTTGGAGCGTCCGGATCGACAGAAGCAACCAACTGGGAAGAACGCAGAGCCAACGCACAAATTAATTCCAATTCATCAGATGATAGGGGTAATCGTTTGTATCCATTTCGTATCAGACACCTTGGATTCGACAATTACACTCTTTTCGCTCCAACTGCTGTGCTACGCGAACAGTGGATTCATAAACTTTCAAATGCTAAAAATTTTAGCGACTCCTTGCGCATGAAGCGAGACTTTTTGCCTTTTTCGTTGGAAATTATTAATAACTCCGCTTTTATAGATCCGGAGCGTAACTCTGATGTATATTTGGCGGCCTCTTCTCTTTCCCTGGTGATTGCTGCTAAAAATTATGCTGAAATAACAAAACAGTCAAAGCAGCCGATGCGAACTGCAAAAGTATTGTCAGCAGCGTCATTTTATCTCTCAGAGGTCGATCCGAGTATAAGCACAAAGATTATGTTCACTCTTGTAGGCTGTGAATACGGTGTATACTTGACATCGAGTGCTAGTTTTCGATGGGTTCCAGTTTTGGAACTGGTACAAGTCGGAAATATTAAAGTCATACCTGACCTTGGAATAGCGCTGATATTGTCACGCAGAGTTTTATACTGGTACAATCTCTCTGCGCTGGTCAGACTTAATCCTCTCGCCCAAAAATTCACTTCATCGGTGGAGGCTTTCATGCAAGAATGGCAGGCTACGTTGGCTCCTTTCGATCGCCTGTCGTTGTTGCCTCAAGCACTCACTAGTTCGGAAGACGTGGCGGATTTTACAACCGGAAGATTAAACGGCCGAGTCATCGTCATTGCACTGTCACGTCAGAAAGGTCTCAGCGGGTCATTAGTTTCGGAGGTTATATCTGAGAAAATCCAAGTAATTGAACCAATTTCGGGGAGACTGGTCCGGTATTCAGAGGAGGATTTGCCACAATCATTGGAAAATACTCAGACCTGTCGAGCGCGTTTGCGGGGTTTACGAGATATGACAGCCGATCCTAGATTTCGAGGTATTCGGCTTGGCCAAGCCGTAGCTCGGCGGTCAGAATTTATCAAGCTCTTAAATCCGATCACTGGAGCAACGGTTTTGAAGAAAACGATTGTGTTGCATTCGAATACAGGTATGTAATTTTTTTCTGTTGAGACAGTTGTAGGTTTATACATTGCAAGTGTGGGCTAAACAATGTGTTCATTTTGCAGGTTTTCAGTTATTGTCCTATCCTGCGTTACATCTTGACTCACTGACACCGCCTACGATCGGTCAATCAGCGTCTATGAAATACTTGACGAAGCCAAAAGCTGTATTTCGGATATCGGATGAAGAGTTCCTGTTATGTTATTCGACTCGTTGCGTTATCACGAACAAGTTTGGAGAACAAACACGAGACACAGTGATTCGGCCTTCGGGAATTTCAACTGGATTTGCGATAACATACCCTTATTTAATATCCTTCACGAGCGAATTTGTAGAAGTATTTGAGATACTGAGCGGCGAGCTAAGGCAGACCGTCACGGGTTCGAGAATCAGATTACTAGGTCAACAACAAATTGGAGATTCGACCATGTTTGGTCCAAGCTTACACAATGATGTGTCCACAGGTACCGGTGGTGCGAGAGGCCAAGACGTGTTGTTCTCGGTGGCAAGTCCCGAAAACCTAACGACGCAGCTTATTGTGAGACTCAAGATGAATGCGCGGCATTCTTAAGTCTTGCGGTCATTGTACTTATAAAGCTGTATCAGCAAAAAATAATTTTACATATGGGCGTAGTGATGGAATCGAAGCAACTTTAATCAAAATTAAAAGGAATTTATTTTGATAGATAGCAAGGAAATTCTGTATGAATGTGAGGTAATCAAGATATAATGAGGAATATGAGGGATAAATAATTTACAAAATTTTCAGCGATTGATGGAAATTTCAGGACGGTAAGAGAGTGGCTGATTTCATGGTGATTGAGATGAAACTTAGCCAAATGACCAGAAGAACAAAACTATTTGCTCGCTGAATCTAGATTCGCAGCTTGCAGCGATGCAGCTCTGTTTTCATTTATCTCGGTAGCATTGAAGTATACGACAGATTCGCTTGGTTGACCAGCAATCTCCCGACGACTCCAGAAATCTTTCCAACGCGTGTCACATTCTTGGGTGACCCAGCAGCCGGCGAAATGCACGACCAAGTCACCCGAAAGCCAACCCATGCCCGATTGGCCAACAGAAATTGCATTAATTGTGCGTAAAGGTACAAAAGCAAAATGATCTTGCATACGTGGGTAGTTCATGAAGATATAATTGAGCGCGTCTTGCTCCATTCTGCTGAAGTTCATACTCAAAAACTGTGAATCTTGCCAGAAATTTAAAAACTGGAATGTCCATTCGGATCGGCGAAAAAGAATCGAACCTGCATTAACGCCATTATGGTCTTGTGCAAGAATGATGTCGATCTTGCGGGTGTTGATTGATTCGGGGACAGTGAATTTTGACGCAGATCCGTCAGGATACTTGATTTTTTCGCCGTACGTGATGCGAGCCTTTAATGATTCTGGATTTAGCAGATGACTAGCGAGATCAATCTGCGGAGTCATAATGATTGCGTCTGTATCCAACCACCAAACCCATTCTGCGGATGGATTCAAATTAAATGCCTCAAGAATGGCAGGCATTTTATACCAGACAGCTGGCCGTGTTAAAGGTGCATATTTCGATAGATTTATAAATTGATACGTGTAACCTTAAAAAAAATTAGAATATGAAGCAATGGACAGTAGAAAAAAGCATCAAGCATACCATGATAGGCGCAGTACTCCTCTCGATTCTCCTTCATGTTCTTAAACAAATCCGTGATAGCGCCATTGTGCCCTTGCCCGTCTGAGGCAGATAGTAAAACAATGCGTGATCCTTTCGGTTCCAATACATCATTTGCCTTATTCCGTATAGCGTCCAATCGTTCGAGATGGGTTAGCAAAGCCAGGTCTTGATGTGCGGTGTCCGACTCAGTTGAAGATGGGGAGTCGGTTATTGGCGCCGGCGACTTCCGTATTGGCTCTGCAATATCCTGGGTCTGTTTGTTTCTAAACGACGACATCAAAGAATTGAGACCCATATCGACAAGTGAAGGTCCCCATTTGCTTTCATCCGTCTGGCCCCGGTCGTCGACTTCGAAAGGTAATATAGGACCGGCGGGTGGCCGTTGAGATTTTGCTCCCAGATGAGGTGTTGATCGCAAGCTTAAAGGATCGACTTTGCTAAAGCTCAAAGACTTTGTGGTGGGAATAATAGGTAATTTAGAAGTCAAGGAAGATGCCTTCAACCGGAACTCGGACTCGATCTTGAACGGAACAAAATTGGCTGCAAGGAGAACGACTAGAGCGAGCAAAAGCAGGACCAATACTTGGGTCTTCCGGATCCAAATCGTAGCCATTTTGAATCTATGACATCAAAGTCAGCCTGGTATTGAATATCGCTGGACCAATCACAGCAAATACAATCCAGTAAGCACTCGAGGATGATGTTCAACGAGCCTGTAAAAATTAACTGACCAAAACAAATGAAAATACGCCTACTCCTCACAATAACTGACTTAACCTGCTTTTGGATAAGGTTTGCAGATAAAGTTTAGAGGTCAGGAGGATGCAATCAATACACAGGGAATCTCAAACGCGAGCAGAATGTATAAATTGGAAGGATAAAAATAGCAATCACGGGTTTCTCTATAGAATGGAAGAAGGTTGAAGAGCGAATAGAACTGAATTGAGCAGTCGGAGATTGGAACAGCGTGTACAGAGGCAGTTGGACTGACATCTGAAATTACTGGCTGCGTTCTTTGTTCTGTGCTGACCAGTCAGTGAGACTGGCGAGCGGTTGTGATAACAATCTAAAGGGAACGATGGCTGATCTGGATTAGCCATGTGTCATTGTGAGATTGTGAGATTTACTTTTAAGTAGTCAACCTTGTATGATGCTTACATAAATTTTCTGTTTTGAGCGAAATTATTGCTGTAGCCGTTCATGTACATTAGCAATAATGTATTGAATTAGTTTATTTTTACACCTCTGATGGCAAATATTTCATTATTGTCAGATAGCTCAAATGAAGTCGCTTTTAGACACTCGAAGGCTGCTTTATGAGCAGTTATTCACATTTACCAAAGTGATTGGCAACTCCAGACGGAAGCCCCCTTGCATAATAAAGCCTTTAGCTGTTTTCTTTTTCTCATCTTCAATCGCAGTCTGTGCAGAATAATGTGGAATCTCGTTGAAATTTATAGAGAGCCCATATATGAATCCTCAATAAAACTCCTTATAGACAAAGCGTTTTAGTTTTCAGACACAAAATGCGCGCGAACGTTCAACGTCGCTAAGAGTAGGTGAATTCAAGCGGCTTAGGCAAAGGTTGATGGCTCGATTTACAAACTACTATTCAGTTTACTTCCTTAATTTGTATCTATCGACCAGAAGAGAGGTTACAACATTAAAAAGGCTCCAAAAATGCGTTTACTCAATGTTCTGTACAAGTTCTAGTTACAATAGTACCTCAGTGCAAATCTGATACCATTGAAGTTGGTCGTGTAATATATATCTAACAGCCCTTCACGCTTATTTATGCGTACGACTCGTCAATACGGTCAATTTGAATGTGTAAAATAAATTTCCTCGGTTCAGTTATGGAATATAAGGTCCAAGGAGGTTTTTCTTCCGATTAACTTGTCGTCTAGCCGCCGTTCGACAGTTGAATTGTTTTGAGCTCAGCCTATCCGGGCATAATAATAGAGCATTGCGAACAGATAGTCCAAAATCTATTGGTTCAAGTCTCAAGATAACAAGAAGACGTCATTTAGTTTCCACTAATATTGCACAGAACATTCCAATCTGCCATTAACTCTGTAGAAATTACGAGATTAAACGATTTGAAGGAAGAATTAATATGGCCCAATTTTCAACCTGACCGGTAGTTTGATAATCTTAAGAAAACTGGCGAACAATGAATCAAAATATATATTTACGCTTCAGATATTCAACTCACTACAAAGAAAACTGAAACAAGGACCTTAAATCATCTAAAACTGACACTTTCTTTTGAGGTTCCTCTTCTGAACCATCATCCACAGCATTACGCTGATCTCCAAGATAGTAATTAGCCTGGAAAAACGTAGCTATCAAAGAACAGAACAATATCCCCAGGGCTGGCGCAAACAAATAATAACTCACTTCCTTGTAAGCCTTAATAGCGCCTTCCCGAATTTCAGATCCAAACGGATTCAACACTATCAAATCTATACTTCCATAATATTGCAAAACGTCGGCATCAGAAACCGAACTTGGTAAATACTTGCGCAATGCAATAACCATCTTGTTTTGCCAAATCACCGCTGCAATAGCATAACCAATCGATGCAGCAAGACTACTCAACAGATTCAATATAGACATCGCAACTCCTAGATCGGAATGTGGTACACTAGCTTGTAACGCAACTGTTGCTCCGAGAGCAGCAAAGGCGCCGCCCATCCCAGTAAGAACCTGATTCGCAGCCAAAGCACCGAGACCGGTTGCGCCTTCTTTGCCATTCAGCAAAATACCAGAACCAATAATCGAAATGACCATTCCCAAGATTTCCCAAAGCTTATAGCGATGCGTATATCGGAATACCAATCCGGCAAACGTGCTGAAAAAATATAACGATACGGCATAAGCATTATTAAAATATGACCAGTTCTTCAATGAAAAATCTCGAACAACATATGTGTATGACGAAAAGTAAAGTAATGCAATGTCATTGCTGATAGCGTAGAAAAAATTCAAGACAACTGCGCTAATAAAAGTTCGGTTCCAGTCTTTTTTAGGAAATAGTGGAAAAGGAGAAAACCAAATTTCATAAGCCACAAAAGCAAACAAGAGAACTCCTCCAACGACAAACATAGCAATAAGGCTGGGGTTCTTCCATCCATTTTGAGCGCTTGAATACAATGAAAGAGGCAAAAGCAGCAAACTGAAACCAAAGCCCATTAAAAGGAGGCCCAAACCGTCAACTTCAAGAAAACCATTGTAAATCAGTTTTAGAACATGCCGCTTCTCAGTTTTATGCGTTTTGTGAGGATTGAAAGTTTTATCAGCTTTGGCCTCATAGACTAGCATAATGACAAGTGCTGGAATGGCAACGACAGGCATCATTATTGCAAACATTCCGTATCCCCATCGCCAATTTGCTACTTCAAGGTCTGCAACGATCAAAGACGCAAACCAGCAATTATATATATATGGCGTTCCAAGCAACCCGTTTACAAACCCTCTCCATTTCAATGGAGACAAGTCCGCAACCACAAGTGCATTGAGAAAGTCAATTCCAGAACTGCCAACAGAAGCCATCGCTGCTCCGACAATATAAGCTGATATAGAATTACTTGCGGCAACAATTATCGAGCCGAGAATCATAAAAATCAAGACAATCAGGTAGCAAAACGGGCGCGATATACTGTCTGCAATTTTTGCAATAAATGGCTTGCACACTGCCGAAATGATGCTGGTAGCAATGCTGAGACTTGCAAGACCTTCAGAATGTTCCGAATATGACGAGGTAGCAAGCGGATCCAAAGAAGTGACAATCGAATATCTCAAAGCCAGACACCATGAAAGAAGATAGATCGAGAGATAGAGACTTGAAAGAAGAAGTAAGCGATTACTCTGAGAATTTATGTAGCTCATGAATTGTTCGGTTCGCAGTGCTCCACGTAGCTGATTGACTTCTGGGTCATCACTGCTACTCTCATGGTCAAGATCTTTTGAATTATTAATTTCTGAAAGAACCTTTTCGGATGGGCTCTCGCTATCCACTTGGTCAGACTTCTCTTCTATTTCCTTCATCTTGTAAATCGTAAAGGACGACCAAATTTTCAAAAAAACTGTGGAACCTTGAGTCGAACATTTTGAATCATATATGTAGCTCGATGTCTCATGAAATTTAAGTAATACACTGATTGCAACATGGGAGGAAGCCCGCTGCGTTTGGATCGAGCAAATATCTCGCCATTATGAGAATTTATTTGCTCGCACACGGTTACCGCATGTCCCAGGCTCCATGCTTCTTGTCCCAGCATTAACATCAGCATCAACAGAGCTGCCTGAGAAAAAATAAAGGGGCTCGAATTTTCTCTTCTATCTGTAATAGAGGCCCATATAACGAGCAAAATAGCTCGCATTGATTACGTGATTGCGTGATTACTGGCATGACTGTGTTTGACTGTATAATTCTATCCTGAATATGCTCACATATTTCTTCCGCGGCCAATTTGGCTATCAGTCCATGAAAAAGAAATCCAGCAATTGTAGTTCTTATTTGAGTTGCGTAATAATTCTAAGGACGAAGTCCGTAGTCTAGATTCATAGGGAGCTCTTTGATGCTAAGCACTATTAGATATTGGGAATTTTATATTCCCAAACAGTGCTAGTTTTGACTATTGAGGTGTAGGCTCAAACAAAGATGACTAGTCGCTCCCCAGTCCGGGCAATGGGCAGTCAAGAGATGCTCTAAGAACTAGACCAAAGTAGTATATCAGTATACCTACTTAGTCCGTCGGAGATGAAAGCTCCTCTGTAGGCAATCAATATTATTGTTGCCGACTTGGGTTTAATATTCTCTCGAATACTCGCGTTACTGACTTACAGCTCTTTAGTTGTAGTTTCTGCAGCCAATTTTACCCAAATTGTTCTCAGTTCACTAGAGCGCTACAGCTCTACTACTCACCCCAGTGGAGAGGATAGTAATTCTCATGCCTCACTATATAGTGCTATCTGATTGCGACGGACGAGGGATGCTTAACCACTCTAAACAATTTGCTGTTATTCATTACTAGAACGCTCTCATGTAAAACAGAAAATTCCATATTCTGACTCAAAAACTTCATAAATTAAATGTCTAACTTTTCTAATCGCTTCGAGCATTTTTGAGTAGAAAGTATGGAGATATGCCTCTCCACTTATAATTCCATATGACTCTTAAAAGCCAGCTTAAAATCAGAACTGGGACTACCTTGGGACTGACTACGTTGGGACTAGATGTGTAATTTGCAGAAACAATGGAAAAGTTCCTGCCGTGCATAAGCTGTAGTGATAATTTGAGCATAAAGGGAATCACCTATGATTCAATTTTATTCGTTCTCACGTCCTACTATAGATTGAAGCTTATTTCTCACAGAAGCAAAATAGGTTTTTGATCCTAGTGGAGCAGTTTTGAATGAAAGCTCAGCTGTATTTCCAATATGTCTGCTGCTTCCCTCCCATACGCTGAACCAAATATTCGTACTATTCTAATCCAATCTTGTCTGATCTTGCTTCTCAATATTGTTAACTTTGTCCTCGACAAGGCTCTTTATTGTGGACTCATTGGTCAATTTCTTTTGGGAATTGCCTGGGGTACTCCAGGAGCCAACTGGCTAGATGGAGAAGCGCAAAACGTTTTTGTTCAACTAGGCTATTTAGGTCTGCTGTTGATGGTTTATGAAGGCAAGTCTCTATCTAAAATCTCCAATCAATATAACAAAATGCTAACCCATTAGGTGGTTTGTCGACATCACTGAAAGCTCTTAAGGCTAATTTCGTTCTCTCCTGCTTGGTCGCTCTCACGGGAATTTGCTTTCCTATTGGATTTTCGTTTGTTCTTCAGCGATTGATGCGTGCATCCCCACTTCAAGCCTTTTCTGCCGGTGCTAGTCTTTGCTCGACCAGTTTAGGAACTACTTTTGCTGTTCTTGGAACCACAGGATTAGTTCGATCTCGATTAGGCGTTGTGCTTACTGGAGCTGCAATGATGGACGACGTAGTTGGACTTGTTATGGTTCAAATAATTTCCAATCTGGGCAATGCCAAATCAGCTTTTAGCTACTCTGATATCGTACGACCTCTTCTAGTTTCCATTGCATTTGCTATCTGCTCCCCTCTTGTATGCAATTTCTTCGTGCGTCCTGCTACCGTCTGGCTTAATGGCATCAGAGAGCAAAATCCAAGTGGATATACCAATTTAGCGTTATCGAAGTCACATACGAGCCTTTTGATACATATTTTTGTTTTAATTGGTCTGGTTGCTGGTTTTTCCTATGCAGGAACATCTAATCTTTTTGCGGCATACATTGCAGGTGCATGTATTTCTTGGTGGGATGAAGCTGTCCCTCACCCAACCTTTTCAAGCAATAATTATGTATTTTCCACAGGCTCAGCAAACCTTGTGACTGTCGAAAAGCTTGATGCACGATCTTCTGATCTACACAAATATCAGAAATCAAGTGAATCAACTGAAGATCTCGAATCAATGTCATCAGGTTTACATATTTACTTAAGATACTATTCACAATCAGTGAATACGATATTAAGGCCACTGTTTTTCGTAAGTATTTAGTGGTCTTGGGTAATTGACTTTATTTTAACGGAATAGGCATCAATTGGATTTTCCATACCAATAACAGACATGCTTAGAGGCGCCATCATCTGGAAAGGATTAGTGTACGCCTCTTTAATGATTATAGCTAAGCTGGTATGCGGGTTATGGCTTCTTAAATTTTCCATGTCAACTACTTTTGTAAAGAGAGTGATATCTTGGATGAAAGGGTCAAAGATCTCATATTTGTTCAGTCAGACTTCAAAGTTCAATTCTTCCTTGCCTCCAGAATTTAGTGAGACTGATCCGGAACCTTTGCAGGATCAAATATTAGAGATCTCAGAAGTAAATCAACGCACGCCTTCCGCAGAGCATATAGAATCAGTGGAAAGTAAGTCTCGTTCAATTTATCCGGCTTCAATTCTTGGTTGGGCCATGGTGGCACGAGGAGAGATAGGGTTTTTGATTTCGTCAGTTGGCGAAGCCAATGAGATTTTTCGTCAGAATCCAAAGAGTCAACAAAGTTCTGATATATTTCTTGTCGTCACTTGGGCGATTGTGCTTTGCACGATAGTGGGGCCTCTTGCTGTTGGTTTACTTGTCCGTCGAGTCAACAAGCTTCAGGGAAGTAAGGGACGTGAGAACACACAAATTAGAGGAGATGTTCTGGGAAAATGGGGTGCTTTTGCAAATCAGAATGGGGATTGAAAAGTAGGAACTCTATGCTGGCGAATGTGAGGGTTTTTTCAAGCTCTCTGAGATATTTAACTGCAGAACGCTAAATCGCTGCTTTATTTGCCTGGCAGATTCTTGTCATTACTGGATTATCAGCCATATAACGCGTCTTTATGATATTACTGGAGCCAAGAACATTTTCAATCAAGGAAAGTCACAAAAACAATCAGTATTATATTTCTAGTAGATATATATCAGAGTGATAGGTACGCTTATTTCATCTCAAATGTTTCGATTGGAGAAGTTTCCAAGTCTGCAGCATAGTTTGGTTCGATTGCAGACTTCATGAGGTACCAAGAAAGGCAAATAATAAGTACCAATAACATGCAAATAGCATCAAAAACGAAGATTGTCCACTCATGGGTAAGTAAGTAGCCGGATTGACCCGCACCATATTCAATAGCTCTAACAACGTTTCGAATAATGATTAGGGCACTCACGAGATAGAGGCTAATGAGCAATTTTTGCCAGTGTATGCCCCCTTCAACCGAATAAGCAACGTTTCTCATACGGTAGTGGAAGATTAGCGCAACAACAACAAAGAATGCAAAAAAGATGATCTGAAGGACAAGTCCAGCAAGAATTATTTTCTGATAGTTTTGTGTTTGAGAAGCTGAATCTGATCGAGCTAGAAGACCAGCTCCAGCACCTTGAATAAAGAAGCAAATGACATCACTCGTTACGAAGATTCTCGTAAGCCATTTCCGAGGCACGACAGTGCGACTTTCTCCGTGAATCCTGGAAATAATACGGCCAAGAAACATGTATGCGGAGGCCGCTATTAAGACTGGAGCCACGAGGATGAGCACTGCCTGTATAGAATAGACAGTTATACCATCAGTATTGTAATGACAGTATGTTCGGCAGCCATATCCAACGACTTCGACTGTGGTAAGAATTAGCGAATAAAATTTTCGAATTGAAGAATCTTGTTATTTTAAAGGTTTATGAAGTGACTTACAGACTCCTCCAATAAGCAGCGGAATGCAGAACAAAGATCGCTTCCTGGTTATATAAACGAGGTGTAGGAGGCATAAAATGAGAAACAGAACTGCTACAACAATATTGCCGGGGACTGAAGGGTAATAATACCAGAGCTGATAGCCACCACTTAGCGCAGGTGGAATATCTGACATTGCAAGTGCTGTAGGCTTCGAATTACTCTAGAAATTGAAATTGTCTCGAATGTTGAGGAGTCTAGCGAACAAATTTATGGGCTAATTCGGATCTGTGGATTCAGGACAAGATTACAAGCTGTTTATATATTCGCTCCTTGCACAGCAAATCTACAATCTAGTTCTTTTACGGGCCGTTTAGTTGAGTATCTTTTTGGAATTTTTATCGAAGCCAAACCACTGCACTCTGACAACTGCTTGATCTGTGTCGTTGCTCCGCCATTGTTGATGTGCCGCCCGAATACGCGTATCGCACAGGGCTGAATATTGAACTTTAAATTGTAGACAAGGAACGATATGGACCTGGACGAGCGTGAGGCGCTCCTCACTGAACAATGTGTCCGTTCCAAAGAATAATGAAAAATACGCGTATTACTAGTGCTTGCATTTTTGGTTCCAATTTTCTAGTCCGATAGATTAGTTGAGTCGGCGCAGCAGCCGTTGATGCTGACTGGGGAGTTACGTCGGCAGGGCTGTCTAGTTCGCAGCTCACGGGTATAAATGCTTGTTTCGTTTTATAGGGTTCGCTTCTGTGAATTTGCTGTCTAAATATAATGATAGTACAAAAACCATAGTCTGGATATCTAACATTAAACCTGTAAGGCTGAAAATCCAAACGCCCGTCACTTTCTTCACTTTGATGGTGGCCAATCTAGTAAAGCCGATTTGCAGATCCCGATAGCAAAGTTGCCCTGCTAATGGACGTGTTTGTCTGTCCACGTACAAGGTCTTAAATGTACTTAGCCAGTTGAAGATAACATATGTCTCGAAGGTCCCACCGGAAATCCAAGACCGGCTGCTTGCGCTGTAAGAGACGTCATATTAAGGTGAGTTTTGAACATGTACGCTCTGAATTTGATTCCTGTCTGGCTCGTAGCTAAAATATTTTGTGTTAGTGCGACGAGCATCGACCAATTTGTATAAACTGCACAACCGCGGGTTTCGAGTGCATTTTTCAGCATGCTGTTGGAGTCTCTGCTGTTGATGAATCAAGAGCATCTCAGCTTAATGAGGTGAGATTGGCTATCGACAACAAAATAGTTTCTACTCCGGTAACTACAAGAGATGGACTGGTCGAAATCAATGTTCTTGACCTTCAGCTTTTTCATCATTTTATTTCAGAGCTGACGTTTCTGTTCTGGTCTACCACTGAATATAAGGAGAAGTATAAAGAAATTCTTGTATCCAATGCTCTTAAACATCAATATCTAATGTCAGAGCTTCTCGCTTTTTCTGCACTACATATGAGTGACCAGATGCCGGAATTAAAAAAGTTCTATCGGGAGGTTGCAACGTCGTATCAGAATCGTGCTCTGTCGAGCTTGAAGGAATGTCTTGATAGTTTGGACGAGTCGAACTGCATTGCTGTGCTTTTGCTCTCAAATCTAATCGGATTGCATTCATTCCGTGATGTTTTCGCTTCACTATCGGAGTCTAATCATTTCAACGAATTTTTAATCAGGCTCACACATGTCATTAATCTTCAGCGTGGAATACGGGCTGTTATGTCTCCCCGGTGGAAGTGGTTTTGGTCAAGTGAAATAGGGCCAATAATCCAGAACACCTATAACATCAGGCAGCAGTCTGCAAAAATGAATGGTTCAGAAACTGAAATGCTCAAGCAATTTATTCTCTCAAGTGACCTCAAAGATTCTACTCGTGAGCTGTTTTTAGAAACGATTAGGAATCTTCAAATAGATTTCAATCAACTCAAACTGTCTGCTGATCCAGAGCCAACTTCGGCACAAGGTTTATTTGCATGGGTGATCACCTTGTCTAATGAATTTATTATTTTATTAGAAGCTGAAATGCCGGAGGCTCTCTTAATTCTCTCTTATTTCGGAGTGATTTTGCACCGGTATCGAAACTTCTGGCTAGTTCATGATGCCGGTAGAGTTCTTGTGAACTTTGTGATTAGCCGCCTTGGGTTGAGCTACTCTCCTTGCCTAGTTTGGGCTGATGAACAAACAAAACTAGAGCGCAGTAATGGTAACCATGAAGTCAGCTGAATTAACCGCGATTAAGCTACGCAAGTCGATTGTCGCGATAAATGCTTGGAATTTAAAAAAATAACAGTTATTTGAGTCTGTCAAAGTAGAATTTCACATTGAATATGCTGAATTTTTCTACTACTGGCTGGCTATTGGTGCATATCGGATACTATAAATTCGTTAAAATTTATTTTTTTCGCTGAATTTAAAGCTTTAAATTGTGCAATCAATTTTTGGCAGAAACTATTAGGGATCTTTTTTTCTTCCGGGCCTGAGTATACTTACTCAAATAATCATACGCACCTTCAATCCACAAGTTTCAATATGTATCATTTTTAAGTATCATTTACGATGTGGAAAGCGTTTTGATAGTGCTGATATTATTCTGGCAAACTTACGATAAGGCGAGCAATATAATTATCAATTCTATTCACATTCAAGCAGGAAGATATATTTAATGCAGCATTGAAGATATATGGTAATTGCTGCTTCTCATTCATAGTTTGTGACATTGATTAAATCTGAATTTTTAATCAGCTTAGACTTAACGTGTTGTTTTGGATTAGGGTTGAGTTGGATGATCTAGTACGACAATCATTCATGAATATCTGCAAAACCGTATTCTTTGTTGTACTACTTCAAAAATTTTGTAACAGCGGTTATGAAATTTGTTTATATAAATCTATTGAACATTACTATGTTTCTGCAGTCTTATGTTTCAAAACATAACTGTGTGTGTACTAGACTGGTCTACTTATTCAAGTGGATATAAGTTAGTAAAATTTGTGCATTGGGCCTGACTTGATATAGATTTTAGGCAGATAAGTTTTACAGCTCCTTTATATATTCTTGATGCTATTGGATTACCAGTTCTCTTGCTCCACTAATTTATGGTTTGGTCCAACCTTAGATAACTCGTAAGCAACTGTTGATTAGATTGAATGTCTACAATGGACTTTGATTCAACTCCGTCCTTTCTCTATTTAATATGATAAAACACACTTATGTTTGCTCATCTCAGGTACTGCTCCTACTTGCACGAAACACAATTGTTCCATAAATCACCTTCTTAATGTTACAGTCACTCTGCCGTCCAATATCAGCTGTCTAACTAAGCAAGTGCGTCACTTGATGATATACGAACCGCTATTAAGCGATTAACGTTCTCGTATTATGAAAAAAAAAACTATAATAATATTAAAATTGCGCTAATCAGTATTTGCACTTGACAATAGACACATCCATAGTCTATATATGTTTACAGTATATCCTTGCCATAAAAGTTTTCTCAAGGATTCACAGACAAGTCTGCGGATAGTCGATCCCGCTTTAGTATATGTTCTCGTAAAAAATCAGATAACATTTCGGAAATTACCGCGAAGACAAAACCAACCAAAAGTCAACATAATGCATGAAGGCTAAAGAACATATACTTCGCTGTCTTCACAAATTTCGGTTTCATCAATCGAGTCGGTGAACTATCATAGAACGGATTGTCTAGCAGGACGCGATTGACCATAATTGTGAGCTCCCGCGATGTGAACCTCTTCCGAAGAATTTCGTATGAGGAAGCTGTCAGGGATGAAGGAAGTAAAAAATAATATAAAAAAAAAGGCTAAGAAGCATGACAAAATACCATATACAAGCGATACATCACGCCATCTCGCGCGATCTCCGGCCTTACCCAAACTAATGACAGAATAACCAAGAAGATTGTATAGAAGATCAACTAATGCAGACGTTGGCAAATATAGAAATCCTATAAGCTTGAGATCATGAAATGTAAGAAAAGGCCTGATTCTGAGAATGAAAATAGCAAAAACAGTGCTTCCCAGAGAAATGATAGCCTGTGTCACGTAAAGCTCGGTAACGTTTGTAATCCAGTACTGAGCAACTAAAGCTAGTCCGGCTGCAAATAAGAGAGCACTAGGCAACTGACGAGGAATAGACTTGATCGATAGAACATTTGAAAGAATAAGACCGATGTAAAAGAACAAGAATGTTATTAAAAAAATGATTTTACGGGATTGCTCAGAAATATCCAGATCAGTGCATAGAAATGAAATAGCCAATGGCGGCAGCCCTTTGGAGTCCGAACAAAATGAAAAGAGAGAAAAAAGCAATATAGAAAATACTTTGAAATAGACCTTCTGCATAAGCAGATGCTCTTCTCTCAAAGACCACCGGGCCTGGACGTCGAAGGGAGGAAGCTCATTGTAAAGCTCATTGAGCCCAAGTGCCTCAGACTTCACCGGATCATCAAAAATGGATTGCCGAGTTGCAACACAATCTATATACGGCTATTTCTGAAAGATGAGGTCCAGGAACGGAATTTTGACGGAACTTCAGACAATTCAGGCCAGTCCTTTGGAATGCTGAGGCTATTGACATCCTCTCCACTTAGAGCCTCTCTGTCAGCCTCGGTGAGAATAACCTCGAAATCATCAAATTGAATCGACATTACTGATTTTAAACGCTTTTTTTCGAGATTAAAAGCAAGCGATGGCCAAAAAATTGGATAAATGAAATATTATAATTCATACGTACCGTTTAAGGTAGTATAAACTCCTCGTGTAATCTTTATTTCGTCCCTCTTACAGCCTCACCGTACTGGAACATCTGTCTAAAACATAAGCGGCTTGGTTGTTCGATTCTCAGTAGTAGATCCCAGTTGTCTTTTAATTTAGTTGCGGAATAACTCCCAGACAAGATCAGGCGAAAAATATGTCAAACTGTTCTTATTACATTCCCCGATAGAAGTTTTTATTAACGGATGGTTCAGTACGAACGCTTAACTTAATAGAAAACTTTCACAATGAAATGTTTAAAAATTTCGCAACTGCCCAAATGTACTTCATTCAATCGTCGATTGCGAACAGTCTGCAAGGTAGCTCGATAATTTATTTTCTCGCAGTTAAGTGTAAATGTTTGGCTAAACTATAATGACTCTATTTTTTGATCGTCATTCTATTTCAGGAGGTAGACGAGGCCAACGAAATGACACCTCAAGCCATATTAAATCTCCTTGAAACGTCCATTGGGGAAGGTTCTGTCATATGCAATCTGCCGAGACTTCCACAATTACCCATGGATTTTAATTTTAGATATGAGTGACCTATTTGTGTCCTTATACGAGAACCAATCAAATCTGCAGCGAACACAATGGAAATCCTCATTTGGATTGAAGAAACGCAAACCAAGAATTTAGCTAGCTAAACACACTATTGCTCCGAATAGGCTAATCTGTCCATAATTGCCCTCAAATCTTCAAGAATCCCCTTACGAAAGACAAGTTCCTCATCTAGTGAAAATTGAGAATTAAAGTACAACATCAATTAGCTACTCAACTCATTTTCTAACTTCAACATACGCAAACTGTCTGCCCAAAGCTTCTTCTGACACTCAGTATCGTAAGCACATTCTGCATAACCAGGACCCCAACGCCCACTGTTTGGATCGTACGGCCCAGCAAGCTGGCAATCCTCCAAGTACTTTCCGCCTTGATGTTCCAGTTCCTTTGCAACAGCAGCCCACACTGTCGTAGCTGCTCCTTGTGCAGGGTTTTTCAAATAGTCCTGCAAAAATTCATTATCTCCCCATGCAGCTTTCTCCAATATAAGGTTGTAGAAAAATCCTATGTAATCCGTAATCTGCTGTAGTAGTTAAGCGCCGCATAGGATTTCAAATGCGCAATCAAATGCAGTCACCGTAAAAACTAATTAGGGATTGATTTAGGAATAGATGAAATAGAATAAGGTTAACAAAACGATGGATTCGGGAATCGGATCTGATAATACATAGGGTATGGAAATTTAAGCATTGATCAGAGGAAATTAGTAAAGTAATGAAATGGAAGCAGGGTAAAGCAGGGTAAATATTAATTAGGTGAATGGAATCTTTTGGGTCAGAATCGATATTAAATTTCGTATTTAAAGTTTTAAAAAATAAGACATGGTTGGATAATTAATAATTCAAATCGCCTTTTCATCCCTAACGAAAATAATATAAATAGATCTCTATTTTCCCTTGGAGGGTGGTAAGGTTAAATAGGGTGGAATTCCCTTTAGGGTATTTCATCTTTATTATACTAGGGTGAGGGCACGGTTTTCGAATCCAAGTCGGCCAATTCTTGTTCGTTTGCGCCCATTCAACTCCACTTTTTTCCGCTTTTTGTTGTTTTATTTATTGAATAGCGATTGAAACAATTTATGAAATGGTTTTCAACACTACCGAGCAATCCAAGTTATTGCCATAACGGACCAATCTATCCCGGCCGGGGCAAGGGCATCGGCGTGATTTTGAAATATAAATAGCCGTCTGCGCTCCCGACTCCTCCCTCTTTCGCTTTGTTTCCTGGACCATACAATTTCTACGAATCTGCTAATAATTTGGTTTGGTTTGGTTGGTTTGGTTTGGTCAGTATCATGCGTTTGCTTCACATATTGGTTGCTATTAATACTAACTAGACTTATTAGCTTACACTTGGAGTATATATTTCCCCGTCGAATGGTTTGAATTGTCTGAATGATTTGTTTATTTTATATACTGTTTTACAGGTAGCTGACTAGGTATTTACGTTGGTTTTTATTTGTTTTTATTTACGTTGCTTGTCGCGTGTCTATATATCCAATACATGGCTAATCGGATCGATCATGGAAATTGGTATCGTTGCAGATTTTAGAGTCCGGTCTCGAGTTTTTGCCTGGAATGTGCTGATTTACTTTAGTTATCTAGGTTTTACTTTTTTTCTTTTTTGGCGAACAGGCATTCTCAACTGCCTAAATATCTGAAAGCTAATATTATTTAGGAATAGATATGCATGCAGTATTGTTTTGGGTTTGTGGGTTAGTTAAATCTGGTATGTACTGTGTTTGCAATCATTTATTTCTATTCAATTGCTAATTTATTCAGCTTGATTACTCGATCATCTACACTCTTAATCGGCTTGGAAGTCAAAACGGTGAATGAAAGCGAATGAAAGCGAGTGAAACGATTGGATATGAAAAGAAACGAAAGGTTCTAATAATACACGATGGCTGTCTATACCAAGATAACGCTATATCAATATACCAATATATGAAAAAGTCAACTGGAAGAAACCTAGTTATATATATTCATTTTCATTTGATTTATAGATTCTGTTGGTCAACTAATAGCAATTTAGTCAGTTCTTGATTTTACGTGACATTGATTACAGATTCGTAATCATTTGTTGCATTCAATTATTTGACAAATACGTTTACCCGTAAGAAATGCAATTACAATACACAGATAGTTAAATATTGTGACATTATCATTCATTTATGAATAATACTTGTTCAGTATAGACAAGTTTGTATCAGTAGTACAAAATTAGACTATGGTTGAATTGAATAAATGAAATACTAAGAATGATAGCTCAATCACTCGTAAACATAATGTAATTGAAATATAATTTATAATTTTAAATAATACTTGTTTGAATCATTCCATTATTCTGCATTATTTTGCATTTACTTGACAAAATTCATGGAAATAATCCAACAATAAAAGTTGGTCGTCATAATTGTACGTGAAAGCGCAAAGTGCAAAGACAAAAAGTTGGGTAACAGGCAGATAAATTGAAATTTGTTTGACTATTTTGCGATTATATTCATGCAATGCGGGTTTTAATTAATTGTAGACTCCATATATATATATTTTCTAATTTCCTTAATTCTATAATACGAATAAATAAGACAGGTCTGAAACGGTTTGATAGAACGACTTTGACCAGGCTTTGCTTTATATATATAGCCATGACATCCTCGACAAGCCCAACATCGATAGGCTGGCTCACTCAGTCTACACAAAATTTCAGATGTCTTTAAATCTATATAAAGTAGTGGTGGATCAATACGAAACCAAATAATTCGATATGGAGGCAAGTCGAAGCACTTTATTCTTCCACAATGTCAAATACAACATCGTTATTTGCCAAATGTGCAATGTTGTGTGTCAAGGCGATATCGCAGGACATTTGAAAAACTTCCATCGCAAATTAATGGACAGACAAGCTAAAGAAGAACTACGGAGAAAGTACAATCGAATTACAATGCAGACGGATCCGCAAACATTTGAATATCCAGAAGATGGTTGCGAGCCAATTGAAGGACTTCGACCGTCAAAAGTATATGTGTGTCTGGCAGGAGAATGCGAATTTCGAACAGAAAACCTAGAAACAATTCAAAGACACATTGGCCGGACACACCAAATGAAAGCGAACGGAACGAGGTTCAAACAGATGGCAGGATATCGATTTTTCAAATGTGTCGGACGAGGAGTTGCTAGGAAGATTGTACTCGAACGTGAAAATGCACGAGAGGAAAAGGAGGGCGAGGACGAGGACGAGGACGAGGTGGAGATCAGTGGAGGATTGGAGATCAGAAAAATGAATTCGAGAGATCCAGAAGATCAACAAGACCAAGTAGCGAAATTTCTAATTGAGCAGAACGAAAACACGTGGGACGAGATATGTGCGGAACGGGACGAAGAGATGCAGACGGTTGATCCGAGAAACCATATCGGAGCAGCTCGCTGGGCCGCAGTTTCCCGATGGGACCGATATTATACCGGCCAGAATGTGAGATTGTTTGCAGA